>NC_064267.1:1346250-2019375 GCF_003254725.2 Canis lupus dingo
GGGTCAGCCAACAAGGCATGCATGCTAGAACGTGACATTGATGCTTCCTAGGGGTCTTGCCTTCCATGGAACCAGCCACTATGCTGCTTTAGATATTCAAAAGCAAAGTTCTGAACTTTTAACTTTTATTTGGTTAGATATCAGACCAGGGAGTCTTTGGACACCCTGTCAAATTTCTTCTCTCTTTTTGAAGGCCAACTTGCTGGTTTGAGAGCTGAAACTGTGAGAAGTAGGTAGTGATTAGGGTTTCTGGTTTGAACTCAATGACTTTGTTAAGTAAAAAATTCAAGACTCTCCTTATTCAACTTTCTGACTCATGTTCTTGGAATATCACTGTGAATTTTGACTGCAGCAGATAGAAATAGTATCTCTAAGATCCTACATGGGTTAGAATTCTATTCATTCCTTGGCCATCAGAAAGTTTTTTCTAATTTAGAAAATTTTGTGAACTTGCTAATAGTAGGCACTTAATAAATATTTATTAATTTGATTTAATGTAGGATAGTACCTCTGAGGTTCTTGAACATTCCTGTAATATTTGTTCCTGATAGTTCAATTCTTAGAGGTGGAACTGAGGCGGGTGATTTTGGCTCCCTTCCTGACAATGTTAGAGACAAGCTTTGTGAAGTGACTTCAGGACAGAGCCCTGGAGAGGCCCTCGCTCAGTGACACTACCCTAAGAATCTGAAAGGATCTATTCAAGGGTTTTCTGATGGCTTTGGATGGCTCAGCTGAGAGTTGTACCTGTGAGTTCAGAAGAACCCCCAGGTGCCATTTGGTTTTCCTCATCTCCATTCCACTAAACCTGAGAAGTCATGTAGTCTGGCTAGCACCTTTCCAGACCACTTCCACTGATGAAAAAAGAATAAGGAGAGGCTTTATAACAAAGAAGAAAACATGCTGCCTGTCCTGGATCCCCAGCCTAGGCAAGAAGATTATCTAGGTTCATCAAAGCCCAACAAGAGGGCAGGAAGTTAATTTATAGGAATGATTGAGCTAAGGGGGAGGCTATGGCTGATGCCAGCATAGATTGTTCTTGCCTCCAGATTAGTTCCATTGCAGGCCAAAGAGGTCTGGGACAGAACTAGCGGTTAGCTTAATAACTGCTAATACTCATCAAGCACTTGTCATATCTCCTGCGTGGTTTTAAGGTCTACATTAATTCAATTTATTCTTATAAGAACTCTATAGGCAGACACTAAAATTATTTTTCTTTTACTGATGAAGAAGTTAGAGCAGAGAGATTTTAGATAAATTGCCCTAAGCTGCACAGTGTGATGGTATACAATTGTGTGAAAATTCTTTAAAACTTTTCTCTTCAAGAAGTGGGGTACCAATCTTCTTCTCCCTTGACTTGAGTCAGAAGTCAGAAGCCCGATTCTAATGAACAGAATGTGGTGGAAGTGACGGCAGTGCTCCCTACACTAGGATAAAAGACATCGATTGTCCCTTCTTGCTGGCTCTGTCTTGAATTGCATGTCTTGAGGATTCCTAAGCAGCCTATAGAGGGCCCCAAGTGGGAGGACCAACGACCAGTACCAATGTGCCCCCCCTTGCAAGTAAACCACTCTGGAGGTGGGCCTTCCCACCACCATCAAGCCTTCTGATGACAGCAACCACATGATAAACACTGAGCCACAAGTGCTCAGCTAAGCCACTTCTAAATCTCTGGCCTACAAAAACTGTGAAATAATAAATGGTTATTATTTTAAACTTCTAGGTGTGGAATAATTTGTTATATATCAATAGATAACTAATACACACAGCTTCTAAGTGTCAGAATTGAGATATCAATCCAGAAGTTCTGAGAGCAGAGCCCACAGTATATCATTATACCATTCTGCTTCTCTTGATACAAAGGAGATTATTTGATAAGCTCAGATTCTTTTTTTAAAATATTTTATTTATTTATTCATGAGAGACAGAGAGAGAGGCAGAGACAGAGACACAGGCAGAGGGAGAAGCAGGCTCCATGCAGAGAGCCTGATGTGGGACTAGATCCCAGGACCCTGGGGTCACGCCCTGAGCCAAAGGCAGATGCTCAACCACTGAGCCACCCAGACATCCCGATAAGCTCAGAATCTGACAAAAAATGTTCAGTCATTTGGAGGACCATTTGATCCAAGCTGTTAGAAATTCTAATGTGTTTCTAGACATTTATAAATTCGATGATGGCAATGTATGTGTCAGCTACATACAGTCACTCTTTTCCTTGGATGTTCTGGATGAATGTTGGTTGAGGTCTTTTGGTCTATCTTTTTTTTTCTAGACTCCAATCAGATGCTACCTTTCTGTTAGCACCAGAACTTCAGACAAGCTTATTACAATATAATTAATCAAATTACAGGTTATTTTAGTGTCATTTCTATCCTATGGATACACCACAATCACCTTAACCAAATTAGATATATATCCAATCTACTGACCTCAAGTATTAGCCTTCTTTTATCATCTATTACTTTTAGGTTGGGAGGAAAACATAAGCAACTCATCTCTAAAACAGGATCACTTTTGCACATGGTTATTTCCCCTTATGTGTTGATTTGGGCTGCTTGTCAGAAGGTTGACTCTCTGCTGCCACCTTGTTGATAGAATAAATGCTAGCGCCCATAGCACTGGACTTTGCACAGACGGAAGGATGCTTAGTAAGTGGTAGTGCTTGTTTCTCTCCACAGAAATTGTTAGAAAGTTGTCAATAAATAACCATCATTTGACAGAACTCCACTGGTTGCAGCAAACATGTGTTCCCAATACTCACTTTTCATCATCGAGATACCCAAAAGATCCACTCAGAGGTTCAGAAGGTACTTGGTAACAACTTATCAATTACTCAGAGTCAAGGGAGACAGAAGGCCTTAATGATGCTCCAACCAGAAAGAACTACCCTGACCCCCAGAGTCCTGATACACATTGTGTCTTACCAGGACAGATACTATAATCACAGTCGCTTTGCTTCTACTACTGTGTGTTTTCTGCATGGCAGTCATGTCACTCTTCTGCTTAAAACCCAGAGCCAAGTCCAACTTTCCCATCAGATAGTACCAGAGCTTTCCACAATCAGACCATAGCCTCGCTTATCTCTCAACAATCCTCGTGATTTTCAACTTAGTGACACTGAAGTCTATGTAATTTTCAGAGTAACCATCCTTTCCAACTCCACAAGCTCTTTCTAATTCTTTGAGGAGTCGGCCTAGAGTTTGTCTCCTCTGGAATATCATCTTCCCGCTCCAGGGACCTCTACCGTTGCTCCTTCCTCTTCACAGCTGGAGTGGCCCCTCACCCTCCATGCTCCTGCAGTACTCTGACATGCCATGTTGACATCATCTGTTTGAGTACTGTCTCCTCTGGTACTGTCTAACCTCTTTGACAACAATTGCAGGATTATATTTAATTTTGCACTTCTGGTATCTGGCAAATACTAGGTACTTAATAAATGAGATAATGTACATAAAGTATTTTAGCACATTTAGTATTGATAGTGAGTGGTCAATTCAGGTTGTTGTTGCTATTACTGTTAATTTGTTGGATGAAACCAGTGGTTACTGATCACATACCCACAACCAAAAAAAAAAAAAAAAAAAAAAAAAGATTTGCTTTCTTCCCAGCAACAACTAAAGAGAGGAAGGCTGAATGAAAAGAAAAGAAAAAAACATAAGACATACATAGAAAACAATGAAGAATCTAAAGACACTAGAGACAAACAATTTAATAAATGAGATTGGTGAAAAATTAAACATAGCAGGGGCAATTTGACAAATTTTCCTAGCTGGCCAAATAGTCTCCACTGGGAGAGTGGCTTTGAGAGAAGTGGTAAATTCCCTATAACCTGAGTCACTAGAAACTAGACCAGACAAACCACTTAAAAGTATATGGCAGCAGACATCAGCTGAGTTAGTGGGCTTTTTCATCTTTAATTTCTCTGATTCATTCATAAGGTATTTATAATAAGGCTGCAAAACATTCATTACATCTTTTTCATTTGTTCACCTTCATTTTTCTGAGGACAAGGTGCACAGTATGAATATTTCCTTCATGAATGTTATCCAGCAAGGGACAGTGCAAGCCCACAGAGGCTAATATTGAACAATAACACTGGAAAATAGAGAGACGGCCATTTTACTGGAAACTTCTTTGACACAACCTGATTATTTTGATTGGGTCTATATTGGGGGAAAAAATCCTGGGGCAGATTGCTACTGAGTGTTTGTTGATTCAGTCTTTGAATAAAATTGGTCAGAATACATTTTGGTAAAATAAAACCATACATGCATGTACTTTACTGTTCTAGCTCCCTCACTGCTTCCTCCTCCTCATTCCTCTGCCCCTTTTTTTTTTCATGTGATAGCTCCTAGAAACAAAGCCAGACACCAGAATAAAAGAGCTGATACTACTATTCTTTTACAGTTGTTTTCTTTAGCTTTTTAAATGTGCTCCTATTTTTCCGACTCTGCTGATGAGAATTTTGCCTAAAAGACATCTTTCCAAAGTATCTCTGAAAATATTGTTTTAGATTATTTCCAGCTTTCACTTTAGCTGGCATCTGGATGCTTTATTTTGTTTTGGTGCATTAAAATGTAATACTACATTAAAAAATAACCAAGTAATCACTTTTTTTTTTTTTTTTTTGAGCCATTTGGGCAAGACCTGAGTGTGTTCGGGGCGAGTGGGAGCAGGGAGGGTCTGGCAGGACCCTCCTCTCATTTTAGCGAGGAGGGAACCAAACTCCCAGGTGTATTACGGGGTCACAAAACTAGTGGGAGTCAAAGCCTAGACCTGAACCTAGACGTCCTCATTTTTCAGCTAGAACTTTTCCCATTATACCAAGGATTAAGTAGGTAGAGACAATTGTGTGCATTTTCTTTCTTTCCCCGCACAATCTAAATTTCAGCAGTATAACCATAACGAAGATAAGAATAGCTAACATCCAATGAATGCTTACTTTGTGCTCTGCATTGTTTTATACTTTTAATGTGTCTTTCTTTATCTGAGTCACAAAACCATTATCTCCATCTTACCAATGAGGAAACTGAGGTACAAAAAGTTTGTTACTTTCTCAGGGTAACCTACTATAGGTAACAGATGACAGAGATAAGATGTGACTCCAAAGCCCTGGCTCCAAAGAACAATACTCATCCATTACACCTGACATCTCTCAGCAAAACCAGACCTCCCCTGGGGTTGGAAAAGCAATGGAAATGCCTCTCTACCTCTGTCGGAGTGTGACATTTCATTGCTATTTCAATGTCATTATTGTGGCTTTGCATTTTGATAACCCTTATTTTACATAATCATTACTAATGAATTTGCAATCTCTCTCCCTTAGAGTTTTCTGAATACAATCACACTGATTTTGCAATGATGTGAAAATATAACTTTGCAAATTTTGCATCTTAGTAAACTACCTAGATGTAAAGATACTAAAAAGTTTGCTCTAAACCACTGATAAAAGTAAAATAATTATAAACAAGATTTACAAAGGTATCAGTATAAAAGCTACAGAAGTGACATTTCTTAATATCCAAAATGACAGTTCAAATAGAAGAGACTTCCAGCATGATGTAAAAGTTGTATAAAACACTAAATACAGTTCTCAGATATTTTTCAAGATCATATTTTTTAAATTTAAATTCAATTTGCCAACATATAGTATAACAGCACCCAGTGCTCATCCCATCAAGTGCCCTTCTTATTGCCAATCACCCAATTACTCCATCCCCCTGCCCTCCTTCCCTTCCACAACCCTTTGTTTATTTCCCAGAGTCAAGAGTCTCTCATGTTTTGTCTTCCTCTCTAATTTTTCCCCACTCAGTTCCCCTCCTTCCCTTATGGTCCCTTTCACTATTTCTTACATTCCCTGAATGAGTGAGACCATATGATGATTGTCCTTCTCTGACTTACTTCACTCAGCGTAATACCCTCCAGTTCCAACCACCTGGAAGCAAATGGTGGGTATTTGTCATTTCTAATGGCTGAGTAATAGTCCATTGTATACATAGACCACAGCTTCTGTATCCATTCATCTTTCAATGGACACTGATGCAGAACTCTGGAAAGTGAAAGATCCAGGTTTGATTACCTCCTTTCTTTCTGCTGAGGGCTCCTTTGTTCTTTGTCTTTTTTTTTTTTTTTTGTAAATTTATTTTTTATTGGTGTTCAATTTGCCAACATACAGAATAACACCCAGTGCTCATCCCATCAAGTGCCCCCCTCAGTGCCCACCACCCAGTCACCCCCACCCCCCGCCCTCCTCCCTTTCCACCACCCCTAGTTCGTTTCCCAGAGTTAGGAGTCTTTATGTTCTGTCTCCCTTTCTGATATTTCCTACCCATTTCTTCTCCCTTCCCCTCTATTCCCTTTCACTACTATTTATATTCCCCAAATGAATGAGACCATATAATGTTTGTCCTTCTCCGATTGACTTATTTCACTCAGCATAATACCCTCCAGTTCCATTCACCCAGCAATTGCACTGCTGGGGATTTACCCCAAAGATACAGATGCAGTGAAACGCCGGGACACCTGCACCCCAATGTTTATAGCAGCAATGTCCACACTAGCCAAACTGTGGAAAGAGCCTCGGTGTCCAAGGAAAGATGAATGGATAAAGATGTGGTTTATGTATACAATGGAATATTCCTCAGCCATTAGAAATGACAAATACCCACCATTTGCTTCGATGTGGATGTTATTCTGTGCAGCAGTGCAATTGCTGGGTCGTAGGGCAGGTCTATTTTTAACTCTTTGAGGAACCTCCACACAGTTTTCCAGAGTGGCTGCACCAGTTCACATTCCCACCAACAGTGCAGGAGGGTTCCCCTTTCTCTGCATCCTCTCCAACATCTGTGGTTTCCTGCCTTGTTAATTTTCCCCATTCTCACTGGTGTGAGGTGGTATCTCCTTGTGGTTTTGATTTGTATTTCCCTGATGGCAAGTGATGAAGTGATGTGGAGCATTTTCTTATGTGCTTCTTGGCCATGTGTATGTCTTTGATGAAATTTCTGTTGTCTTCTGCCCATTTCTTGACTGGATTTTTTTTGTTTTTTAGGTGTTGAGATTGATAAATTCTTTACAGATCTTGGAAACTAACCCTTTATCTGATATGTCATTTGCAAACATCTCCCATTCTGTAGGTTGTCTTTTAATTTTGTCAACTGTTTCCTTTGCTGTGCAGAAGCTTTTTATCCTGATTAAAACCCAATAATTCATTATCACTTTTGTTTCCCTTCCTTTCATAGACGTGTCTTGCAAGAAGTTGCTGTGGCCGAGGTTAAAAAGGTTGCTGCTGTGTTCCCCTCTAGGATTGGGATTGAGCCCCATGTTAGGCTCCTTGCTCAGCAGGGAATCTGCTTCTCCCTCTCTCCCTTTCCTCCTCCCTCCCCCTGCTCATGTTCTCTCTATCTCAAATCAAAACCCTATTTTTAATGAGTAACCTAAATTCTGTTCTAAATGCCAGATGCAACTGGCCTAACAATTTGGTTTTTTTAAATGACTTTCTATTAGCAAAAAGAAGCCTTCAAAATGTACATTGCATTTATAAAGTTTTAAAATTGTATGAAGGTTAGGGAAGAATAGATAATATGGAAGACTCTGAAAAGTCACAAGTAAGATCTCCATTGGCAGATATAAACTTGGGGCTTGCAACCCTATTAATAGTATAGCCAGGGAAGCAGTTGGATGGGTCTTTTCCTGCAATGAGACAGCTTCACTCTG
This sequence comes from Canis lupus dingo, assembly GCF_003254725.2. NCBI lineage: Eukaryota > Metazoa > Chordata > Mammalia > Carnivora > Canidae > Canis > Canis lupus. The sequence continues at coordinate 1,353,961 of NC_064267.1, forward strand.
TGAAATGGGAGGCCGCCTAGAAGCCTGAACACAGGCTGGCACAACCACACGTGTACGCGTTTCTGCCCAACCATTTTACACTGAGCTACCCAAACTTCTTACAACTCTCACATTTCCTTGTGTGGTTGATTTTTAGGTTAATTTTAGCCAAGAGTTACAGAGCAAATAAAAATGTCAATAGATACATAATTTCTGCATCCTCAGGACTAATTTGAGTATGGCATTACAGTTACACAGGCTAACACAGCATTTCTTAAAGAATGTATTTATGTTTAGATAAGAAGAACCTGATTATTAGGTGTATCAAACTTAAGTCGCAGGAAAGGATTAGCTTATTTCCACAAAACTATCAGCCTTAAAAGAAGCCTTTTGGGAATCAGGATCCCGTAGAAATGCAGGATTTCTACATTGCAGTGACTCCTCTCTAGACAACTGATGAGTGATAGTGGCCCAGTTCTGTCACTGACTGGGCACTGTCAATCCACAATCAGACAATCTTCAGTTCAAAGTTTTGGCTGGTTCTAATAAAAGCAGAGGTAGAAAGAGATAATCAGCTTCTAATTACTCAAAATCATGGTGTCCTGGACTCTTTGGTTGTTGGCAGAAAATTTTTAGTGGCATAAAATCTCTTCCTCTTTGTCTATCAGAAGCCTCACAAACCATCCCCAGTACCCAAGGCTCCCACTGTTAGGGGGCAATCCAGATCACATGAAGCCCTGTCCCTTCAAACAGCCAGGCAAGTCCATTTGGAAAGTGCTCACTGCTGCCTAAAGTCAGGCGTGTGCCTCCTCCCAAGAAACAAGTATGGGTGGCATCCAGGGAGGACTCACCTTCTTCCTCCAGTTGTTTTGGAGACAGATCTGCTCTTTTCCCTCCCTGGCATTAGGATGGTTGGAGGGGAGGTGTGGAGGGGAGAGGGGGGTGGTGGTAGGATGGAGAGTTAAGAAGAGCATTAAGTAGACAGAACTGGCTTTTGATACTTGCTCTGCCTTTGGGGCAAGTCCCTCAACCTCTCAGACCTTCCTGACTCTCATCTGGAAAACAGTCTGCAACGTCTGCTTTGTGGGGTTAACGTGAGGTTGAGACATAATAGTATGTAAAGTGCCTGCCCCCATATTGGTGATCCCAAATAGCAGGCATACAGAAGGAGGCAGTGCCTGGGACAGTACAGTGCAGTCACTGCTCAGACTAGATCCTCTAGCTTGATAATTTGCATGCTTTGGAAAATCCTTCGGCTCCTTGACAAAGGCCAAGAGAGCTCAAGGTAACTGGACAAAGGATGTTTTTTCTGTTTTCTAAAGAGACCTATGGTGAGTCAAGTACTTGTTTACTTCCACCACCCATAAGAGATCAAGGACTGAACTCTCAGATCAGGAAGGAGAGTGTGAAGAGAGTCTCTGAGCCAAGAAATACCTCATAAATGATGTGACACCACAGTGGCAGGGAGTAACTTTAGCAAAATCTCTTTCAGGTATTTATGAAGAACTCCTCTGACTTTCAGTGACCAAATTCTTTTGACTAATATTCAGGGGCTGGTGTCTCTGCAAAGAACACAAAGGAAGGCCAAGCTCCAGCTGTCCAACAATGGAGAGCTGAGAGAATAGAGACTACAAGCTCCCCAAGTGCAGGAACCATGTCTGCAAGGGAAGAAAGGGTCAGTGGGGTTAAATTACCCACCAAGGGAGCAGCCCTCTCTCCGGAGAGACCAAAACCTGGGCCAAAGCACCTCCTCAACACTATGCTCCCAAGCTGACTGTGATGGCCACGCAATAGGACTGAGCAGCAGGACAGGATCTCGCTGGGAAAGCCTGGGGAAAGGCCAAGGCTCACCCCATACTATAACTCTAACGTGGTATCTCTGGATCAAACATACTCAGCCAATCTTGTCTCACACCAAAACAACATACAAAGAAGTGCCTGGGAAGTCCTGCAGTGTGACTCTAGGGAAGCAAGTGCCTTCTAGAGTCCTCGAGAAATAAGCCAGAAAGACTGTGGATTTGTTACCCGCTGAGTGTTATTCCAGGGACAGGCCCCGAGTTGTTAGGAATCAGGGTGGTCCTCATCCCTCAGCCTTATACGGGATGACTCCAAGTGGTGGCAGGGCTTTCTTCGTGTCTCACCGGTGTGGGTGGCAGCGGTGTGCGGCAAAGCCATCCCATGCCCACTCGGGTTTGACACAGCTGCTACCTATACCACAAGGAACAGCTCATGCTTGAGCCCCAGGGAATGCAGCAATTTTTTTAATGAATATGAACACAAAGAAGATGGTTAATATTATCAACTGAGGTCTTGCAGAAACAAGAAGAGAAGACAATGAAGAGCAAGGAGCGCAGGAATGACACACTTCAGTTGTTACCAAACTTTTCAGTAATTAAAACTTGATTGGGAGAAATGAAAGCCCGTGATCCTAAGCCTTGTTCATTATGAATAAGCCTTTTCCAGTTAATTCTCAGACCGTTCCTCTGAAAGCAAATTTGACAGCGAGCTTTGTTGAATAGTCTGACTAATGGCTACGGCCACCTCTGGAAACACAAATGAATTTCTTTTTATTTTTTAATATAATCAAGCAGATTACTAAATCACATGGAAAGGAAAAAAAAGAATAAACACACACAATGGAGCATAATGCAGTTAGATGAAGGGAGGCAATGGGACAAAAGCATTGGGTCCAGTGACAGAAGACTTGGGCTTCCATCCAGCTTCTGTCACTTACGTAAGACAAGTCACTGAATTGGCTCTAAGTTTTGGGTTCTTTATCTGCAAAGGCAGGAATAGAAATAACACTGCACTTTGAGGACCTCAATGGGGAGGCGAGTGACAGGCCATGCGGGAGTAGGCTTTGTAAAAGCCCGAATCTAATGTCACTGCTCTTGGCATCACTGGTGGCTGCCTGCGAGGACAGCAGCGTCGGTGTGAGGGAGCCTCGGAGGGGCTCATGTCCCCTTCTGCGGTTCAGAGGGCAATGGCATTCCACCGAACAGTCTAGAGAGAAAACATAGCTAATGTGTACAAGATGACAGCATTGGCGGTGGGTGTTAATTAGATAAATGACCAGATCACCACCTGTGAAACAAACTGGAAGATGTCCACACCTTCTGGTATCTTACTGATGACTCATTTTCTTTGCAGGACAGATTCAAATTTGAAAGGTACCAAGTAGCAAATATCTTAACAGCACAAGGCACTTTGGTTGGCTACACTCAGCAATGTTAAGTCACCAAGTTGCTGTGGGATATTGCATTTTCCTAAGTCAAGGAAATTTGCCAGTGTGACCCACTAGATATTAAGGTGCCATACTCAAGTATTTTCCTCCAACTTCAGAGATGAGAAAACTGGGGCTTTGGGGCTTAGAGAGAGCAACTAGTTTATCTCAAGTCCCACAGATCCAAATAATATTCTTAACCATTATGTCACACTGGACAGAGGACACTGGGAATCTGGAAAATTGCAAAAGATACCGCCTGCCTGGAGGGGCCATGAGTCGGTTCAACCATTTTGGAAAAACACTTTGGCACTTTCTTAAAATCTTGAACATTCTTATATGCTATAATCCAGAAATTCCACTCCAAGGTACAGAAATTCTCATGTATTTGTACTAGTCTGTGTATACAGAAATATTATGGAAGCATTGCTCATACTGTAAAACAAACAAAAAATCTAGAAAAGCCAAAAGTTCAGTTGACAAGGGAATGAATGTAAATAAAGTGTCACATGATATCATACGGCCGTGAATAGGAATGAGCCATAACTCTATAAAGTTGTAGAGACAAATCTGTCACCTTACAGTAAATGGAGAAGAGTAAGTTACCGGAGGCTACCTCTAGAATGACACCACTTCAATAAAACTCAAAGCAAGTAAAACTAATACAATAAATTGGGATACATGCATACATGATAGAACTTTTAAAAAATCAAGTGAAAGGTAAGGATAAAATTCAAGCAAATGGTGCCCTCTGGGGGTAGGCAAGGATGAAATGAACATCTATCGGTAGATGCAAAAGTATTGGGTACATTCTAGTTACTGAGCTGAGTGGCAAGTCCTTGGGTGACTGCTTTGTCCTGCTTCATGCGACCATATAAATTAGATCATTACTTTGAATGAAGTACACAGGTCATCATTAAAACTTCTGTTTTGACGTTACTACTGGTAGGAGGGGTCTATAGGGGTCTCTGCCTTTCATCCCACCCTAAGGCACCTAAAGCCTAGATGACTGAAAAGCAAAAACATTAGGCCGAGGGGCATGGCTCTGATTATCCAAGTTTGTTTTTCTGGCCCCTCCAAGCTAGAAGGCTACCTAGGGCTCCGTGTGTGGATAAACAACCCTGCCAGCACAGCAAAGCAAATGACAAAGTTCTAGACCACCCACACAGCAATCAAGAGCTCCACTGGGTGGGCCAGAAATTGCAAATGTCCCTGCCTCTTGGCAGCACTAAGCCACCTGTGGAGGGCAGCAGGGGGAATAGGAGTGTCATCGTTCCAGGGCTGGAGGCCCCACTGCCCCCAGGGGCCGGCAAGTGAGTGCCAATGAGACATCAACACCAGGCGCTCCAGCTGGGGCAATTTATGTGAGTGGATAATTGCACATAATGGAGTTAAAATATAATTGCCTCATTAAAATGGGTTACTAAATCTCATTGTGTATGAGTGTGAAAGAGATAGACAGAGACACGTGTGTTAAAATGCAAGAAAATAAAATTGCATAAATGAATGTGAACGAGAGCAAGCAGAGTGCCTGACTGTGCCACCTCCATGGAAGGAGACCTTGGCGCCTCACGGAGCCTGTGAATGACTTGGGAAACCCATCCCTTGTGGCTGCTCTCAAACAATGATGAGGACTCAGGATTGGGCCTAACTCATGGTAGCCTGGTCCTGGGCCCTGCTGGGGCTTTACCTAGTCCTTATGTAGCAAAGATCTGTTCTGTCTCTCCCCCATCTCCAGAGTTCATCCTGGCATGGTTGCCCAAGCAAGCTGTACCATCAGCACTCTTCATGCCTGCTCCCCTTCATGGCAGAAATTCAGAGCTGGACCTGGAGCTGTCTGCCTGTGTGACAGGTAGTTCTAGGTACCAGAGAATAAATGCAGAGGGAATCACTCCCATGCAGCAGCAGAAGCACTTGCCAATCTGGAAGGAAGCCCACAAGAGTGACATCTCTCCTCCCTCCCCTGGAAGAATGCACACCACCAGGCTCTGGCTAGATTCAGCAAATGTTCCCACCATTCATGCACAGAGAGATAATGTTCTTCTTCCCTCACAGGTAGGGGCCAATGCTGCCTGCTACTGCCACCTCCATGTCTACTACCCAAACCACCAAAGCCCCATAGAAAAGCTCCTAGAGACAAATCCAGCCACTCACCTCCTTTGGATTTTTTTTTTTTTTTGAAACATTTATTTCTAAAATTAACTCTGAGCTCTTAGTACCCCATGAGCCACAAATGGTCATGCCTCACTTTGTTCCCAAGTTTCTAACATGCGCTCAATCTGGTAATTAACACAACTCAGTCTGGAAGGAGCAAAGTTAAGTTTTGTCTCAGAACGCTCACACGTTAAAATGTCAAGACTAATGACTTATTTTCTTTTCAGTATTAGAAAGCAGATAAACATTACCAATCTGGTGTCAGAAAGTGTCACTAACAAAACCCCAAACTTGCTTCAGAATCCCCCAGTCCAGGAGTGTTGAGCGTAGCCACAATGGAGGCCAGGAGACGGGGACAGGAAATAGCGGGAGAAGGGGACAGAGAAGAGGGCTGCACATCCGGACCCAACCTGGGCACGGGACTCGGACTGTGTCCCATCACCCTCACCAGCCTGTTCTGACTCATCGCTGCTGCTAAGCCACTGACTTCAAATGCAGATTTTCACTTATATGAACAGATTTGTTTCTATGCATGATTAAATACTCTCTTGATTCCTCAGATAAGTTCAGAAGTGCAAAAAGGAGGAGGATGAGCTTTTTAATTACAAGCAATTCAGCTGGCAAATAGAACTCTCAACCTGCCAAGTCTTGGACTTCTAAACCTCGCCAAGATCCCCATCTGCTTCCATGGGGGATTGGGGAGGGGGTGCTGATTCAAGTTCCCACAGAAAGAATCAGAAAATCTTGGACCAAATGCTTAGCTCTAACAAATAAAGAGCCTCAGTTCTGGATAAAAGTCAAATTGTGAAGATATTGCAGAGCTGTTTTTTGCTTTTTTTGTGTGTGTTGGAGGGGCGATGGATTGTGGAACAGGATGAGAGGGGGAAACGGCAGAACCAGATTTCAGCTCATCTTGATGAAATTTTGGAGTTACAAAGGCTACTCTTATTGCCTCAGGTTTTTCTGGTTGCAGGCCAGGGGTGCCTAGATGTCCATAATCCCTGAGTCGATCTCCTTATCCTACCCCATACCCAGTTTCCTTGAGTGCCAGGAGACTTCAGAAGCCTTGGAATGGAGCCCCTGAAATGTTATGAAACAGGAATTGGCAACCCTTTCCTCTTAAGCTGCCAAACTGGAGAAAGAGCCATGGAGGCACAGGGAAGGTGAATGCAATGTGTCATCTGGGTGTCATGACTCAACTCATAAGTGCCCCAAATGTGCCCCCACCGCTCAGGTGGCAGGCAGATGGAAGGCAGATGGGCAAGAAGGGTGGGGGCAGAGGCAGCATTGAGGAGAGTGTCTAGAAGCCAGCAGTGGCCGGGTGGCAGCTGCTGAGTCTCAGCCAGCCTGGCACCGCTATCAGGAAGCTTGGAGTGCCACTCTCTGGTAACTAAGCCAGGGGTTGGTTGCTAAATCCTGTAACAGAACCCTCCCTACAGGCACTTGGCATTTGAGCCTTAATGGTTTTGGACCTTGGCCTAATTGCTCAGAATATGTGCATGGTTAGAGAGTAATTCCTTCATCACACTCAGTAAGTATCTGCGCACAGCACAAAAGCTGTGATATTTTTATTCCAATAATTCCTTTGCCGACCACCAACATTCTATGAAAGATTCTCAGAAGCTCTTAGGTATAAAGCAAACTGAGTTTTATGTTAAGTTTATGCTTCAGATTATGGGTAGTTGTATAAACCTCAGAACGTCCATCCATCAAGAAAATCACCTCATTTTGTTCAAGAACCACCTACAAGGAATGTTGCTACATTCAGTGATAAAAAGGGTTCCCATTATATATATTATCTCAAAAGACTGGAAGCTGATATACTTGCTTATGCTTGTTAACATAATTATGCACCATAACTCATTTTGAGATAAGGTCATTTTGGTTAATGAAATCAGATTATCTTATCAGTTTGATCTCTTTGAGATTCAAGTCAGATGCTAGTATTCAAAAAGAAGTCAGAGCCAACAGAATCCCAGTCACCCACCTCAGGGTTTGAGAGAAGGACAGAAGTGAACAATATGAATGGTGTCTCAATATGTTCTGGAGATTTCACTTAATTTACCATGGGAGCAAAGTGATTGGCGCTGCTGGTAGTCCATGTATTAATGATAGGCTTAATTGGTAAGTCTACAGCTTATTTTTATAACTGTGAAGTAGCACACAGAGAGAGACATAAAAGGGGCATGACAGAGGAAATCCATTGTCATCATCAATTGTTCTTTTTAAGAAACAAATCTTTTTCTAAAAAAAGATTTTATTTATTTATTCATGAGAGAGAGAGGCAGAGACATAGGCAGAAAAAGAAGCAGGATCCATGCAGGAGACCCGATGTGAGACTCAATCCTGGGACTCCTGAATCACACCCTGAGCCAAAGGCAGATGCTCAACCACTGAGCCACTCAGGCATTCCTTAAGAAACAAATTTTATTGTCTCATTCCCTTGTTAAAAACTTTAATAGGAGAAATGCAAATAACATACTTCAAGTAACTAAAGATTCAAAGAAAAAAATCACAATGGATAAAATTTAAATGTCTAGACATAGCCTCAAAACCTAGAAAGCAAAAACTGAAAAAACTAAAAAAAGAGAAAATAAAGTCTTAGTTAAAATTTTTAATAAATATCTGTCAGCAGCTGCTACAACATACAGATAAAAAATCCAAAGGACTATAGATGATTTGAACAAGATTAATAAAATTTATCCTCTTAACACGTATAGAACACTGTACCAATACCACAGAACAAATAATTTCCAAATATAAGGGGATATCCTTCACTAGAAGAGTATGCTGCTGGGCAGCCTGGGTGGCTCAGCGGTTTAGTGCCGCCTTCAGCCCAGGGTGTGATCCTGGAGACCCGGGATCGAGTCCCACATCGGGCTCCTTGCGTGGAGCCTGCTTCTCCCTCTGCCTGTGTCTCTGCCTCTCTTACTCTCTGTCTGTCATGAATAATAAAATCTTTTTAAAAAATGCACCTAATCTACTTAATACTAGCCTACCTCAGATGTGCTCAGAACACTCACATCAGCCTGCAGTGAATCATCTAACATGCCTGCTTTGGAATAAAGTGTTAAATACCTCATTTATTTATTAAATACTGCACTGAAAATGAAAAACGGAATAGTTGTATGGGTATAGAATGGCAATAAGTTTGTCAGTTGTCTACCCTTGGAATTTCTGGGGCAGAGCAAGAGCTGCCACTCTCTGCTGCTCCCCAGCATCGTGAGAGGATCCTACTGCATGTCACTGGCTCAGGAAAAGATCAAAATTCAAATGTGAAGTGCAGTTCTAAGTGAATGCATACAGCATTTCCACCCCTGTAAAGTCAAAAAATCGAATACTAAACTATACAAGAGGTCAGGGACCATCTGTATAAGCTCCCACTTCAAGAAAGTAGAAAAAGAAGAGCAAACAAAATATCAACAAAGTAGAGGGAAGGAAATAACAAAAAGAGAGCAAAAAAAAAAAAAATCAATGAAACAAAAAATGAACATGAAATAAATGGGTCAAGAAGAGACTCTTTGAAAAGACTGACAAAATTTGTAACTCTTCAGCAAGACTAATCAGGAAAAGAAAACATAAATTATTAATACCATTTCCACAGACATTAAACAAGGTAAGGAGACAGTAAGGAGAATGACATTATGACAAATTTAAGTGAAATGGACATATATCTTGAAAAACAGAATTCACCAAAACTGACACAAGAAAAATGGACCATATGAATATTCTTGTATACATTTTAAAAATTGGATCTAAAATTTAAAACCTTTCCACAAAGATATCTCTAGGTAGGTTGGCTGAACTGGAATTCTTTCAAGGATTTATGGAAGAAATAACAATCTTACACAAACTATTCCAGATAAGAGAAAAAGAAATTATGTGCTAATCTGTTTTATGAGGTCAGTACAATCTTGTTAGCAAAACCTGACAAAGATATTAAAAGAAAGGAAAGTTACGGAGTAATCTATAGGCCATGAAATAAAAGCAAAAATTCTAAATAAAATATAAATAAATAAAATTAAGAGCCATATAAAAAAGATTGTACATTATGACCTTGGGGTTTATTCCAGAAATGCAAAATTGTTTTGACATTTGAAATTCTCCACATTAAGCAACTAAGGCAGGGGTATAAAGATTGTATAGTTATCTAAATAGATACAGAGAAAAAACAATGCACATTTGATAAAATTCAAAACTTATTAATGATTTAAAGTAATCATAACAAACCTGAAATTGAGGGGACTTTCTTAATTTGATAAAACTTATCTCCAAAAAATCAGCCTAGTAAAAGTTTTCCCTCCTTCCTCACATTTTGGAAAAAGACAGGGTGACCACTATTAACACTTCTATTCAACACTGTAACATTGTACTGATTGAACATTGCACAGTGTCATAAAGCCAGAAAAACTAAAAAGAAGAAATAAAACTGTCATTAATCACAGACAATATGATTGAATTTATAGAATTTATAAAACAATCCATAAAGTTTAGAACTAGTAAGTTTAGCAAGGTCACTAGTCATTATGTAAAACAAAACTAAATCTAGTGGTTTGTACAAAAAGCGAAAATAATATGATCAATATAGGATTATTACAGGAATGCAAGAGTGGCTTATGATCAGAAAAACTATAAAAGCCATTTACCACACTAACATTAAAAAGAGAAGAGCCTTGTGATCATATGATGCTCTCTGATTAATCTACTGAAAACCTACAGCAAACATAATTCTTAATGGTGAGATACTGGGAACATCACTTTTCAAATCTGAATTACAAAACTGATCATTATCATTGCTCTTGGTCAACATTGTGCTGCCGGTCCTAGTCAGTATATCAAGACAACAAAAGAAATGAAAGGCATATAGATTGCAAAGAAAGAAACAAAACTATCATTTGGTTTCAAATAACATAAATGTCTATATAGAATATTCAAGGCATAGATATTATGTTAGATATAATAAGATAAGTGCTTAGGTCTAATATAAGCAACACATAAAAATCAATTTTCTATACACAGCAATAGATAATATTAAAATGTAATTAAAAATAGATACCATTTACACTATGAACAAGAACTGTAGTTTGTTAGGAATGAATATACTGAAGTTTTCTTAGCTTTATATGAAGAAATATAAACTTTTTTGAAGGACACTAAAACTACTCCAATAGGGAAAATTTAACATGTTCATGATTTGGACTAATTAACATCATAAAGATATTAATTGTACCCAAATTGATAGATTCAAAATAATCCCTACCATAATCCCAGTTGCTGCTTGAGAAATAGAAGTTGATTTTAAAACCTAAGTGGAAGAGCAAAAAGCCAAGAATGCCTGAGGCAGTCTATATGAAAAAGACAAAATGTACTTTCTAACATTTATTAAAGTTATAAAGTTCTAATATTAAAATATTTGTTATTGGTGCAGGAATAAGTAAACCTATGAAGAGAATGCAAAAAAGATTCAGAAGTGTGCCCACATACATAAAAATTTATGAGATATAGCACTAGCCTCACCCTACTGTTATCACAAAGTAGGTAGCAGTATAATTCTGCATCATCCCTGGATACTTGTGGTTACCAAGAGCAATACCATGGCTAATGATTTACCACTTGCAAGGAGAATCACAGGCTAACCACAGGCATGTATTTGCACATTTTTTGGTTTTTGAAAATTCCATTATGATTTATTATTGTATGATTCATTACATTAACCTGTTAATACTCAGTGGTTGAGTGATTTCTTCTTTGTAGGATTCAGAATAAAGGCAGGGTAACTTGACATGGTATTTTTGTTTTCGTTGTTTTTAATGGTAGCCTTCTGACTTTTGAATGCTTGTTTTGCTTACATCTTTGTTTATAAAAAGAAACTAATACAGTTTTCAAGCAAGAAAAATTCCTGGTCCTCTATTCAATGCACATTGCAAGTCTGTGGAATACTAACCAAATCTTTGGTTTCCTTATTAAGACTTGGCTTCTAAGGCAAATGCATTTTTCTACCTCAATGTACTCCTCATTACCATTTTATATTCCATCTGAGGCCTGGATAGCAAACAGCAGCCAGCTCTAGTCTGAGTTCTCCAAACTAGCCTGATACCCCTAGAAAGGCTCATGGCATCTCAACACATGAGACCCAACTTTCGATGCTGGCTTGCAAAGGAAAAGTCACTCTTGTTTCTTGTCATTTTGCCTGTAGTAGGCAAAAACTAATGCTTGCTCCACTGGAATTTCAGATCTTGACATTAATGGAAATAAAAAGAATATTCAAGTAAATTAATTTCCTGGTGGCAAAGCTATTAACTTTGAAACTCCTGGATTGGTTGGGACTTTAACTGTTTAAAGTATACAATGGAAAAAACACTTTGTCAAAAAATGATATATCCTCTCAAAACACAAATATTTCATATGGATATTTTCGGCCCCACCAACAATTTTCCCTAACAATTTTCCCTTATTTTCATAAGCTTAGCACCATTTATTTTTACTTATTAAATTATCAGTGCTAGGAAAGTTATTTTTAACGTTAATGTTAGTTGAATTTGAGGACTAGCACGCTGTTATTAAATGATTACCATATTCATTTCTTAGCCAATTTATAGTCATTTCATGTGTGGATGCGAAAATACATAATTATATCATTTATCTCCAAAAGCACATTCTAAGGGGAATAAATACATATTTTCAAGATAGTTGTGCTAAGTACAATTATAGCCCCAAAGTAACCACATGTAGACCTATGTATTTATAAAATTATCTAAAGAGTATATTTAACTAAACAGGAAACATAAGCTGACCTCCAAATATTCAACATTATTATGTGACTCTGCATCTTAACATTTATTTTAAAATCTCTGTAGTATAAGAGGTGAAAACTTGTTGCCTAACACAGGGTCACAAAGACACCTCTGTTTTTTTCTGAGAGTTTTATAGTTTTTAACTTTTATATTGAGATCTTTGACCCATTTTGAGTTAATTTTTGTATAGGTCATGATATGAGTCCAAGTTCAGTCTTTTTTTTTTTTTTTAAGATTTTATTTTTAAGTAATCTCTGCAATCTATGTGGGGCTCAACCCCACAGCTCTGAGATCAAAAGTCACACACCCCATCAACTGAGCCAGCAGAGTGGGGATGGGGGGCAACTTCAATCTTTTTGCATGTGGATTTCAAGTTGTTCTGGTGCCATTTGGTAAAAAGATTATTTTTTCCCCATTGACAGGTCTTGGCAGCTTTGTAAAAAAATCCGTTGACGATGGATGTATGAGTTTACTTCTGGACTTTAAATTCTATCCCATTTACAGCTATCCTTCTGCCAGTCTCATACTGTTTTGATTACTGTGGAATTGTAGTAAGTTTTGACATTGGGAAGATTCAAGATTTTTTAGGTTATTTATGATCCCCTATATATCCATATAAATTTGGGGATCAACTTGTCTATTTCTGGGCCAAAAAAAAAAAAAAGGCAAATGATATTTTGAGAGGGACTGTATTGAATCTACAGATCAGTTTGGGGAATATTGCTATCTTAACAATATTGAGTCTTTTATCCATAAACATGAAATGTCTTTAGGCCATCTTTAATCTCTTTCAACTGTTTTATAGTTTGCAGTGGATAAGTATTTCACTTCCTTGGTTAAATCTATCCCTAAGTATTTTATTCTTTGTGGTGTTATTGTAAATGGAACTGTTTTCTCACTTTAATTTTCATTGTTCATGACTTGTGCCTAGCAATACAATAGATTTTTGCATACTGGTCTTATATACTGCAATGTTGCTATTCGTGTTTATTAGTTCTAATACATATTAGTTCTAATACATATATGGCTAGATAGGTAGATAGATATAATAGATACATATGCTCATATTATTTTACTTCTTCCTTTCCAATCTGGGGGTCTTTTATTTAGTCTTACATAATTTCTCTGGGTATAATTTCTAGTACAATGTGGAACAGAAGTGGCAAGAGTGTACAACTTTATCTTGTTCATGATTTTAGGGGGGAAAGCTTTCAGTTTTTCACTATTAAGTACAATGTTAGATGTGAGTTTTTCATAAGTGTCCTTTATCAGTTCAAGGAAATTCTTTCTATTCCTAATTTGTTGAGTGCTTTTTATTTTATCAAAGGTTTTCCCTACATATTTTGAAGTAATCATGTTTATTATTTATTCTATTTATTCTACTAATGGAGTGTAGTACATTGACTTCCATAGGTTAAACTGATCTTGCATTCCTGGGACAAACCCACTTATTCCTAGTATATAATCCTTTAACATGTTGCTGAATTTTCTTGTTAGCATATTGTTGAGGATTTTGCATTCATAATCATAAGGGATACTGGACTGTGGTTTTCTTATGTTGTCTTTCCTGGCTTTATTATACCAATAACAAATATTGGCCTCATAGGATATGTTTCCTCTGTTCTATTTTTTTGGAAGACTTTGATAAGGATTTGTGTTAATTCTTTAAACATTTGATAGAATTAATCAGTGAAACAATTTGGTCCAGGGCTTTTTAAAAATTGGAATAGTTTTGACTCTAGTAATCAAATTGAGTCAGACTGAGTCAGAATCAATTTAGATTATGTTTCTCTGTATTTTTTCACCCATATTATTTAATTATTGATGTACAATTATTTGTAGTATTCTGTTATCTTTTTATTTCTGTATTTTATTTCTGTAGATCAGTAGTAACCTTATGTTTTACCTTTTATACGTGATTTTAGTAATTTGAGTCTTCTCTCTTTATTCTTGGTCAATCTAGCCAAAAGTTGGTCAACTTTCTAAAATCTTTTCAAAAATCCAATTTTTCTTTTTCTTCTATTTTTACATATGTTTATAAAAACTTCTTTACATGCAATGCTGAATGGTCAGAACATCCAATAACTGAAATAACATTTTTCTCAACTTGATGAGCAAAGAACTCTCCTAGAAACATCTTACATATTTCTTAAACCCTTGTTTGCATGCATTACATTATGATCAGCACATTCTCAGAAATAACTCTTCTCAACATGCCATGCAAGAAACATTTTTTTAAACTTTTTAGCAAATGTATTCAAACACATCTCTACATACCTTACAGAATAACTAGCACAACCATTCACTGAAACAACACTATTTTCCTATATTTTGTCTGCCATAATCTTAATTATTTCCTTCTTGCTTTCAGTTTAGTTTGCTGTTTTTCTAGTTTTTTTAAGGTGTAAAGTTAATGTCTTCTTTAATGTAGGCTATTTTTTTCTGAGTACTATTTTTGCCAAATATCATAGGTATTGATACACTGTCTTATACCAAACTCTCATTCATCTCAAAGTTTTCTCTAATTTCCTTTATCTCCTTTTTAATCCACTGGTTAAGAGAATGTTGTTTAATTTCCATATTTATTTATTTTCCTCTTGTTACTGGTTTCTAATTTTGTGCCTTTGTAGTTAAGGAAAATACTTTGTATGACCTCCAGTTTTAAAATTCACTGAGATTTGAATTATGGCTTGACATATAGTCTGCCTTGGAGAATGTAGACTCAAGAGGAATGCATACTCTGCTGTTGGGTGGTGTTCTGTAGATGTCTATTAGGTTCAGCTGGTTTACAATGTTGCCTAAGCCTCTATTTCCTTGCTATTCTTTATTTCCTTGTCGATTCAAGTGACTGTCTAGTATCCTTTCATTTCAGCCACAAAGATTACTTTTTTTTTTTTTTTTTTTTTAGGATTTTCTATAATTATTTGAGAAACAGAGAGAGCACAAGGGTGGGGAGCAGCAGAGGGAGAGGGAGAAGCAGGCTCCCTGCTCAGCAGGAAGCCTGATGTGGAATCTGGAAGTCCTGGGATCATGACCTGAGCCAATGGCAGATGCTTAACCTACTGAGCCACCCAGCGTCCTCAGTCACAAGGACTACCTTTAACACTCCCTTAAGGCAAGTGTGAGGGGCACCTGGTGGCTCAGTGGTTGGGCATTTGCCTTTGGCTCGGGTCATGATCACAGGGAGCCTGCTTCTCCCTCTGCCTGTCTCTGCCTCTCTGCATCTTTCATGAATAAATAAATAAATAAATTTTAAAAAGGCAAGTGTGATAGCTTTTGTTTATTCTGAATTGTCTTAATTTTGTGTGTATTTTCACAGGCAGTTTTGCCGGGTATAGAATTAATTCTAAGTTAACAGTTTTGTTGTTCTTCCAGCACTTTGAATATATTACTTAATGTTCTCTGGCCTCTATGGTTTCTGATGAGAACTGTGATAATCTTATTGCAAATCACATGTACATGATGAGTTTTCTTTCTTGCTGCTTTCAAGTTCCCTTCTTAGTCTTTGGCTTATGGAAATTTGATTGTGAAGTGTCTTGGTGTATTTTTATGTGTGGGCTTGGTGAACTTCTTAAATGTGTATATTAAAATTTTCAACTAACTTGTAAATTTACTACAAATATTTCCTCAAATACTCTTTTGGCCCTCTTTCCCTTCTTTTCCTTCTGAGACACTTATTGTGTGAATGTTGTTGATAATATCCTACAGGTCTCTCAGGCCCTGTTCTCTATCGTTTTTTTCTTTCTGCTCTTCAGATTGGATAATCTTCATTGATCTAACTTCAAATTTAAAGATTTTTTTTATTAACTGTTCAAATCTGTTCAAGTCCTACACTGGATTCTTACATTTCAGTTATAATTTTCAACTCCAGAAGAGATATTTATAATTTTTATAAAATTATGACTTTAAGTTATAATTTTTATAAGTTTATAACTTTATAAAAACATCCTTTTTGCAATTTCTATCTCTTCATTGATATTCTCTATTTGGTGAGACACTATCCTCATACTTTCAGTCCTTGAACGTATTTAAAACAGCTGATGGAAGTCTTTGTCTATTAAGTCCAACATCTAGGCTTCCTCAGGGACAGTTTCTATTGACTGCTTTGGGTTTGTTTTTTTTGTTTTTGTTTTTTTTTCTTTTTTCTTTTTTTCTGTATACTGGTTGTACTTTGTTTGGATACCTTGCCAACTTTTTTCTTGAAAAATGGGCATTTTGACACTGGGAAATCAGATTCTCTCAACCCTCACCTTAGAGTTTGCTGTTGTTGATGCTTTTTGTAGTTGCTATTGTGTGTGCTTTAGTGATTTTTATGAACTAATCCTACACAATTGTCAATTCTCTGTTGTATGTGACCACTTAAAGTGGCCCATTAGCTTCATATTCGGCTAATAATTGGACAGAGATTTCCTTAAATATCTGGAACCAAAAGAATCTCCCAGTCTTTGCTGGGATGTTCTGAGTGAATGTTGTTGGGGCATGCCTTCAAGATGTAGCCAGAGGCGAGAGCTTAGGGTCTCTCTGGCATTTTCTGGGCATGCTCAGTCCTAGACAATGCATAACTTTCTGCCAGGAATATGTCAGGGTGTTTTAACGTCCTTATGGATATCTCACTGCTGACCTTTCTTCCCAAGCGTTTTGCTTATTGTTTGTCCCTATGGTTATCCACTGCTTCAGGGAGCAATGTACTCCCCTCATCCTGGGGTAGTGACTTTAGTGCTGGGAAAGTTCCAAGTTTGGCAAATAAAGATAAGCTTTTAGAACACGGATCTTGCAGGGAGACAGATAAAGACAATTTTCATGAAAAAGATCCATTCTGCTCTCTCCAGTACCAGAAATGTGGGATATTAATTTAAGGCTACTGCTGAACTTGGGGACAAGGTACAGGGCTAGCTTAAGTTAAAAAACCACAAAACATGCTGTTCTACTAACGAAGATCCAACTTTTTTTTTTTTTTTTTGTAAGTATAAACCTGACTTGCTGTTATCTGGTTTCTTGAATTCTAAAAAAGCTGACTTTGACAGTTCTTGGGGGCCAGTTTTATTGTTGCTTTTATGGAGAGGCATAATTTTGGAATTCCTTAATCTACCATTTTTACTGATGTCCTCATCTTATAATACAATTTTATATCTTAACTAAATAGCTAATTAATGTCACTATGATTGTCAGAATGAAAAATGTACACTTGTATTTTAAAACTTTCTTTTCTGTGCTATCAGCCTCTGTAACGTCAAGTACCTACATGTGGCTGTTATAGAGAATGTTCTAAGTTCATTCTTCCTGCTTGCCTGTATCAACAAACCCCCTATGAAACTGCATTATGTTTACTTATATACATGTGACCATCTCTGTGAAAGAGAGGGAACTCCTCAATGACAGATGCACATTTCAGTGATCTTTTAAAACCATGGTGCTTATCGCAGAGCCTGGCTTCTAGGAGGTACTTAATAAATGTGTTTAATAAGAGTAATTTAAAAAAACTAGCTAACATATATTGAGTTCTAAGTTTACCCTAGGTCTCAGCTAAGCATATTTTTAAAAATATTTTTTAATTATAAAATATACAGATAAGAGTTCATGTAACATATATGTAAATTTTAGAGAATTAAAAAAATGAACATTCATATACCAACAATCCAGTGTAAGAGAGCATTCATTAGTAACTCAACAGATCCTATGTTTCCCTCCCCAGAGATAATCTTGAATTCTGTATTAATCATTTCCTGTACCTTCCTCATATAGCTTTACCATGTCTGTACTCATGATGTACAATGTGTAATTTTTTACTTTTTATAAAAAATTCTATAAATGGACTCATTACATTTTCTATATAGCTTTCTTTTTTCTTAAATATTATATATTTGAAAATCATTCATTTTTCACTACTGTAGAATATTCCATTATATGGATATATCTGAGAACATGTGAGCTAATGGCAGTCAGGAACAGCTAGGCTATGCTGAGGTAATGAATCCTAAGGGGAGGAAAAAAAGACATCTCAGGATCAAATCCTCTAAAGGTTTTCTTGTTCTTTAGTCTCTAAAAGTTGTGCCAACTTTTAGAAGTTATACATAAGAGGCAAAAGAACCTGAGAAGGAGGTCAAAAATGGGTTTGGCCAGTGAAGTAAAAGGAAAATTAGCAGAAAGTTGTGTTATTAAAGCCTGGGAAAAAACAGTATTTCAAATAAGGATAGTGAAGAATCCATTGGATTTGCCAACATAAAACATTAGGAAGATCTCATTAGGCTTGCTGTAGTGGTGAGAGGCTGAAGCTGCACTGGAATATTTTAAAGACAATGGCAATGGAAGTACACGAGAGCATGGGTCAACAACCACAAAAAGAAGCTGAGAAGTGGAGGTGTTGGAATCTGGAAGGTGGAGAGTTTTTAAAAAACATTATCAACACTAGAGCACCGTGTATGCTGAGAATAATGTTATAGAAAGGTCAGAAGTTGTTGAAGCAAAATGAAGAGATAACTCAGAGAGAAAAGTCTCTGAGAAGGTGAGAGAATGGAATCTAGAGAATAGGAGGAGGGACATTGTCTCCAGTGCAAAAGGAGAAAAGGCAGAAAAGATGAGTGCAGTATTTGAAGGTAGAAAAGTAAGGGAGATTAATCTAGCAGCTTCGATTTTCTCCATGAATTATGAGGGTCATTAACTAAGAGTGGGGGCAGAAAGGTCATCTTGAAAAGTGGAGAGGTGAGTTTAGCAAAGAGAGCAGAAACTGAGTGCCATTTGAAGATTGTGATCATGAATTTAAAAAAAGTCACTCAGTCCATTTATGTGATTTTTCTCAGGTAATATTTACCTGTTCTAGTTCAAGTTCAAAGAAAGAAACTGAGGAATTTAACCAGAGGTTTCTGTGAGGAAAATATCTTTCTCTAAGAAAAGGCTGACATGTTATTCTCTAAGGTTATACTTATGCCACATTAAAAAGCTCAAAATGCAAACCAGCAAGTATATAGCAAATATAAGTGTTGTGTTCATGAATTAGCATTTATAATCTTTTATTTTGACCTAGTACTCAAGATAATATTGATACCACATTCTGCTCATCAATCTTCCACTGGTTATCTCAATTTGGTCCTATATTGTACTTCAAAAACACACTAGTGAGATGTATAAAAATACAATGCAATTACCACTGTTCTAGAAATAGTTTTAATATTTTAAGAAAACTTTGTAAATAGCCAAATACACCTTTTCCCTAAGACACAAAGGGATTCACTAATGGTAAGGTAGCAATCTTTTTCTTTCATTATAGAAATAAATTATATAAACTTTAAGCTCTTGATTTTTTTTAAAGATTTTATTTATTTATTCATGAGAGACACAGAGAGAGAGAGGCAGAGACACAACAGAGGGAGAGGCAGGCTCCTGCAGGGAGCCCCATGTGGGACTTGATCCCGGAACTCCGGGATCACGCCCTGAGCCGAAGGCAGATGCTCAACCACTGAGCCACCCAGGCGTCCCTAAGCTCTTGATTTATACCATACTTTATTTTCTATCTTTTATATATATCACACATACTCATGAAGGAAAAAGACTAAAAGCACAGAATTACACCAAAAGAGGTGATAAATAACTGCTCTTACTCCAAAAGAATATTAATATAAACAATTATAAATTTCAGATAGATGAATAGGTCATGTTCTGTAAATACTAATGTGTTATACATCATATGTTATATAAATATTAGTTTTATCTTACTACTTTGCAAAATAGTTTAGCCTTGTCCATTTTTTCCTTATGCCTCAGTTTTCTCATTTATAATTTAGGGACTCACCTCTTTTTATAGTTTTACCAGAAACTAAGATATTTTGTTAATAAGAGTCATTCCTGAAATCTTACCAACAAAGTGATGTCACGTTAAACACACTGAGACCTAATTTTTTTTTTTAACAACACAGTGATTCTGAATCTTACACGTAGAGGTTGAAAGTCAGAGTCCAAATCATTCTTTGTGAGGGGTCACCAGGGAGACAGATACACTGTCAATGAGCAATTACTACTCAGTATTTTTCCTATGGTGTTAAAGTAGATCATTATTTCTTTGTTTGAACACCAGGTAAAATTTGTAGTTGGTTAGATTTAGAGTTCATACTATATAACATGTAGTTATCATTAAACACCAGATTTACATGCAGCACAGGGTGCCTACATACCTAAAATCCTTTTGAAGTGCTGAACTTCACCTTGAATTCAGTCCAGAGTATACAGAGTGAAATCCACTCTGTTTAAATGACTTCTCTCTTTTTTCCCACTTTTTTGCTAAGTATATATTTCTGCTCATTTTAAATATGTCTACTCACATTAATAAGAAAGCAACTTAATCTTTAGGTAAAAGGGACATTATGCCACATCTTTGTACTAATTCTTAAGTTTAGACAAATTTTTTTTATGTATGATTAATTTGGAACTAATGCTGTAAAAGAAAAAAAAACAATCAAATCTCTCATACTACTTTTTCCCATACATTTATATTCCAGAAAACTGCAGAGCTGGGGAGGTAGCTCACAGAAAACAGATCATCTTTACATAAGGAGCAGATACAGAGCAACACTAACTCAGGTTGAAATTATATTACTTACTTCCATGTTATTGTGATCAAAGCAAAGAATTATTGGACCTACAATGTTATGATACAAACAAAATCGTAACCATCACATTTCAAAGCGAAGATTAAGAGACTAAAGAACAAGAAAACCTTTAGAGTCTTAGGGATGCAATGTTTTGCTCACACATTCAAGTAAGATTATCAGGAGAGGAGTGTCTGCACTTGCTGAGGCGATCGGTGTAGGATGCTCTCTGGATCTTTGTATTCATTCACTGGATTCATCACAGCTGCATACACTTCACCATAGGCTCTGCAGACTAATTCTGTAGACTGTTTTATGATTTGCTCTCTATTGATAAACAAACAGTATGTGAAAACACAATCTAAAGATGAAATACTAAGAATTATAAGAAGCTTCATATTTGAATCAATACATTTCATTTTCATAATTACCACATACATACTATAAAGAAATCATTGTACAACTACAAAAGTAACTTTGGTTTGGGGATCAAACATACTTTTTATATTCATTATTTGTTTATCGTTGCAGAAGGGCAGGGACTGTGTTATGTTCCCAGTATTCTGAAGGACTGTGTTATGTTCTAGTAATCTGAAGGATTACTAGACAAGAAACAAAAATTGTGACCTACCATCAATGTACTGATTTTGCAAACATGACTGATGACATGTTAACCTTAAAGAACGAGGCTTATCATCATTCATATTTATCAATACTTTAAATCTCAGAATAACTTACAGTAAACTGTCCTTTCAGTAATAGCTCTACCTTACTAACCACACTTTAGATTCCTATCTATTTATATTATCAGGTTATAATAATGTGACACTTGCCTCCAACAAGTCCCAGCATTTTCTACAAAAAGCATTTCTACATAAGCACATAAAAGAATAAAGTTTTAAATGAACTGAAGTAAAATTTTAAAGATCTGACTAGAAAAAATAGCACCAGGTTCATAAAATCTGCATCAACTCCATGTTCTCATGCCATTTACTTCTTGTCATTCTCAGCTACTTCTATTCATTTTTATCACTATAGGTATAGTGATATACCTAGTGATAAAAATACTGTCTTTTCTGATTTTTACAACTAAATTTAAATGTGTCTTTCAAGCTTCACTCCCAAGCCTACTTTTTTTGTTGTTTCTTATTTCTGTCAGCAGCATAACCATGTTGCATCACCTCAGTTTAGACCCTAATGAACTCTTGTATGGAGTATAGAAAAAGCTCCCATCTGGTCTTCCCTCTTCTAGTTAATATTTTAAAAATATTTAAATATTTAAAATATTTAAAAAATATCTAGTCTCTTCTAGATATTAAATATTTAAAATATTTTAAAAATATCTAGTCTCTCTTTAAATATTTAAATATTTAAAATATTTAAAAAATATCTAGTCTCTTCTGCATCAATCTATCATAAGCACTGCTGTTAGATTAATGTTTCTAAAGCATACCTATTATCTTGTCTCTCCCTCACCCAGGCCCTTCCTTCAAGGAGTTTCTCTGGTTTCAGAGAAGCCAAAATCCCTCATCCTGTCATTTAGAATCCTTTAATACCCTCCATATCACAACTCTAATCCTGAGGTCTGACACAACTCCTGACTGTTCTCTCTGCCCTTTCTTATTGACCTGAATTCCTCTGCACTATTCCTCCATTTGCCTAGGATGCTTGTCTCTCTCTCTCACACCTTCCAATGTCCTTAATTCTCAGTAGAAACGTACTCTCTCATTCTCTGATCCTTAGAGCTGAAAATAATTATTCCATTTTGGAATGTCTATGACCAAAATGATGCTTGGAAGACTATCTGTGGAAATATGTACCTGTGCTAAGAAAGAATAAAATTAATTGGATGGAATGAGGAGGGAAAATATACTTATGATCTTGGATCATCAACACCCTGTTCTGGTAAGGTCTCAAAAGATGAAACAACTTGACAATTCTCAAAAATTGCTAAAGCTTTCAAGCTGGCAGTGGGTAGAAGGAACTTACACTAAGTAAATTCTCTGAGTAGAGTAGAATACTACTACTAGCTATACTACCTTTTCACTGGAACAAAGGATGGCAAAAACTGGTTTGGAAATCCACTTAACCAGATGAGCCTCTGAGATATTTTAGATCTATGAGTAATCATCCCTATAATTAACTGAACATAAAAATGAAAGCATCAATATGATGCAAAATTATTTTGCATTCATGAAATAGATGAAAAATAATATAAACTGATATTTTAAAATTTTGTTAAATGTAATACACATTTGATGCCCATTTTTGCAACAAATCAAATAATGAATTTTAGACATAGTGTTTTTTGTTCTTTACTCAAAGCAGTAAGACAGACTGGGGGATGGGATATAAAGAATCCATTACTTAACACCTCATACTCTAAAACCTATACTCAATCTGAACATAGTGTTTTATATATACTACATAACAAAACACAAAGAGACAAGGCTATTCCCTATCACGAGAAGTTTAAAATCAGAATATAGTACAATAATGAATATTAAATATAATTTTTAAAAATCCAGAGTAACTGGTAAATGTAGAATGAATTGTTGAAAAATCTAAGGAATAAATTTTAAATTTTATCAAGTCCAAATGATGAAAAAAAATTTAATTTATTGGCGTTTAGGTATAACCCAGGGCACATTTCTGTTTATAAGCTAAACTAGCTCACAAATGTCTACAGCTCACAATGCAGCAGAAACATCATTATAAATCTGCAATGGAGAAAACAAAAATAAAGCAATATTGCTAAGATATAAATAAATAAAATCAAGCCAATAAGACCAAGTAAGAGTTATAGTTTATTTTCAGTGTTGGTGTTTAGTAGTACAGGGTTTCTCGTTCTGTCCCTCAGTTTGGGAAACTACCAAGATAGGAAACATGCCTATGCAGAACAAAATAAAAGATACCAGAGCTCATGGAGAACAGAAGTCTTTCATGTAGTGGGGTGAATAAAGGGAAGGGAAAAGAAATGGCCTGTCAGCTAGCTGCTAAAGCTAACCAGGAAAGAAAGGCAATGGAAAGTGAAATTCTCCAAAGTGAATTGGAGTCAAATCCAAACTATAAGAGCAGGAACTGTAACTGATAATGATTTTCCCCATTTCTGAACAAATATAAGAGTTCATGACCATCTCCAAAGCCAGGTATAGGTCTACACATTCATATTCAACAACTTTTTTCTAGTGAACTATTATAGAGATGAAACGGAACAGTGATGAAGATTACTGTCAGAAGACCTTGACTCTAGTTGAAGCTCTCCCACTTATTACTATTGCCTTGAACAAGTAATTTAGCCTTTCTAGGACTAATTTCACTACTATAAGGCAAAACATTGAGCTTGATAATATTTACAAGGTACTTTTAGCTCTTAAATTATTCCATTGAGGATTAAAAGCATTTTAATAACCTGTTATTTTTTTTAAAGAAACCTCTATGTGCCTATCTATACACATACAAATGTATGCATATGTCACATATACACATACATACATACATGTTATTTTGGGTAATTGGGTTCCTCAAATAATGATTTATAATAAGCATATCAGTTATTTGTATATAATTATTTTTACTTTTACATACACTCTGAGATGAGGAAAGTTTTACTTTCTTGCCATTTTACTATCTCCTCTTTTTATTTGTAGTGCTAATTACTATCCAATTAGTATATATCTTTAACTTAAAAAATATATGCATGTGTCTGTATATTTATCTGTCTGCCTGCCTGCCTTCCTGGTGTCTTGGCCCAAATTATTCACTAATATCATTTAAGGAATAGAGTCTCGGGGATCCCTGGGTGGCTCAGCGGTTTAGCGCTTGCCTTTGGCCCAGGGTGCAATCCTGGAGTCTCGGGATCGAGTCCCACGTCGGGCTCCCAGCATGGAGCCTGCTTCTTCCTCCTCCTGTGTCTCTGCCTCTCTCTCTCTCTCTCTCTCTTTCATAAATAAATAAATAAATAAATAAATAAATAAATAAATAAATCTTTAAAAAAAGAGAAATAGAGTCTCAAATAATGGTGATCATATAGTGACAAATAACCAACGTTCAAAACAGAAGTTTCACGTATTCTGTAACAAAATACAAAATCACCAACAAATCCTATCAGTCACGTGCTTCTGAAAACTTCAAATGTGCTTATCCCCTGATTACCTCGTGTATAGGCAGGAAAAAAAGCAGTATTTTTTTCAGTGGTATATGCTGAGCACCGGTGCTAGCATGGGCATCCACCTCAGATCTATACACTGTATTCTGATCAATCACAGTCAAGTCCATAGCTGGTGGATAAAGAGTACTTTTAGAACTATTTTTTTATTTTGAATTCAATTAATTAACATATAATGTATTATTAGTTTCAGAGGTAGAGGTCAGTAATTCATCAGTTGCATATAACACCCCATGCTCATCACATCACATGCCCTCCTTAATGTCCATCACTCAGTTACCCCTACCCCTCACCTACCTCCCCTCCAGGAACCCTCAGTTTGTTTCCTATACTTTAAAGTCTCTTATGGTTTGTCTCCATCTCTGATTTTGTATTATTTTTCCCCTCCCTCCCCCAATGATCCTCTGTTTTGTTCCTTAAATTCTACATATAAGCGAGATCATATGATAATGGTCTTTCTCTAATGGACTTATTTCCTTAGCATAATACCCTCTAGTTCCACTCACGTCATTGCAAATGGGAAGATTTCAATTTTTTGATGGCTGAGTAATATTCCATTGTGTGTGTGTGTGTGTGTGTGTGTGTGTATCACATCTTCCTTATCCATTCATCTGTTGATGGACATCTGGGCTCTTTCCATAGTTTGGCTATTGTAGACATTGCTTAGAATGATTTCTGTAGGTTAAATTTAAAGTTCAGTCCTGCTTTTCACATGACCAAAGGATATGTAAAAAGGGCTGAAAGGGAAAAAATTGTATTTGAATGTAAGCTATGATCATCTATAAAGTTAGATCACTAACTTTCTTGGTCTCTTTACTACCAGGAAAATTTCATAGGTAGTAATTTATTAGGTGGTGCTCTATTGGCCTTTGGACAGTTTAATAATCCTCATAGTTAAACAGACCTTTAAAAAATAAAAACATGATTCATACAAATGAAGAATGAGAGAATGTCAAAATTTTAATAACTCATTAATGAGGAAGCTATTAAGATGCTAAAGCTGGTTCACAGAACATTTTGAGGAACTGGTCATTTACAGGCATTTGGAAAGGCAGGTTAGAATAAAAGAGATTAAACACAAAATGGGTTAATGTTCCACTGAGCAAAAAAAAATATTACACAGGACATGAGGAAGTACGGGGCATTTAATTAACAGTAAGCAGAGCATCGAAATGATCCATCCCCCCAAATAATTAAATAATTCTTGAAGGGTCTGTTAACAATGCTTCAGTGTGACATGGAAAGGACATACTGCTCTTCCAGACCCAATCTGCCCTATTTTCAAGTTTCAAAAAGTCTTTCTTATATCTAAAAGCAGTTTGCTATCCATCAGTGTATCATATATCGAAGATAATAATCATGTAGTTAATTAACTACTGGAAAAAAGGGGAAAAAATGAAGGAGAAGATGAGGATGTTATAAAATTGTACAGAAGGGCAATATTTTTCTTATGAATCAGAATACCATGTATTAAGAAATTCAATTTGTCCAGTTATAAACAATTTGGTATTATGAATCTCAAAAATACCAATAAAGACTAATATATAACTAAATGGAAATTTCATCCATTTTAAAACATGTTCACAAAACATTTTAAATAATTACTGAAAGCATTTAGCTGTGATAAGAAATGAACTTACTTCCAGAATCAGTGAGCTTGTCATTAATCAGTACTTTAGGATTTTGGTTGCCATAACAACATGACACAATTTTCATCATTACCATAAACCTAGCATTTCTAAAAATAGCTTATTTCAACATTCAGGCTCTGTGATCACTAAAATTGGGCTTTATTACAGAACCACAGTTAACAGTGCAATCAAATGCATCATAGGAGAAAAGAAGGCATTAACAGTTTAAGCCTGAAAAATTAAAAAGAAAAGATGATAATATATTTATAAAGAATAGATTGGTTAAAGAATTTTTCTTTTTCTTTTTCTTGTCTTTTTTTTTAAATTTTACTTATTCATGAGAGACACAGGGAAAAAGGCAGAGACATAGGCAGAGAGAGAGGAAGGCTCCCTCTGGGGAGCCTGATGTGGGACTCCACCCAAGGACCCTGGGATCATGACTTAAACTGAAGGCAGATGCTCAACCACTGAGACCCAGGTGCCCCTTGATTTTTCTTTTAATGTAATACAAACATCAAAGATGTAACAATGGGTCAAATCAATTTTCATCCCAGGTCAGTTTTCTATCATTCACTGTAAAATTAAAGTATATTTTAGGGGTGCCTGGTTGGCTCAGTTGGAAGAGTGTGCAACTCTTGGTCTTGGGATTCTGAGGTCGAGCCCCACAATGGGTGTAGAGACTATTTTAAAAAATAAAATCTTTAAAAGAGAGGTATATTTTTTTTGAGAGGTATATTTTACATAACACCAAGCGCACATATCTCACATAAATGTTACCTATCATGCAAACATTTTTGAGCTTCTTTTAAAAATAATAATCTCAACATAGAAAGGACTAATATAAAAAACACAGTACAGATCAGTGTTAAAGAGAACAGATTTTGGAATCAGAAATACTGGATTCAAATCTTGGCTTTGCTTCTTACTAACTGCTTGCCCTTGGTTCAATTATTTAACCTTTCTAATAATGTCCTCTTCTATAAAGAAGAAATCCTAATTCATGGACTCATTAGGAGGACTAAGTGAAGTTAAAGGATCAATCTTGCTGAGGTGTTCACATTGATTACATAGGGGCTGGAGCGGACAAGAGTGCAAATAGGATAGTTCAGTGGTAACTGTGAAGATGTTCAAAAGTAACTAGTTTCCTCTCCCATACTTTTTTCTAGGTAAAGATTTAATGAAGTGGCTCCATGGGAATTCTGAATGAAGGCATATTGAATTTACTAGATAAACTATATCACATAGCCAGTCTGAGAAGAATACCATGTGACTATGTTGGAACAATGAAAATCTACAGCAAACATCACACTTAATGATGAAACATCAGAAACATTTTCATTGAAGTTCAAAATAAGATATACACATTCACTATTACATCTACTATTTACCTTGGAGCTCTTAACCAATATGAGTTTAGTTATAAATACTGAAAAAAAATTAGTGAAACTCATTATTCTTCTATGACTTTACCAAAAACTAAACAACTGATAAGCTAATAGAACTAAAATAGAGTTTAGTTGGCCAGTTAGCTGGCCAGATTCAAAATTATCATATAAAATATAGTATGTTTCCTATGTGCCAGCAATATCTAATTAAAACAGGTATTGGAAAATAAAAGATCTTATAATAGTCACAGAATTATTTCCTAGGAATAAACCCAATAATATACAGAGATTACATATAGAAATTAGAAAAACTTTATTGAAAATTCTAAAAGATATGAATAAGCATATCATGTTTATAGATGGGAATATTTACTAGTGGATTATACTTTTTCAGTTCTTTTTGCTCATTCTTACATTAGCTTGGTGAATCTTTTATTTTTTTTCTAATTTTTATTTTTTAAAGATTTTATTTATTTATTTGAGAGAGAGCACAGACACAAGAGTGTGAGAGGTACGGAGAGAGAACATGAGCAGGGAGAGATAAGTAGATTCTCCACTGATTAGGGAGCCCAATGTTAACTGACAGACACTCAGGTACCCCTGGTGAATGTCTTATACACACTTGAAAAGAATGCTACCTTCTATAGTTGTGTGTGATATTCTCTATTAGGTTGAGCTGATTGGTGGCATTTTTTCAGTTCTTTTACACTGTACTATATTTTTGTCTACTTTTTATCAATTTCTAAGATACCAGTTTTGAAATATCTACCTATAACTGTCAGTGTATCTATTCTTACTCAATTCTTTGAGCTTATACTGCTTGTTTTTTGAAGCTCTGCAATTAGATGCACATAATTATATCTTCTTCATGAACTGATTCTATTATTATTGTAAATGACCCTGCTTATCTTTGGTATCTGTTCTGCGGTCTAATTTTTCTGATATTAATATAGCTACTTTAGCTTTATTATGATTAGTATTTGCATAGTATACCTGTTACCATCCTTTTGTGTTTAAATTATTTGTATCCTTATATTTAAATTAGATTTCTTATACGTAGCAGACTGTTGGGCCATGCTTTTTTTTTAATAATAAATTTATTTTTTATTGGTGTTCAATTTGCCAACATGCAGAACAACACCCAGTGCTCATCCTGTCAAGTGCCTCCCTCACAGTTTCCCCACCCCCCGCCCTCCTCCCCTTCCACCAACCCTAGCTCGTTTCCCAGAGTTAGGAGTCTTCCATGTTCTGTCTCCCTTTCTGATATTTCCTACCCATTTCTTCTCCCTTCCTTTCTATTCCCTTTCACTATTATTTAAGTTCCCCAAATGAATGAAACCATATAATGTTTGTCCTTCTCTGATTGACTTATTTCACTCAGCATAATACCCTCCAGTTCCATCCACGTCGAACCAAATGGTGGATATTTGTCATTTCTAATGGCTGAGTAATATTTCATTGTATACATAAACCACATCTTCTTTATCCATTCATCTTTCGATGGACACTGAGGCTCCTTCCACAATTTGGCTATTGTGGACATTGCTGCTAGAAACATCGGGGTGCAGGTGTCCCGGCGTTTCATTGCATCTGTATCTTTGGGGTAAATCCCCAGCACTGCAATTGCTGGGTCATAGGGCAGGTCTATTTTTAACTCTTTGAGGAACCTCCACACAGTTTTCCAGAGTGGCTGCACCAGTTCACATTCCCACCAACAGTGCAGGAGGGTTCCCCTTTCTCCACATCCTCTCCAACATTTGTGGTTTCCTGCCTTGTTAATTTTCCCCATGCTTACTGGTGTGAGGTGGGATCTCATTATGGTTTTGGTTTGTATTTCCCTGATGGCAAGTGATGCAGAGCATTTTCTCATATGCATGTTGGCCATGTCTATGTCTTCCTCTGTGAGATTTCTCTTCATGACTTTTGCCCATTTCTGATTGGATTGTTTGTTTCTTTGGTGTTGAGTTTAATAAGTTCTTTATAGATCTTGGAAACTAGCCGGTTATCTGATACTTCATTTGCAAATATCCTCTTCCATTCTGTAGGTTGTCTTTTAGTTTTGTTGACTGTATCCTTTGCTGTGCAAAAGCTTCTTATCTTGATGAAGTCCCAATAGTTCATTTTTGCTTTTGTTTCTTTTGCCTTCATGGATGTATCTTGCAAGAAGTTACTGTGGCCGAGTTCCAAAAGGGTGTTGCCTGTGTTCTCCTCTAGGATTTTGATGGAATCTTGTCTCACATTAAGATCTTTCATCCATTTTGAGTTTATCTTTGTGTATGGTGCAAGAGAGTGGTCTAGTTTCATTCTTCTGCATGTGGATATCCAATTTTCCCAGCACCATTTATTGAGGAGACGGTCTTTTTTCCAGTGGATAGTCTTTCCTGCTTTGTTGAATATTAGTTGACCATAAGGTTGAGGGTCCACTTCTGGATTCTCTATTCTGTTCCATTGATCTAAGTGTCTGTTTTTGTGCCAGTACCACATTGTCTTGATGACCACAAATTTGTAGTACAACCTGAAATCTGGCATTGTGATGCCCCCAGATATGGCTTTCTTTTTTAAAATTCCCCTGGCTATTTGGGGTCTTTTCTGATTCCACACAAATCTTAAAATAATTTGTTCTCCATGACCAAGTAGGATTTATTCCCGGGACACCAGGCTGGTTCAACACTCGTAAAACAATCAATGTGATTGATCATATCAGCAAGAGAAAAACCAAGAACCATATGATCCTCTCATTAGATGCAGAGAAAGCATTTGACAAAATACAGCATCCATTCCTGATCAAAACTCTTCAGAGTGTAGGGATAGAGGGAACATTCCTCGACATCTTAAAAGCCATCTACGAAAAGCCCACAGCAAATATCATTCTCAATGGGGAAGCACTGGGAGCCTTTCCCCTAAGATCAGGAACAAGACAGGGATGTCCACTCTCACCACTGCTATTCAACATAGTACTAGAAGTCCTAGCCTCAGCAATCAGACAACAAAAAGACATTAAAGGCATTCAAATTGGCAAAGAATAAGTCAAACTCTCCCTCTTCTCTGATGACATGATACTCTACATAGAAAACCCAAAAGCCTCCACCCCAAGATTGCTAGAACTCATACAGCAATTTGGCAGTGTGGCAGGATACAAAATCAATGCCCAGAAGTCAGTGGCATTTCCATACACTAACAATGAGACTGAAGAAAGAGAAATTAAGGAGTCAATCCCATTTACAATTGCACCCAAAAGCATAAGATACCTAGGAATAAACCTAACCAAAGAGGTAAAGGATCTATACCCTAAAAACTATAGAACACTTCTGAAAGAAACTGAGGAAGACACAAAGAGATGGAAAAATATTCCATGCTCATGGATTGGCAGAATTAATATTGTGAAAATGTCAATGTTACCCAGGGCAATTTACACGTTTAATGCAATCCCTATCAAAATCGCATGGAATTTCTTCAGAGAGTTAGAACAAATTATTTTAAGATTTGGGCCATGCTTTTTCATCTAATCTAAGAAGCTCTGCCTTTTAACTGGAGTGTGTAAACCTTTTGTATTTAATATAGTTACTTATAAGGTAGAATTTAAGTCTGTCATTCTATTTGTTTTATATTTGTCCCTTCTGTTCTTTTCCTTTTCTGCTTTGTTTTGATATAATTGTTTTTTAGCATTCTATTTTATCTATTGGCATGTTAGATAATTTTTGTTCAAGAGCCTGCTGCAAGGTTCAAAATGTACCTTCAAAATATATTATATAATTACCTTATAACATCATAAATGTACATTTCTACTTTCCTCCCACTCCATCTTTTGTGCATTTGTTGTCATAAATTTAATTTCTATGTGTTAAAAATTCCACAATTCACTATTAGCATTTTTGTTTTAAATGGTCAACTATCTTTTATATTTAGCATTTCCTGGGCTCATTACTCCTCTGTGTTGATCTGAATTTTCTTCTCATATTGTTTTCCTTTAGCCTGAAGGACTTCTTTTATCATTTCTTACAGTGCAGTATACTAGTGATAAAGCCTCTCTACTTTTATTTATCTCAAAATGTATTTATTGCTTTTCCAGTTTGAAAGATACTTTTGATAAATACACTATGAAAGTAGACATTTAAAGATGATTTTCTATTGTCTTCTGGTTTGCACTGACTCTAAAAAAAAGTCAGTAATAAACTTATCATTAGTCCCTATAAAAAATGTCTTTTTCCCTCTGGCTGCTTTCAAGATTTCTCTCTTTATCACTGGTTTTCAATAATTCAATTATTGCATAACCTAGTACAATTTTCTCTGTTTTTTTTTTTTAAACTTCTTGGATCAGTGGGTTCATGTCTTCTGTCACATTTGGAAAAAGTTGTTTTATTTCTTAAAATTTTTCTGACTCAATTTCACAATGACACTCCAATTATACCTACTTTAGAGTGCTTAATATTATGTCACAATTCACTGAGACCCCCCCCCCCATCTTTTTCTAGTGTTTTCTTTTTTTCTATCTGTGTTTCAGTTTGGATAGTTTCTACTGTGCTCTTTTCAAGTCGACTGATCTTTCTCTCTAGGGGTTCAACTGATAGTTACACCCACTCATATTCATTTAGGTATTATACTTTTTAGGTACAGAATTCTCATTTTGTAAAATTCCCCATTTTTTCTCTCAGTATAATAATGTTTTCCTGGGGATCCCTGGGTGGCGCAGCGGTTTAGCGCCTGCCTTTGGCCCAGGGCGCGATCCTGGAGACCCGGGATCGAATCCCACATCGGGCTCCCGGTGCATGGAGCCTGCTTCTCCCTCTGCCTATGTCTCTGCCTCTCTCTCTCTCTCTGTGACTATCATAAAAAAAAAAAAAAAAAAAAATGTTTTCCTTTAAGTCCCTGAACGCACTGTAAATAGCAGTCTTAAAAGTTCTTACCTGCTAGTTCTATAAATTGTCATTTGTCAGCTTATTTCTGCTGACAGATTTTTTTTCCCTAGTTTTGGTTCATATATTCCTACTACTTCACCTAAGTAATTTTTTATTGCATTATAAATGCTACACTGTTGATTATCTATGTTTGTTGTCAATCTTAAGGTTGCTAAGTTTTGTTCTGGAAGGCATTTAGTTGAGTTAAAGATCGCCATGATTTTTTAGAGTTTGTTTTTAAGCTTCTTGGAGTCTAAAGTAGCCTTTAATGTAGGACAAAATTAACCTGCTAAAGTAGCCTTTAATGTAGGACAAAATTAACCTGCTTTTAAGGCTTGGACTTTCTGAAGTCTCTAAAGCATTGTGCAATCAGTTACTTTTCCTCTCACAGTTTTCCAGTAGTTGTTCTTTCCCCCAAAACTTATTTTATTTTTATTGATACAGGTGTTCCTGACAGTAAATACAAGTGGCTTAAAAGGAGGCAGTTTAAAAAAAAAAAAAAAGAGGAAAAGAAAAATTATTCTATTTCTTTAAAAAAAAATTTCCTCTAAAGACATTATTTTTATAGTATTATATTATTTTCCTAATATACATAATAGAGAAAGATTCCTGAACAAGAGTTGTCGAATCACATCCATTTTTCTATATGCTCAACGTTAGGAGATATCTATAATTCCCTTTATTTCTTAAGTTACTCACAGAAGTAATTCTGAATCATTAAGAAAAGACAGGAGAATAACTTAAATATTTTAAACTGTGGTTTCTGTAATCCAATCTGTATATTTACACCATTGAAAGGTGAATATTGTAGTTTAGCACTGAATAAAGAATACATCCTTCTAATTCACTCCAAGGAAGAAAGGAAGGAAGAAATCCTTAAAACTATTTTCTTCCCCTCTTGTTCATTTTCTATACAACTTGGCTTCTTGGCTACTTAAATTTATTCAATAGTTTATTTCAAGGCTGAGGCATTCAATCAAAATCTCCTTTGAAAGGCCATCAAACTCTAAGACAAAAAAGGGAGACAAGAGTAACAGGTGTCCCAAATACACTGCAACCACACTAAAGTGCAGGAGAGCAGAATATTAACAAAATTTTTAAAAGATTAGAAAATAATGCTTTACATTTCAAAGATACATTTCAAAGAAACAACTGACATTTTATTTACTACATTTTTAATTTTTATTTATATATTTGAGATAGAGAGAGAAAGATGAGAGCATGAGAAAGATCATAAGCTGGGGGCAGGGGCAGAGGGAGAAGCCGACTTCCTGCTAAGCAGGGAGCTCCATGCGGGACTGGCTCCCAGGACCCCCAGAATCATAACCTGAGCTGAAGGCAGACCATCTGCTAGTTGACATTTTAAATAGAATATGAATAGAAAAGAAATTGATGACATAAAAATATGAAATTAATTTTGATTAAAAATGAATCATTTTGAAAAAGTTCAAAATTTAACTGAATAAAAGTACTGTCCTATTATCTCAAATACTTTAAAAATAAGATCAAATAAATTCTGTGCCTATACAGTGGCAGAAATTAGGATAAAAGTTAATTTTGAAAATAAAATATCATCAATTTAGAAAAGGGAAAAAAAGTAGTTAGAAAACCTGCCTTCATGGTGAGTCTTAAATGTGTAAAATGCCCAATATTTTCAAAGCAGCCCCAATTTTTAAAATAAGTAGCCAATTTGATGTATTTTTCTTCTGAAAATACATTCACAGGTTATATTTTAATTTTAGAATACTTTGCAAATAATATCTTAGAAATTTCCTGAATGAAAAAAGTGGTAGGGACGCCTGGGTGGCTCAGCAGTTGAGCATCTGCCTTTGGCCCAGGGCATGATCCTGGAGTCCCAGGATCGAGTCCCACATCGGGCTCCCTGCGTGGAGCCTGCTTCTCCGTCTGCCTGTGTCTCTGCCTCTCTCTCTCTCTGTGTCTCTCATGAATAAATAAATAAAATATTTTTTAAAAAAAGAAAGAAAAAAGTGGTAATTAGATAGATACTAAGCAATTTCTCTTAGTTGTCCTATTATTATTTATATGCATATCTCAATTTTAAAAAGTCATTATATTAGTAAGAATTTATAACAGGATATTAGGTACATACTATAAAAACAATATAAGGGATCCCTGGGGTGGCTCAGTGGTTTAGTGCCTGCCTTTGGCCCAGGGCGCAATCCAGGAGTCCTGGGATCGAGTCCCACGTCAGGGTCCCGGCATGGAGACTACTTCTCCCTCCTCCTGTGTCTCTGCCTCTCTCTCTCTCTCTCTCTCTCTCTCTCTCTGTCTATCATAAATAAATAAATAAATAAATAAATAAATAAATAAATAATAAATAAATCTATCTTTAAAAATAAATAAAAATAAAAACAATAGAATTTAAAAATTTAGATTTCAAAACAATGTACCAAAAATTGTGTTCATTTGGTTGTTAATAAAAACAAAAAAATTTACATTATTGTTAACCAGCAAAACAATAAAAGCAAATGCAAAACTAAAATAATTCTGTAATAAAAGACAAACATCTGATTTGAAATATCATTTACGCTTTAGAAAAATCTGAGGAGCCCTCACAGATAGAGAATTCAGATAGAGTCATAGAACATGCTCAATCCCACTGCTAGTTTTGTAACTTTATTTTAAACTATTATTACAGTTTATGAAAGGGTGGAAAATCTATTAAGAAGTATCCCTGAATCTAATAAGGATGTACACTCTTAAAATTTTGATGAATCTTATCAAATTGCCCTCTAGAAGGATTGTACTAATTTATATTCTCATCAACAGCATATGAAATAATGCCCATTTTCCCAGACCCTTTCATTAGCATATAACATACTTTTTGTTAGTATTCTGATAGGCAAAAATTCTCATTGCTGTTTTAATTTGCATTTTTGATCATCATTATGTTCTCATATTTATTTGCCATTTGCATTTCTTCTGTGAATTGTCCAAACATACAGTGCCTGTTTTTCTACTGCTTTGTCCTGATTTGTGGGATTCTCTTCAATATTAAGAATATATTAAGGATAACTTGTCTGTTATATAACTTGCAAAATTGTTCCATATTATTGCTTATATTTTAACTTAGTTTATACTGTTGTTTTGTGTAAAAAAACAACAAAACCTAAAACTTTAAAGTGTTAGGTAGCCAAATCTGTCCATTCTCTCCCTTCTGGAACCTGGGTTACATGCCGTCCTTTATAAAACACATTAAAATTTCCCCTCAATTAGCATAAAATGAAAAGAATAATGGTATGTTTTGGAGCAATGCTCCAAACAACTCAACACTCAAATACTAAGATTGAAACGTGGCTAAATCTAAAAGAGTTGCAGGTAATCACTTACAAAAATAATTTAAGAAACACACACAACAGTTTGAGCCATGGCAAAATGGAGTTTCTTTTATAATCTCTTACGTCTTTAGAATTCCAGTTATGTAGATAGTATGAGACCTTCTAGGATAATAAAATAAAAGATTAAAAAATAGTGCTTTACCTTTCAAAGATCTATTTTAAAGAAACAATTGAAGTAAAAAAAATTTTTTAAATCTTTCACTCTACACCTAATATGGGAAAATTTCCCTGAGGAAAAAAATGTTCCATCCCATTTCCAGCCAATTCTTTTTTTTTTTTTTTAAGTTTTTATTTATTTATTCATGAGAGACACAGAGAGAAAGAGAGAGAGAGAGAGGCAGGCAGAGACACAGGCTGAGGGAGAAGGAGGCTCCATGCAGGGAGCCCGATGCGGGACTCGATCTCGGGTCTCCAGGGTCATTTTGCTTACGGGTCTCCAAGGTCACACCCTGGGCTAAACCGCTGAGCTACCTGGGCTTCCCCCATTTCCAGCCAATTCTAATTGATACCAAATTTTTCTGCTTGTTGAACCAAAAGCTGCCTCCTTGTTTTATTTATTGCTGTAGATCTACTCTCAAGAAAAAACAGAAAACAAGTGTACCACTATCTCTGTACCACTGAAATATTTTCTTCACGTTTGATCATTCTTTCCTTAGTGTAGTTTTTAATATAAATATTTGTTCACATGTCTAATTGACCCAACAGACTATAATCTCCAAGAAGACAGTGCAAATGTCTTTTAAATCTTAATCCTTGGTGCCTGTTATATAGAAAGCATTTGATATACAGCTGGGTGAATGGGGAGAAAAAAAAATGTATAGTTCAAATTTCCTACTTTAGGACAATTTAAATTTGTCAATATGTTCCTTATAATCAACAAAGTCAGACTATGATCTTTCTGTTTCTTCTAACTGTAACATTCTAAGATTTTAATGTATAGTTTTTTGTCTTGAACACATTCCTGATAAGTATGTGATACCGAACAATTAAAAATATATCTACAGATCCAAAATAGTCTATAAGATGCATACACTATACAATTAATATATTATTAATCTTCCATGACATTTTCAATGTCATCCTGACATGTTTGTTAATATAAGGGAATTTTGGTATTATGGCTATACCGTATCCAATTATATTCACATTAACTTTAAAAAACATTTACAAAAAAGAGATTTTGAGGATTCCTGGGTGGCTCAGCGATTTAGCGCCTGCCTTTGGCCCAGGGCGTGATCCTGGAGTCCCAGGATCAAGTCCCGCATTAGGCTCCCTGCATGGAGCCTGCTTCTCCCTCTGCCTGTGTCTGCCTCTCTGTGTCTCTCCTGAATAAATAAATAAAATCTTTTAAAAATAATAAAATAAAAAATAATAAATAATAAAAAGAGATTTTGGAGCCATATACATGAAAGCAATAAGTACGAACAGGGTCAGGTCAGATCTTTTATGGGTGCTCAGGCATAATACAACTTTGGTAACATAGATCTTCAATGGTAAATCTATTCTTGAAGGGATCCCTGGGTGGCGCAGCGGTTTGGCGCCTGCCTTTGGCCCAGGGCGCGATCTTGGAGACCCGGGATCGAATCCCACGTCAGGCTCTCAGTGCATGGAGCCTGCTTCTCCCTCTGCCTATGTCTCTGCCTCTCTCTCTCTCTCTCTCTCTCTCTCTCTGTGACTATCATAAATAAATAAAAAATTTAAAAAATCTATTCTTGAAAATAAATTTTCTCTAAGAAATGTGCTTGGTATCTTTAAAAATATACGAATCTTTACCAAGTAGTTGAGACCAAAAGATACTTACTTCACTGTGGCACTTAGAAGAAAGTTCAGCTGTGGCATTAGCAGGCTATCTGGGGCTGACAAGTAACGATCAAACTGAACCTACATGAAACAGAGAAAGAACAAAACATAAAGTGCATGTATTTGCCAACAGATATATCAAATATAACCGTCAGTTATAAGGGTTAAAATCTCAGCAAATATACCATGGTACAAATAATGAGTTCTTTGTGAACAAAATGAGTTATTGCTTCAACATTCTAACTAAAATTTCCTAAAAGTGTCAACTTCTTAATTCTGAATCCAAGTTATTCACCTTAATCTCCTTCACCAAACTTCACCAAACCAATATTAACAAGTCATCAGGTTTCAAATCTACCTTATTTCCTTAAATCTACTGTATTTGTTAATTGTTAATTTTTTAATCAACTAATATTTATTGAGGACCTACTATTAGGAAGGTACTATATTAGGTAAAGTGTATATAATGGTGAGCAAAAGGGGACAGCCCCTAGCTCACAGAGCTTATGACCTACGAAGAAAAATAATAAACTGTAGTGTAAATAAATATATAATCACAAATTGTGTTAGATGCTATGAAGGAAAATACCAAAATATTATAAAAGTATAAATCAGGAGGATGGACGTAGTTTCTGTGTTTGGTAAAGGACATTTGAAGTGAGATCTTAGCATTGAATAGAGATTATTAACTAAGAGTGTGTGCAGTGAAGGCTGTGGGGGTGTCAAGGATAGGACAGCATGGATAAAGGCTTAAGTGAGAAAAAAGGGCTAACAGATCAGTTCATGTAGGTCTCCTACACTTTTTAAAAGGATTTTCATTCTTATTGGTAAAAGCATTTAGGAAACCACTGAAGGAGGGGAATAATTTGATTTAAGTTTTAAGAAGCTATTCCTGCTACAGCTAGAAGGGAAGGTTGTAATGATGGATGCAAGGACACCAGATAAGTAGCTATTATAGCATCTTAGACTACAAGGACAATAACATGGTAGATAGAAGAACACTGGATCGTAAAATCATCAGTGAGTCTGTATAATTTAATTCACAGCATTATCACAATTCATAACTGCATTCTTTTCACATTTATTTAGTTGAAACAATAATGGACAGATGCTCTTACCACTTTCTGAGTTTGGAAACTTGGAAGAGGACTTGGGGGGATGGGGCAGGGAAAACTTAGAAGAGTTCAAGCTTGGGATATGCTGATCTGAAGTGCCCTGAAGCATTCAATCAAATCCAACAGACAGTTATATATAAAATGGCAGACCACACATAAAACAAGATTCTGTTTCTTTGAACAGATACTCAACTTAATTGCTATTAAAGTTTAAGACCAAGCACAAAATTATTTGTAATGGGGTTTAAATATATTTTGTGGGTTTATATTATGGATTGGATATGTGTTGGTGAGGAGAGAAAGAGAGGGAGGAAACACATTTATTGAGTACTAACTAATCTTTGTGTAGACTTACGTGTTCATTTTGTGGGGAGGGAGTACCTTGAAGTGGGACTACTACCACTTTCTAAGAAACTTATCTTTTTTTATTAATCTAAAATGTATTCATTTTCATTTATTTTTATTTAAACTTTTTAGAATAAAATCTTCATATTTTTAGTTCTTACTGTGATGTCTGATGAATAGAAGTTAGGACTAGTACTTCTCTATCTATATATACATATTACATATTACCTTTTATCCTGACATAATGTTCCTTATTTATCTTTTCTAGTGTTTTTAAAATCTACTTTACCTAATAATATTGTCGGCTCTGAACTCTTTACATTGTTATCGCTTTCTTTAATTTAGCTCAGTAAGATGAAAGGTAACAAAGCCTTGGCATCAAAAAAGTCATCCAGGAGAACTATGTGTTAAAGTCAAGCCATTGCAGTAGTGAGCATATGTGAGTATTTAAATACTTAGGACAGGATAGATGGCATAGTAGTTGAGAGTTAAGTCCTAGGTTGAATGGGGTTGTTTGGAGGATCAGAGTTAATACATGAAAAACAGTGGCATGCTCAATAAATACTAATGGCTGGTGTTATTATTGATCATTTTTGTTATTATTGCTGATAGTGTATTATAAAGCTTCCAAACAAAATCATCCTATGAGAACTAAATGAGTATCCTCCAACTGGTGGATTTGCATTAATGTAAAGTATATACTTAAGACATGGAAATATGCTACAAGAAGTGGTGCTCAGGCAGAAAGGATGTGCAAGCAAGCTCTTCACTTGAAAAGAAGGAAATAAAAGTGGAGGTTCGAGGAGTCTCACACTCAAGAGTAATATGTTATTTTAAGGTTGGAATCAGTTTCAGTTATCATCTCAGGAAGAAATCAAGAACTATAAGCCTTCCTACTAAACTAACTACTATAACTGTAGGAAGTCTTTAATGACATATGGCCTAACTTCTTTGCATCCATTATTTTTGTTTCTCCATCATGCTAGGAGTAAAACTCTGAAAATGAAGAAAACCTAAACAGGTATGGATGAGTGGAATATTACTACAAATATATATCTTGGCCAGACCTTAAAGGACACATGTGTACAATCTTTATTATTGCACCCAATGTGAATGTAGTATATTAAGAGATAAAATTACCACCCAGGAAAAAATTAATAATGTTCTACGAGGAAACCTATGTTGAAATGTTTTACTATTCACTTACCATTGCAGCCTTCAGTGCCACAGAATCTAGGTTGGGCAAATTAGCTAAAGAGCCCTAAAAAGTAAAACAAAACAAAAAAATAAGATGTAAAAAAATAAATAAATAAATAAAATAAAGGTGCTATAGTTTCAGTTCACTCATGAAATACAGTCCACTAATAGATTCCCCAGATTTGGAAATTCAGCTCCTTTCCAAAGAATTCAAGTATCATCTCTTCAACCTCAATTAGAGCAGGGACTATGATTTATTTTTCTGAAAGTAGCATGAAGGCACGCAATCATATTTGTTGGAGGAAGTGACAAGCACAAGTTTATTAACAAGGGAAATACCAGGATATTTCAGATTTACATATAAGCAAGACAAAAATACAAGGAAGCACTTAGAAAATGTCAGTTAGACATGGAGGCTTGAAGTTGCACTCTGACAATTATAGATAGTAAAAAAAGCAGCAGAATTGATTCCTTTTTGGTAGAAATTTGCTTGCTGCTTTATCAGAATAAAAAACTTGGGACTGGTGATTTTTAAAAGCTAAATGAAGCTTTTAAGAGTTCCTGGACTATAAAATATTTTTCATGTTAATACCATTTAAATGAGTTCTTTGCTTTTTCAAGGCAGATGCTTACATGGATTTCTCGGGTTCCCCCACTCCCTTCTCTATTTCCACTGGAGTTCTATAACATAACAAGATCTTATGCCGGCCTCAAAGTATTTACCTTTCCAAAGTAATAAACAAAGATTTGCTAAGTTAAAGGGATGACTGAATTTACATAGTAATCTATGCATTCAATTAACTGATAGTGATATAGGACTCTGAAAAATTACCCAGTATGAATATCCTTTATACATTTTATAATTCTAAGTTTCATTTTCATTACTTTTAACTAAAGTTATCCATATTAAAAAGGAGAGTTAACATTTGGGGGCACTTTACTACATCTCAGGTAGTCATCTAAGAACTCTACATGTATTATATCACTTAACCTTCTGAACAACCCTTTGCTACAGATACTATTATTACCCCAATCCCACAGATGAGTAAATAGAGACAGAAAGGTAAGTCACTTTTCCAATGAAAAATAGCTATTAAGTGGCAGAGCCAAGACTCAAACTAGAGTCTAGCTCTGGAACCCATGCTCTACATGGGCATTTCTCTAATTAGGAACACCCATGTCCTTACCTGTTCTGGTTTATGTTGCTGTACAGTGTTATAGATGTAACTCAAGCCTGCTCTAGTTAAGACGTAAGAAGCTTGCTCATTTATAAGTGTGTCCAAATGTGCTTCAATCTAAAATAAAATATGTCAGAAAGAAAATATTTTAAAAGAAGAGTAAGACTGAAGAGAGTAGAAGTAGACCACCCTGGAGTCAGCTTTTCATCATGGGCTTGCTCTTTGCAGTGACTATGAGGCCAGACCACGAGGCACAAGGGCTGCTTCTGTGACAGAAAGCTTTTCCTCCCCCAAAGAGTAAGTCCTCCTACAAAAGGAGGAGAGTGTCTCACTTTAAAAATGGTAACTGAAGAGGATTCCAGGACTAGCCAGTAGTCAAAAAAATCTGAGTTGCTTATCAACTCTCTTCAAAGATGGCAATAAGCAAAACACAAACAAAGAAGCAAAAAACACTAAAAACAACAACAGTGCAAAATGAAATACTTAGGAAGACTTCTGAGAAGATGAGGGCCTGATGTTACAGACCTCCACATACCCTCACCCTCCCAACTTCCTGGACTGAGTCAAACATTCAAATGTGCCATCTGGAGAAGCAGGTTTGTTACAATTAGGGAAAGTTGAGGACCTGGCAGAAGGTTAGTCAAAGACGTCAAGTTTAGGAACTGCCTACAAAGACCCAGCTAAGAAGTGAGTTGTATGTGTTCACCTGCTTTGTATTATTTTTGAGGAGGCCATCTAATGCTAACAGGGACAGAATCCCCAGAAGTAGACTTCCCTGGTGGGCTGAAGTATTTCCTAGTGGGAATAAGTCTGCTACTCCCTTATTTTTACCAGGACAGGGAATTCCCTCAGTTTTACCAGTTTGTTTGCCCATGATGGCATAGTATACTAACTGTGCTGCTAATATCTGAATGCTTGCCACTGTCCAAGTAACTCCAATAGCTGAGCCCTTCCCCCTAAAAAACTTACAACTAACTTGAAAGAGGTATGTTCTAAGAGAAAAACTCATATGAATAATAAGAACACGTACCTTTTCTGGAGGCAACACTATTAAAAGACAGAGAATATTTTAATTTTTTTTTAGGGCAGCCTGGGTGGCTCAGCGGTTTAGCGCCGCCTTCAGCCCAGGGCCTGATCCTGGAGACCCGGGTTCGAGTCCCACATCAGGCTCCCTGCATGGAGCCTGCTTCT
Organism: Canis lupus dingo; assembly: GCF_003254725.2. Classification (NCBI taxonomy): domain Eukaryota; kingdom Metazoa; phylum Chordata; class Mammalia; order Carnivora; family Canidae; genus Canis; species Canis lupus. Next base: position 1,396,954 of record NC_064267.1, read on the forward strand.
CCCTCTGCCTGCGTTCCTGTGTGTCCCACCCCCTGTGTCTCTCATGAATAAATAAATAAAATCTTTAAAAAAATTTTTTTTAAGTGAATGTCCAAGAAAGCACAATTAGAGCCTTTAGTCAACTATATTACTGGAAATCAAAGAAAAACAAGATGTACAAATATAAACATATAATGAAAGAGTTAATGCTAAAAACCAAATGAGTATCTGAAGAATAGAAGGAAAGCAATACAGTAACATCGAAGAAAGATTAAACTAAAGAGATATAAAAAGAAATTAGAAGAGAGATTCTGGAGATAAAACCAACTAAGGGCAGGAGCTTCAGAATATAAAAAGTAACAGATGGAAAAAAAAAAAAGTAACAGATGGAAAAGTGAAAATTAATTAGTAGAAAACGTTATTGAGCAAAAGAAAGGATTGAATCTTCAGACTGAAATGGCTCTGCAAAATCCAAATGGAAATAATGGAAAAGGAGACATACCAAAAAAAATATCCTGAGGAAATACCTGAACTCAAAGGAAAATCCTTACAAGCTTCCAGATGGACAGAATAAGTTACCACAAAGAAAAGAGTCAGACTAGCCTGAACTTACTTGAAACACTGGAAGAAGGCAAGTAAGAGGGGAAAGAAATTTAATAGACTATTGATAGAAAAGCTCTGAAAATCAAGCCTCTTCTATTCAACAAGGTGAATTTTCTTTGGAGGTCCTAAATAAGCCACACCTTCTAGGATCTACATCATTGTACAGTCCATTGCTCTGGGCTGGCCTATGCAACTAGCATTGGCCAACAGCCAATCAGCAAGCATGGGGCTTATCCCCTTGGAATGCAAAACAGGACTACAGAATATTTAAGAAACACAGATAATTGGTGATAAAACAGATCAATGAACACCTGATATATCTGAACTCCTTGAGAAAAGATTTACACAAATGGCAGAGTTTAAGGGCTGAATTAGTGATAAATACAGGAAAAACCAGTGAATTCTTTTAAAAAAAATTTATTAGTTCCACAAAAAAAGAGTTATGTACCAAAGGAAAATTAATCATACTTCATTATATTTCTTTTGAAAGAAGGAATTAGGAATTAGATCATATCAAAGGTTTAAATGTATCAAAACTTATATTCTTTTTTTTTTTTTTAAGATTTTATTTATTTATTCATGAGAGACAGGCAGAGGGAGAAGCAGGCTCCATGCAGGGAGCCCGAGGTGGGACTCGATCCTGGGTCTCCAGGATCACACCCTGGGCCGAAGGCAGCACTAAACCACTGAGCCACCCAGGCTGCCCGAAACTTATTCCTTAGAATCCCTAAAACTTTACAAATATATTTTTACTATAGCCACTGCCAAATTACTTATATACTTGTAATAACAGAACATTCAGAATTTTTTTTAAGAACATCATATATACCAAAAATAACTATTTCAAAATCAGAAGCCAAATATCTGGTAAATTTTACAAATGGCTTTGTTTTAGCCACTTTACAAATTGTTAAGTGATACCATTTGGCTTACAGGACTAGAGTCATTGGTATAACAAACTGTAATGTTTTGCCTAACACTGGTTTACACATAGATAAAAATATATCTGTCCTCTGTAACACCTTCTGCACTAGCTAGAAAGCTTGAAAAATATAGCATATTATTCACAGTTCAGAAACTGAAATCTGCATACAGAATAACTGTTCCAATCAATAAGAAAAGCTTCATTCCACCATCACAAACTATGGTTTGAATAAAATACATATTCTAACTTCCCCCCCAAAACCAAAATATCGAGCGAGCGAGCGAGCGAGAGAGGACTTCCATCAGACTACACCAAAAGATTTATAGAAAATAGGTCTCTGAAATTGGATCAAAGCCAGTATCTGATATCGTATGCAGAAAAAAAGGCTCCATCACAGTGAGCTGTCATCTTATGGTAAATTTACCTGAAACTGCAGCATTTCTAGACGTCTGTCAGTGAACTCAAACAGAGCTAGTGTTGTCTTCATCATATATAGTGAATTGACCATGAAAGTGGCCATGTCAGCTGTGCCTAAATTGCTGGCAGATACAGTACACATTTGCAGGAGAGGATCCAAGACACATGATAAAACCTATAAATGAAAAATCAAATGAAATTTATTCTTTATTTTCCAATCAGTGATAACAGGCCTGGGTTAACAGTACTTCAGTATAAATGTCAAACTGATTGGAAGGGGGTCAACTGACAGAAGTACATTTAAAAAAGATTAAATGGTACAGTTCTCACAATGTCTTTTACAATGAGCATCACTGAATAAAATATTTTTCAAACTAAAGAGAGCTGGTTTAATATTTGAAGGAAAAACTAATGGAATTGTTAAAATGTATGGGTTATAAAATGTCAGAATTTTAACAACGTATAATAGAGGAGCAATAAATATAAAAAATTTTATATTAAAAAATATAAAATTATTTATAGCATACTTGTACAAAGTCAGCTTGACGGGCATCTAATGGTACAACTGAAGAATCGTGAGATGCCAGAACTTCACGCAACAACATGAGTGTCTGATTTAATGCAGAGCTCGGTCCAAGATCAGGTGGTGGGAGCTCAACCTAAAATAAAAGGTGGTTTACCCACAGCTTACATTTTTCACTAACTTTTAATGTATAAATGAATGCAATTCACAGTAAAATACTTATAAAATATGTAAAGCTTTGACACATTACAAAATCATAATTTATCAATAGGTTATACTAATAAGCATAGAAAGTGACACAAGTGTTTTGCTTTATTATTACAGAATATATTCTTCTCACCGCTATATAGAATTTGCACTTCTAAAATTCAAAAAGTTTTAAGAAAACTTAGAAGTCTTTGAATTGTAGAATTATATATTTATACAAACTTGAAATGGCTTACTGTTTTGTTTTTTTTAGCCCAAATCATAATAAAAAGGCATTCTAGAAACCAGTATTCCCCCAACAATAACATAACTAAGAATCATCATCCATCCCTAGGCCCAGATCTTAGATATTTTGGTTCAATATGCATAGGTTTGGGGTCTAGGAATCTATCTTTCAGTAAGCACCATACACAATTTTCAGGTGATTAATCTATGGGCTATACACTTCACAAAAATACAATGCACACTATATTCTACACAGTATAACACTGTCATTAAAATTTTAAGCACTGAAGTTAAAGACTATTTTACATTTTAGATTATCATTGAGACGCCTAGGTGGCTCAGCGTTTGAGCCATTTGCCTTCGGCTCAGGGTGTGATCCTGGAGTCCCAAGATCGAGTCCAACATTGGGCTCCCTGCATGGAGCCTGCTTCTCCCTCTGCCTATGTATCTGCCTCTCTCTCTCTATCTCTCATGAATAAATAGATAAAATCTTTAAAAAAAGAAGAAAAAGGAAATAAATGAACATTTCAGATTACCATTTACTAGTTGTATGTCCTAGGTAAGCTCTTTAACTTCACAGAGCTTCAGAGGGATTCTGTAAGGATAAACTGGGATTGTTGTATCTAAATTATAGGTATGGTACCAGGCACTTAGTAACTGGAAGGTATGCCAAGTTCATTACACCTACTTTAAAAAAAATTTATTTATTCATGTGCGACAGAGAGAGAAAGAGAGGCAGATACATAGGCACTGAGCCACCAGGCTGCCCATCATTAGCCCTACTTGCTAACATCATGATATCCAAGAAGATGTCCCTATGAATTTTTTAAATCACATTTTTCTGAGTACTTATAATATTAATATAGATTTTGTTTTTTTAATAAAATCTCATACTTGAAGTCCATGTAAGGGACTGTATAGCCTTGTGTCAGACAGAAAGGTCTAAGAATTTTTTAAGTATCTGGATTTATATTAAGAATGTTTTATATAGAAAAGTTAATACATAGGTGACATCAGCAGGAATGGCAAAGTATGGACCTCTGAGAATCCTCCCTCCTTCACAAGAGCAACAAAACCAAAAAAAATATAAGACATGCAAAGAAACAAAAAAAATATGGTCCATGTACATAAAAAAAACGTCAGTAGGAACTTTCCTGGAGGAAGACTAAATACTGGAGTTACTACTTAAAAACTTTAAATCAGCTATTTTAAATATGTTCAAAAACTAAAGGAAACCACGTTAATGAACTAAAGTATGAGAACAATGTCTCATCAAATAGAAAATATCAATAAAGAGACAGAAATGATAAAAACAAATCAGAATTTTATGGTTGAAAATAAAATGTAAAATTCACTATAGGGATTCCATGGCACATCTGAACAGGCAGAATAAATGACCAGTGAACTTGAAGACAGATAATTAAGGTTACCCAGTTTGCAGAATCGGAAGGGGAAAAATGAAAGGAAATTCACAGAGCCTCAGATACTTAGGGAACACCATCAGCATGAGTACAATGGGGATCTTAGAAGAGGGTAGTATAGAGAGAATATTTGAAAAATAATAACAAAGACTTAACAAACATGATTAAGTCAAAACATTAATCTACATCCAAGAAGCTCACAAACTCCACAGAAAATAAATTTAAATAAATCCACCCTAAGACACATCACAAACTGTCAAAAGACAAAAAGAGAATCTGGAAGTAGTAAGAGAGAAAAGTAACTGATTATGACAAAGGATTCTCAATAGATTAACAGCTGATTTCTCATCAGAAAACATAGAGGCCAGACAGCATTGGATGGCATATTCAAGGGCTGAAAGACTGTCAACAAAGAATTCTATAATCAGTAAAATTATTCTTCAAGAATGAAGGAGAAAGGGCAGCCCGGGTGGCTCAGTGGTTTAGTGCCTGCCTTTAGCCCAGGGTGTGGTCCTGGAGACCCAGGATCAAGTCCCACATCAGGCTCCCTGCGTGAAGCCTGCTTCTCCCTCTGCCTGTGTCTCTGCTCCCCACCCCCCCCCCGTGTGTGTGTGTGTCTCTCTCATGAATAAATGAATAAAATCTAAAAAAAAAAAAAAAAAGAATGAAGGAGACATTGACATTCCCAATAAGCAAAAACCAAAAACTATTCGGAAACCTGTTCCACACGAAATATGGGAAATCAGGCTAAAGTACAGGAACACTAGACAGTAACTCATATTTACATGAAGAAAAAAGAACACCAGTAAAAGTTCTGACACAGGTAAATACAAGACAGTATTAATGTACTTTCCATTTGTAATTCCTTTTTTCCATTTTTTAAAAGACAACTGCATGAAGCAAGAATTATAATTCCAAGTTAATGAGCACACAATGTAGAAAGATGTAATTTGTAACAATAATAGTGTAAGGCAACAGGAAAACTGAGCTTGTAGGAGTAAAGCTTTCATATGCTATTGAGAGTAAGTTGGTATTAACCTGAACTGTTATAAATTAAGATGTTAATAGTAATTCCCAGGGCACCACTAAGAAACTACACATGCTCTCTTCTCATATACATGTATTTAAATAAATAGTATAGGAATTAAAGTAGCATAGTAGAAAATATTAACACAACAGAAGGCAGTAATAGAGGGACAAAGGAACAAAAATTTAAGACACACAAAAATAGCAAAATGGCACTACTTTATAAGCAATTAAATTAAATGTAAATGGATTAAACATCCATCCAAAAAGCAGATTAGCAGGTAGATTTTTTTATTTATTTGAGACACACACAGAGAGAAAGAGAGAGAGAGAGAAAGAGAGAGACAGGCAGAGGGAGAAGCAGGATCTGTGCAGGGAGCCTGACGTGGACCTCGATCCCAGGTCCTTAAGATCATGCCCTGGGCTGAAGGCGACACTAAGCCACTGGGGCTGCCCCAGGTAGATTTTTTTAAAAGAATGATTCAGGGATGCCTGGATGGTTTGGGACGCCCAGGTGGCTCAGTGGTTTAGCACCTGCCTTGGGCCCAGTGAGTGATCCTGGAGTCCCGGGATGGAGTCCCACATTGGGTTCCCTGCATGGAGCCTGCTTCTCCCTCTGCCTGTGTCTCTACCTCTCTCTCTGTCTGTGTCTCTCATGAATAAATAAATAATAAAAAAGAATGATCTAACTATTTATAGGCTGTCATCCAAAAACAATTTAGATTTAAAGACACAAAAAGGTTGAAAAGTGAAAGGACAGGAAATGATAAATCTTGTATACAAAAACCGAAAGAGAACTACAGTAGTTATACTGATTTCAGACACAATAAATTTTGAAGGCAAAAACTGCTACTAGAAACAGAGAAGGATATTTTATAATGTTTATTATCAAGAAGACATGACAATTACCAACATGTGTGCATCTAACAATAGAGCCCCAAAATATATGAAGCCAAGATTGAAACCAAAATTGAAGAAAAAGTATCTCTCATGGCAAATATTTCAAGTTTCACACATCTTTCATTTTTCTTTCCTTTTTTTTTTTGTATTAAACTCAAATTGAATTAAGAAAAACACCAGAATATAAAGTCATCTTTATAAAAGTATTTTCTATTCATTCACCCAATTTAAAAGATATCTAGAGGATCCCTGGGTGGCTCAGCAGTTTGGCCCTGCCTTCGGCCCAGGGCGTGATCCTGAAGTCCCGTGATCGAGTCCCACATCGGGCTCCCTGCATGGAGCCTGCTTCTCCTTCTGCCTCTCTGTCTCTCTTTCTTTCTCTCTCTCTCTCATGAATAGATAAAATCTTCAAAAATGAAAAAAATAGGAGGAGGGGCAAGATGGCGGAAGAGTAGGGTCCCCAAATCACCTATCCCCACCAAATTACCTAGATAACCTTCAAATCATCCTGAAAATCTACGAATTCGGCCTGAGAATTAAAGAGAGACCAGCTGGAATGCTACAGTGAGAAGAGTTCGTGCTTCTATCAAGGTAGGAAGACGTGGAAAAAGAAATAAACAAAAGGCCTCCAAGGGGGAGGCGCCCCGCGAGGAGCCGGGCTGAGGCCCCGGCGAGTGTCCCCAGGACAGGAGAGCCCCGCCCGGAGACGCAGGAGCTGCACCAACCTTCCTGGGGGAAAGGGGCTCGCGGGGAGTTGGAGCAGGACCCAGGAGGGCGGGGATGCCCTCGGGCTCCCGGGGACAGTAACAGGACACCTGCGCCCCGGGAGAGTGCGCCGAGCTCCCTAAGGGCTGCAGCGCGCACGGCGGGACCGGAGCAGCTCGCGGGGGGGGGGGGGGCGGGGGGGTGCTCCGCGGAGGGGGCTGCGGGGCGGGAGCATGAATCCAACAGCGCAGGCCCCGGAGCACAGGGCGCCGGGACACAGCCCAGGATCCGGCCTCCCCCGGGACAGGCAGAGGCCGGGAGGGCCCAGGACAGCAAGGACGCTCCTGCCCCGAGCTGAGCAGATCAGCGGCCCCGCCCCGGAGCCTCCAGGCCCTGCAGACGGAGAGCTCTGTAGTTACTGTGGGGGCTGAATCCAAGTTTCCAGAGCTGCCGCAGCCACTGGGGTTGTTCCTCCTGGGGCCTCACGGGGTAAACAACCCCCACTGAGCCCTGCACCAGGCAGGGGGCAGAGCAGCTCCCCTAAGTGCTAACACCTGAAAATCAGCACAACAGGCCCCTCCCCCAGAAGACCAGCTAGACGGACAAATTCCAGGGAAAGTCAAGGGACTTAAAGTATATAGAATCAGAAGATACTCCCCCGTGTTTTTTTATTCTTTTTGATTTCTGATTACTTCCCCCACCTCTTTTTTTCACCTTTCTTTCTTTTTCTTTTTCTTCTCTTTTTTCCTTTTTTTTCTTCTTCTCTTTTTCTCTTTTTCCCAATACAACTTGTTTTTGGCCACTCTGCAATGAGCAAAATGACTAGAAGGAAAACCTCACCTCAAAAGAAAGAATCAGAAACAGTCCTCTCTCCCACAGAGTTACAAAATCTGGATTACAATTCAATGTCAGAAAGCCAATTCAGAAGCACTATTATACAGCTACTGGTGGCTCTAGAAAAAAGCATAAAGGACTCAAGAGACTTCATGACTGCAGAATTTAGATCCAATCAGGCAGAGACTAAAAATCAATTGAATGAGATGCAATCCAAACTACAAGTCCTAACGACGAGGGTTAATGAGGTGGAAGAACGAGTGAGTGACATAGAAGACAAGTTGATGGCAAAGAGGGAAACTGAGGAAAAAAGAGACAGACAATTAAAAGACCATGAAGACAGATTAAGGGAAATAAACGACAGACTGAGGAAGAAAAACCTACGTTTAATTGGGGTTCCCGATGGCGCCGAAAGGGCCAGAGGGCCAGAGTATGTATTTGAACAAATCTTAGCTGAAAACTGTCCTAATCTGGAAAGGGAAACAGGCATTCAGATCCAGGAAATAGATCCCCTCCTAAAATCAATAAACCGTTCAACACCTCGACATTTAATAGTGAAGCTTGCAAATTCCAAAGATAAAGAGAAGATCCTTAAAGCAGCAAGAGACAAGAAATCTCTGATTTTATGGGGAGGAGTATTAGGGTAACAGCAGACCTCTCCACAGAGACCTGACAGGCCAGAAAGGGCTGGCAGGATATATCCAGGGTCCTAAATGAGAAGAACATGCAGCCAAGAATACTTTATCCAGCAAAGCTCTCATTCAAAATGGAAGGAGAGATAGAGAGCTTCCAAGACAGGCAGGAACTGAAAGAATATGTGACCTCCAAACCAGCTCTGCAAGAAATTTTAAGGGAGACTCTTAAAATTCCCCTTTAAGAAGAAGTTCAGTGGAACATTCCACAAAAACAAGGACTGAATAGTTATCATGATGACACTAAACTCATATCTCTCAATAGTAACTCTGAACGTAAACGGGCTTAATGACCCCATCAAAAGGCGCAGGGTTTCAGACTGGATAAAAAAGCAGGACCCATCTATTTGCTGTCTACAAGAGACTCATTTTAGACAGAAGGACACCTACAGCCTGAAAATAAAAGGTTGGAGAACCATTCACCATTCAAATGGTCCTCAAAAGAAAGCAGGGGTAGCCATCCTTATATCAGATAAACTAAAATTTACCCCGAAGACTGTAGTGAGAGATGAAGAGGGACACTATCTCATACTTAAAGGATCTATCCAACAAGAGGACTTAACATTCCTCAATATATATGCCCCGAATGTGGGAGCTGCCAAATATTTAAACCAATTAATAACCAAAGTGAAGAAAAACTTAGATAATAATACACTTATACTTGGTGACTTCAATCTAGCTCTTTCTACCCTCGATAGGTCTTCTAAGCACAACATCTCCAAAGAAATGAGAGCTTTAAAAGATACACTGGACCAGATGGATTTCACAGATATCTACAGAACTTTACATCCAAACTCAACTGAATACACATTCTTCTCAAGTGCACATGGAACTTTCTCCAGAATAGACCACATACTGGGTCACAAATCGGGTCTGAACCGATACCAAAAGATTGGGATTGTCCTCTGCATATTCTCAGACCATGATGCCTTGAAATTAGAACTAAATCACAACAAGAAGTTTGGAAGGACGTCAAACACGTGGAGGGGACGGACCATCCTGCTAAAAGATGAAAGGGTCAACCAGGAAATTAAGGAAGAATTAAAAAGATTCATGGAAACTAATGAGAATGAACATACAACCATTCAAAATCTTTGGGATTCAGCAAAAGCAGTCCTAAGGGGGAAATACATCGCAATACAAGCATCCATTCAAAAACTGGAAAGAACTCAAATACAAAAGCTAACCTTACACATAAAGGCGCTAGAGAAAAAACAGCAGATGGACCCTACGCCCAGCAGAAGAGAGTTAATTAAAATTCGAGCAGAACTCAACGAAATCGAGACCAGAAGAACCGTGGAACAGATCAACAGAACCAGGAGTTGGTTCTTTGAAAGAATTAATAAGATAGATAAACTATTAGCCAACCTTATTAAAAATAAGAGAGAGAAGACTCAAATTAATAAAATCATGAATGAGAAAGGAGAGATCACTACCAACACCAAGGAAATACAAACGATTTTAAAAAAATATTATGAACAGGTATACGCCAATAAATTAGGCAATCTAGAAGAAATGGACGCATTCCTGGAAAGCCACAAACTACCAAAACTGGAACAGGAAGAAATAGAAAACCTGAGCAGGCTAATAACCAGGGAGGAAATTGAAGCAGTCATCAAAAACCTCCCAAGACACAAGAGTCCAGGGCCAGATGGCTTCCCAGGGGAATTCTAGCAAACGTTTAAAGAAGAAATCATACCTATTCTACTAAAGCTGTCTGGAAAGATAGAAAGAGATGGAGCTACTTCCAAATTCGTTCTATGAGGCCAGCATCACCTTAATTCCAAAACCAGACAAAGACCCCACCAAAAAGGAGAATTACAGACCAATATCCCTGATGAACATGGATGCAAAAATTCTCAACAAGATACTGGCCAATAGGATCCAACAGTACATTAAGAAAATTATTCACCAAGACCAAGTAGGATTTATCCCCGGGACACAAGGCTGGTTCAACACTTGTAAAACAATGTGATTCATCATATCAGCAAGAGAAAAACCAAGAACCATATGATCCTCTCATTAGATGCAGAGAAAGCATTTGACAAAATACAGCATCCATTCCTGATCAAAACTCTTCAGAGTGTAGGGATAGAGGGAACTTTCCTCGACATCTTAAAAGCCATCTACGAAAAGCCCACAGCAAATATCATTCTCAATGGGGAAGCACTGGGAGCCTTTCCCCTAAGATCAGGAACAAGACAGGGATGTCCACTCTCACCACTGCTATTCAACATAGTATTGGAAGTCCTAGCCTCAGCTATCAGACAACAAAAAGACATTAAAGGCATTCAAATTGGCAAAGAAGAAATCAAACTCTCCCTCTTCGCCGATGACATGATACTCTACATAGAAAACCCAAAAGCCTCCACCCCAAGATTGCTAGAACTCATACAGCAATTTGGTAGCGTGGCAGGATACAAAATGAATGCCCAGAAATCAATGGCATTTCTATACACTAACAATGAGACTAAAGAAAGAGAAATTAAGGAGTCAATCCCATTTAAAATTGCACCCAAAAGCATAAGATACCTAGGAATAAACCTAACCAAAGAGGTAAAGGATCTATACCCTAAAAACTATAGAACACTTCTGAAAGAAATTGAGGAAGACATAAAGAGATGGAAAAATATTCCATGCTCATGGATTGGCAGAATTAATATTGTGAAAATGTCAATGTTACCCACGGCAATTTACACATTTAATGCAATCCCTAAAAAAAAATAAAATAAAAAAATAAAATTAAAATTAAAAAAAAATAATGCAATCCCTATCAAAATACCATGGACTTTCTTCAGAGAGTTAGAACAAATTATTTTAAGATTTGTGTAGAATCAGAAAAGACCCCAAATAGCCAGGGGAATTTTAAAAAAGAAAACCATATCTGGGGGCATCACAATGCCAGATTTCAGGTTTTACTACAAAGCTGTGGTCATCAAGACAGTGTGGTACTGGCACAAAAACAGACACTTAGATCAATGGAACAGAAGAGAGAACCCAGAAGTGGACCCTGAACTTTATGGTCAACAAATATTCGATAAAGGAGGAAAGACTATCCATTGGAAGAAAGACAGTCTCTTCAATAAATGGTGCTGGGAAAATTGGGACATCCACATGCAGAAGAATGAAACTAGACCACTCTCTTGCACCATACACAAAGATAAACTCAAAATGGATGAAAGATCTAAATTTGAGACAAGATTCCATCAAAATCCTAGAGGAGAACACAGGCAACACCCTTTTGGAACTCGGCCACAGTAACTTCTTGCAAGATACATCCATGAAGGCAAAAGAAACAAAAGCAAAAATGAACTATTGGGACTTCATCAAGATAAGAAGCTTTTGCACAGCAAAGGATACAGTCAACAAAACTCAAAGACAACCTACAGAATGGGAGAAGATATTTGCAAATGACGTATCAGATAAAGGGCTAGTTTCCAAGATCTATAAAGAACTTATTAAACTCAACACCAAAGAAACAAACAATCCAATCATGAAATGGGCAAAAGACATGAAGAGAAATCTCACAGAGGAAGACATAGACATGGCCAACATGCACATGAGAAAATGCTCTGCATCACTTGCCATCAGGGAAATACAAATCAAAACCACAATGAGATACCACCTCACACCAGTGAGAATGGGGAAAATTAAGAAGGCAGGAAACCACAAATGTTGGAGAGGATGCGGAGAAAAGGGAACCCTCTTACACTGTTGGTGGGAATGTGAACTGGTGCAGCCACTCTGGAAAACTGTGTGGAGGTTCCTCAAAGAGTTAAAAATAGACCTGCCCTTCGACCCAGCAATTGCACTGTTGGGGATTTACCCCAAAGATTCAGATGCAATGAAACGCTGGGACACCTGCACCCCGACGTTTCTAGCAGCAATGTCCACAATAGCCAAACTGTGGAAGGAGCCTCGGTGTCCATCGAAAGATGAATGGATAAAGAAGATGTGGTTTATGTATACAATGGAATATTACTCAGCCATTAGAAACGACAAATACCCACCATTTGCTTCAATGTGGATGGAACTGGAGGGTATTATGCTGAGTGAAGTAAGTCAATCGGAGAAGGACAAACAGTGTATGTTCTCATTCATTTGGGGAAATTAAATAATAGTGAAAGGGAATATAAGGGAAGGGAGAAGAAATGTGTGGGAAATATCAGAAAGGGAGACAGAACATAAAGACTCCTAATTCTGGGAAACGAACTAGGGGTGGTGGAAGGGGAGGAGTGCGGGGGGTGGGGGTGAGTGGGTGACGGGCACTGAGGGGAACACTTGACGGGATGAGCAGTGGGTGTTATTCTGTATGTTGGTAAGTTGAACACCAATAAAAAATTTATTTATTTTAAAAAATAAATAAATAAAAATAAAAAAATAAAAGATATCTAAAATATTGTTAAACTGATGACAATGATGATTCCTCAATATTATTTCTAAGTGAAGGAATTTTTTAAACTTTCATCTTTGTGTTTTCTGCAGGTCTGAATCCTTATAATGAGTTTATGTATATCAATTTTACAAAAATAATAAAGCAATCTAACCCCAGACTGAATGAAACATGTCAACTTGTTAACAGCAATTAATTCAGGATGAAAAGGGATGAATGACTTATTTTGTTCTTTATGTTTTCAACATTTTAAAATAAACTATTTAATAAGTGCAGTTATAATTTTAGAAATTTAATTAGAATATATAGGTATCACATATACACACATGCATATATATAAGTAATATAAAATACACAGAAGCTACTCATACAAAAAAATTACTCGGGAATCTTTAGATCAGTATAAATCAGTAAGATTTTCCAGCACTCTAACAGCTTTAATACAGAAATAGGCACCTATATAAACCTGAGGAAATGTGTGTGTGTGTGTGTGTGTGTGTGTGTGTGTGGTGGGGTGGGGGGGTGTTCCTAAAGCCTTTTATAAAAAGAAAAAATAATAATCAACGATTTAACAAATTCTCTAGGGAAACTTCAATATAGCTACATACACTGTATGATTAAGACTCTAATGTTTAATATACAATTTTCTCTTCTAAGTTATAAACCATAGTATAAGTATCATTTGGAAACCAAAAAAAAAAAAAAAAAAGAGCCTTATGGAATATCTTTCAAAAATCCAGTGTTTTTCAATTGTCAATCAAAACAGAAGGCCAATGACCAGTAAGAGATGGCTGATGAGAACACTCTTTTTACCCTCTTGAATTAGGTCTTTAAGAGCTGTGCAAATTTAAAGCAAAAGTCCTGCCTCTGCTAGTAGAGCCAATGATAAATGATACAAGTACTACTTAAACTCACTCTATTCGACAAACTGACATTCTATGAAAGGCTTTTATACACATTTATCATATTACCAATAGCCCAGAATCACACTTCAAAGGCAAAGGGAAAAATATGGCTGTTGTCAGATAAACACAATTTACAATTTTATAATAATGTAGTAAAAATAACTGAGAAAAACTGAAAGAAGAAAAATATCTAATTAATATTCTATCATTTCAATTTAATTCCATTCAAGTAAAATGTATTTCTAATGGTTAAACTTTATATAAGATAGTGTGATATTGGTGCAAGGATAGGCAAACCAATGGGAGTAGAATAAACATTTATAAAACAAATCTACACATATATGGTCTTGTGATTTTTGACAAAGTTTCCACTGCAATTCAGGGTTCCCCCTGAAAGGACTGCCTTTATAATAAATGATCTTTATTGATCTACTAGAAATTCAAATGGGAAAAATCTTAACCTTGACCCCTACACCTCACAGCATACTCAAAAATTAATTTGAAATGGATCAAAGGCCTAAAATGTGGAAGCAAAAGTAATCAAACTTCTTAGAAAATACATGTAAGGAGAACTTCATGACCCAGGAGCAGGAAAACATTAAATGAATAAAACTTAGGATATAGGACAAAATTAAAATGAACTTCTGTTCATCAAAATACACCATTAAGAGAGTGAAAAGACAGGTTTAAATTGGGGGGAAATGTTTGTAATGCTTATTTGTAACTACAACGCATTTTTAAAACCCTCACAAATCAATAAGAAAAATACAGATAACCCAATAGAAAACTGGGTGATAGACTTCAAAAGATGCTTCACAAAAAGGTAATCCAGCAACCAATAGACTTAGGAAAAAGTATTCAACGTCATTAGTCTTCAGAAAAGTACAAATCACAAACGAAATACCACCACACAATTTCCACAATGGCTAAAATTAAAAAGATTAGTAATATCAAGTACTGGAGAGGATGTGGAACAAATGAAGTTCTTACACATTACTGGTGGAGGAAATTGATACAAACACTTAAAAAATGAATGGCAGTACCAGATATTCCATTCCTGTGTATACACAAGAGAAATGAAAATGTACATCCACCAAAAGACATGTACAAGAATGTTTACAGGATCCTTATTTACAATACCTAAGAACTGGAAACAGTCCAAGTGTCCATCAATACACGGTGGTGTATTGAATTGCGTATAATTGTATATAACTGAATTATTACACAATAATTTAAAAATGAACTACTGTAGACAACTTAGATGAATCTTACAGATACACTAAATGAAAGGAATCAGATCCAAAAAAAGTTCAACTGTATGACTCTATTTATGTGAATTTAAGTAGCACACAAAAACAGGAAATAAAAGATAGTGGTTAACCATAGGGGTTACTGAGAAAAGGCATAAAGAAGCCTTCTGATGTGCTGGACATGTTTTAGATCTTGATCGGGGTGGAGATTATGAGTATACACAAATTCAACTAACTGTACAGTTAAGTTTTGTGTACAGTCAGTGACATCTCCACTTAAAAAGAAAGTTCACTTGATTTTTTATTTATATTATGTAAACATTGAGAATCAACAATGTTTTATAAAAATATCCAAGATTCATAAAGTTATTACTAATAATTATGAATGTACAAAAAAGCTATATGAAACATTCATAATTTTAAGTACATTTTCCAATTGATAAAGTCGAACTATAAAAAATTCACATTTAAAAACATTTAGTCTACTAAAAATTTCACAACCCATATGTTAGAATTTCTCTTTTTAAAAAATGTATTGAGCTATAGACTACATAGAATTATTCTTCCTGTGACTGTTCACCATGATACTTTTCATCCCTTTTATAGAGAGGTGCTCTTTTTTAGAAGAAATGATAAGGTTGTACCATAAAAATTCCAAAAGCTGTTCTTAAGACTTCATTCCACTATCAACTTTAGTTCTCTTCTTTCAAATACCTTCCATTTAAGGTATTCTAATTTTCTGTTCTGTAGTTGCTTAGAAGGCCACTCACCTATCTTCTTTCAAACATAAAAATAAGGGCAGCCTGGGTGGCTCAGAGGTTTAGTGCCACCTTCAGCCCACGGTGTGATCCTGGAGACCAGGGATCAAGTCCCATGTCGGGTTCCCAGCATGGACCTCCTTCTCCATCTGCCTGTGTCTCTGCCTCTCTCTCTCCCTCTCTGTCTCTCATGAATAAATAAAATCTTTAAAAAGTAATAATTGTTTAAAAAATAAAATAAAAACAAAATAAACCAACCAAACACACACACACACATAAAACCTATTTTTAAAAGTATTTCTTCATTTTATACAGATTCCTTTTGCTCTATCTATATACATGTATGTTCTAGCAACTGATAATAAACAGAATTAAAGTGTTTTTTAAAAACCACTCTATTGAGACATGATTGACATAACAAACAGCTGTATTTATTTAACATATGTAATTTGAGAAGTTTGGAGATCGATATACACCCATGAACCATCACCCAATTCTATGCCATAAAACATATCCATAACCTCCAAAAATTTCTTCTTGTCCTGTGTTTTTACTTATGTAATTGAAGATGTTAAGTCGATAAAAATAACCAAGATGAATCTTAAAATGCAAACTAACATCTGCTTGAAATAACTTCAAATAATTACAACTTTTCAGTTCACCTAACTTGATTTAAAATTTAAAAAGCATTTTAGCTGAAAATCCTGTTTTGTTTTTCCTGGCAGAACTATCTGTAAGAAATAACGTAAAACTCAAACTATTCATCTAGAACAGCATTCCTCAAACTTTAACAAGTATATGAGTGACCAAGGGATCTCATTAGAATGTCTAAGAAGCTCAGAAGTGACGTCTAAGCTGCTGGTCCATATACTACACTCTGAACAGTAAAAGATTTCAAACACTTAATACTAGAATTTATTTTTTTTTAACTAACTAAATACTAGAATTTATTTTTTTTAAGATCTACTTATTCATGAGAGACACAAAGAAAGCGAGGCAGAGAAAGAGATAGAGGGAGAAGCAGGCTCCACTGTAGGGAGCCCGATGTGGGACTCCATCCCGGGGCTCAGCGATCACACCCTGAGCCAAAGGGAGACACTCAACCACTGAGGCACCCAGGTGTCCCTAAATACTAGAATTTAAATCACAATTTTATTAAAAGACCATTTAGTTTAGGGTTTTTTTTTTTTTTTCCTTCCCTAGCGGCATGGGTAAATTTACCCTGACAATTGTTAATTTGATTTGGGCTTCATTAGATTTATTTTATTTGAGAGAGAGAAAGAGATAGAGAACCTGTGCAAGCCAGTGAGGGGGGGAAGGGAAAGAGGCAGAAGGAGAGGGTCTCAGTCCAGGACCCCTGAGATCACGACCGGAGCCCAAACCAATAGTATTGGTTATAAATTAAAATTTTAAATTTTAAATTTTAAATTTTATTTATTTATTATAAATAAATTTATCATAAATTTATTTTTTATTTATTAAAATTTAAATTTTATTTAAAAATTTTAAATAAAATTTTGGTGGATGATGCATAACCAACTGATCCACCCAGATGTGCCTGATCTGATTTCATTTATGACATATATACTTTTAAATCAGAATTGTCATACTGCTATAGTGAAAAAGAATTTTTGCAAATGTCTGTCTAGCTTAAATTGATATGGCATTGTATATTTTGAAGCAAAGATACATGTAGACAGTTCCCAACTCAGGATGGTTAGAATTTTTTGACTTTACAATGGTGTAAAAGCAATACACATAAAAGCAATACACATTCAACAGAAACTGTACTTCAAATTTTGATTTTTTTTCCCCAGGCTAGCAAGATGCAGTTGCAATACTCTCCAATGATGCTGGGCCGGAGCAGCAAGCTGCAGCTCCCAGTCAGCCAAGCAATCACAAGGGTAAACAACTGATAACCATTCTGCACCCATACAGTCATTTTGTTTTTCATTTTCAATACAATTTTAAATAAACTGCATGAGATATTTAACACTTTAATTATGAGATAGGTTCTGTGTTAGATTTCACTCAACTGTAGGTTAATGTTAGTGTTCCGAGACGTTTAAGACAGGTTAGGCAAAGCTATTGTGTTCTACAGGTTAGGCATATTAAATGCATTTTCAACTTACAATATTTTTGGGACATAAACCTATCATAAGTCGAGGAAGACTATATTCCCTTTAGACATTGCTAGGTTTGCAGCTATTAAAGTTTCAAGAGAGCCTGATAAAGAAGGGAGTATACAAACTTGAACACTCAAGTGCTTCAAACTGCTTTGTTAGGAAAATGATGTCTTTGAATTTTTTTTCATGGTGAATAAAGAATTGGTCCCCAAATATGTCTTTTTAAAAGACATATTGTCATATGACATATGTCATTTGACATAAAACTGTCAAAATGATGTCTTTGAATTTTTTTTCATGGTGAATAAAGAATTGGTCCCCAAATATGTCTTTTTAAAAGCACAAAAGGAATAATATAAAAAGTTCATTTCTGGCTATGCCTTCATTTTAAAGGCTATTCTTCCTAACAATTTTACTATCTACTTAAAATTTTATTGACAAAAATTTCCACTTGGGTGCTTTGCTGATGAAGACCATTCTAAGTAAATGTTGTTTTCTTTATAAGGCTAGAATCTTTATAGAAGTGAATGATTATGAGATGCAGAATAAAAGAAAGATAGAATTAATATAAAATATGGAACATTAAAATTTAATGAAAGAAAGATAATTCTTGAAAGAAATCTGAAATGGCTACAGATGTAAGCAACATGCAAGCTGTAAACAGTATCATATTCCAATCTCAATTTAATGTCAAAATATCCCTAAATAGAGCCCCAAAATGAACTGGTGAAAAACATTTCAGGGCACAATACTGATAATGGCAACAAAACCCAATAATAGTCAAAATTTATGCACTACTATAAACTTACTTAACTTGCACTTAGAATATTCAAATTATAATTACTTTCTTTCCCTGTTTATCCCTGTCCTGCTCTAGGTTTAAACTAAAAGATGTCATCCCTTATTATCCATTTTATTTTTCTATTTTCTTGCAATTTGCATTTTAACTTTACAAAAGAAATAAAACCAGAAGAACTTAATAGTTTTTTGAGTAAAACTGAAATAAAATAAATGGATAACCATTTGGGAAAAGTAAATAAGATTCTTGCTCCTCAGCATGGACAAAAATAAACTTCATGTAGATTAAAATTTTGATGTAAAAATGAAATCACAAAAACACCTAAGAACATGAATCTAACTAATTTTATTATGTAATCTAACATTTTCCAGTTGATAGATGCTAACTTTATCATATATTAAATTCTTTAAAGGCTATTCCTTCCTAACAATTTTACTATCTGCTTAAAATTTTATTAACAAAAATTTCCTAATCGTGCTGAAGTTTTTAAGCATCACATACTCCCAAAGGGAGAAACCATATACAAAGAAACTTGGGATTTGATTATGTAAAAATTAAAAGTAAATGTGTTAGAAAATACTATAGGCAAATGTAGAAGGCAAATGATGACCTGGAGAAAATATTTGTAATAAAAATGACAGTCAATATTCTTTATGTATAAAGAATATCAGAAAATAGTAAGATAAAATCTGATAAGAAAATAGCATGGGACATGAACAAGCAATTCAAAGACAGGCAATAAGCATATTTTAAATGTTCATTCTCAGTAGAATCACTGAAATCCAAATAAAAAAAAAAACAGTGATACCACATTTTGCTCATATATTGGCAAAGGTATTTTAAAATGCCTATTATCCAATGTCAATAAGAGCTGGCCGTTTAAAATAGGAGCCAAGTATGGTAGATTTGAGGAAATAACTGAAAGAAACGTAAATAGAAGTGGCTGCTTAAGGACATGTAAGACTGCCATTATGGCGGGCTTCACTGATGTTGGAAATGGTAAATTTTAGTAAATTTAGTCTGCATGGTTACATGATTCTTTTAGCAGTGCTCAACAGGGTATACAGAGGATATACTGAAAGCTGAATTCAGAGTGTTTTTGCAAAGGAAGTGTGGTAAAATGAAAAGGGTGCAAGAGATAATAATAGGCTAGGAGAAAACGAAGGGAAGGAGTCATTCACATAATTAATATTTATTAAGTCCCATGTGATCTGACATACAGGAAGATCATTCTTTCTTTCTTTCTTTCTTTAACATATGTAACCATCTTAACCATTTGTGTATACGTATGTGTGTCCAATACTAAGCACTCACTAAATGTTGTCCGTGATTTGTAAAAGGCATCATTCTGATCAGTTAGCCATTCTTTTTAAAGATTTTATTCATTTATTCAAGAGAGAGACAGAGAGAGAGGCAGAGACATAGGCAGAGGGAGAAGCAGGCTCCCCGCGGGAGCCCTATGTGGGACTCAATCCAAGGACCCTGGGATCACAACCTGAGCCAAAGCAGATACTCAACCACTGAGCCACCCAGGTGTCCCCAGTTAACCATTCTTTAACTGAAATACATTTCCCCCTTTTATTGAAATATGATTAATATAAATTATGATTACTCATTTTATATGTACAGCATTAAGATCTGACTTACATATTTTGCAAAATTATAATAAATTCAGTTAACATCTACCATCTGATTTAGATTCAATAAAAAGACATGAAAAAATAAGAAAAATTTTTCCACATAATAACACATAGGATTTACTCTTTTTTTTTTTTTTTAATTTTATTTATTTATGATAGGCACACAGTGAGAGAGAGAGAGAGAGAGAGGCAGAAACACAGGCAGAGGGAGAAGCAGGCTCCATGCACCGGGAGCCCGACGTGGGATTCGATCCCGGGTCTCCAGGATCGCGCCCTGGGCCAAAGGCAGGCGCTAAACCGCTGCGCCACCCAGGGATCCCAGGATTTACTCTTTTAACAACTTTCCCATATATCATACAGCAGTGGTAACTGTAGTCATTATGTTGTACATTACATTCCTAGTACTTCTTCATCTTATAACTAAATGTACGTTTATACCTTTGATCACCTTCCTCCAATTCCCCATCCCCTCAATCCTTTATAACCACAAGTCAGATCTCTTTTTCTGAGTTTGGTTTTTGTTTTGTTCTTTTGGATTCCACACTTAAGAGCATACAGTATTTGTCTTTTCCCTGTTTGACATACTTTACTAAGCATAATGCCTGCCCTCAAGGTATCCATTCATGTTGTCACAAATAGCAGGATTTCCTTGTTTTGTTTTGTTTTTTATGGCTGAATAATATTACATTGTATATATCTGATATACAATGTATATGAGATATATAGAATGTATATCACTTCTTTATCTGTTCATCTCTTGATGAACACTTAAGTTGTTTCCATGTCTTGACTATTGTAAATAATGCTGCTATGAACAGGGGGTGATTTTTTGATTAGTGTTTTCATTTCCTTTGGATATATTCCCAGAAATGGAATTGCTGGAACATTTGGTAGTTCCATATTTTAACTTTTTGTGGATCCTCCATACTGTTGTTTTCCATAGCAGCTGTACCAATTTACAATCCCACCAACAAGAAAAGAAGTATTCTGGTTTCTCTATATAATCAGCAGTATTTTGTTATTTCTTGTCTTTTTGATGGTGACCATTCTGACAGGTCTGTGGTGATATCTCATTGTGGTTTTGAGTTGCATTTCCCTGATGATTAGCGATGTTGAGCATCTTTTCATGTACCTATTTGCCTTTCATATGTCTTCTTTCGAGAAATATATATTCATGTTCTTTGACCATATGCAAATTAAATCACTTGCTTTTTTCTATTGGCTTGTATGAGTTTTAAAAATATATTTTAGATAATAACCCCTTATTAGGAATCTGGTTTGTGGTTTACAAATATTTTTCCCCATTCAGTATGTTGTCTTTTTACTTTGTTGATGGTTTCTTTTGCTATGAAGAGCTTTTCAGTTTGGTGTAATCCTACTTGTTTAGTTTTTATTTTATTGCTTGTGCTTTAGATGTCACACTCAAAAAGTCACTGCTGAGACCCACATCAAGAAATTTTTTCCCTGTATTTTCTTCTAAGAGTTTCATGGTTTCAGGTTTTACATTTAAGCCTTTAAATTCTACTTTGAGTTAAATTTTCATGAGTGTTATAAGATAGAAGTGAAGTTTCATTCTTTTAAATGTGAGTATCCAATTTTCCCAGCACCATTTATTTAAGATACTGTCTTTTCTCAGTTAAATATAATCAGCTCCCTTGTCAAAATTAGTTGGATGTATATATTTGGGTTTATTCTGGGCTTTTGATTCTGTTTCATTGTTTTCTTTTTTTTCTGATTTTATGCCAGTACCATACTGTTTTATTTACTATAACTTCATAGTATAGCTTGATATCAGAAGGTGTGATGCCTCCTGCTTTGTTCTTCTTTCTTAGGATTACTTTGGCTTTTGGGGGGGGGGGGTCTTCTGTAGCTTCATACAAATCTTAGGATTTTTATTTCAGTAATAAATGCCTCTGAAATCTTGTTAGGGTTTGCACTGGGTCCACAGATGGCCTTTGGTAGTATTCATATTTTAACAATATTAATTCTTCTAGTCCATGAAAACAGAGTACCTTTATATTTATTTCTGTCTTCAATTTCTTTCACTGATGTTTAATTTCCCCTTTAATTTCTTCTTTGATCCCTTGGTTGATCAGGAATGTGTTGTTTAATTTCCATACTGAATTTTCCAGTTTTTCTTTTGTTACTGATTTTAGTTTCATATCATTGTGGTCAGGGAAAATAGTTGGTATGATTTCAGTCTTCTTGTATTTGCTAAAATTTGTAGCCTCATTTCTACCCTAGAAAATGTTCCTTGTGCACTTAAGAACAT
Organism: Canis lupus dingo; assembly: GCF_003254725.2. NCBI lineage: Eukaryota > Metazoa > Chordata > Mammalia > Carnivora > Canidae > Canis > Canis lupus. Next base: position 1,419,554 of record NC_064267.1, read on the forward strand.
GTATACTACTGTTTTCGGATAGAAAATGTTCTGCATGTAACAATGTTAAATCCATTTGATCTATAGTGTTCAAATCTACTATTTACTTGTTGATTCTTTGCATAATGTATCCATTGTTGAGAGTGGGATATTAAGGTCTCCAGCTATTTTTGTATTGCCATTTATTTTTTTTATTTTAGCTCTGTCAGAGTTTGCTTTTTATATTTCGGTGCTCCCATGCTGGACACATATATTATCTACAATTGTTATATCTTCTTGATATAACAAGAAGGGTTGACTTCTTTATCATTATATAACAACTTTTGTCTCTTTTTTTACAATTTTTAGTTTAAAGTCTACTTTGCCTGATATAAATATAGCTACCCCTTTTTTATTTTGTTTACCATTTACTTGGAAAATTGTCTTCCATCCCCTTTCAGTCTATGTGTGTCTTTAAGGCTAAAACGACTCTCTTATGAACCTCAAGTCATTGGTTATTTTTCCTGTTTTATCTATTCAGCCAATCTATGTCTTTTGACTGGAAAATTTCATCTGTTTACATTTAAAATAATTATTGTGACAGTTATTTTCTTTTGATATTTTGTGTATGTTACCCCATTCTTTCCTGGTCTGAAAATTTTCATTAAGAACTCTGCCCATTATCTTATAGATTGTGGGCGGCCACGGACTAGCTGGAGTAACTAGACCAAACCAGGCCCGGACTTGTGTCCTTCATTCACTCAAAAGGCTCGGGAGCCTAAAGGGTGAATAGTTGGTTGACGCTTGAGAAAGGGCTTGAGCAATGGTTTTCAGAGCTTGCTTTTACGTGATCGTCCACATAGATACAATTTATTCTGGCCTGGTCATAAACTTAAATAAGGGTCTGTGCTGTCCTTGCTGGTCTGTTAACCATATATAATGTATCTTCGAGGTATATATACCTGGAGCAACAAGCTTATCTATTAATCAGGACCCTAAATCTTCTGGTGCCTGTGGATCTGTCTTGCATGCTGATAAAGGGAAAGCTTGGCGGGATTCACAAATATGCTAAGAATGGACCTTCCTTATCTTGTTTTGCTTATGCTATATAATGCTGTAGAACCTTGAATAAAGCTGACACTGCTTGGACATCATCCACTGTGTCCCTCCTGTCCCCATCTCTTTACTTTTATTTTCCTCATCCCCTTACCTTCAGGACCCTGATCGTGTTGCCGCAGAGTGCGTAACAATAGATGAGTTCCCTTGAATGTTACATCTCTTTTTCTCTTACTACTTCTAAAATTCACGGTCTTTGACTTTTCAATTATAATGTATCTTGGTGTAGTCCTATTTGGGGTCTGCATATTTGGGTTCCTTATGGCCTCATGGATCTGGATGTCCATTCCTCTTCCCCGATTTAGGAAGTTTTCAATCATTACTGCTAAAATATACTTTCTGTTTATTTCTCTTTATGGTATTCCCCTAATATGAATATTGTTTCTTTTCATTGTGCTTCATAGGTCCTATAGGTTTTCTTCACTGTTTCATTTTTTTCCCTTTTGCTTCTGAGTAATGTCAAATGTTCTATCTTCCAGGTCATTAATTCTTTCTCCCACTTAGTCAAGTTTTCTTTTGACGATCTCTATTGAATTCTTCCATTTAGTTATTGTGTTTTTCAACTCTAGGATTATTGTTTCTATTCTGTTTGAACTTCTCATTTTTGTTCATGCATTGATTTCCTAATTTCATTTAGTTGTTTGTGTTATTCACTATACTTCTTCAAATGGGTTTTTCTCAATTCTTTGACAGCTCACAGAGCTACATTACTTTAGGTGCAGTTACTAAAGCTTTATTAATTTCCTTTGGTGGTGTTATACTTTTACTTGATTTTTTGTGATCCTTGATTCCTTGCATTGATATTTGTGTACTGGAGTAAGCAGGCTTCTTTCCCAGACTGCAGATTTTCTTGGCAGAAACAGTTTTTCACTAGTCAGCTTGGTTTCATTTTCTGGGCATCTTTGCTAATAAAGACTATTCTTGAGCAGGTGGGACTTTCTATTAGAGTTTACTTTTAGACAAAGTAACTGTTTGAGCTCTAAGGATAGGAGGTATGACAGTGTGCCTTTGGCTGAGAACAGGTGGACATGATTGCTGGCTTGGTTCACTGCTCAAGTGAGACTGAAGGATGAGCTCCACTGTTGCCTGGGTTCTCTCATCAGGCTTATTAGACAGCCATGGCTGGTTACTATAGTCAGCAGTAGGTAAGATTATGAATTAGATACCGTGACCTGGGAGGTCAGCAAGACAAGACCCATGGCCTATAGTGTTCTTTATTTGGGGATCAAAATCAGATAAGAGTATACAATGAATTCTCTGGTTGGGTGAAGCCATGAGTCTTGCTCTACAGATAGGGGAAGCCATGTGCTGTGCCCTAGGTTCAAGTGCCACTGCAGGCATGACTGTTGAATGGGCTATGCAGCTTCCCATGTGCTTAGGTTCCCTGAACAGGCTAAAGGTTGCATTCAGCAATGAATAGGCCTACAAACTAATTTCCCTGCTCAGGAGCAGCAAGAAAAGCAGCTCTGAAGCTAGTAAGGCTTTTTGTGGTCTTAACTTAAGCCAACCTGTGCCCCAAGTTTCCTGGCAACAGGGCTGCTGGCTTTGTTCTGCAAACTATCAGCTTCTCAGCCTGTCTCTTGGTTCAAACTTTACTGGGTTAAACAACTTTTTGTTGTTTTTGTCAGATGGTGCTAGGAGCCAGGCTTCACAGCAGGTGGGGCTGTGAGTCAGCTCTCTGCCTACGAGGAAGGAAGGAAAGGGTAGGGAAGGGTCCCTTGAATCAGCTCCCAATTTTCTCAAACAGGCTTCCCAATTGAGAGCTACCCTCAGCCTCAGGTTAGGCTTTGTTCTGGAGGCAAGTAGCTCTGCTTATCCATTTCTAGGCTTGAGTGTTGCTAGGTTATCAGGTGTTCCTGCCAGCCATTCTAGTCATAGGGGACTAAGAGTTATACTCTGGAGTAGAAATGACTATGACTCAGTTCCCTTTCATATGTGAGGGCAAACCAAGATCTAAGGCCATCAAAACTTCATTTCAGGATCCAAATCAGGCAGACCTGAATCTTGATGAGGTCGCTGGTCAGAGTGTACCTCTGACTTGGTTCTACAGATGGGCAAAACCACTGGTTGGGACTACTATTTGGGCTCTACAGGTATGAATTTGGTCTGCCATAATCTGAATGCCTACAGCAAGCCTCACACCATTGCTCCACCAGCCAGATTCCCAGTGGTTGAGACCTGAAGATTCCCCTATAATCCCCATGGAGTAAGAATAGCATAGGGACTCCTATGAAGTAACCCATAACACTGGGGAGGCTAGATGTCTACTCAGACTCTCTTTTTCCATTGGAGGAATTACAGGCTTGGTGGGGGTCTGTATGGTGCTACTCTCAACTGGGTTGGTGGGGGGAGTATACAGTTAGCATGTAGCTACTTCTCTTATTCTTGTATGTCTTAATCTCTGCGGTACAGGGGGGTGCTTCAGCCTCATTCCAGAGTTCTAGGATTCTCTCAGTGGTGTCTTGCCTATGAATAGTTCTTGTGAGAGGGGAACAGGCAGGAATGATCTATGTCACCATCTTATCTCATTCTTCCACCTTAACCAACCATACTTAAGTATATAAGTCAGTGGTACTAAACATATTAACACTGTACAATCCTTATCCATATCCATAACTCTCTTCATCTTGTAAACGGAAACTCTATACCCATTATAACCCCCTATCTCCCAGTCCCAGTCCCTGGCAATTACCATTTTACTTTCTGTCTCTGTAATTTTGCCTACTGTAGAATCTCATATAGGTGGAATCATACAGCATTTGTCTTTTTATGACTGGCTTATTTCATTTAGCATAGTAACCTCAAGTTTCATCCATATTGTAATAAAGTCAGAATTCTATTCCTTTTCAAGGTTGAATTGTATTCTAGTATGTATATATTCCAGTGTGTGTGTGTGTACATAAATATTATATATATGTTGCTTGTATGTATGTATGTGTGTGTGTGTGTATACATACACACATATGCTGCTTATTCATTCATCCATTGACAGACATTGGCTGATTCCACATTTTAGCTATTGTGATAATGCTGCAATGAAATAATCAAAACAAACACCTCTTTGAGATCATGCTTTCAAACCTTTTGGATAGAGACCCAGAAGTGAAACTGCTATATCATAATGGTAATTCTATTTTAAATTTTTTTGAGAAACTGCCATACTGGTTTTCACAGCACTGTACTATTTAACATTTCTACCAACAGTGAACAAGGATTCCAATTTCTTCAATCTTGCTAACACTGCTACTTTCTGGGTTTGGGAGGTTTGTTTTGTTTTGATAGCAGCCTCCTAATGGACATAAACCAATTAGACCCATCCTAATGGTTCTTACTGTAGTTTTGATTTCTACTTCCCAATGGTTAGTGATGTTTGAATATCTTTCCTTGAAACTTTATTGGCCATTTATATATATGTTCTTTGGAGAAATGTCTATTTAGTCCCTTGCTTGGTCAAAATGTTTTCTTTAATTTTTTAAATTTATTTATGATAGTCACACAGAGAAAGAGAGAGAGAGGCAGAGACATAGGCAGAGGGAGAAGCAGGCTCCATGCACCGGGAGCCCGACATGGGATTCGATCCCGGGTCTCCAGGATCGAGCCTGGGCCAAAGGCAGGCGCTAAACCACTGCGCCACCCAGGGATCCCTGGTCAAGATGTTTTCTTGTTGAGTTTTGATAGTCCTCATATATTCTATGTATATATTCCAAATACAACATTGTTGAGGCTTTTGTGCTATGTTTTAAGAGTTTTATAGTTTTAGGTCTATCTTCAAGTTTTTGATCCATTCTGAATTAATTTTTGTATATGTTGTTAGATAAGGGTTCAACTGCAGTCTTCTGCATGTGATTATCCAATTTTCACAATGCCATATATTTAAAAAAGACTATCTTTTCCCTACATAATGGTCTTGTTATCCTTGTCAAAAATCTTCCGAACATAAAAACAAGGATTTATTATTGAATTCTCTATTCTATTTCATTGTTCTATATACCTGTCTTTATGACAGTACCACACTATTTTGATTACTCTTGCTTTGCAGTAAGTTCTGAAATCAGGAAATGTGAATCCTCTAGCTTCTTTTTCAAGATTGTTTTGGTTATTCAGGGTCCCTTGAGATTCCACACGAATTACAGAATTTTCTATTTTTGAAAAAAAATTCATTAAGATTTTGATGATTATACTGACTCTGTAATTATTTTGTATTAACATCTTAACAAGAGTAAGTTGTCCAAACTATGAACATTTATGTCCTCTTTAATTTCTTTCAGCAACACTTTACAGTTTTCATAGTATAAGTCTATCATCTCCCTGATTAATTCCTAAGTATTTTATTCTTTCTAATGCTATTACAAATAGAATTTTTTTCATCATTTCCTTTTCATTGTTAGTGTACAGAAATGCAATGATTTTTTGGTGTCGACTTTGTACCCTGCTACTTTGCTCAATTCATTCACTAGTTCTGTTTTTCTACATATAAGATCTTATCATCTGCAACAGAGATCATTTTACTTCTTCCTTTCCAATTTGGATAGCTTTTATTTCTCTTTCTTAACTAACTGATCTGGCTAGAACTTCCAACACTATGTTTAGCAGAAGTGGTGAAAGTGGGCATCCTTGACTTGTTCCTGATCTTAAAGGAAAAACTTTCAGTCTTTCACTGATGAGCATGATGTTTGCTGGAGGTTTTCTTATAGATGGTGTTTATTCTGTTGAGATAATTTCCTTCAATTCCTACTTTGTTGAGTGTTTTTATCATGAAAAGGTACTGAATTTTGTCAAATACTTTTTATGAATCAACTGAGATGATCACATTTTTTTCTTTCCCTGTTCTTTTAAGAGATAATTACATTGTTTGACTTCCATATACATTCCAGGAATATAACCCACTATATTTATGGTGCATAATCTTTTTAAATACACTTCGTAATTCAGTTTTCTAGTATTTTGTTGACAATTTTTGCATCAATATTCATAAGGGATATTAGTCTGTAGTTTCCTTTTCTTATGGTGTCTTTTTTCTGGCTTTGGTATTAGGGAAGGCTGACCTCACGGAATGAGCTAAGTATTCCCACCACTTCAATTTTTAAAAAGCTTGAGAAAGACTGGTATTGGTTCTTCTTTAAATGTTTGATAGAACTCACCAGTGAAGTCATCAGATCTAGGGCTTCTGTTTGGAGGACAAGTTTTTGTTATTAATTCAATCTCTCGCCTAATTACACGTCTATTCAACCTAATTCTTCATGAGTTCAGGTAGCTTTTGTATTTCTAGGAATCTGTGCATCTTATCTGATTATCCAATTTGCTGGCATATTGTTCTTCAATAATACTTTTCTTTCCATAGAATTGATAGTAATGCCCCACTTTAATTTCTGGTTTTAGTAATATGAGTCTTCTTTCTTCTTAGTCCATCTAGCTAAAGCTTTGTTAATTTTGTTGACATTAAAAAAAAATTGTTGACATTTTCAGAGAACCATATTTTAGCTTGACTTATTTTCTCTATCGTTTTCTTAATTCCATATATCACTGCTCTCATCTTTATTATTTCCTTTCTGTTAGATTTGGGTTTAGTATATTCTTTTCTAGTTCCTTAAGTTGTAAAGTTAGTTGCTGATCTGTTATTTTCCTTGTTTTTTAATGTATTTATAGCCATAAAGTTTCCCCTTGATACCACTTTCAGTGCCCCATAAATTTTGGCCATGTTGTTTCATTTTCATTTGTCTCTAAGTAGTTTCTAATTCCCTTGTGATTTCTTATTGTCTTAACAACAATTGTTAAATTTCTACAGATCTGTGATAAAATTCTGAGTTTCTCTTCTGTTACTGATTTGTAACTTTATCTTGTGATCAAGAAGATAATTTGTATTATATCTATCTTTTAAAATCTACTGAGATTAATTTGTGGACTAATATATGGTCTACCTTGGAAAATGAGCCATGTGTATTTCATAACAACGTGTATACTGTTGTTTTTATCGAGTAGAGTGTTCTGTATATGTCTGTTAGATCTGGTTGGTTTACTGTGTTGCCTTCTGTCTGGTTATTCTATCCATTACTGCAAAAAGGCTATTAAAGTTTCCAACTATTCATGTAGATCTAATTCTTCCTTCAATTACATCAGTTTGGGACACATATATTTTGCTGGTCATTAGTTATGTAAATATTTATAATTGTTTTAACTTCTTGCTACATTGAACCTTTTATTAATATATAATTGTCCTTTATCTACTGTAACCATTTTTGATTTAAAGTTTATTTTATTTGATACTATTTTAGCTGCATTTGCTCTCTTTTGGTTATATTTGCAAGGAATATCTTTGTCCTTCCTTTCACTTTGTGTCTTGTATCTAAAATAAGTCTCCTGTAGACAGCATACAGTTGCATCTTGTGGTTTTATTCATACTGCCAATTTCTATCTTTTGACTGGACAGTTTAATCCATTTACATTTAAAGTAAATAATGATAAGAAACTTACTTCCATTGTTTTGCTATCATTTTCTATATACCTTATAGGTTTTTTTTTGGGGGGGGTCTATCATATCCTGCATTACTGTCTTCTTTTAGGTTGGTTTTTGTAGTGAATGAAACATTTAAATTCTTTTCTCACTTCTTTTTGTGTATATTTAGCTATTTTCTTTGTGGTTACCATGGGGATTACATTTAAGGTCTGAAAATTATTTAACACTCTAACTTGAAATTACCAGCTAACTTCAATAATATACAAAAACTCTACTCCTTTATAGCTCCATCGCCACTCTGTCAGTTGATGTCACAAAATATAAATTAATAATCATTTAAATGCATTAGCCTATTAAATTATGTAGAAAAAGTATGGAATTACAAACCAAAGTTACAACAATACTAGCTTTTAGAATAAATCTTTTTTAAAAGGTATTAGTCTCTTAAATCATGGAGAAAACAAAAAATAGAGTTCAAACTCTTGTTACAATACTAACTTTTTATTTTTAAGATTTTATTTATTTATTTGAGAAAGAGGGAGAGAGCATGAGCATGAACGGGAGGAAAGGCAGAGGGAGAGGCATGGAGCCTGATGTGGGTGGGGCTCAATACCAGGATCCTGAGATCATGACCTGAAGTCAGGTGACATGACTGAGCCACTCAGGTGCCCCAATATTAGCTTTTAATTGCTTATGTATTTACCTTTATTGAGATTTTTATTTCTTCATAAAGCTTGAAGTTACTGTCTACTGTCATTTCATTTCTCTCTGCAGGGCTCCTTTGAACATTTCTTGTGGGGCAGTTCTAGTAGTAATGAACTCCCTCAGCATTAGTTTATTTGGGAATGTCTCACTTTTGTGAAAGAACGCCTTCACTTTTGAAAGACAGTTTTGCCATATAAAGATGTCTTATTAAAGAGTTAAGGAACATTTAATGTGCTCAAAGCCACTGCTTTCTAGCCTCCAAAGTTTCTTTTTTTTTTTTAAATTTTTTATTTATGATAGTCACACACAGAGAGAGGCAGAGACACAGGCAGAGGGAGAAGCAGGCTCCATGCACCGGGAGCCCGATGTGGGATTCGATCCCAAGTCTCCAGGATCACGCCCTGGGGCCAAAGGCAGGCGCTAAACCACTGCGCCACCCAGGGATCCCTTTTTTTTTTTTTTGCCTCCAAAGTTTCTGATGAGAAACCTGCTGATAATTTTATGTGACAAGTTGCCTTTCTCTTGGTATTTTCAAGATCCTTTATTTTTTGTTTCAAATTCTAATGTGATTATAATTACAAAGGATGTTGATGTGGGTCTCCGAGTTCATCTTGTAGTTTGTTGACCTTTTAATGTATGTTTACCCCATATCTATCATCAAATTTGAGGATTTTTCAGCCATTATTTCATCAAATATTCCCTCTGCCCTCTAACTGCTATCTTCTGCAACTCCCATAATGCATGTTAGTCTGCTTGATGGTATTCCACAGGTCCCTTAGGCTTTGTTCACTTCTCCTATCTTTTATTCATTCATTCCTCAAATTCAGTAATTTCTAAAGTCCTATTTTCAAGTTCATTGATTATGTCTTCTGCCTGCTAAAATCTGCCTCTGAATCCTTATAGTAAAATTTTCATTTCAGTTAAAGTATTTTCAACTCCAGAATTTCAGGTGTCTTCTTAGGTTTTTCAACTCTTTATGAATATTTTCATTTTGTCCATACACTGTTCTCTTGATTTTGCCCACATCTTCCTTTAACTCTTTGAGCATTTTTAACATAATTGTTTTAAAGCCTTTGTCTAGTAGATCTACCATGTTTTTCAAAAAGTTTCTGTTGCTTATGTCTTTTCTGTGAATGGCTACACTTTCCTCTTCCTTTGTTTACTTTGTGTTTTTTTTGTTGTTGTTGAAAACTGAACATTTCAATGTAAAAATTTGCTAACTCTGAAAAGCAGATTCTCCTCCTTCCCCAGGGTTTGCTATTTTCTGTTACTGTTTTCGGTTTTTTTAAATTGTTATCAGTGTACCAATGATCAGCCTGAGATGTAACCTTAAGGTCTTCGCAGCTCTCTTCTGAGCTGCTCCTTTCCCTGGACATGTATGGTTAGCATTAAAACACCTAAGGTGAACTGGGAAGTCTTCTATATTCTCCTACATTCTGGAGAATGATCTGTTCATAGGTGTGAATAAAATTATCTATAAACTAGGTCTAAGCCACATGTTCTTTAATAGTTTTTCTTTTCTTGGTAGGTATATTCAAGCTTTCCGCTTCTTTTTCATTTTTTTTTTGTCAATATATATTGTCTTAAAATCAGTCTTTTTTTTCCCGATCTTCAGATTATTGTAGATAATACAGATTGTGTTATTGTATAGTAGATAATACAGATTCCTGTATTTTAACATGGTGTTTCCTAATGAATTTCGATTCTTATCTCTGGTTATTTCTGATATTCTAAATTTTTAACTTCCTTTTTTCTTTGGCTAAGAATTTCTAACACATGTCATGTGTTGCCCAGGATAACAAATCTGCTGTCCTTGTTTTACTAGAACTCTTTATACAATACTTGTCATTAATAATGTCCTTGATAATCTATTCTCTTGGCTCTTCTCATAAAACTCTTTCTTCATTTTTCTCCTGCCTCTCTTGTCATCCTTCCTCAGCATCCCACCATGGGTGGGCTTCTTTTCTTCTCTTAAGTATTAGGGTTTTCCAAGACCATATGTCCTGTGAACTCTACCCTTTTAAACATGACTCCTAGTGACCTCATCCAGATCCATGTATTCAACTACTTTTTACACGTTAAGACTCTCTAAACCCATATGTACAACTCCCAGCTAGATTAGACAAAGAACAACAGGATGTTTCAATGTATCCTGTTATCCTGTCTACCTAACATGGGCAATATTATCTTCAGCCTATAAACCTTACCCTCTTCCTATATTCTATATACTTGTGATTAATTTTGGTATTCCTAGGTTGGTAATGTAGAAATTATTATTATTTTTTAAGATTTTATTTATTTATTCATGAGAGGCACAGAATGAGAGAGAGAGAGAGAGAGAGAGAGAGAGAGAGGCAGAGACACAGGCAGAGGGAGAAGTAGGCTCCATGCAGGGAGCCTTACGTGTGACTGGATCCTGGGTCTCCAGGATCAGGCCCTGGGCTAAAGGCTGCGCTAAACCGCTGAGTCACCCGGGCTGCCCTAGGAATTATTTTATTTTTTTTTTTTTTTTTTTTTTTTTTTTATTTTTTTTTTAATTTTTTTAAATTTATTTATGATAGTCACAGAGAGAGAGAGGCAGAGGCACAGGCAGAGGGAGAAGCAGGCTCCATGCACCGGGAGCCCGATGTGGGATTCGATCCCGGGTCTCCAGGATCGCGCCCTGGGCCAAAGACAGGCGCCAAACCGCTGCGCCATCCAGGAATTATTTTAGATTCCTGTCTCTCACATACCCATCCATATTCAATCAGTCACCAAATTCTGAAGGTTTACCTTTATCCCTTAAGAATGTGTTCCTTCATGGTTCTTCCTAGAATCTCTACCTTAGATCATGTATTTTCATAAAAAACTACCTTGATACTCTCCTAATCTTCAGATCTGTAACCTGGTCTCTCTCCTATCTACATGCTATACTACTTTCCAAGTGACTTTTTTAATAAATGAAAAATTTGTTTACTGATGACTCACAGCTTGTGTTCTTGGACATACTGTTTTTGTTTCCTCTACTTAGGATGACCTCTGTCCACCTTCATTTCTGCCTATTTAAATTCCACATTCTTCAAAGTTCAACTCTTCTATCTCCCTCTCTGGAAAGCTCCTTTTCCTTTTGTGTTGGCACAGCACCTTGGGCACATGTCTTTCATAAAATACATAATTCTATAGCAATCATAAATTAATTTAACTATTTTCCACAAAAGGAAAAATGACATGAGGCTAGCCAACCTTGTTTACTACTGTACTCTCATCAGCTAGCACATGTTTATTCATGTTCAGAATAGCATGAATGATTTTTTAAAATTTTTGTTTAAATAAGAACTCATATAAACATATACATAACCAGAACTGTTTGTAAACTTGTGGTATAAACAAAAATACATAAAGCAGGAAAAAATTTAAATAGGTCCAGGTCTATAAATTCATGTTGCTTTTCCAAAGAATTAGAATTGTGCATGTGGGTCAGAAAGCAGATTCCTATTAAGGCTTCTCTGAGCTTAGGGATATAAAAATTGACTAGGGAATTCTAAATTGGAATGCTACTCACTATTCTATATTAGCCTATTAGAGTGGTATGATTAAAAGAAAAAAACATAGGGTGATTGTGATGTATCCTTAAAAGACTTGAGTCCTTAATAATGAAACAAAAATAAAGAAGGATTTGCTTATTGTAAACCCATTCATTAAGGTTTTGCCACAACACCCTGCTCCAATGAAAAATATTAGTTCTCAGGATTCTTTTTGTGGTTGGTTGTTTTTTGTGGGGAGTTTTTTGTTACCTTATTTTCATAATTGATTGTAGTATACAACTCAAAGGGGCATAAATTTCTTAAGGACAAAACTGGTCCATTAAAGAGTAAAAATATAAAGCAAGCTGTTTAGAAAAAAAAAATTAGTAAGAGTTTCAGTTTTCCAATCTGTATATCATCTTAGCCTTGACCTAAATAAAGTTTGCTTTAATTACAAATTTTTGGGTTACAGAAAACTGGTAGTGAAACTAAGGCTTGAGATTCTACCTCCAATTATGACTCAATGTCAAACTGTTCCAGGAACCCAGCCTATAAACCTAGATCCAGTAAAGCCATCTCAAAATAAATTTTGTTGTTCACAAGAAGAACTCAAAAGAACATTGTATGGAATGGGAAAAAAATGGTCACCTATGTAAGAACTGTAAAGCAACATTTTTAAATGTGAAAGATTCACACTCACATAGTTTAAGAATTGCATTTTTCTTTTTTTTTTTTTTTTTTAAGAATTGCATTTTTCAAACATACCTTGTCCATTAATTTACTTGCATGAAGACTCAAGCTATTGAAGAAGATTTTTTTGCTTAGCAAATGCATTTCTTCAATGGTAGTCAATAATGTAGTTGCACTATTTCCAACAATGCCACTAAAAGCAAAGAATATTTCAGGTTGCAAAACAGAGGCTAAAACAATCACTTCTTTAACTGAGTATAATTCATTTAAAAGATCTAGACTTAGGGGCACTTGGGTAGTTCAATCAGTTAAGTGTCTGACTCTTGATTTCAGCTAACGTCATGATCTCAGAGTTCTGAAATCAAGCCCCACATCAGGCTCTGAGCTGGGCATGGAGCCTGCTTAAGATTCTCTCTCTCTGCCCCTCCCACCACATCCCCCTCACGCTCACTCTCTAGCTCTAAAAACAAAACAAAACAAAACAAAAAATCAATCTAGATATTTTAAAAAGTGTGTATATAGAATATAATTTGTGAATTAACAACTACTCTAGGTTCATATAAAAATGACAGGGTATTTTTTTTTTAAGAGTTAGGTGATGAACAAATGTTTTCAGTGTTGCACAATCTCTTTTAGAAAAAAGACACTCATAATATGCAAACTCATCTTTCTATTTTTCTCAATTATAGTAAATGCACCTCTTGATTATTCAAGACCTAATTTTAATTTTAAGGAAGCCATTCCATCAATAGCTCTATTCATAAAATATTTAAATTTTATTAACACTGAGTTATTATTTCAATTAAGACTGTTACATCATATCTAAATTATAGTTTCTCAATTTTTATACAGCTGCCTAAATAGCAATATATTTAAACTGATTATGAAAATCTGATAGTATTTTAAAATATTGAATTATTAGCACATTCTGTACTCCTCAATTTGCTATTATAAGGATATTTCTTAGACCTATCCAAGGAGTTTCTCATTTTTGCAAGAATATAAGACAAGCACGTATATAAAACAATCCCAATTTTATTCTAACTCATGTACTGAAAGTCATTTAAAAATGTGATGTTAGGGGAAAGGTTTTTGTTGATGTGAAAATATACCATAATCCAGCAGGAAACCCTAATTTCCAACAGCACAGTACCATCTTAGTATGCCTAAAAGAAATTTAGATTGCTCAAAATAAATATAATGGCTTGATAAATACTAGTAGATAGTAAGCAAATGAAAAAAAAATACAGCAAATTTACAGAAAACTGGTAAGCTGCATATAACATTACAAAAGCAAATACTAATACTATATATTTCAATGCATTTTGAAACTAAAACAAATTGTAATGAATTCTTATATAGTTAATGCAGACAAAACAAATTAAGTTAAAAAGAATACAGCAAACAGCAAAGTAAAAGCAAATTCCTAAACAGGCAGCCATAATACCTACATTATAAAAAGAAAAATATTTCAGTTAAAAATATTATAAGCTACACCAAAATAAATTGAAAAAAAATCATCATATATGCCTATGCATACAATAAAAGTAAGTATGCCGCTGAATAAAAGTATACCATACCAAGCAACAGGGAAAAACACTGAATGGAAACAAACAGAAACTGATATTTTATTTATTTTGATTTTTAAAAAATTTTTTAAGATTTTATTTATTTATTTTGAGATTCCAGAGGGGAGACCATGAACAAGAGCAGGAAGACGGGTGGAGGGAGAAGCAGAGAGAATCTCAAGCAGACTCCAAGCTGAACACAGAGCCCAATGCGGAGCTTGATCTCACAACTCTGGGATCGTGACCTGAGCTAAAACCAAGAGTGGGATGCTTAACTGACCAAGCCACCCAGGCACCACAGAAACTGATAATTTAATGAAAACTTTGGTGAGATATCAAGATATATTTACATTCAATTTTTTTTAAAATGGAGTTATCAGTCATATTTTGCATTTACTCCGATCTAGAACTTACTAGTATTTACTAAGTACTCACTAGGTACCAGTAACTGGGGTAGATACTTGTAGGTGCTTTTTGCATTTCATTCCATATTTCTATCTAATATGCTTATCCTATTATATTTTTCAACATTAGGTATTATATAGAAAAACCCTGCTAAAGAAGATGATAGTTAAATCCTCTTAGATAATGCTCATCCCCCGCCACAATATACTCAAACTTCATCTCTCCTAGGCTCCCTAATACAGTTATCTCACAAGGTTCTGGTGAATAAATATTCAACGTTTACATTATTATAGTCATGTAAATACTATTCAGAGCTTCCCAAGGCATAAGATATTTCAACATAAGAGAATGAGCAGGCTGATAAAGAAGATTAAAACCCTGTGTCACAGCCTTACAGTAGGCCTAAAGAGCAACCAGCCCAGACTAGAGAAAGAGAACAAGGTCTCCAAGATGGATGTGGGAAGGTAAGAGGAGGGAGAAGTCGGGAAGGATTGGTTGATATACTTGACTATATGGTGAGAAAAGATAGATTCTACTTTTGAGTTTGGGTCTGAAATAATAAGGACATAGGAAAGTAAGCAAGTATAAAAACAAAGCAATTATTAACTACAAAGAGAGAAAGTTTTACAAGAAAGGGAATGTAATCAAAGTATACTGGATTCCCTGTTTTTATGGGTTCTTCTTCCTCCTTTTCTTGGTTTACTACAGACTTTTGATGGAATCCATCCTCTAGGAGTTTTAGTGTATAGGATGCAAAGTATTTTTTAAAACTTGTATGTCTCCCACTTTTCCCCAACATCACTGGCTATTCCTTTCCAATTTTCTTTGCGGTTTTCTTTTCTTCCTAACCTCTAAATATTAGAGCTCCCCACAACTCAGTCCTAAGCCTCTTTTTTAGCTACACTCACTTAAGTGATCCTACCAAGTTCTAATGCTTCAAATACCATCTATATGCTGCAAACCAACAGATTTATAGGTTCAGCCTTAATTTCTCTGTTGTCTGCTCACTCAACATTTCCCACTGTATGTTCACAGGGATGCTGACTCTGACATAGTCAAAACTGAGCTGGGCTCTTCATTACCCACTCACTCCCATCCACCTGTCTTCTCCAAGTTCCTCCCTCTCAGCAAATGGCAATACCACTCATCTAACTGTTCAAACCAAAAGCCAAGAATTCATCCCTGACTCCTCACATCTCACCCTCTCTAGTCTATGTATATATCTTACTGTCTCTGGAAACAACTACTTTTCACCACCTCCAAGACTATCACCCTACTGTGACTCATCACCATCTCTACTAAGAGTACAGACAGCTTCCTAAATACCATCCTTGTTCTACTTTACCCCACCACATCACATTATCCAGTGCCCAGAGTCACCTTATAATCATAAATCAGCTCAAATCACTGAAACACACACCTCACCACACACACATCTTCTCCAACTCACTTAATACAAAATCTAAATTTTCATCCTAGCCTACAATGTCCTACATGATCTGGCCTCTGCCTGCCTCTCTGATTTCATCTCTCCCTACCTTCCATTCATTCTAGGCCTTCCTTCTGGTCCTCTAAAATGGAAGCTTTTTCTGTCCTCAGGGTCGGAGTGCAACCTGCCTAGGGCACTCTTCTCAGAGATCTTTATATGCCCAACTTCTTCACACTATTTAGGTCTGTACTCAAATATCACCTCCACCAAAAGGACTTTAAAACTGCTACATGTGCATACAGCTGCTCATATGTGGTCATTCCCTATACTTTATTTACTTTCTCCAGCTTTCTTTCTCCTCAGTGCCCTTATCACCAGATAAAATTGTTACTTTATATATACTTGCCTTTTCACCCATTAAAATGTAAGTGTAAGCAGTTTTGTTCACTGCCATTTCCTTTGCATCAAGAAGAGTGACATTTATAATCTGTTTTTTTTAATTGACTAAATGAGGAAATATGTGAACAAGTAAAAAAAAAATTGTATGGAAAAAATGTACCAAACGTCATCCTCAAAATCATCATCTTCAAAGATAGAAAAATTATAATTCTGAGTCTAAGCAACCTATTACCCTCAGAATTCAAATGATCTTTTCTTTGCATTCTTTGCATTAGAAATTAAGTTATCATTATCTTCAAATACTAAATTTTGTGCAGTACTATCATGGGTATTACTACATAAATAATGTAAAAAATAATTTATCACTATATCACTACTTTTGCCTAATATAGTATTAGTTATAGTGCTAGCTGCTTTCAGCTGTTCTTGTGTTTCCACAATATGGATAATTTTATTTTAGGAAGCCTATAACATCACAATTGGAACTAATTTATTGTTTTTCAGTCACAGCAAGTGGTGGTAATAAATTTATATCTAAAATGTTAGAGGACTAATGCAAATCCTATTTCTTATTAGTTTTATTGCCTATGGCTTGTTGGTTTTATTTAAAAATCTACTAATAGCATATGAAATCCATCTCTTAGCTGTGAAGTTTTGGGTGGCTAGTCTCAGCTCTAGAAGGTAGGTAACATCACTGCCAAAGTCTTTTGGTGCTTCTTGAACTAGTGATTCCCACATCTCTCCTGGATCTGTTAGTTATAATAACCCTCCTGGATTTTAACAATTGGACTTCTGTTCTTGATTCTAGCATACTGGATGAAAGATAACTGTTAAATCATTCTAATAAACAAGGAAACTATCAAAAATCTAGCTTGAAAAGACATTATTTTAACACAACTACACATGGAACATGGTCTTACAGTGAAATTAGAGAGCTCAAGTGTATAACATCACTTCAAAGTGAAAATAAATGCATACTTTAAAGTCAAAGATCATATTACAGAGAAAACAAGTGGTTCCTAATTAAAGTACCTTTTATTTAAAGCAGATAAAGCTATAGTTCTGCTTTATCACTAATAGGAAACTAAATAACACTATTTACATCAATGATAGGACACTTCACTTATTATTCCCTATTCTGAGTATAATGTATAATTACATTAGGTGTCATGGATCTCTTTTACAAATGCAAAAGGATTAAAAAAATACCCTATAAGTTTTACTAAGTTGTATGTGTGCACGTATCTGTGAGTGGATGTGTACAGTTACATCTGGGGAAGAAAAGGCAATAACAGATCTCCAAATACAGCATAAATAATATGTATATAATAATTCATATGGTGTAGAGGTTCTGCTAGTTATATTTAGTCATACAAATGATGAAAACAAAACAAATAAAGCAAAAAACAAAACCCTTATACTGTGTTCTAACTGAAATGATTTATTACACAGGATTTATTTATTTAGTTAGTTTTCTTTTTAAGATTTTATTTATTTATTCATGAGAGACACAGAGAGAGAGAGGCAGAGACATAGGCAGAGGGAGAAGCAGGCTCCCTGCGGGGACCCTGATGTGGTACTCAGTCCCAGGACCCTGGGATCATGACCTGAGCCAAAGGCAGTTGCTCAACCATTGAGCCACTCAGGTGCCCCATCATATAGGACTTAATAAAACACATTTAACCATTCCACTTACCTGATTGTATGATGGTAAAATTTGAGGAGGTTAGAAATTTTATATAACAAAACTGCCCCAGGTTCAGCAACTATTACTTGTTCAATTCGAACCTATTAAGACATGTGAAAAAAAATTAAACATTTCTTAAAGGCTTAACTTTCCTTCAATAATCACACGTGGTATTAATAGCATATAAAAAGATAAAATTTAATATTGTAGAAATCACAAAATTCCTTCTAAGTAATTTCTGAATATTAAATTATAGGGGATGGTTAAAATAAAAGAAACATTTTAGCACAGATATACTCCATAAAAAAAAAAAAAAAGAAAGAAAAGAAAAGAAAAGATCCATTACCTACAGAATTAGGTTCAAGGCAGTTGCTACCAGAAATGATATAATGATGAGGTCATTGTGAGGTTTTTCACCAGATTATAATGGAATTTAGTTCAGCACTATTTGCAAAGCAATTGTTACATCCCTAAAAACAGATTATCAATGCAAATACTGCCCTATCACCAAATATTCAGAAAAAAATCACAGAATTCTTATCTTCAAACTATTATACCAATTTTCCTCTTTCATTAGACAATAATAGACAAATCTTAAATTAGTACCAATATATATGTCTAATATTCTTCTATACTTCAAAGTTAACTTGATCTCTCATAAGGAATCTTTAATTAAACTCCATTCCTCACTGACCTTGCCCTTCCTTTGTATTCCCTAATTAATGGATACAATCTAAACTGCACTGATTAATGTGCTTACTTGCATATTATATCTGTTCTTAAGCTGCTGCTTACATTGTGTCTTCTTGTTTCCTAACTAGATTCTAAATACAGACATTGTGTTTTCTGCTTCTTTTACATCTCTATAGCATCTGGTAGAACAGTATATACACAGATGCTTAATACATGCTTTTGAAAGTATGTAGTTTCTCTATACTTAGATTTTGGAATATGTCATAATGCCAACATATGAAATTTGCTAAAATAGATTTTACAAATATATGTATGAGCATATAAAACCCTCTTAGATTACAGAAGTTAAATGACCTTTACATGAATACGTTTATGAAATTTATAATCTTATGGCATAAAGTACTAGTGAGGTAACTGACATGTATTATAAAGCACAAATGGCATGTGAATTTAAAAACCAAGATTTTTCATATTATAATTCCTTTCTATGTCCAAGGCCTGGATCAATAGTGATTTAAATTATATATTATATCATTAAAAGTAATACTTCCTAAATCTTAATATAATTATTAGGTAAAATATAAAAGATATTAATTGTGAACCGACAGCATAGAACCCACCATAATTTATGAAGGTCAGAGCATACAGTACACTAGTTTTTATTAAAAGAGATAGAATTCAAATGTCTGCTGGTAGTCTGCCTGCAATCCAGAACATTCACTTAAAAGAAACATCATTTTACCACCTATGCACTTGAAAAACAAAAATTTAACACATTAATTCTGATAAGGCTAGCTTCAACTCTAAAATAGAGATACCTATAAAGTAACAGGCTTGATGTTTATGATACATAGCAGCTTCTCCACAATATATGCAATTTTAAGCTTAAATACAGATTTTTAAAACTGGAAATAATCATAATTTATGCATACATTTACAAATAAGTAGTCTACCACCTATGAAGTTTTACTTTATTAACACATACTGTAAAGGTTAAACACAGGATAGAGTAAACCAAATCCACAGTTTCACAGGGTGTTCTTCATTACCATTACAACCTTTTCTTTATGCTCCTAAAAATTTACATCTCCCCTTTCCATTTTTTTTTTTTTTAATTTTTATTTATTTATGATGGTCACACAGAGAGAGAGAGGCAGAGACACAGGCAGAGGGAGAAGCAGGCTCCATGCACTGGGAGCCCAATATGGGATTCGATCCCGGGTCTCCAGGATCGCGCCCTGGGCCAAAGGCAGGCACCAAACCGCTGCGCCACCCAGGGATCCCGACATCTCCCCTTTCCTAAAAAGGATTCACTCCTACAAAGAAACAAGATTGAGTGAGAGATATTTAATCAAAAGATCCAATACCATATGCCATTATGAAAAGTTTAGAAAAAAATTCTATTAATGGAATGTAAAATATTTTATATTGCCTGATATATTTTATATATATTTTTTGGTCACTAAAAAACATTTCAAATTATAATTGTAAAAGAAAATGTTAAAATAATTTGTTGTTGTTGTTTTTTCTCAGTTGACAACTGCAGTATTTCAACTGAGAATATTAGATACCCAAATGAGGTCATATAGGAAGAAAATTCTTAAAATAGTATAAATTGTCACTGTGAACACCTGTTAAATATTCTCTGGAGTATGTACTTAAAATTACTATCAGGGATGCCTGAGTGGCTCAGCGGTTGAGAATCCACCTTCAGCTCAGGGCATGATCCCGGGGTCCTAGGATCCAGTCCCGCATCAGGCTCCCTGCAGGGAGCCTGCTTCTCCCTCTGCCTGTATCTCTGCCTGTCTCCCTCTGTGTGTCTCTCATGAATAAATAAATAAAATCTTTTAAAAAAATCATATGAAAAGATCTAAGGTTTCTGTCACTTCAGAAACTAAAAGAATTTTTATTCATTTTACAATAGAAATATTTTTGCTTGCTTACTAGCTTTTCCTTCACCTTTTGATATCTTACATTAAAATTTCACAGGCAATCACAATAATGCCCTACAACTGTTATAAACACCTTTCTGGACATCAATGTTTAAGAAAGATGAAATGAGGTATATTTTAAAACATAGGCACATTTTGGTATATAATTTCTTTATATAAGCAAAGGGTATAATTTTAATATTTTTAACATCATAATAACATTTCTTACTCTGACCAGAGTTTCTTACCAGAGTAAGAAATTCTTAACTCCATTCCAACCCCCAGATTCTAGAATTATATTTTAAACAATTACTTTAACAACAACAGAAAGAGGAATCAGGAATATAATGAACATAGTATCACAAGTAAGGAAGGGAGCAGAGAAAGATAAGGCAGATAAAATACAATTTATTCACCAAAGCAATTTACTCATTGTTATGATAAGTTTCATTTAACTCCATGTAGTCACAAAAAAATAAGAAAAGTGTAGAAAAAGAAACATTTTTATTCTCTCTTTTTTTTTTTATTTTTCCAATAACTGCTAGTATACAAAACAAGCAACATTTACATTAGTATAAATGTCTGAGAATCAAACTGTGGCAAATAAATATTTCATTTGAGAGAACTAAGTAAAGTAGTTTCAAAATATTGTGCTATTGGGCAGCCTGGGTGGCTCAGCGGTTTAGCACCACCGTCAGCCCTGGGCCTGATCCTGGAGACCCGGGACTGAGTCCCATGTCAGGCTCCCTGCATGGAGCCTGCTTCTCCCTTTGCCTGTGTCTCTGCCTCTCTATCTCTCTTTCTCTGTCTCATGAATAAATAAATTTTAAAAATCTTAAAAAAAAAAAAAAATTTGCTATTCATTTACTGAATATGCAATTGAGCCCTATAATGATCAAATTATAGTAATAATTAAATCTGTAAAACAGTTGTTACAAGGGTATGTCATCTGATATTTCCTTGCCTACAACAAAATACCAAAGAAAATCTTAAAAACAACAAAAAAATTAGTTTTAAAATTAAGTTCTTGGTTAGAATAAATCCTAAAACTTTCTGGATTTCAACTTCCACATAGTAAATTAAAGTCAACAACAAGGAAAGTAAACGAACAAATGCCAAGTATCCTATAAATATTAATAAAGAAAAATAGCATCTGCTACAGGCCTAATAGGTGTCAGAACTGTGTACTTCATCTACACAGTTTTCTCATTCAATTTTCACCTACTGTAATGGCAGGTTTTTCTTTTTTTTCCTACATTTTTATTTACTTATTTGAGAAAGAAAGCACAAGCAGGGGGGAGGGGTAGAAGAAGAGGGAGAAGCAGACTCCCCGCTGAGCAGGGAGCCCATGCCACAGGGGCTCAATACCAGAGCCCAAGGCCAAGGTTTAACAAACTGAGCCACAAAGGCACCCCATAGTAGCTATTTTTATTTACAGGTTCAACAGAAGAAGCAACCTGAACAAGTGAACACAATTAAGTGGCAAAGTGGAACTTTTAACCCAAGTTTGACTTCAAATTCTGTTCCTTATACTATAAATAGTAATAATAAAACTTACATGTTATTTTATACTTATATTTACCATCATTTATTGCTATAATAGGCAAAAAATGTACAATGCTTGAAACAATAAAGTAAATGGAACAGGTTCTTAGATGATTTCTGAGAAGAGTTCATAGATTAGTTATTTCAACTTAAAGAACTTTTTTCAATTGCTTAACATAATATGGTAAAAAAAAAAAAATAAGTGACTATGTACAAACTAAGAATATTTCAAATTTTCTTCCTTACAGAGAAAATGGGCAATGATTACTTTAAAATGTATTTTATTGGGGATCCCTGGGTGGCTCAGTGGTTTAGCGCCTGCCTTTGGCCCAGGGCGCGATCCTGGAGTCCCAGGATCCAGTCTCACATCAGGCTCCCGGCATGGAGCCTGCTTCTCCCTCCTCCTGTGTCTCTGCCTCTCTCTCGCTCTATGATAAATAAATAAATAAATCTTTTTAAAAAATAAAAATAAAATAAAATAAAATGTATTTTATTATCCTACACTAATGTGTTAACTTGAGAAAATTATAGCTTGACTTCAAGCTGTTAACAGTTTTTTTAAACTCATAGGAATAAAGCAATCATTTAGCCAGACATCATATAACATATATAAAAACAAAATATTTACCTTTAGAGGCCTGCACACACCCTCAGTAATATGCCCAACAACTTCCTGAATATTTTCTTCAATACCTACAATCAATTACAACATAACTGAAAATGTTTTTCCATATTACACATAAGTTCAAAAAATTAACAAACAATAATGCATATTTTTGGTACTATAACAAACATTTAGAGTCACATAACAATATTTTATTAAGTTCAATACCTTTTAGGACATTATTAATTATGTTAATACCTGGGTCTAGAGCGTTGTTAATTTATTGCACTGCTGACTAATAAAATGAACATTACTTCTTTATGAAAAAGAGTAAATGTATGAGTCACAGGAAAAATTGACTAGAAACATATCAATTAAGGAAGTGATGTGAAGATGTATTAGAATTTGTTCAAAAAATGCCTTATTCTGGGCAGGGGTGCCAAACACAGAAGCTAAAGATATAAAGATGGAAAGCACACCACGTAATCTAATAAAAAAAACTGGCATTTACTAAATACTGACCATTTACCAAGCTCCTGTATACTTGGCATTTACTGCTTGTAACCACCTTCTTTTTAATAGACGGAGAAACTAAGGCTTGGAAGAATGAAGCCATTTTCAAATAACCTATTTCATCTAACTCTGATCTATATTCTTCCAACTCTTCACTGCCTCTCACATATCCTTTATTAAAACATCTTTTAAGAAATTCTTTTAAACTAGGTAATTAGGATAACAGAAAACAACTTTAAAAAGTTTAGACCCTGTGCCAATTGAACATACATGCTGAATCTAATTTGAATATCAAAGAGTGAAAAAAAAAAAACCCAGGAGGGTAAGTAAGGATTGTCCCCAATTTGTACACTAGACCCTCCTGAAGATCACGTTATGAGCCAGAAGGGTTTAGGGCTAGGCAATGTAACACAGTCAAGTGATACACATCATAATATTTCTCTTTAATTCCTATTTAAGACAGACCATCTTTATTTCCCATTTACCCCTCAAACTCTAACAGGCATCTTAAGGAAGTCACAATACTAAGAAAATCTGAAATTCTGTAAAAAACAGACATAGCAACTCAAAAATAATTTTTCTTCCTGAAATCAAGACTAAAATTTAAAGTACATTTAGAACTCCATGAGTAATTATTCAAAAATCTTTACAACAGTCACATGAGAATGAATAAAGGGGCTGGGTAGTATAAAAGAATTAGTAGCTTAATGGTCTTAAACAAGTTACTGAGTCTGTTTACTCATAGATAAAAGGAAGATAATACCACCTCTCGCCTCCAAGGAGTGGCTCTAAAGATCTGAGACAGTGTATGCGGCACACTCCAGAAGTACCTTCAAAGTGAGGCAAAGGAATCTAGGCCTGATGTGGGAAGACTACGAGGGAACAGTATACAAGTGTAAACAGCTGTGTGACAGGAAAGTGATGGAGGAGAGAAGCCTATTAGCAGAAAAAGGAGGAAGCCAGAGAGAAAATTAATTAGGGTGCTTATTGTGCCACTTAGGTGTGAAGAGTTTATCTCAGTGAAGACAACGGCAGTGAGAATAAAAACAGAGAAGCCTTGTGTTACTTTCTATACTTAGACATTAGCAATTACAACCAGAGGACCCACCTTGTATAGTTACATGCTTTAAGAGAGCTTCAAGATGTTCTTTTTCAGAAGCAGTAGCTTGATGGAGCCAAGCCAACATATCTCCTACATATCTAATGTAAAAACTAAATGTTAGTATTTCCTTCAGAAAAACATAGAATATTCCAATACTGTCTGATTACTATACCTTAACGGGTCATGGGAGTGCATTTCAATGGGCCTAGGTGTGCCTCCTGGGCCCCCTCTTGTAAGAGCATCAATAAATCCACGAACAACAGTGCTTCTTCTAGCTGTTCCAAATTCATCTAAGGTATACCTAGAAAAAAGTTATTTGAAAAACAGATGTTTCTGTTTAATGGTTGTATCAAACTATTCATGTAATTTTCGAGATAAGCAAGACATCTACAGCTTCTTTACACAACTCTTAAGCAATACCATTTTTAAACAACAAAAAATACTTATGAAATAACCTTACCATAATGAAAATTCAGCCTAAACGTACATATTTTTACTACTCTTCGGAAAGAATGCTGTAATTTAGGGTCAATAACAGGGGCAACATTAATAAGGGACAGAGAAGTGGTTTTGGTAAAAGTAAAAATCAAGGAAAGGTGAAAATCTGGGATTCTTCTGGTTTCAGTACCCCTGGAGTCCAAAATATGATGTTCTACTGTTCACACAGGCCATACTCTCCAGTTCTCAAAAGACTGCTCACAGTTAGAACTCTATAATTCAAAAACATTTTTTCTTCTACCATCAAAATTTGCCCCAAACATACTATTTATATTTAAAAGCTTATTTTGACTCCAATACTAAACATGAGTTCCTTTAAATTTACTGAGCAACAAGGCCTACAAAGCAAAAACGTTTTTTACGTATATTTAGAAGTCATCTATTGTGGTTAAAAGGAAAAAAAAAAAGACTTCCTAAAGTGAAGGAGTTTACAGGAAAGGGAACTTTGAACTGCGAGATCAGACAATTTTGGGTGAAATCACAATAGGGCTTAGAGCTGTCAAGGCAGCCCATTTCTTGGACTAGAATCAGTCTTGGTTTTCCACTATCACCACTATTCCTTACACTCGTCCATCAATTCAAAGTTCTTGCTATTTTAAAAGTACACAGAAAAATGAGAGATTTTCTTCATAGTCCAATGTCAGCAGATTCTAGACCCATGAATTTTTAGAGATCTGAACAGTTTTCTAACAGGCTTCATATTAAAAATTATCTCAGTACCCTATATATAAACCAAAGTTACCAAAATTTGAGATTTTGGTTGCCAAAAAAATTAATTTCTTATACTACTATAAAAACTATACTGTTTTCTTTAATATGCTGCTGATTTAATTAAAAATCCACATTTTTCCAAGGGCACCTGAGTGGCTCAGTTAAATAACTGACTCTTGATTTCAGCTCAGGTCATCATCTCAATCATGAGATTGAGCCCCATGTCCAGCTCCATGTTCAGCAGGGAGTCTGCTTGAGATTCTCTCTCTCATTCTGTCCCTCCTCTTGATTGCACACATGCTCTCTCTCAATATGCAAATAAAATCTTAAAAAACAAATAAAAAATAAAAATCCACTTTTAAACATAAGAAAGCTAGAAGAGAGAATATTTTTAAATAAAAGGGTAAGTGTGGTAAAGTGGTCTAGATCAATAAATCTGTAGGAATCTGAACCTTTTTAGAGGGCTGTTCTTTAGAAATCAGATCATGGTCTTTTGTGTTTGTCTTCAGTTAAATGGAAATGCTTCAGAAATTCTGTGCAGTGGCATACAACTAGTAGCATGTCAAGATGAAATGCACTATCTCCCTAAGCTCTAAGCCTGCAATGACCTTGCAATCACTTTCTATTTTTTAGAACAAGTTAGAACCAAAATGCTTTGATTTTTTTCCCTCATGCTCTTAAATTATACATATGTGTAGTATAAAGAATGCATTCCTTTAAATGATCACCAATTCTATGAAATGACTTTGATTAGTTTATTACTTACAGCACAACATTCACAAACTTTCAACTTCCCAAATACATAAAACTAGTCCTCATTCTCAGGACTCAACCTGCCATAATAAACAGAAGCAATGTAACTTCTGAATTACATTCAGTGAGTGAATAGGCCTATTCACTCTGACCACAAGTTATGTTAGAAACCGGTAAATTCACTGGCATTTTAAATGACATTTTAAATGACAAACACTAGACTCTGATCTGTATAGTTATAATTATATGAAATATACATATACATTAATATGAATGTTAACCACCCTGCAACAGATACAATTTGAGGCAAAACCAGAATGCACTACAATGAATCTTCAATGACATCAATATACATGAAATACCTTTTCCCAGGGAAAGAAGAAAACTTCTTTGATTAAAAAGAGATTATTTCCCAACAAAGGTGAAAAATACAAAATGGAGCTCTACAAAAGGGAATGTTAAAATTATACAAATATTCTAAAATGCCTCCGGTTAAAATTAAAAATTAAAGTCTCCATTTTTAATCTCTATAGCAAAAAAAAGGAAAAATTCTGGTCAAAATGCAAATTAAAATATGAAAAATGCTGATCAAAAATAAAGAAAATAGTGTACAAGCCTCTAAGAAATGTAACAAATACATAAAGAATGAAGAAAAGTCAGCAAATTACTACATTCTTTAACACTTTATATTCTGAAAGTCTATGAAAGGAAGGAAGATGTCAATCTATTCTTTGCAACTTACAATAAATATCTTTATGAAGAAATTTTTTTTGAACATTTTTAACAATTTTTTCACTTGAGAGAGAGCACATGTAGAAGAGAGAAGCAGAGTGAGAGGGGGAAGCTGACTCCCCACTAAACAGGGAGCCCTAGCCCAAGACCCTGAGATCATGAAGTGTCTGAAGGCAGACACTTAACACACTGAGCCACCCAGGTGCCCCATGAAGAAATGTCTATATTTGGTTTATTAAAAGTTAATAAAACATTAGCACTCTAGTTACATACTAACTAATAAAAGGTGGGTATGGAAACTTTTCCCAAGGACTTCAATAATTACCATTTTTCTTGCACATGATACCTACACATTTGAGACACACATTTGAGAGAACAAAGCAGTTACCCATTACTTAACTAAAGTTCATATAGTGCCATCTGGTGGTTAACATGATACATTGTTAAATTTTTCCTAACTATAAAGAAACTGCCACTTTGGAAATAAATGATTACTTAAAAAAAGGCCAATTTTCTCTTTTTTTTAGCATCCATCCAATGGGAATCAATTGATCTTAAAAATCCTCCTTTTTCCCCAAGTTAACTTCCAAATGCCTTTTACAGTCTTTCCAACTCCACTGCCCCCCTATTTCCTGGCATGTGCCCCTTCAAGATACATCTTTTTTGTTCTTTGTCTTTCAAGCTTTTTCCTGGCTATTACAACAGACTCTATATACACTGCTCTGTGGCTGACAACATTCCAGTTTACTTCCTTGCAAAATAAAAATAATAGCTAATATTTAGTGATGAGCAAAGCGTTATACTAAACGCCTTATGTGAACAATCTAATTTAATACTCACAAAAGTCCTATAAGACAGACACTATTTTTATCCTCATTTAAGAAAACTAAGGTTTATGAAGGTAGAGGGGCTTCTCAAAAAATCTAAACTCAGAGCTCACCTTCTAAACTATTATGCAATACTGCTCCTTTCCAAGTGTTTATCAAGAATCAAAATTTAGCAAAAATATATTTACATGGTAGAAGTCAGCTGACCAAAACACACAAAGCCATTTTTTAGAAGACTAACCTTATGAGCAAATACGAAACTGTGGATTATTATTATATTATTATTATTAACACTTTATTAAAATCAAATACCAAATATTTTCAGTACTAAAAGGCTCTCATAATTAAATAGCAATACCTAAAATTAAAAAGGCTGGAAAAGAAATTCCAAGGTACATAAAATCTGCTGAGCTGGTATATATACATGTACCACATTCAGGGCTATTACAATCCAGCTCTTGCTACCAACCCAACAGCCAGTATAAGCTTTTGCAATCAATTTCCCAAAAATACATGTTCTTTCTCAATCTGCATCTTTGCACCAGCTGTTCCCTCAACTTGGGATGTTCTCAATTCCCTTCTCTTCCTGGAAAATGCCTTTTCAACTTTTAGAACTCACTTTAAACCTATTTCCCAGAGGAAACCTTCCCTGATGTTCATCCCTTTCCCCTACCACAGAACATTTGAGCCACACTGCACCTGACACACGAACTCTAAAATAGCAATTAATATACTCATTTTATTACTATAGCTCCATTTTGAATGTTATTATTTTACACAGCTGTCCCAGCATTGGAACAATGTTCTGGAAACTTCTTATAGGCTAGGCAATGTTCCAGTCAGAAAGAATAATGGGGAAATACTCTAAAACTATTACAAGTCTCTGAAAGGCATGACTCAGAGCAGGATTGAATGCCTATGTAGGAGTCCCCTAATTTTCTGTTTCCCTCATTAGAACTCCTCATTTGGTCTCCCTACTTCCATACTATTGCAGAAATTAAAAATAAAAATATTCACTTCTATTTAATATGAATAATAAAATAATAAAATCAAAATACCGAATAATAATATATAAACAATTAATAATGCATAGTTCCTATACAAATTATCATCATATATCTCTTGGTTGGCATAATTTACAGAATCAAAGACCTGAACTCCTTCGTTTCTTGAATTCTGTTTGTGGAATTCTGATTTTAAATTTTCATTTCTGGGAAATTATATTTCTCAGTCCCCTATCTGACCTCCTTCTCTCTATGGCAGGTTGATAGAGTTGTTTTAGTTTCATGCAATTCTAAGGTAGTTAATGAGATGACAGACTGGGTAAAACTCCTTAACCTCTACATACAATAAGGGGTAGTCTAGATATGGGGACACTTTGCTTTTCTCCTCCATATTGCATTCTATAATACACAATATGCAAATAAGCTGATGCTCCAATAATGCATGAGATGAAAATATCACTGTAAATTATTATATTACTCAAATATTGTACATTAATTTAATAATACTGAAAGCTAACATAACTCATCAAAGAAAAAGTAGATTTTTTTTAAATTAGGAAAAAGTCACCAACTTATATAAGACAGGTCTATCCTGCAGGGCTTCCATTGCCTGAGTTAAAACTGGAGATATGTCACATGATTCTTGTGTCAGTGTTCTGCATTCACCTGAAAAACAGTTAACATATAATTACAGCATTTGTTAAATTAAAATTAGGCCTTTATTACATCCATTGTACACCCAGAGTCTAAATTCTGTAACAAATATTGCATGAAAAAAATGCTCAGAAAAACTTTAAGAGAATATTCCAATCAAAGACTATTTTATGCTGTCAACCAAACTGAAAATCTAAGCTTAAGTATTTGTATAATTTTATATGACCAAACATGCTATCCTGTGCACCCCAAACGTCTATTTTATTATTTAAAAACTACAGTTCCTAAGAAACCAATCAGTGAAGAAATATTCACTGAGTAACTGCTACACACATGGCAATGTTCAAGGGGGAAGAGGAGGAATATAAAAAATACATTACCAATCCTTTCCCTTGGAAGCAAACTAAGCAGTTTTTGAAAATGTTTATATAGATAATATACAGTAATAAAATTATAGTTTCAAAATAGTTTAGATTTTAAGCTTTTAAAAATCTTTACACCAACATTGTATTTCACTATTCTATCAATAAAATGTTTACTAAATGTTCAAAAAACTTAGAACTTGTTCAGAAATTCCCAAGCATTAGGTATATGTGGGCCTCACACTAGCAATATATTTTTTACCATGCACTGAGAAAAATGTATCAATGTTTGGAATTGAAGATATATATATACATATATATGTTTTTACAAGGCTGTTGACTATATTCCTGATGCTCTATTTTTCATGTCCACGACTTATTTTATAACTGGAAGTTTGTACCTCTTAATCTCCTTCACCTAGTTTGCCCGGTACCCCTATCTACCTCCCCTCTGGCAGCAACTACTTTGTTCTCTGTATTTAAGAATCTATTTCTTGGGATCCCTGGGTGGCGCAGCGGTTTGGCGCCTGCCTTTGGCCCAGGGCACGATCCTGGAGACCCGGGATCGAATCCCACGTCGGGCTCCCTGCATGGAGCCTGCTTCTCCCTCTGCCTGTGTCTCTGCCTCTCTGTCTCTCTCTCTCTGTGTGACTATCATGAATAAATAAATAAAATCTTTAAAAAAAAAAAAAAAAAAAAAAGAATCTATTTCTTTGTTTTGTCTTTTAGATTCCACATATAAATGAAATCATATAGTATTTGTCTTTCTCTTTCTCACTTATTTCACTTAGCATAATTAATTCCCTCTCGGTCTATCTTGTCACAAATGGCAAGATTTCAGTTATGGCTGAGTAAGAGCTGACTGGCTATTGTAAATAATGCTGCAATAAACATAAGGGTGTATATATCTTCCTGAATTACTCTTTTTCTTTTCTTTGGGTAAGTATCGAGCAGTGGAATTACTGGATCATATGGTATTTGCTTGTAATTTTCTGAGGAACCTTTTACACTGTTTTCCACAATGGTTGCACCAATTTACATTCCCATCAATACTGCACGAAGGCTCCTTTTTCTCCACATCCTTACCAACACTTGTTATTTCTTTTCTTTGTGATATTAGTCATTCTGTTATGGTGATACCGTATTGTGGTTTTGATTTGCATTTCCCTGATGATTAATGATGTTGTGTATCTTTTCATGTATTTGTTGGTCATCTGTATGTCTTCTTTTGAAAAATGTCTATTTAGTTCCTTTGCCTATTTTTGAATCAAATTGGGGTTTTTTTGGTGTTGAGTTGCAAGAATTCTTTATATATTTTGGATATTAATCCCTTATCAGATATATCATTTGCAAATATCTTCTCCCATTCAGTAGGTTGTCTTTTTGTTTTGTTGACATTTTCCTTCATAGGAACTAGAACTATCTTAAGATGACTCCAAAATCCTGAGGAGTCAGAAGGCCATAGTTTAGAACCACTATGTTAACTGTTGTGGAAGCACAAAAAAAATGTGTGGCAATGTCCTTGCCTTTGAGAAAGTAGAAATCTAACTAGAGATGCTAAGATATACATATATGAAAAGTTAAGCAGTAAATTACTAAATGTCACAATTCCAGCAGTTAGTGTTTAGAGATGGGAAAAGTCACTGTGATTTAATGTAGCCATGGAGAGTTCCAGAAAGATGCAGAACCTAAGTTCAGCTTTGAATACTGAAAAAGGATTGAAATCTAAAGATAAAAATCCAGAAAATACTTCAAATAGGAATAAAGAGTATGAACAAGAGAGATACAAAAAGAAACAGCATGTTTGGACATAGAGAGCAAATGATCAAACAGATAATTAAGTTTTCCACAGTGTAGTATAGATATTACTTGTTAACTGCTTGTATTCTTAACTCCTTCCAACAGTCAGTTGGTAACACCTATTAAAATGTCATATACTCCTATCCTATCCTACTGTCTTAAGTGTTTTCTTTGGCTTTAACATGCAATTTTGTGAACAGAATACTAAACATTTTAAAACAAAATTAAAATAAATAAACCATTTGTGGCAGGCAAAATAATGGCCCTCTAAAGTTCTCTAATTCCTGGAACCAATGACTATGTTATAGTACATGGAAAAAGGGACTTTACAGATAGAATTAAGGTGACAGACCTTAAAACAGGGAAATGTTCCCAGCTTACCCAAGCAAGCCCAATGACATAGGTCTTAAAAGTAGAAGAAGCTGGCAACAGAGTCAGTCAGAGATATGATATGGAAGAAGAAACAGGAGAGATTCAAAGTGAGAGAGTGATTCAATAAATTACTGTTGGCTCTAAAGATAGTGGAGGAGGCCATAAGCCAAAAAAATGTAGGAAGCCTCTAGAACTGGGAAAGGCCTTCAGTGAGAACTGGCAAGGAAACTCATACCTCCGTAGGTCCTACAGACTCTTAATAAATTATGCCAACAAACTGAATGGGCAAGGAAACAGATTTGTTATTACAGCCTTTAGAAATGAATACAGCTCTGTTAACACTTTTAGTGTGGTGAGACCATGTCTGATATCTGACCTACAGAACTATAAGGTAATAAATTTGTGTTGTTCGAAGTCATTAAGTTTGTGGTAATTTGTGACAGCAAGAGAAATATCAATTCACCATGTATAAAACAGTTACTTAAATAATAAAAAAAAAAAAGTCTAATCAACTCTAAGATAATGTAGGGCAGAAATACTGACTTTATTTTTTATTATTATCCTTAATAATACATAGAGCTTCATGGATAGAAGATGCTTAAGATACATATACAATGTGTTCAAGTGTAAAGTTCATTTTTCTTTTTAAAAATACTTTTTGATTACTATGATCAAAATACAATATGAGAGGTCAGATGAAATAACCTAATTAAAAACTAATATTCATGAATCTAGACCAAGTGGAAGAAATCACTTACTTTGAGCCCACCGATACAGCCTTTCATAAGCTGTTTCTTGAAGCAAGGCCATCTGTTCCATAATTTCTAAACTAAGAAAATTAAAGATTTATTTTAATTTAAAGTTTTAGACAGTAACTACAACCAAGAATTTAATTATTTTAACTACAGTGTGATCTGGTTATAGCATATTAACTTTTTATCATTTTATGAAATGGTTTTTATTTTTTCTTTTTTTTAAAAGATTTTATTTATTTATTCATGAGAGACACAGAAAGAGAGGTAGAGACAGAGGCAGAGGGAGAAGCAGGCTCCCTGCAGGGAGCCCAATGTGGGATTTGATCCCAGAACCCTGGGATCACTACATGAGCCAAAGGCAGATGCTCAACCACTGAGCCACCCAGGTGACCCCTATGAAATGATTTTTCATTAATTCTTTTTATGATTAAATAAATTTTGCCAAATTTTAATATCATCACTTAGGTATCCAAGTGTCACTTTATTACGTATAAGGATAAAACTAACTCCCTCCTTAACCAAAGATACATAAAGATTAAATTCTTATTTCACAAAATGTTATATTTCAAAAAGAACCCAGAATGCCTTTAAAATTTAAGAAATATAGGGTGGGGGGTGAGGGTGAATGGGTGATGGGCACTGAGGGGGGCACTTGACGGGATGAGCACTGGGTGTTATTCTGTATGTTGGTAAATTGAACACCAATAAAAAATAAATTTATTATAAAAAAATAAAATAAAATTTAAGAAATATAACAGGAAATGCGATTATTAGTTGAAAAGGTTACTCACCCTGCCGTCTGTTGGTTTGTTCGCAAGAGAACTTTGACATCATTATGAATCCGTTTCACTCTTCCCAAAGCCTTGAAAAAATCCTTTAAAATTAAGAATGCAACTTTAATATGTCCATTTTTTCAAGTGAAATTACATTACTCTAAACTGAAATATCCCTACAAGGGAAAAGCAAATCCGAAAGGATTTCACTTAATTTGAATGAAGCCTTCCTATACTGACCTCAACCTTCTCTAAATTTTTATAGGAAGTGTAACAGATATTTATTTACATTTTAAAACATATATTAAATCAATTCTGCTATGTATCAAATAGTATGCTAGTTGCTGGGAACACAAAATTTACAAAGACAAAAATCACTGTCCTCAAGAAATGCATAGTCTAGTGAGAGTGCAAACCTAAAGATTACTAAGAAAAACATGCTACATATTACACACCTATGACTTAATTAACTATAGCTTTATTATCACTGAAGATGATGTTTTACATATTTGTTATATACTTGTTCTTGCCCCCAAGCCAAGAGTAAAATTCAAAGTTGAAGGCATAAAAGCTGCTCATAAAGAGGTGACTGATGGTGAACATCAAGATTTTTTTTTTTAGAAGAAGGCATTGAAGCCTAGTTTCCAGACAGTCATAATGTTCCAATCATGAAAATAATGAATGCTTTTTCTTTGATGGGTGAAATTAAAAAAACAAAACAAGGTTGAAAATGGTTGACAGAGGACTTAGAGATGAGGAGGAGGAGTAGGTTTTGTTTAGAAGCTTGATACTCTGATTTCTTAAAAAAGTTTGGATATTGCTTTGAATAAAACACAAACAAAAAAGCCAAATTAAGGTAATTTAAAATATGCACCTTAGTTTCTAAACTTAAAAAATATTTTTAAAATTAAACTTTTAAGATGGCAAAACAGAGCCTTAAAAAAAGAGATTTCTCTATAAATCAGTATGTGCTATGCTTTAAATGACTGTAACAGAGAGCAAGATACCTCAGTAATAGGTCCTTCTCTAGTACCTCGGAGGAGACCCATTTCATCAGAAGTCAGTTGGAACTTGGATAAGAAGGCATCTGCGACTTGTGCTCTTATTTCTAATCTTTGACTATAATTTTAAAAAAAGCAATAAAAAAATCAAGCATGCTATGAGTTTGCATTGCCTAAAACAAGTTACATCTTTGACATAATAACTTCTTAAAACATTGTGAAAGATTCTCAACCTTTTTGGAAGTCTCATTTCTTCCTCAAACATTAGAAACTCATCAGTCATGTGGGTGACAAAATTAGCTGATATTGTTCTACCTTAGATTATCTGCACAGCGTAAAAGGAGTTACTCATTATTCAAGAGAAGAAATAAGTTCACAAATGATCCCTGCACAACAAATTCTGAGCCACTTACATGTACTTGAATTGTTTATCTTGTAATAATAAGGTTATCTTACAGGAGGGAAATATGCCCATCTCCAACTAATTTCTTCTTAGTAAAAAATTCTAAGCTTTTGAAGTTTTCACATGAAGTACATAGCACCCCAAAATCAAGTCTATTATATTTTAACTTTAGATTAAAAACAGAAGTTAACAACTCATTTACCAATACTTCATAAATCCATAAAAGCACTCTACTTTTGTCTTCCTTATTTTTTCTGCATAATATGGTAATAAAAGTCTGTTAAACTGCATTATCTAAATACAATCTGTCTAGACTAGGTTGACAATTAAGAAAAGGCATGTTCTCATCTGGAATGTGGTCTGCAAGGACCTGAAGAGTCCTTGACACAGTAGACACAGTAGAGTCATCATCTAAAAGGAAGTTAGGGATACAAACTACCTGAATGAATTTCAACATTCCTGACTTCTCCATCTTAGATTTAACGATATATAAATAAAATTGGGTTTTCACCAGCAGTATTCACAAGGCAGTAATATTCCACAATTTAATAATATTCAAATGAGAGTGAACAAAATAAACATGAACACTACATGTATAGATAGTACAATCCATCTGCCATCTTTGTTTTGTTAGTATGGTCTGGTGAGGCTTTAAATTCAGAATCAAAAGCTCTGAAATAATACAGCAAGTTAGAAAGTAAAAAGTCCTCTAGGTGGCAGTAACATTCTGTTTATCTTAAATGATAATGTAAATCACCCAATTAAATCTACACAGATCAGTGGCATATACCCTTAACCATACTATTATGGACATCAAAAAGTTACCTTAACAGGTTTTGTTTTATACTAGTAATGCGCCAATCATTATCATACAGGATTTAATGTAATTATAAGAATTCATAAAATTCCTTAAGATTATACAGATTAATCATTTTGACTAAAACCTTTTTGATACTTCTGGATCTATCTTTAGAGTCAACTTAATAGGCACAAAGGAAAAAAATTTTTTTATTTTATAATTGACTTTTGTTTTAACAAATTTAGTATTACCTATTTTGATATTACTTCTTAATCATTAAATTTTATTTCAAATAATACTGTTGGCTATTTAAAAAAAAAATCCATGAAATAAAGACTTTGAAACAGAGGTTCTATATCTACAAAAGATCTGATCCAAAAATATGTTGAACAATGGCCATATTGCTAAAGTAAGGGTGTGGTATCTCAAGATAACAACTTTTAAAGTAGTGATGAAATAAAGTCTAATATATTCTTTAAATCGTATCATTCTTTAGTTTGACCACATATATTCATCCCAGGTAAGAGTACACAACCATTCTGACACAAAGTTACTATTGGATAGTCCAATCTTTGGTTTGGGAGCATCTGTGCAATCTAGTAACATTAAGGAAGATCTATGATGTGTGACAGCCCTAGGCCAAGGAGGGTCTGGTGTGACAAAAGATACATAAGGATACAGACTTTGCCTTCATCTTACATCACAATTAAAATATAATATCTTTAGGAGAGTTTTTAATACCTAAACAAAATCATGTAAAATAAATGTTCATATAAAACATATAAATGGCTATTATAAATTACAACTTCTTTGAGATGTGTTCATGCAATCACTGTATATTATACCTTATATAATATATAAGTAGAGCAAATACATACTGTCAAATAACATGCAACAGATATATGATGCAGACCTGTATTATTAACATAAAATCATCTATAAGGCATTTTATAGGTACAAATAGCAAGTCCCCAAAAAATATATAGAGCAACACACATTTATTTTAATATATATATACTAATAAAATTTTCAGAATATTTATTCATATATTACCTAAGTATTTAAAATAAACAGACTGATTAATCCTTATAATGGTTCCTTCAAGCATTTCCAGAACACAATTTATGAATCTTACGGTGTCTCCTTTTTTTCCTGAAAATATGCCTCTGTCATATTTTAACTCTACCTTCTAGACTCACCCCTATCAAATAATTTCAAATAAGAAAAAGAATGTAAAAATGGGCAAAAGATCTAAAAGAATAAAAAAGATTAAGAAATATAAATGGCAAGACAAAATGAAAAAAAAAATAATAATACCTACTACTGACAAAGAGACATTCTCAGGTATTGCTGATAGAAGTGTAAATTGGTATAACCTTTTCAAGAGGAATTTAGGCAATATACATCAGGATATTTTCAAAAGCTTCTACCATTTGGGGCGCCTGGGTATCTCAGCTGGTTCAGTGTCTGACTCTTGATTTGGGCTCAGGCCATGATCTCGGTGTCCTGGGATCAAGCCCTACATCATTAGGCTCCGAGCTCAGTGGGGAGTCTGCTTCAGATTCTCTCTCTCTCTCCCTCTTCCTCTGCCCCTCCCCACTGCCCACTCATGAGTGCTCTCCCTCTCTCTAAAATGAATACATAACTCTTTAAAAAAATAAAAATAAGGGGATCCCTGGGTGGCTCAACGGTTTGGCGCCTGCCTTTGGCCCAGGGCGCAATCCTGGAGTCCCGGGATCGAGTCCCACGTCGGGCTTCCTGCATGGAGCCTGCTTCTCCTTCTGCCTCTCTCTCTCTCTCTCTCTCTCTCTCTCTCATGAATAAATAATATATAAAATCTTTAAAAAAAATAAAAATAAAAAGTTTCTACCATTTGATTCATTAATTACAATTCTAAGGACATTTCCTAAGGAAATAACCTGAAACACAAATAATGATTTAAAAACATCTGTCAAGGGGCGCCTGGGTGGCTCAGTGGTTGAGTGTCAGCCTTTGGCTCAGGGCATGATCCCAGGGTCCTGGGATCGAGTTCCCTGTTGGGCTCCCCACAGGTAACCTGCTTCTTCCTCTGCCTATGTCTCTTCTCTGCCCCTCTTTGTGTGTCTCTCATGAATAAATAAATAATTTTTAAAAAAATCTTTCAAACCATTATTTTGAATGGAAATAATATTAATATTCAATAATTTAAATGCTTAACATATATGTCAGTTCATTCACAAGACAAAACATTGTGTCACCATTAAAAAATGCTTTTTCTAGCTAAAAGACACAGAAAAATGAACATAAAATATTAGGTGAACAAAGTAAAATGGAACTACTATGCACATATACTCATCGTAGGAAGAAATATGCCAAAATATTAATAGTGGCTATGTCTTTGTAGTCAAGTTATATCTGATTTTAATTTTCTTTCTCTAAATTTTATATACATAAATGAGAAGAAGATGAAAGAGGTCTATGCTTTTCAGTCTGAATACGTATGCTTCTGTAATATATTTTTATGTATATGTTTGTACAAAATAAACAGTTTTACATTTTTGTTACAAACTTTAAAACTTGAATTAATTTATAACAAATAATACGATTAAAATAAAATTAAAACTATTAAAAAATAAAATAGCAAGAAAGGATGAGAAAGTAAATAACAGATGAGGAAAGCTTTTCTAATTAGGCACAAATAGCCTAAACTTCCTAGCCACCAAAGCCAATGCAGAAACAAATGTGCTGATAAGTTTGTCTAATAAAGGTTTTGGAGGATGGTGGGAGGGTAATGTTCCTTGAGAGATTTCAGGCTAAGTGTTCAGCACCTATGTATATCATCTAATCATCACAACAACCTGTGACACAGATGCTAGTCTCTTTTTTCAGATGTGAAAACTGAGGCTGAAAGTTAAGAACTTCTACAAAATTAAAAATCTAATGAACTCTTACTCAAAATTTAGATTTGAATTGAGGGTTTTGTCTTCAAAGCTTACATTCTTTTCACTTTAACAAACTACACCTCAAAAAGAAACATGAACATTACCCGAGATTATTTTTCTGAGTCCAGAAAGAATCTGGCTGCTGAGTCTTCACAAGAGACAATAAAATGTATAGTAAATAGTGACTTAAATAGTATTAAAAAACACAGAAGTGTATTTATGTGGATATAATTTCCTGATTATCACTGAAATCTATCTTCTATCAACTAAATAAATATCATAAAAAAATATTAGCTGCAGTTCTGTGAAGACAATTCTACATGGAACTTTACCTATTAAAGCATCAGCTGTCACAACGACTGACCTTCTAAACCAGTTGGGAAAATATTCATATCCTTTATAACTCTATCTCAGTAAGAATGTCATGTTATCCAAATATGGCCACAGAAATTCTATTTCTAAAGCAAATTGCTTGTTTAACAAAGTTTCTTGCTAAAAAGGAAAGGTAATATTTAAAAATGGAAAAAAAAACTCTCAACCAGCTCCCAGGAATCTGTTATAATTTCTGCTATGTAATTTTCCTAAAATACTTTCCACAAATGTTCACTTGGCACATCATATCTACAGCTCTTGGGATACTAGAATGTCAGAAATGTTCACTCCCGAAAGCATACCAAGCCAAAATACTTTCATCAGCTTACTAAAATAATAAACATGGACAATCCTGCTTAGTTTTGAGAATTTACAGATAGAAGCACACTCTTCTAATGCTGCCTCCTGTAGACATTAATCAGGGTAAACGGTACAAGCTTCAATATAATGCTTCTTTTTTCAGTGTTCATTTTATATTATTTTCCTGACATTAGATTAGTGCATTCCATATTCGTTTACTCAAAAATTATTTATCGGATCTACAATGTATTAGGCACTGGAGACACAAAAAAAAGGGTATGAAATTGTCATTGTTCTCAATTAGCTCAGTTTAGTAGGAAAAGAAACAAACCAACAACTAATTACCAAAGACTGTAATACACACTAAAATACATGAATTCATATTCTACTCACCTTCAGTCACCCATTTATTCAGTCAACAAATATTAACATACCTATCTGCAAACTACCATAAGAAAAGTTTATACAGTGAACTCTTAATTATATCAGAGAGGATTAATCATAGCTAAAAAATAAGAAAAATGAGTGTGGAAAAAAAATAAAATCACTAAAAATCTAAAATCATCTACATTTTAAAAAGCAATCTCTTAATTTCATAGCAAACAATAAACAACACATTGTCACCTCCAAGAATGAATAATCTCTCAACACCAATATTAAGTTTGATACTCCCCAAACTATCGTTTTATGTTTATTTTCCTCTTTGGTAATAGCTTAGAATTTTATATGTTGTATGAATTTTGAATCATGTTTTTTTATTACCTTAACTTTGATTTGGAGTTATCTATAATTTTCTTTCCATTTAATCTCCAAATTAATGAAGAGGTAACTATACAAAGTAAACTTACCTTTCAGCTTGAAGCTTAGTGGTTTTTATTATTAAATCTTGTGTTTGTTCCTTTGCTGCCTAAAATTATAAACATATCAGTACATTTCAGTGATTTTATACTTCAAAAAACTAATAGTATCACTTACTAAAGTTCAAACTTACAGCTTGTGAGATCACACTCCGGAATTTAGAAGTTTAAAAATGGCAAAAAATAAATAACTAATTTAAAAGGCCAAATAATTGAGATGTTTCAAGGCTCATATACTTCCTTTTTTTTTTAAGATTTTATTTACTTATTCATGAGAGACACAGAGAGAGTGGTAGATACACAGGAAGAAGGAGAAGCAGGCTCCGTGCAGAGAGCCCAATGTGGGACTCGATCCCGGGACTCCAGGAACACACCCTGAGCCAAAGGCAGAAGCTTAACCACTGAACCACCCAGGTATCCCCTCATATACTACCTTTACCAAGGGGAACCCACTCCGTTCTCAATAACACATAACACTAAAGCTTACAAGAAGGAAAAAGGTTATCAGCATGCTAAGGAATTTAACAGTTCATGATGTTTTTAGTGAAACAGAAGTAGTGGCAAAGCAGGAAGAATGAAAAATGTGACTTCTGTTATGCATATGTGACTTGAGATACCATGAGACCTCTAAATGGAGTTGAAAGTTAAGTTACTGAAATGCTACTGTGGAATTCAACAGAAATAATAATACCATTTTCCTAAAACAATTTCCAATTTATCTTAAATGTTAAGGATAATTATTTCTCATAAAATAATAAACATATGCCTCTAAATGTAATTTATCCAAGCAAATCCACAAAGGGATAAACCATAGCATATAAAAATTTGATTACATTTCTACACATATCTTGAAAATATTTCTAAAATGTCTTAAACCAAAGTATTTTGAAAAATATGAGCTAATTTAATTAGTCCTGTGTAGGACATCCTAAAATGAAAAAGTAATACTCTTTTTGGATGAATGACTAAATGAATTAAAAACATTATTCTAGAGTTGACAGTCTGAGGGGGTACCATTAAGATTCCAACAACACTATATACAAATAAATCAGTGCCAATGGAGGAACAAAACTTTCAGAATCATGGATCTAAGCCCTACTAATTTGTGCATCAACCCTAAATGTAAACAACAAGTAACATAAAATGTTTTTAAAAACCTATAGAGAATCTTTTGCAGGTGATAAAAATGCACATGTTGATTATGGCAGCTGTTTCATGGGTGAATAATTGTCAAAATGCATCAACCTGTACACATCAAATAGATGCAGTTTATTGCTGTACATAAATTTTTCCTCAATAAAATTGATATAAGAAAAGAAAGAAGGGCCCATACTATTATAGGAAAAAAATAGGATTGGACAAAATCGAAGAGGATGCTTTATAATATAAAATACTTATAATCTGTTTAGAAAATAGCACGAAGGATAAAAATACTCTGATCTCTTTACATCTACAAATAGCAAGTAGCTTATGATTAATTTGTGGAATATGCACAAATTAATGACTCTTCTAGAATCACTGCAGCTGTCAACAGTTCCGGAAGAATCTTATAGGTGTAAGTTTGAATTAGAAATGTGAGGTAGTAAACATAATCATGACTGACTTGCAGAAGGAAGCCTATTCTATTCACTCTTCCAAAATTATATAAATGAGCATAATTAGGTTAAATCTTAACTCTGCAATCAAACTAGAAGTTTCAAAGTGCTTTAATAAACAGATGTAGAATTACAAATATTTTCCTGAGATTTGTTTCTGTGGGGAGGCTTGAGCACCATAAGCTAGGTCTTTGTTAGGCTTAGCTGTAGTCTGGATTTATTCGTAAGACTTTCTACTCATTTCTGTTGGATTTATGGGATATTATGGGATTGCAAGGTTTATCAAAATTCCATAAAGTTAGCTCTACACTGGCTAGATCAAAATATAAAGGTTTCTGGAGTTAAATGAACAATATCAGTAAACCATCACCCAAAAACACATTTATAGTTAAAAAAATAAGCATAATATTTATATTTAAACTTCCTATAGGACATGATATATTAGATATCCACACACCTTGTAAACCTATCTAACAATTTTTGAAAGCTTACTTTGAACCAGAAACTATGCTAAAATCCAGCCATTATACAGTACCTGTAGGCGACTTGTCATATCTTGACAACAGCTGCTCATTGCTTGAACATCTTCATTTATGCTTTCAAGTTCCTGAAAAGGAAAAAAGTAACAGCAAGCATTACATATATCATTAAAAAATTCTCTTCCCTTAGCCAAAGCCTTATTTTCATCTCATGAATTTTTTTTTACCAAAGCATGACAAAAGACCCTATATTTAATATAGACTGTAAATAATTAAAAAGAATAAATCTAGTGTCAGAAAAGACAAATTAGTATATGCTTTTTAAGGAGGGTGACAATAGAAAATATCAAACGTCTTTAATAGGAACATTAATAGCTTTTCATTCAAGTATTCTAACACTAAGGAATTAATCAGATAAGTGTGCAACAATATATATAAGATGATCAACACAGAGTTGTCCAAAACAAAAGTAAAATGTGAAACGTTTCCAACCACACAATGGAAATCTGTGTATATATTAACAATGATTATATATATATGTTTGTTGGCATGGAAAGATGTCTATATAAGGTTAAAAAAAAGTATTATGAAACAATATATATAATACCTCCCATTTAAAAACATATATATATATATATATATACACACACACACACGAATGAACACAGGAAAAGCCAGACAATAAAATACTGACAAAAGTTATTTATGGGTTATAGGATCATAAGCAAGTGTTCTATTTCTGACCTTATCTAACTGTTCTATAATGAACTATTTGTAACTTTTAATTAATAAAAACAAGCAAATACAAAAACTCAATAAAATAAAAATCATGCCTCCTCTACCTTGTAGAAAGTTATCACATAGTAAGTAGTCCTGCCACAAGTTGGCAATTTTCTCAGTAACATTCTCTACTTGTGTTTCCCCCCTCCCCACAGGTACATGGGAACATAACTGGTTACTATGTCCCATCATTTATACCTTTACTGTATGTAACCTATCCATTTCTTTTTTACTACTCTAACAGCTACTACTTTAGTTCAGGTTAATTGGTATCTCTTATGTGAACTGATTAAAAAAAAAAAAAAAAAAGTTTTCCAACAGGTCTCCCAGACTCAACACTTTTTACCAAACCATTCTCTAGTCCTTATTGAGTCAATGAAAATTATGATATGGAAAAATGATATCACAAAATTACATTTAGTTTCATATCGCACTACTATTTTTTTTCCCAATTCAACTTGATGTCGCACAACAGAAAGATATACAAGGAAGTTTCAATGGTACACAGTGGACAATCCCTTTCAACACAATATCCAGACCTTCAAATAGAAACATGACAGCCTTATGGCCAATCAGAGGGCAAGAGATAAGAAAGCTGCCCAGCAAGGCTATAAACAAAGCGTGAGGATGAACCAGTTAGAAAATCACTTATCAGAATATGAGCATAAATCTAAGTTCCAAAGTAAGATTTTTCTCCCTTCTTTCTATCTAAGACTTTGAATTATAAATATCTAATGTTGCTCTATTTCACTACAAACAGGATACAAATCAAATTATTAAATGAAGTCCTAAACTGCTTTGAGGTGCACAGTAAAAAAAAAAAAAAAAAAAAAAAAAAGAAAAAGAAAAAAAAAGCATGATTTCAAAATATCAATTAATATTAGCAATAGCAGAAACCTAAGTAAACTTATCTATCTCACCATTCCCTTAAATCTCACTGTGTAATTTTTTTAAAGATTTTATTTATTTATTTAACAGAGAGATAGCATAGGAAGGGAGAGCAACAGGCAGACGGAGAGGGAGAGGGTGAAGCAGGCTCCCCATGGAGCAGGAAGCCCAACGAGGCTCGATCCCAGGACTTGGGGATCATGACCTGAGCTGAAGATAGATGCTTAACTCACTGAGCCACCCAAGCACCCCCTCACTGTGTAATCTAATACGAATAGAACTATGACATGATCAGCCAACTAGGTCAAGAATAACTACTCCTGGGGATCTCTGGGTGGCTCAGTGGTTTAGTACCTGCCTTTGGCCCAGGGTGCGATCTTGGAGTCCTGGGATCGAGTCCCACGTCAGGCTCCCTCATGGATCTTGCTTCTCCTTCTGCCTGTGTCTCTGCCTCTCTCTCTGTGTCTCATGAATAAATAAATAAAATCTTAAAAAAAAAAAAAGAATAACTACTCCTAATATTTACTTTAGCCACCATAATATACGAAATGGACCTGATTTGTC
The DNA here is from genome assembly GCF_003254725.2 of Canis lupus dingo. Taxonomy (NCBI): domain Eukaryota; kingdom Metazoa; phylum Chordata; class Mammalia; order Carnivora; family Canidae; genus Canis; species Canis lupus. Next base: position 1,464,056 of record NC_064267.1, read on the forward strand.
AAATAATATAAATTATATCTCTGAATATATGACTTAAATGCAGAGTTCTGATAACTGTAATTCAATGGCCTGTATATTACTTATAAAATCTTTATTTGAACTTAGGGCAAACTACCTTCCCCTGCCCCCCAATTATAAAATTATAGGCTGGGAAATACAACTGGTGTATGATAAACTTTTTAAAAAGTTGTTATTATTGTAAATTTTCAAAAATATGGGATGCCTGGGTGGCTCAGGTCATGATCCCAGGGTCCTGGGATCAAGTCCTGAATTGGGCTCCCCACAGTGAGCCTGCTACTCCCTCTGCCTATGTCTCTGCCACTCTCAATGTGTCTCTCATGAATACAATAAAATTTTTAAAAATCTTCAGAAAATTTTCAAAAATATCCAAAAGTTGAGATAATATGAATGCCAATGTGCATATCACCCAGCTTCAACCACTCGTTTCATCTATTTGTCTACTGACTTTCTACCTCTCCTCCATCCCTTTCTCCTTCCTCCACAACTGAATTATTTTAAATTCACAATATTTTATCATTTCATTCATAAAGATCAGTATATGCTTTTAAGAAGACCCCAAAAAACATAATGCCATTTTCACATCTAAAAATTTAACAATGAACTCAATATCAAATACCTAGTCAGGGTTCCAATCTTCCCATTGTCCCAGTTTTTAAATAATTATTTCAAGTCAGGAACTAAAATTCACAAATAGCAACTGATTGCTATTTCTCATTTCTTTTTTTTTTTTTAATCTACAGAGTCTCACTTCTCCCCATTTTTCTTTTACTTTTTCTTAACTATTTATTTGTTGAAGAAACCAGCTTATTTATCTCTATCATTCACTGTGTTCTGTATTTACTGACAGCATATTTGTGGTGTTAATATATTCCTCTGACCCCTGTATTTCCTATAAACAGGCAGTTAGATCTTGATTATATTCTGCTTCAGTTTTCCGGCCAGAATTTTTCACAGGTGGTGCTGTATACCTTTATTAGAGGAGTGACAGGTAAGAGGTCAGCTGTTTTTTTGTGAGGTTAGCTGCTGGTGATGACCAAGGGCTAGATCAGTGGTGCTCAACCAAGGCAATTTTGTTCCCCAATGGGGCATCTGGCAGTGTCTGTAGACATTTTTGGGTGGAACAACTGAAGGATAAACAGTCCTACTAGCACTGACTGGATAGTAGCCAGGGATGCTACTCAACACCCTAAAGAGCAGAAGACAGTCCCCAATTGTCTGAACCAAAATGTAAATAGTGCCAAGTTGAGAAACCTTAAACTAGATCCATAAATTTACCAGTGGTGGCAAAATCTTCTAATCTTCTTGATATTACAATAAATCTATAAAAAGAGAAGCCTCCCCTCAACAACTGTATGTTGTTGGAAGAAAAGACAGGATAGATGCTTGACTCTTCCCTTTTCTTTAGCAGTTTTTGAAATAAGTTTATTCCCTTATATCCACCAAATATAACCAACAAGGATTCTGTTTGGTTTTTAGATCAGTACAAATTTGTGCGTTTAAACATGTTTGATATTTTTTAGTCCACTGAGTTATTCTTATTGATGCTCTAATCATCCTATCTTTGGGCAACAGAAGCCTCATCAAGTTAGGTCCAAAGTTCTTCCGTCACTTCCCGAATAGTCTTAGATAGCTTCCCGGCTTTCTGAAATTTATAAGATTGTTCCTTTCAGTGGGAAACGGTATTTAGAGACCACAGTCAGGATGTGCTCATGGATACCCTTTCTATTCTTATGAATACTATCAAACTGTCCTTCCAACCTTCCAGATTTTTAGCCTATCAATGAACTCTTTCTAAATATAATCTGTTGATTAATTAGGCACTGAAACTATATATAACACTTTCAAATGCAACTGATGCAGAATATGTGATATTAATAAAGTTAACAAAATATTGCATGATAAATAAAATACAATAACATAATAAAATTCATTTTACCCTATGGTGAGTAGAGTGTTCATTCATGTATGATAAATTATTATTTGTGCCAGACGTAATTGATCTTAATTAATCCAAAAATTTCCTAATTTATGATGCACTAACGTAACCTAATCCTAATTAACTTACAATGGAGAGTGGTTATCCAGAGGTTTATTCAGTGAGGAAAAATTTCTACTGGAAAATCATTTAAAGAAATGTCTTGGGATCCCTGGGTGGCGCAGCAGTTTAGCGCCTGCCTTTGGCCCAGGGCGCGATCCTGGAGACCCGGGATCGAATCCCACGTCGGGCTCCCGGTGCATGGAGCCTGCTTCTCCCTCTGCCTATGTCTCTGCCTCTCTCTCTCTCTCTCTCTGTGTGACTATCATAAATAAATTTAAAAAAATAAAAATTAAAAAAAAAATTAAAGAAATGTCTTTTCTTGCTGTTGTTGATAAAAAAGCAAAAATTTCTAAGAGAATATCCTAAAACAAATGTTACAACTTTTTAAGCAGCATTAGTGGAGGTCACACAGATTCAGAAATCTCAGTAATTGAGGACCCAGGTGCTTCTGGAGTAAGTAGTTTTCTATTTTAACATGGTACATGAATAGCAAACATATCAACCCAATTCATAAAAATACTTAGCACAGAGTTAGGTATATACAGTAGGTTCTCAATAAATGTTAAAAAGAATTTACATACTTCCTTCACTTCCTTGAAAATGCTGACAAATTCTTCATTGATGGCTAAACTTCTGCGTTCAATATCTCCACGTAAATTTCTTCGAGTCCGCAAACTGTTTTCAACAAAAAAGGTTGAGAGTGCCTTGAGAGCTTCCAACATCTCCTACAAAATTGGTAACAGAAGACAATTACTGGAACCATTTTTCAAATGTTTTCTTAATCTCAAGCCAAATTTTAATGAAATAATTTTCAAATGTTTCCATTAAATAATCAAAAAATACTGGATGACCTTCACATTACTGAAGAGTAAACTTATTTCCAAAACACAGTAAGGATCTACTTACTTGTACATTATGGCATGAATAAAAGACTACTCACTGTAGAATAGTTTTGAATTGTAAAGATTGGAAATAACTTTAATGTCCATCTAAAGAGGACTGGTTAAAGAAATTATGATATATCCATTCTAACAAAGATGAAAACTTGTATGTACTTACATAATACAAACTTCAGGATACAGTAAGTGAAACAGCAAGGTATAGAAACAATTATAACACCAATTGAAAAAAAAAAAGGAAAAGGACTATACACATGGATATTTTTTAAAGATTTTTTATTTACTTATTTGAGAGAGAGAGATAGTGACAGAGATAGCAAGAGAGAGCATGAGTCGGGAGGAGAGGGAGAAGCAGGTTCCTCAATGAATAGGGCAACTGAAACAGGGCCGGATCCCAGGACCCTGGGATCATGACCTGAGCTGAAGGCAGATGCTTACCTGACTGAGTCACCCAGGGGCCCTTATACATGCATATTTATTGGTGAATGTATACACTATAAGAAATAAATACTACCCGCAGCCTCCAGGTTAGGAACTAAGTAACTGGGAGCAGAACTTAGAGTAATACCTCTCGGAGGTGACTTTTGAACTAAGGCCTCAGTAACAGGAAAGCCATCCATGAGGACAAAGCTGTTCACAGGCAGAAAAAAACTGTGAGTACAAAGACCCTAAAGCAGGTGGCTCAGTTGGTTAAGCATCTGCCTTTGGCTCAGGTCAAAATCTCAGGGTTCTGGGATTGAGTCCTGCATCAGGGCTCCCTGCTCAGCGAGGAGTCAGCTTCTTCCTCTGCCCCTCCCCCAGTTTGTTCTCTCTCTCTCTCTCTCTCTCTCTCCCCCTCTCTAATTTAACAAATAAAATTTTTTTTAATTTTTTTATTTATTTATTTATGATAGTCACACAGGGAGAGAGAGAGAGAGGCAGAGAGAGAAGCAGGCTCCATGCACCGGGAGCCTGACGTGGGATTCGATCCCGGGTCTCCAGGATTGCGCCCTGGGCCAAAGGCAGGCGCCAAACCGATGCGCCACCCAGGGATCCCCAAATAAAATATTTTTTAAAAAAAGACCCTAAAGCAGCAGAAAGGCCATTATGACTGAAGCTGTGGGACACTACAGACGTTTTAGGAAAAGGAGTAATAAATAAAATGTGCTTTGTATGTTTAAAAGTTTATTCTAATTTTGTGAGGAGAGCAGATGGGGGACAGGGAGAAAGGAAGCAAGTAGGAGAAACTAAAATAATCCAAGCAAGATTTGACAGTGACTTAGAACAAGACAGCAGCATTACAGATGAAAGCAAGGAGATATTTCAAATCAATTTTTTTGAAGGTAGAGCCTACAGGACTTGTTAATGGACTGAATGTACGAAATGAAAAAATAATGACAGGAATCAAAAATTATTCATACACTTTTTGCTTGTCTGGGTAAGTGCTATTCTTTACTAACAGTGGAAAGCAGAAGCAGTTTGGAGAAAAACCAAGAGTCTGGCTATGTTAGGTTTTTAAGATGTTGATCAGGTAACTAACTGGAGGAATCATATAAGCAACTGACTATACAAATCAGAGATGTCTGGGATCCCTGGGTGGCGCAGTGGTTTGGCGCCTGCCTTTGGCCCAGGGCGCGATCCTGGAGACCCGGATCGAATCCCACATCAGGCTCCTGGTGCATGGAGCCTGCTTCTCCCTCTGCCTGTGTCTCTGCCTCTCTCTCTCTCTCTGTGTGTGTGTGACTATCATAAATAAATAAAGAAAAGAATATTTTAAAAAAAATCAGAGATGTCAAGAACAAAGTTATAAATTAGAGAACTGTCACCCTTTTGCTAGGAAAGTGAGAGAGTTCTCCTTACAGAGAAAATATGCACAGAGGAGAGAAGGGAGAAGACCAAGCCCAAGATATCTATCTGCAAATATAAACTCCTATGCCTGAACTAACACATATTCTAATGGGCTAACCCTCTATGTTTCAGTTAAAATGTTACTCTGTGACATTGGCTGGATTGACAAAAATAGTAAAGCTATTTTAATTCAATTCAATATCCTAGAAAGCATTACAAAGATTTATGTACCAAAAAAAGAAAAAGAAAAAGAAACCCATAAAATGAAGCTATTTCTTTTGATTATAACCTTGAAATGCCCTAGACCTGGCTCAAAGAAATAGTCCGTAAATGATGAGTGAACAAACCACACAGACAGGTGCAAATTACAGCTCTATCAGTTATTGGTAACAGGATTTAATCTAGTTACATTCTTTCAATACCTTGGGTAAAAAGGAGATTATCTACATCATAGGAACTGTATTAAATGAGATAAAAAGGGTCAGTATTAGACACAATAAACAATAAGCTGTTCGATAAAATTAACATTGAATAAGAAATGGTAAGTGCTGGGCGGGCACTGTGCTGAGCACTTCAGGCAGATTCTCTTGTTGAATCCTCACAAGAGGATTTCCCCCTGAGAAAGTTACCAGCAGAATTCTCAACTTAGAAATGATGAAAGATAAGCTTGGGGAAAATAAGAGGCTTATTCAAATCATAATGCTTCAGTTTCATGGTTATATCTAACAAGAGGCGGCCCTAGAGTCTGTCTTTCTCATTACATTATTTTTTACACACAAATTCTATTGACGGCTTATTTTCAGTCACCTGCAAACTCATCTACAAAGGTCTCTCAACTTCCACATACATTTTTTCCTTTACGGCATGACCAGTTTACCCAAAGGCTCCAAGCCACTACAGAAGAGACCACCAGCCAGGACGAGGCGGGATGGATGCGTCTCAGGAGGCACTTGGGAGACGATGCGAAAGGTTCATCTTGTAAAGAAACGCAGTGTGAGCCCACGTGCCACAGGCGGAGCGTATCTAAAGGCAGCAAAGGCTGGTACAGAGTCTCTCACGCGGGCCGAGCCGCGCAAGTAGTAGCTCCTCCTCTGCGCGAACCGGTTCAGTGGCTCTCACGCTCAGTTCCGCCTACCCCGGTTCTCCGGAGCCCCGACTCCTACAGCCTCAGCTTGTCGTTTACTTTTTTTTTTTTTCTTAAGATCTTACTTACTTATTCATGAGAGACACAGAGAGAGTGAGAGAGGCAGAGACCCGGCAGAGGGAGGGGTCCCACCCGGCCCTGGGCCCTGGGCCCTCGCGGCCCCTCCGGGGGCGCACACTCCGCCGTCGGCCCCCGGGGCCCGGGCCTTCCAGGAACAGGCTTTCAAGCGCGGGCCGACAGTCAGGGCACCTCCTCGCTCTTCCCGGGTCTCGTCGGGCCCCGCGGGTGTGCGGCCCCGTCCACGCCCACAGCGGGGCGGGGGCGTGAGGCAGCGGGGGGACCCGGCCCCGCCAGCCCCGGTACCTTGTCGTTGTCCAGCCGCGTCTCCAGGATCTTATTCAGCTTCCGCGACAGCGGGTTGCCGGTCTGCGCCAGGGCCCCGCCTGCCCCGTTGCTGAGGCCGTTGGCAGCCCCGGACGGGGGCACCGCCGCCACTTCCGCGCCGCCGTCGGCCATGGGGGCGCAGGCTCCGCCCCAGCTCCGCGGCCGCCACCTCAGCCCCGGGCTCGGACCCGCGCCGGCGGCGCCGATACTGCGCATGTGCGGGGCCGGCCGCGCACGCGCCCCACGTCCCGGAGGCTCCGCGGGGACTAGCCAGCTCCGCTAGGGGCGCTGGAGGGGCGCTGGAGGGGCGGGGGCGGGGGCGAATCCTTAGGATGGGAAGGGAACGCTGGTGGGAAATTTTGCAAAATGGTCTGAAATTTAAATAATATTTAAAGTCTGGCTTTGGCCAGTTTGTGGAACACCCAAGTTTCTTCTTGTCTTTGGACCTTCGCATATATTACGCTTTCTCCTACCTGGGAGCTGTAGAATAGTGGATTAGGTGGTGAGTAATAAAATGAAAACTACATTCTCAGGAGGACCTAGATAACAAATATCGTTATTTTTAAATTTTCCTTTCCTTTTAAAATTTGGATCAGAGTAAAATCTCTGAACTTCTTGTTTACTATTTTTCTGAGACGCTAACCATTTGGCTTTTGTCTTTAATTTGCCTTATGACATATGTGTATGTACAGATATACGCATACACATACATATATATACCTGACAAAATCACTTATCCCAATTCTGACAAGTAAAGAAGAAATGCCCCAACTAGCAAAAAGAAAAGAAAAGACCCTAAAGACTCTATGAATTCAATAAATACATAGGATTAGATGAAGAAACTTAAAGTGCTACTGAGGGAACATTAAGAAGAGGGAGGGAGGGACCAAGAGAAAGAGAAACTGGAAACAATCAGTGTCCATCAGTAAAGTACTGAAAAAATAAATTATGGTCCTTTCACTCAGTACAATGCTATGCAATTTACCTGCTATGAAAGAAATTTAAATACTAATGTGGAAAGAATTCCAAAATATAATATGTAAGGAAAGCAAGGTCCAATACAATGTATATAGTGTGATCCCTTGTAGCTACATGTAAATTTAAGCTTTTTCATTTTTTTCAGGATGGTATTCCTGTGCAAGGGAGGCTTTCACTTTTCATTTTGTACTAATTTTACTCATGTGCTACTGAATATATTAACAGAGATTATTAAGGTAAGGGTAATTATGGCCTACTTTGCTCACCAAAACTTCTCTGAATTTACAATTGCAAAAAACAAAAACAAAATCATTTGAAAATTAGAATAATATGTGGTAGTATGAAGATGGAAATTACTATACAATTTAAACATTTAAAGCCATTTGTATGTTTTTAATCATTTATTTAATTATCATATGTTCTATAAGACTATAAAGTATAAATCAGGTGCCAAAAGTCAGTATTTTTCAGAAGTTAAAATAAATACTTGGGTGAGCTTCATTAGAAACATATGTTACATATGTAACAACTTTATATATGTATATATATAAAGTTGAACATAAAGGCTTTCTTTTCGTGAAAATGTGAAAGATAATTGTGTATATTGAGCCCTTTAATATACTAGAGCACTAAAAGAATTAAAAGGCTCTGATTTAAATACTAGAGCACTAAAAGAATTAAAAGGCTCTGATTTAAATATTTTACTTTAATGGGAAAATAAATACATGCATGTGAAAGAGTAAAGCATTCTTACATACCTACAGAGGAACCATGCGGAGTATGGAGTAAAATGTGGAGATTCTTACCTTCCAAGTAATGGTTGGAGGGCCCTCTAAAATCCCCTTCTTCTCCTTCAGATGATTATTTAAACTTTCTTGCTCTTTAGCTTCTGAAATAAGTGAAGTCATATAATAGTGGTCACTGTGACTTCATCTAAATATTATATGGCATTTATTAAGCCACATCTAGTGAGTCATAGAATTTTCAGCCCTCTATATTTTTCACTGTATTAATAGCAAGGCACCTGATTGTTAACCTTCAAATTTACTGATAATCAGACTCAATGTTAGATATTTTTGATATACTATTCTTATCTTGACAACTACCCTGCAGCATTATCATATCATTATTATATCATCATGTATTTAGTACTCTGTTATTGATAGGTAATCCAACACTAAGAAAATCTTTCCAAGGATATATGGCTAACCTTGGATCACATAGCTAATTCCAGGTAAATTGGCAGTTAGTTATCAAATTCTATTACTGCTTCCTCGGTTTTGGTTTTGAGTTGTGCACACTTCTCACTTGAAATGTAGGCAAAAACTTTTGCAGCTAAGCATTCAAATCTGTTCTATACTAGTATTGATTTGACACTGTTCCTAATGTCTTCACAATAAGACCAGTGTTATTTTTCTAAAACAGATTCGGTCCTATCATTCTTTGCTTTAAAAACCATGCTAGTATTTATTGAAGAAAAGAACTGTTTAGTATGGTACACACAGGCCTTCATAATCAGATCTTACATTATCACTCTAGTCTTATTTCTATCCATTTGCCTGTGATTGCAACACTCTAGCCACCTGTGTTTTCCAGGCAACAAACACATCACAAACTATTAAGTCTCCATACCTTGGCTCATACAACCCATTCTTCTGGGAATGTCTGCTCCTCTGAAACTAGTGAAATCCTATTTGTCCTTCCATATAAATTCTTCTGTCTGTACCTTCACAAAGCTCCCACTTCTCCTTGGGGAAAATTAGTTCATTCCTTAAGATGATTCCCATAGAACTTAATATACAACACCTATTATAACTTGTTATATGATTTTTAAAAACTGATTTATATACATGCTGTTCTCCCACTAGTCTCTTAATACTTGGATGATGGAGACTATGTCACTCATTTTTGCCTTGCTAGTTCCTGCCATGATGTCTTGTACACACTTGCTTGTTTACCAAAGGCTTACTGAATGAAAAATATTGAATGAAGTTTTATGGCTTTATAAGTTAGAATTCTTAATTGCAATTAATAGGAGCTGCCTGTGGATGACTTAAAGAGGAATTTATTTAACCAAAGGATACTGGCTAAGTCTCAGAAGAAGAACCATGCTTGGAAAAGAGGGAAAAACAAAAGGAGACAGGGCATATGTAACAACTGCCAAAATCACTCCACGCAGCAGCTCATCATGGACTCCACTGTCATTACTGCTGAAGGCTGGGATCCACAGGTCACTACACCCACACTCCTGACCTTACACGTAGGATGCCTCTATGGCACAACGGCCAATGCTGTCTCTGGAGGCCATATTGCTTAAAATTTTACTGTTCCTGAAGAACACCCCACTGTCTCTGCTTTTTGTGCCGCTTTCTCTTGTTTCAAAGGCTAGGACAGGTGCTTCTCATTGGCAGAGCTTAGGTGATAGATTTGTGCCTATTGTCAAAAGAGCTGAGAAAGTGGATAATACTCAAAAACAGAAAGAATATTCATATATATTCATATACTGTGTAACCCCACTCTCACACATATACTCCAATATATATGGCAAATATCCACCCAGTTTATCCTTTCAGGTGGATAATACTCAACATGTACTCTTCCTCCCATACTCATCCTTAAAAAAAATATTTTTGTCTAATTTAATGCGATTTATTTTTCACATAATCAAAACCTCACTTACTTTATCCTCTAGGGAACAACCTAAGATTGAATCTTTTTCTATTTAGCTCAAAATCAAATTTCTCTCTGGCTTTGTTATAGTCTTTCCCCAATATCCTGTAACATATGGATTAAACTGTAAAGTAACCACCAAATACCCATCTTTTAAAAAATGTTATTTAAAAAAAAACAAAAACAGAATAGAAAACAGGGTTAAATGTCAGTTTTTCTGTCTGCAAGTGTCACAAAGCTGTCATTGGAATTTATTATTTCTGTTCTTTCCATGATCCCTTTGTCTTCAGTCAATACACCCCTGGATCAAAGTTCTTTATCCATTGTGGTGACCCAAAGTGCCATGCTGAAAGAAGCAGGGCATTTGATGGATCTGGCTGTATTAAGTTACAGTACTTTTTAAAATTATGCACCAGGACGTAGAAGTCCTAGGAAGTACTCAGAGAATTCTTTAGGTTCTGTCCTTATTTCTTTCTAGCTATACTACATAGTAAAACCCAACTTCCCCTTTATGGTCAGGATTAGTTACTTGGCACAACCATATAACCCCATTTTTTGTCTGTTCACTCAGTGCCACTAGGAGTCTTATCATCCATTTCAACTGGGACAACTGTTCCTACCCCTGATATGTGTAAGATCTCTTTCCTAGGGCCCTGACACTTTTAATGACAAGATGTAAGTTATCCAATATCATACATCTATTCTCATACTTTCAGAAGACAGCAGACCTTCAAGCAACACAGAATTCCAGAGTCAGCATCAGCAGCAGTGCCAGACTTGGAGATAAAGAGCAACATTTTTGAGAGTGAGTAATAAATATAGTAAGAGATGCTATTTCTACCTACTTCCTTTATCCTTAGATCATATATTCTGGCTATGAGAGAAACAGGACAAATACTGAACTCCAATTTAGAGAAAAGCATGTACCCTAAACTTATGAGATGTTATCTTCTGGCTATTGTAGTAATGAGTCAATAATAGTTTCTATCACTATTTTGTAGTTACTTCTTCATAATGGAGTATATCATAAGACTGATGAATTTCATAGGCATTACATCATTTCTTCCACTGTAAAGAAGCAACACTGCATGTGAAATTATGATGGTAAATAAGGCATTCAGTAAGTCCATGAATAGTAGTAAAAGGAGGCAAATTCTAGTTCAGTAGAACAAAATTATTTCTCCTTACATGAGGGAAGGAATCTAATTATGCAAAGGCTACTAGTCTTTCTGGGGTTTGTTAATATACTAGAGACTCAGATTTGGCTGCAGCTGGGTAATTTGGGCACTCAACAAAAGTATTAGGCAGATAAAAGGAAATTCACATTTTTGCAAATGCCATTGTCACCGTTTTACTTTGATCTTGGGCACAAGTGAACAAACTTGTGGGTGGTTAAGAAGGATGACTGACATCCATAGAGTCGGTCATTTCTTTGTCTGATTATTAAGAATTTCCATTGCAGTGAAGGCCACATGGTCCTCCAAAGCCTTGCCATTAATATAATTTTTTTAAGATTTTATTTATTTATTTATTCATTTATTCTTTTGAGACACGGGGAGAGAGAGAGAGAGAGAGAGAGAGAGAGAGAGAGAGAGAGCATGCGCCCACATGCACAAGCCGGGGAAAAGGGGGAAGAGCAGGGGGCGGGAGAAAAGCAGACTCCTCTATACAGGGCTCAATCCCAGGACCCAGGGATCATGACCTGAGTGGAAGTCAGATGCTTAATCGACTGAGCCACCCAGACTCCCCATTCATACTTCTTACTATTTGCCTTTCCTGTTCAGTCTTCAATTTTTAGGTGTTAAGGCTTCTCACTTTGAAATAATATCCTGATTTTTCTGTTCTCTTTGGTATTTCATGAATTTTGAAAGCTGCCTCAAGTGTCTCATTTTATTTTTGATTCAGACATATTTCTTGTAGTTGTTCTTGTCCTTCAGTTTGTCCCTAGAACTCTCTGAAACTTTAGCAGTCATAGGTGTAATGATCTCAAACCTTTTAGCAACAAAAGGATTTCAAGTCTTCTTCAAATGTAATTGGGTGTAATGATCTCGAACCTTTTAGCAACAAAAGGATTTCAAGCCTTCTTCAAATGTAATTGGCAGGAAGGATAACAGTGTGACTGGTCTACCAGAGGCATGGGTAACACCTCTTGCCCTTTCTTCACTAAGTAAAACTCCCTCTTCACCCGTGCAGCCTCCTCCGGGCTGCCTGCATCACTTGGAGTTTGGGGGCTGCAAAGTAACAGACAGGGTAACTTACTGGAAGGATAAGAAGGCTCAAGGGGCTGAAGGGAAGGCTGAAGACTCCACTGGGAACCAGTAGCAATAGAAGATGCCAGTGGCTAGAACCACTTGGTTATTGGGACACTCCTGCTAGTTCCGTTTTGCTTATTTGTTTTCATTTTATTGTTGTTGCATTTAATTTCGCCTTTGCTTAACATTAGAAGTCCTGAGGCAAGTCCACTTCAACCACATGCCCAGCCATTGGTTGGGACATCATGATTTACAATCCTAACCTGACAGCATGCAATACCAGAAAGATAATTCTGGCCAACCTAACAGCTATAAATTTGTGATCTGGGCAACAGATAAGGAAGCAATCCAAATAAAAAAGGTGTAAAATCAACTAGGTAGTAATGATATTAGTTATAGCGACAGAACAGGGGAGTGGTGAGGACTGTCCTACAGATTTCATTAACTTTGAGCTGACAGCAGAGGTTAATTGCAAATGGGTGGGGTAAGAGATATAATTAGACAATCAAATTTATGAAGGAGATACAGTAAGAGTTGTGTCAGAAATTATAGTAAAAATAAAATGGCTAAGAATAGCCAGATGAAACCATTTGTGAGAAAATGCAAGGATTTGAAAAGCCTCCTTTCTATTTGAACAGGTTTGATATTTTAACAGGCAGCTCAGGTAGTTATTCTGGAAATCACCACTAGGTTCCAGGTCCCTGTCCAGAATCTCTTATCACCACCTGAAATTTTTTACGAGATGATAAAAGATTTAGTAACTTCAGAAAGATGTAAAAATAACCAGAGAAAAAATAATGATAAAATCAAATCCTTGGAATCAATATATCTATACCAAATTTGGAACATCAAGGGCAAATCTAGGTGACCACAGCTGCAGAAAATAAATGAAAGAGAAAATGGATATACTTGAAAAGTATATAATTGTCTGAAAAATGTGTGTGCCCTCTTCTTAAATCTGATATATTTAATCTGCCATGTTAAACTTACAATTTTCATTCAAAGTGTTTTTTGTCATTTTAAATTTAATAGGTACAATACGATCTGATAAATTTTTAACAGTATTTATAAATTTAAATAACTCTGATCATCAAATCTTTATTATTAGGTTATTAACTATCATTTAGGTACTTAAGAAAATTTTTTGTGTTAGGTTTCTAATTCCAGTTATCTGTTTAAAGGACTTTAGAAAACCAGATATATTAGGTATTTTTTAAGTTGAAAAGTTTCAGCTAATAAAAACAATCACATTTATAAAGACCTTAAATATTTAGGAGAACATACGATTTGCATGAATTTAATGTGAAATGTGAAACATAATATATGACTTAAATTCATAAGTTATACTTAAATGCTTGGGGAAATTTAATCTCAACATTAGAAACTAATTGAATATTAACTAACAATCACGAGATTTCTAAGTGGATTTATTTTGTATATAAGTTGTATCTACAACTTACATTTAAAAGTTTATTATGTTGGGGATCCCTGGGTGGCTCAGCGGTTTGGCGCCTGCCTTTGGCCCAGGGCGCGATCCTGGAGTCCCGGGATCGAGTTCCGCGTCAGGCTCCTGGCATGGAGCCTGCTTCTCCCTTTGCCTGTGTCTCTGCCTCTCTCTCCCTCTCTCTCTATGTCTATCATAAATAAATAAAATATTTAAAAAAATAAAAGTTTATTATGTTGACTATTAATGAAAATGAATACAGATGTGAGAATTTCTTTCTATTTTTTTAATTTTTTTTTATTGGAGTTCAATTTGCCAACATATAGCATAACACCCAGTGCTCATCCTGCCAAGTGCCCCCCTTAGTGCCCATCACCCAGTCACCCCAAACCCCCGCCCACTTCTTCCACTAAACCTTGTGCATTTCCCAGAGTTAGGTGTCTCTCATGTTTTGTCCCCCTCACTGATATTTTCACTCATTTTCGCTCCTTTCCCTTTATTCCCTTTCACTATTATTTATATTCCCCAAATGAATGAGACCATATAATGTTTGTTCTTTTCCAATTGACTTATTTCACTCAGCATAATACCCTCCAGGTCCCTCCACATCCAAGGAAATGCTGGGTATTTGTCATTTCTAATGACTGAGGAATATTCCATTGTATACATATACCACAGCTTCTTTATCCATTCATCTTTCGATGGACACTGAGGCTCCTTCCACAGTGTGGCTATTGTGGACACTGCTGCTAGAAACACAGGGGTGCAGGTGTCCCGGCGTTTCACTGCCTCTGTATCTTTTGGGTAAATCCCCAGCAGTGCAATTGCTGGGTGGAAGGGCAGATCTATTTTTGACTCCACACAGTTTTCCAGAGTGGCTGCACCAGTTCACCTTCCCACCAACAGCGCAAGAGGGTTCCTCTTTCTCCACATCCTCTCCAATATGTGTTATTGCCTGTCTTGTTAATTTTCTCCACTCTCACTGGTGTGAGGTGGTATCTCATTGTGGTTTTGATTTGTATTTCCCTGATGGCAAGTGATGCAGAGCATTTTCTCATGGTCTTCTTGGCCATGTCTATGTCTTCCTCTGTGAAATTTCTGTTCATGTCTTTTGCCCATTTCATGATTGGATTGTTTGTTTCTTTGGTGTTGAGTTTAATAAGTTCTTTATAGATATTGGATACTAGTCCTTTATCTGATAGGTCATTTGCAAATATCTTCTCCCATTCTATAGTTTGTCGTTTAGTTTTGTTGACTGCTTCTTTGCTGTGCAGAAGCTTCTTATCTTGATGAAGTCCCAATAGTTCATTTTTGCTTTTGTTTCTCTTGCCTTCATGGATGTATCTTGCAAGAAGTTGCTGTGACCAAGTTCCAAAAGGGTGTTGCCTGTGTTCTCCTCTAGGATTTTGATAGAATCTTGTCTCACATTTAGATCTTTCATCCATTTTGAGTTTATCTTTGTGTATGGTGCAAGAGAGTGGTCTAGTTTCATTCTTCTGCATGTGGATATCCAATTTTCCCAGCACCATTTATTGAGGAGACTGTCTTTCTTCCAGTGGATAGTCTTTCCTGCTTTATTGAATATTAGTTGACCATAAGGTTGAGGGTCCACTTCTGGATTCTCTCTTCTGTTCCATTGATCTATGTGTCTGTTTTTGTGCCAGTACCACACTGTCTTGATGACCACAGCTTTGTAGTACAACCTGAAATCTGGCATTGTGATGCCCCCAGCTATGGTTTCCTTTTTTAATATTCCCCTGGCTATTCGGGGTCTTTTCTGATTCCACACAAATCTTAAGATGATTTGTTCCAACTCTCTGAAGAAAGTCCATGGTATTTTGATAGGGATTGCATTAAATGTGTAAATTGCCGTGGGTAACATTGACATTTTCACAATATTAATTCTTCCTATCCATGAGCATGGAATAGTTTTCCATCTCTTTGTGTCTTCCACAATTTCTTTCAGAAGTGTTCTGTGGTTCTTAGGGTATAGATCCTTTACTTCTTTGGTTAGGTTTATTCCTAAGTATCTTATGCTTTTGGGTGCAATTGTAAATGGGATTGACTCCTTAATTTCTCTTCCTTCAGTCTCATTGTTAGTGTATAGAAATGCCATTGATTTCTGGGCATTGATTTTGTATCCTGCCACACTGCCGAGTTGCTGTATGAGTTCTAGCAATCTTGGGGTGGAGGCTTTTGGGTTTTCTATGTACAGTATCATGTCATCTGCAAAAAGGGAGGGTTTGACTTCTTCTTTGCCAATTTGAATGCTTCTTATTTCTTTTTGCTGCCTGATTGCTGAGGCTAGGACTTCTAGTATTAACTTGAATAGCAGGGGTGAGAGTGGACATCCCTGTCTTGTTCCTGATCTTAGGGTAAAGGCTCCCAATATTTCCCCATTGAGAATGATATTTGCTGTGGGCTTTTCGTAGATGGCTTTTAAGATGTTGAGGAATGTTCCCTCTATCCCTACACTCTGAAGAGTTTTGATCAGGAATGGATGCTGTATTTTGTCAAATGCTTTCTCTGCATCTATTGAGAGGATCATATGGTTCATGTTTTTTCTCTTGCTGATATGATCAATCAGATTGATTGCTGTATGAATGTTGAACCAGCCTTGCGTCCCGGGGATAAATCCCACTTGCTCATGGTGAATAATCTTCTTAATGAATTGTTGGATCCTATTGGCTAGTATCTTGTTGAGAATTTTTGCATCTGTGTTCATCAGGGATATTGGTCTATAATTCTCCTTTTTGGTGGGGTCTTTGTCTGATTTTGGAATTAAGGTGATGCTGGCCTCACAGAATGAGTTTGGAAGTACTCCATCTTTTTCTATCTTTCTGAACATTAGTAGAATAGGTATGGTTTCTTCTTTAAACATTTGATAGAATTCCCCTGGGAAGCCATCTGGCCCTGGACTTTTGTGTCTTGGGAGGTTTTTGATGACTGCTTCAATTTCCTCCCTGGTTATCGGCCTGTTCAGGTTTTCGGTTTCTTCCTGTTCCAGTTTTGGTAGTTTGTGGTTTTCCAGAAATGTGTCCATTTCTTCTAGATTGCCTAATTTATTGGTGTATAGCTGATCATAATAAGTTTTAAAAATCGTTTGTATTTCATTGGTATTGGTGGTGATCTCTCTTTTCTCATTCATGATTTTATTAATTTGAGTCTTTTCTCTCTTGTTTTTAATAAGGCTGGCTAATGGTTTATCTATCTTATTAATTCTTTCAAAGAACCAACTCCTGGTTTTGTTAATCTGTTCCACAGTTCTTCTGGTCTCTATTTCATTGAGTTCTGTTCGAATCTTTATTAATTCTCTTCTTCTGATGGGTGTAGAATCTATTTGCTGTTTTTTCTCCAGCTCCTTTAGGTACAAGGTTAGCTTTTGTATTTGAGTTCTTTCCAGTTTTTGGATGGATGCTTGTATTGCGATGTATTTCCCCCTCAAGACTGCTTTTGCTGTATCCCAAAGATTTTGAATGGTTGTATCTTCATTCTCATTAGTTTCCATGAATCTTTTAATTCTTCCCTAATTTCCTGGTTGACCCTTTCATCTTTACAGGATGATCCTTAACCTCCACGTGTTTGAAATCCTTCCAAACTTCTTGTGATTTAGTTCTAGTTTCAAAGCATTATTGTCTGAAAATATGCAGGGGAGGATCCCAATCATTTGATATTGGTTAAGACCTTATTTGTGACCCAGTATGTGGTCTATTCTGGAGAAAGTTCCATGTGCACTTGAAAAGAATGTGTATTCAGTTGCATTTGGATGTAAAGTTCTGTAAATATCTATGAAATCCATCTGGTCCAGTGTATCATTTAAAGCTCTTGTTTCTTTGGAGATGTTGTGCTTAGAAGATCTGTCGATTGTAGAAAGCGCTATATTCAAGTCACCAAGTATAAGTGTATTATTATCTAAGTATGTCTTAAGTTTGGTTATTAATTGATTGATATTCTTGGCAGCTCCCACATTCGGACATAAATACTCATGATTGTTAGGTCCTCTTGTTGAGTAGAATCTTTATGTATGATATAGTGTCCTTCTTCATCTCTTACTACAGTCTTTGGGATAAACTTTAATTTATCTCATATAAGGATGGCTACCCCTGCTTTCTTTTGAGGACCATTTGAATGGTAAATGGTTCTCCAACCTTTTATTTTCAGGCTGGAGGTGTCCTTAGGTCTAAAATGAGTCTCTTGTAGACAGCAAATCGATGGGTCCTGCTTTTTTATCCAGTCTGAAACCCTGTGCCTTTTGATTGGATCATTAAGCCCATTCACATTCAGAGTTACTATTGAAAGATAAGAATTTAGTGTTATCATGATATCTATTCAGTCCCTGTTTTTGTGGATTGTTTCCTTGGACTTCCTTTTTCTTTTACGGGGTCCCCCTTAATATTTCTTGCAAAGCTGGTTTGGTGGTCACATATTCTTTCAGTTTCTGCCTATCTTGGAAGCTCTTTATCTCTCCTTCTATTCTGAATGAGAGCCTTGCTGGATAAAGTATTCTTGGTTGCATGTTCTTCTCATTTAGGACCCTGAATATATCCTGCCAGCCCTTTCTGGCCTGCTAGGTCTCTGTGGAGAGGTCTGCTGTTAATCTAATACTTCTCCCCATAAAAGTCAGAGATTTCTTGTCTCTTGCTGCTTTAAGGATCTTCTCTTTATCTTTGGATTTTGCAAGTTTCACTATTAAATGTTGAGGTGTTGAGCGGTTTTTATTGATTTTAGAGGGGGAGGGAGATCTCTCTATTTCCTGGATCTGAATGCCCGTTTCCCTTCCCAGATTAGGAAAGTTTTCAGCTAGGATTTGTTCAAATACATATTCTGGCCCTCTGGCCCTTTCGGCGCCCTCAGGAACCCCAATTAAATGTAGATTTTTTCCTTCTGAGGCTGTCATTTATTTCCCTTAACCTTTATTCATGATCTTTTGTTTTTCTCTTTTTCCTCAGTTTCCTTCCTTGCCATCAACTTGTCTTCTATGTCACTCACTCTTTCTTCTACCTCATTAACCCTCATCGTTAGTACCTCCTGTTTGGATTGCATCTCATTTAATTGATTTTTAATTTTGGCATGATTAGATCTAAATTCTGCAGTCGTGAGGTCTCTTGAATCCTTTATGCTTTTTTCCAGAGCCACCAGTCGCTTTATAATTGTGCTTATGAATTGTCTTTGTGACATCGAATTGTAATCCAAATTCTGTACCTCTGTGGGAGAGAGTATGGTTTCTGATTCTTTCTTTTGTGGTGGTTTTTTCCTTCTAGTTATTTTGCTCAGTGCAGAGTGGCCAAAAACATGTTGTACTGGAAAAAGGAGAAAAAGAGAGGAAAGAAAAAAAAAAAAAGGAAAAAAAAGGGGGGCGGACAAATAGAAAACAGAAAACAAGGGGTAGTATTCTCTGATTCTATATACTGTAAATCCTTTGACTTCCCCTGGAACTTTCCAGTGCTGCTTGATCAATAACTTGCTTTTCCCCTGTCCTTCTAGCTGGTCTGGGGGAGGGACCTGATGTGCTGATTCTCAGGTGTGTGCACCTGGGGGAGCTGCCCAGCCCCCTGCCAGGTGCACAGGCTCAGTGGGAGCTATCTATCCTGTGAGGCCCCTGCTCAGTCCCAGGTACAAGGTGACACCAGGAGGAACATCAACAGTGTTGGCGGCCAGCTCTCCAACTCTGGAGTCAGCTCCAGCAGTAACTACCGCAGCTCCCAGTCCTCAGGGGCCTGGATGCCCCAGGGTCGGGGCGGGGGGTGCCAATCTGCACAGCTCAGGGCCGCCCAACGGCAGGGGCGTCCTTGCTGTCCTGTGTCCTCCCAGCCTCCACCTGTCAGGGGCGAGCACCGGATCCTGGGCTGTGTCCCCTGGTGCCCTGGGCTCCCGGGCCTGCGCCGCTGGAATCGCTCTCCCGGGGCCGCGCAGCCCCCTCCGCGCCAGCCGCCACCTGAGCCACCAACACCGAGCTGCTCCCGGGCCCCGCCGTGCCCGCGCTGCAGCCCTTTAGGGAGCTCGGCCGCGGGGTGCGGCCGCTCTCCCCCCGGGGCCCAGGTCCTCTGTTAGTGCTCCCGGAGCCTGAAGGCATCCCCGCCCCTCCTGGGGTCCTGCCCGAGCTCCCTGCGAGCACCTTTCCGTCGGGGAAGGTTGGTGAACCTCCTGCTTCTCCGGGATGGGCCTTACCTGTCCTGGGGACGCTCCCTGGCGGCCTGAGCCTGGCTCCTTGCGAGGCCCCTCCCCCTCGGATGCTTTTTTATTTCTTTTTTTTTTTTTTTCCGTCTTCCTACTTTGATAGAACCGCAAACTCTTCTACTGTAGGATTCCAGCTGTTCTCTCTTTAAATCTCAGACCGAATTCGCAGGTTTTCAGGATGATTTGAAAGTTATCTAGGTAAGGACAGGTGACGTGGGGATCCTAATCTTTCGCCATCTTGCCCGGCCTCCCCGAGAATTTCTTTCTGATGCAAAAGCTATCCGTATACATTTAAGCGAAAGAAAGAAAGAAAGAAAGAGAGAAAGAGAGAGAGAGAGGGAGGGAGGGAGGGAGGGAGGGAGGGAGGGAGGAAGGAAAAGAGAAAGAGAAAGAGAGAGAAAGAAAACAAAACCTCAATTATCAAAAAATAATTCTCCAAAACAATTGATGTATTGTTACCACAGGAAGGGAGAATGAAGCTTGATGGCCCAAAGCTACAAAAATTCACCACACAGCCTCTAATCTGGAACTGCAAGAACCTTAGTCCTCCATGGAGCCCATTTGAAAACTGAAGTGAAGTGGTAGGTGCTCTGGTCTCGGCGTCAGAAAACTTGGTTTGAGTCTCACCTTGACACAGTATGACATCAGGCAACTCACCTTTGGCCTGCAAATCTTAGTCTCATCTGCAAAATACTGCAGCGCCACCTGATTTACTAAATAATGATGATCTGGTGAAATAAAATATGTGCAAGACTTAGTATAACCTGTAAAGTGACACATACTTGCCACGTTTATTCTGAGCTATTGCACACCACCATCAGTGGAACTAAACAATGATCTTTCATTTTTGCCCATCTCATGCAATGGTTTCACATTTTCAGGCAAAGCACCTGTGGTTTCATGCATTTTCTATCCTCTTTCAGCTTCAAGTTCCATGGGGCACACACATAAACACACACTTTCATAGTAAGTTGTAAGCATCCTCGTACTTTCTGGAGCTCTGATTGTGGCCTCTTTCCCTATATGGATGCATGTATTCTCCAGAAGCAAGCTTGCTATGGTGTTTATTTGTCTATTCCCATAGTCCTCATCTGCAGGGGTGCCAGCTAGCCTCTGTCATTTAACACTTACCACACTTAATCACTGGATAGTAATGTCTCCAATTTAAATAGCCACAGTTGAAATTGTCATTTTGCACTTCTGTGCTGCAGCTTTAGGAATTAAACTATGTATTTTCTCTTCATTTTACTTGGCCTCCTCTTGTTGCCATTCTGCATAGACCTGCCTAACAGCCTTTAGGTTTTAATGGACTGCTATTGATTTTCTTTTCAGAATATATGAGCCCACGACCTCTTAGTGAAATTAAGCAGTCCACCTGTCACAGGGAATCTGATTTCTGTCGAACTTCTGCTTGAGCTTCCCAGGTACCTATGCTGTGCCACCCCGTCCTCTGTGTCACATTCTTTTCTTCCCTTGGCTGCCAGCAGGTAGTCATTCTTTTGCTCTTCTTCAGAGCCTCATCTTCCAAAAAATGTTCCCAGCCAGGCCAGGTGGTCCTTCCATGTACTTGCAAATCACCCTACAGATGGTTCGGTAATAGCACATCTCCCATTATATATCATTATCAATACATTTTTATTATCCCCACTAATCTGTGAGCTCCCTGAGGATAGAGACAATCTCATTTATCTTTGAATACTTGGCACTTTGTGCAGTTTCTGAAATGCAGTGGGAGTTGATTAAGCATTTTTGGAGCAAATTAAAAATTAATATGAATAAATGGATAGACTGATTTATTTAAATAAACTGTGACCCAAATTGAAGAAAGTCTATTCCATTCTAAAACAAACTGAAAACATAAAATTTCTATAATTGTCAAGTTCCTCACCCGGCATTTAGTTATTTGGAGGAGAAACTCGTGGCTACCTTTGGTTTGCCTCTGTGACTCATTTTCTCCAGTAATGCATCACTTATTGGAGTCCTCTAGGTCTTACCTCCACAATATCTACAGCATCTAGCTTCTTCTTCCCACTTCCACAGCTTTCTCCTTTACTCAAGTCCTGAATTATCTCAACAATTTATCAGTCACTTCCCTTCTTTCTCCTTTACAGTTCATTATCAAATAATCTCTTTTTTGGCACATTGGTACCATTTTTTTCCCCTCCAGTTCTTGATATTTCTTGATGCATTGATGTATCACTTCCTGGATCAAATCCTTTAATAAAACCCTAGTCCAAAATGTAGAGTAGTAGTTTCTTAAAATTTGAAAAATGATCACCCCCTCCCAGGTAAAACATTTTGAGAATGTGCTGTGTACAGCTATGCACATATTTATAAATGTATGTTTAAGTTATGACTGTCGTGATGTATTAGATATGTTCTTAAACAGGCATAAAAATGTAAAAAGTTGAGCTAAGGGATAATAAAAAATATTTGCATAATTACTTTATTAATGTTTCAAAGAACTTTCTTGCTAAGTCATATCACTAATATTATATTTATTTAGTAAGCATATAATATAAAATTTATGCTTAACTTTTTTATGTAAGTAGCTTTTGTGTGTATTTATACATATTTATGGCATATATATGATTTATTATTTCTGGAAACTTTGGTTAATACTCTATGGCACGGTAACTGAGGTTGCTGTTCAGTTTATTTCAATGCCTACTTTAAGGGCTATCATGGAAAAAAGAAAAAAAAGTTTCCAGATTTCACAAAGACATAATGTATGCCACACCATTCACAAGAAGGTTCATTGTAAATAAAATTGGATCTACATCCATATTTCAAAT
Source organism: Canis lupus dingo (assembly GCF_003254725.2). NCBI lineage: Eukaryota > Metazoa > Chordata > Mammalia > Carnivora > Canidae > Canis > Canis lupus. Next base: position 1,486,685 of record NC_064267.1, read on the forward strand.
ATGACTTTTTGGAAGTTATTTCTTGTTGGATCTATGTTTTGTAACATGGCCAAAGAATATCTTGCCTTTAGTGTAAAAGGAGTGTCAGCTCCGCCACTTTTTCTTTATCCGAGATTTTATTATTAGTATCATCTTCAATCCGTGGGTTCTTAGAAGGAATCCTTTAAAACTATAAGTCATTTTGTGAGTATGCATTTAGTTAAAATTAGATGATGTAGTCTGTCAGTTCATTTACCACAGCTCCCAAATCTGCAACTCCCTGAAAGGTAGGTAGTATGGTACAGTGAGCAGCTCACTGGAAACTTGCCTCTCAGCATTCTGGGGCACCCTCTCTGCCCTCAGAATGCCTACCCTACTGTCCATGAAATAAGACATGTGACCTTGAAATATGGTTAGTGAGAGAACCAGTCAAGAGGGTGAATTTTAGTAATGCTTACTTTTTTTTTAGTTTTTAAGGTTAAAAATTAAAACTCACTGAAGTTTTGATGTCTCCTCACACCCCAGGGCATGCTCTTACATACCTCCCAGAGCTCAGACCCCACCTTGGAGAACACTGCTGTAGAGGATCGGATCCATACTGCTGTCTCTAGCTTCCAAGTACTCTGTAATTTGACCCTAAGCCATCTTAGAAATGAAACCTTTTATTTCACTCACACCACTGCCCCATCTTTATTTTATGCTGCATTGCAGGTGTTTTATTCCTTATTTCTAAACATACCCGATATTTTTGTCTCCACTGGGCATATGCCCTCCCTTCTATCTTGAATGTTCTCCCCACTTTACCACAGTATCTCTACCTATCAAGTTTCTCCTCCATGAAACCTCTTTACATTTGGGTGTAGTTCCTCTGAACTGAACAAAAGTTCACAGAACTTGAAGATTCTCTTTGGCACATGAATTAGAAATAATTATGTGCATGTATTATCTCTTCTATGAGCAGATTATAAGCACCTTAAGTAAAGGCACTGGGGTCTCATTAATTTTTCTGTTCCTAACAATCATCCTACAAACTTCCTGACATGCAGTACACATGCATTAGGAGCTATTGTGATACTATAGAACAATATGAAGTTGGAAATCATAAAGACCTGACTTGCAGAAGAATTAGCATTTTTGTGAAAATTTTGGAAACAAAATTACCTTCCATCATTTAGAGCCTCCCAATAAAAGAACGGTTATACATTCATTCTCACCGGAAATGCCAACAGGAGCCAGCTGATAACCCCTTAGGGACATGCAAAAGAGACTTTTCCATTTGGTGGAAATCAAATTAAAGTTCCTTTCAGTGGCATGACTCTATGATTTGGAAGAGAAAGAAATACCAAATCTCTAAAGGTGATTTCCAAAGAGAAGACTGTTACATTTTAAAAGTCATTTGCCATATTTCATTTACCATTTCCATTCTAATTTATTGACTAACTCTTATACAAGATACCATTTTAAACACAAGAAGTGTTTGAATTTTAGGTTTTGGTAAGTTTGGTCATATTGCATATTAACTAGTTTTACATATTAACCAATTCAGTAATTGATTATAAATAAGCCAACTTTAGAGGATTGGCTGTCCTGTTGATAACAAGAATTATTAAATCAATTAATTCAGTGTAATATCATCCAGCCATGTTCTGTAGGCACAGACAACAAAGGCAACTTAGGTAATGGAAGTTACATCATTTTTTGCAGGACTGGTTTTGTCATCCTCCATACTCAGTTTTTTGACTATGTAGCAATCAGAAAAAAAGTAGTTACGAACACTGTCTATGACTAAGACTGTTACTAACTAACCTACCAGCAGAAAAGTATAAAATACACAGGCACATGAACACACACACACATATACATGTCAGTGGTGCTTGAAACACTCATCATCAGAGTCTCTTCCGAGAGATAATGTGCTGGTACACTTTTTAATTAAAGCTGATGCTCCCTGAAGTTATTTGTGGTATTCTTATAGTCTAGCTTGAGAAACACAAAGGATGGGTTACAAGATTAAGAAATAGTAAGAGTGAGGGATCCCTGGGTGGCACAGCGGTTTGGCGCCTGCCTTTGGCCCAGGGCGCGATCCTGGAGACCCGGGATCGAATCCCACATCGGACTCCTGGTGCATGGAGCCTGCTTCTCCCTCTGCCTGTGTTTCTGCCTCTCTCTCTCTCTCTCTGTGACTATCATAAATAAAAAAAAAAATTTAAGAAATAGTAATAGTGAAAGGACCCTGAAGTTGCTTAAAAATAGAGAAACACCCATGATGTAGATGATGTGGAAGAGAGGTCATATTAATTCAGAGTCATTCATCATGACTACACTATGTATGACCACCCTTAGCTCCTAAAGAGCCCCAGCCCTGGGAGTGCATGGTCCATCAGCAATCAGAACCAACCTTTTAGAACGTTCTAAATTCTGCCACCTTTGGACACCAGGGAATTCACCTATCAGTGAGTCGAATAAAGAGTACAGACAATTCTCCATTTTATTTAACCAAACCTTTAAATTACACTTACCTACCATGTTTACTCAATCATCTTCACTATTTAATTTTCCCCAGTACAGTGGAAAGGACAATTAAGTAACTCAGGATTCAGCAAATCATAGTGTAAGCTTTTTAAAGGTGTTGATTTTTTATCTTTGGCACAGACCCGCTGCATCTCTTTGGAGTGAGAGGGAGGAAGATCCATGTTAAAAGGAAAAAATGAACAAGGAAGGAAGAAAGGAAGGAAAGGAGGAGGGAAAGGAAGAAAGAAAGAAAAACTGTTTTAAAAGGAAGGAAGGAGGAGGAAAAGAAATGCTCCCTATGTAATTTTTACTATTAACCAATTTTGGAAATCTCTAATTCAGTGGTTTTTCAAATTGTAGTTCCTCCATCAGAAACTTCAGCATCATCTGGAAACATACTAGAAATGCAAATTCTTAGACAGCACTCCCCTCCCGTGCCCCAGACTCAGGGCATCAGAAGCTCCAGGGTGGGGGCTCAGCATCTGTGTTTTAGCAAGTCCTCTAAGTGACTCTGTGACACACAGACACTAAGGTCTGTATTCTACTGCTCAGGCTTAAAATTAAAGCATGTGTGTTTTTCAGTGAAGGCATATCCAAATACGACAGGCCCCAAAAAGAAGCTTTGTCCCTGCAATAATTTTGTGCGCTCTCTCCCTTTCACTCTGGCAGTCTCTCTCTCTTTCTCTGGTTCTCACAATCTTAGGTAGATTATGAAAAAATAAGTAAACATAAAGTGGAATTTGTATTATGGTTAATGCATGCATGCCTCAACAGTTTTCTTTGTTTATAGTTAAAAGGACTTGAGGTTAAAGAACATGTGGTATTCACTTATATACCCTACTGCAAAGATCAGTATAATGCCTTACACATTCATAAATATTTATTAATGAACATTTAAACTATTGCCTTATAGAAAGCACGTTTTCTGTTTGGAATTTACAAACACATCCAGTTAGGGTGGTGGATCTTTAATTTCTGTTCTGTGGGCACATGCTCATCTAATGTGACAAACATAACATGTATGTTTATAGCTTAAACGTAATGGAAGTTAATTATCACAATCAAGAATAGCAATTCAAACTAAGTATCCTACTAGTTTGTGATCAAAAGCATAATTTTCCTATATGAAGGAAAATCAGATTCTCAGTTCAGTCCTAAGTTCTTAAAACTTACTTAAGTACTTAAAACATGATTCAGTAAATCATGGTTGATAATGATAAAATTGGTATCAGGGTTATCATGCCTTTAAGTAAAGATTCATCAGAAAATTTTTATCATTCCTGACAACTTAAAACAAATTTAGGCTGGTCAGATAATTGGAAAATATTTGCTAATAACTAACATACTAGAAAAAGTACATAACATGTTTTTACTGAAATATGATGGGATTTTGAAAATGCTAAAACCATACAGATGCTTAAAAGCAATTTTTTTCATGATCACAGATTTATGGTTCAGTTAATCAATATTTGAATTATATGTTTGTAACTCCGTTGTTAAACCATTTCCCTATAACCTACAAATTAATATTAATGAGAAATCCAATAGCATTCAGCTGCAGCATTCTGTCACTGTGCTAGAGTAATTATTGATTTTAATTTTAAATATTAATGCAATGCACTTTTTTGTCAGCTTAAAGCAATAATTGCACAGAAACAGCAAGACCTAAGTCAGGTAAGATTCTATTGCAGGAGATTTGATAGCAAAGCTGTCAACAGTGACTGCTTAACAAAACTTGAATTGTGCTCTCCAGCAACTGGCATATGATTATGAATGATTACATCCCTCATAATGAATAGCTGACCCCTGGGGTTATTTGGTTTGCAGCTTTCAGCCCATCTGTTTAAAGAGATGGAGTGGTTCCTTCTGAACAAGAAATTTGATCATGAAACTAAGGAACAGAGCCACCAAAACAGCTGGTGTTTGGTACCAGGAGAGAGAAAAGAAGGGGAGGAATGACAATAGATGAACTTGTGAAGTCCCAGCATCTTAGTGTGAGAGGTCTGATAAAATATGTACCACATATTATTGAGCCCAGTCATACTCTTTATTCTGAAAGAGGCAAAACAGTATGCTCTAATAATCTCAGGTTAGAGAAAACAAATTTCTCGTGAATCAAAATGAGTTGATTCCAAAGCCTGATTAACAAATTATAGGACAAAAAGCAACCGGATCCTTTCACCCCCACACAGGGGCCCCAAACTAGGAGGGAAGGAAAGGAAGGAAGTGCCGCTGGAGCTTGGCTAGCCCAGGGACTGCAGACAGAGGTGACCACAGACCCTCCCACGGATGCTTAGCACACACTGTTATGAACCATCCCAGATGCCACCAGCCCCCAAGCCAGTTACTCTCCTCTCAGCCTTCTGGTAGTCCTTCAGGCATAGGAAGAATTGCAGTAAATTATCTGATAGTCTTGCAAAAGATCCTCAGATCCCACTCAAGTTTCACTAAAGACATAGTTCAGAATTGCATGATGTCTTTAGTTCTCAAGTCTCTTTTTTCTCCTCCTGTCTGGGACAGTTTCTCCACCTTTTCTAACTTTTATGACTTTAACACTTCTGAAGATTATCAGCCAGTTATTTTATAGAATGTCCCTCAATTTCACGTTCTCTGTTTCCTCATTCAGTATGTGTTATTGGTAGATCTATCACTGCAGTTGTTGCTATGTTCTTATTGCATCTCAGGTGGTACAGCATTGTAATTTGTCCAATTTACTGATGGTGCACAACTTGATCATTTGATTAATGTGTTGTCAGTGAGTATTCTTCACTGAAATATTATGCTTTTCCCGTTTATATTTAATAAATGTTTTATAGGAAGTAATTTGAAACTATGTAAATATCCCATTTTTTGTCAAACTTTAAACTTGTTTGTTTAGGACTTAGAGTTTTTTTTATTTTTTTTCAGTGAGTCATAATCCATTGCTATTATTATTTATTTTTATGCTCAAATTATCTCAGACTTGGCCAGTGGGTAGCCATCCAAATTGGTTCCTGTGTCTTTTGATACAATCCCATCTGAATTTGTGCTTGCTTCCTGTCATAATACTATATTCCAGGCTCATCTCATAATTTCCCTGCCTACATCAATATCTATGTATCCATTTACATATATTGAAAATGTGAATTCACATCAATCATTTTATCTCCAGTAAACACCACGGGGATCATTTTAGCTTTCTACCTTTCTGTGATTATAACTCCCTTCTCAAACAGTAAGAGACTTGGCCTTAACTATCCATAATATTACTTATTTGCTCAGTCCATCCTACATAACCTAACAGAAACTGGGCAAAGGATTTAGGCAGGCAATTCACAAAAAAGAATATCTAATTGCCAAGAAGCATATAATCAGAAATCACTAATAATCAGAAATCACTAATAATCAGAAAATGCAAATTCATGGGCACCTAGTTGGCTCCATTGGTTGAGCATCTGCCTTCGGCTCAGGTCATGAGACTAGGCTCCCCACTCAATGAAGAGCCTGCTTCTCCCTCTCTCTCTATGGTTCCCCCTGTTCTGCTTTCTCTCTCTCTCTCTCTCTCTCTCTCTCTCCCTCCCCCCCCCCGTCAAATGAATAAATAAAATATTTTTTAAAAAGAATGCAAATTCAAACCACAATGAAATTTCACTACACACCCAAGTGGGTGAGGATGGAGAACACAATATCACTTTATGCTAGTCAGGTATACTTTTTATTTTTATTTTTTTAAGTAGGCTCCATGCCCAGTGTGGAGCTTAATGTGGGGCTTGAACTCATGACCCTGAGATCAAGACCTGAGCTAAGAATGAGAGCCAGAAGCTTAACTTCCTGAGCCACCCAGGCGCCTCTATGCTAGTCAAGTATAAATTAGTACAACCATTTTGGAAAAGATTTTGGAATTCATTATAAAACTTGATAGAACAATTCCACTATTAAAGTACATTCAAAGAGTGATTGATCTTTATAATGAATCAAACTGAAAGCTACCTGAAAGCCCATCAACTTCTGAATACATGAATAAATTGTGGAATATTCATACAAAGAAACATTAGACAGCGATAAAAAGGAACAAACTCCAAAAGATACCCAACAACACAGACTAATTTCACCAACATAACATTGAGCAAAAGAAGGATGACCTTAAATGATGGCATCATATGAGATTTTACAAAAAACTATACAGAACAAAGTGTTGACAGAGGTGGTAAAACTCAGTTTGAACAGTGCTTGTTTGAAGAGGTGAAGGAAAGAATTATATTTGAGGAAGGGCAGGGGACATTTCTGGAATGCCATAATGCTCTACTTGCAATTTTCTATAGACATATTTTATGGTTTAAAAATGTTCAAAATTTATCGGCCCTTCCAGATGCCAATAATTAATGTAAGGTCTTCTTCTCTGATGTATCGGATTCAAATTCTCTGTCAGTCTTATAAGCTCTCTTAAGTCAGTCCTAATTTATTCATCCAGTCTCATCCCTTAGTTCTCTATGATATGTATTCTATAAACAACCAAGTCATTGCCAAAGAAAAATTGGGAAAAGTCAAGAACAGGCAATTCAGAAAGAAGAACTATGGTAAAAACCACTTTAAAAAGCAATTAAACAAAGATGCAAATCTTCAATATTGATTCCTTACTTATCAGATTGGTAAAATACTGACAACATCCAGTATAGTAAAAGTGTGGGGAAATAGGAATGCCCATTGAAATCTAGATAAGAAGAATAATGAAAGAAAAACATTATAATTGGGTGATAAAGAAATCAGCTGAAAGCAATGAAATGATGTTAGTTGAAAAATATACCCAAGAGGCAAAAGGGAGAAACCAAGCTCAATCAATACTGGAAAAAAGAATATGAGAGAAATACCAGATTGTGCAATCAAAACAATACATGAACTTATATTTTTTTCCTTAAGTCATCATCCTTTTCCCAAAGTGCTTTGACAATGGTCAGTCCCCTCCTTGTTTGACTCTAAAATTCTTTGGCAGGGAACAGGGTTTCCATAAAAGAAATTTAGAACAGAAAAAAAAGTCTAATGATGAAGTTAATCCTCGAATAACTTGAGATGGGAATTATATATGACCCTTCTGAAATGCAAATATTGTCTTGATTATTTCTTAAATTTACCAAATAGAAGCAATGAGAGATTCACTTAAGCACTGAGAAGTCCAGCAGAAAGGTAGCTAAGTGAGAGTAGGTAGGAGAACAGAGGATAGTTCCAGGGAAGGAAATAACATGGTCATATCTACTTACAAAGCTAACTAAATACAGGCAAAATAATGACAAAGATTGTACTTTCTAGTCTTCCAATTCTCCATGTCTAGTTTGGGGCTCCCTTCTTTTTGTCCTTTTATAAAAGAGTTAAATACACTAAGGTAAGGCTGTCCCCATATTGTCTAAGACTTCTCAGGGAAGTCTAGTCCCTTCCACATTCCATTCTTTGTAGCTATTTCTCATTCTTTCAAGTTCCCTCTGCTGAAATCCTAATGGATCGACATTATCCCTCTCAGTGGATGCATTTTAACCAGGACTCTGTCTAACTAAGGAGGAGACTAGATAATGCTCTTTAAGTTGTCAGAAGATATATATATGGTGGGGCTTTTGTATGAGTTCCATTTATGAACTTCATCTACAAGTAATTCTTGAATCTTCCTCAGTATCTTGGCATCTGGAAACTGGAAACTAATCGAGGGAAAAAAAATTCCATCAAAGTGAGACAGTCTCCATCTTTTTGTCTCAAGATTTATAAAAAGAACAATGATTGCTCATTGGAACTATCATTAGAAGTCAAAGTCAAGGACTGCTCAAAATCAAGTGATGAAATAGAAGCTTTAATTTTAGAACAAGCCAGGTGGCTTTCTCCTCTAATCTGATATGCTCTGTCCAGTTAAGGAAGAATCCTATCCTCACATCTTATCTATCCAACAGTTTAAAAGGATCCAATGTTATCATTTACGTTAAGACTTACATCACTAATAATAAATGTGTTACTTTCTAAGAGATATTTATATTTTGAATAGAGAGAATTCTTTTTTAATTAAGAAGAAGAATGTTCAGTGCTGGAATTTATGGAGATTAGTTCCAGGTTGGAGGACAAAAGTCTCTTCTCAAAAACTATTGGAGCAGGTTTATTTTGATAGTAGTCTTGACATATTACTTAAATCAGAGGCTGCAAACTGGCACACATGGACCAAATTTGGGCCACATACATCTCACTTAGCCAGCACAGAATTTTTACAAAATCTAAGCCAATAGTTAAAACTTAAAAATTTGAATTTCCAGCCTCTCTCTCTCTCTCAGGAGAGGAGGAGGAGGAGGAGGAGGAGGAGGAGGAGGAGGAGGAGGAGGAGGAGAAAAGAGTATTTTTATTACTGTCCTTAAATTTCCATAAGGCAACAGTCATTTGGAACAAAGATAGTTCTGCCTCTTTCAATAGGCCATGAACTTTCCAGTTTGCCACAGTTCACATCACATCCTTGTTCCCATGCAAATACTAAGGTCAAATGTCAGTTACTATTTATTATCAAGTACCATTTTGCTTCCAGTAGAAAAATATTCACTTCTTTGCATTTTCCAAAAGTAGAAAAATAAGAGACAGAGAAGGCCACTTGACTTTTCCTATATTCAGGCCTACTTTACTCATTTCTACTCATCTGCAGGTCTCTGTAGGCATTTGAGTTTGAGATTTTTAATTTAAATAAATTAACATGCCTTTACACATTGAACCATTCAACCAAAAAAAAGTTGAGAATGAAACATATTGGATAGAAAAATTTGTAAGACGAGATGGGAGAGTCATTTTATATATAGCAAAAATATGAATGTATATTTCTAATATTTATTATCTCCCCTCCCCCCAAAAAAAGGGAAAAAGAAAGCATAAGAAGTACTATAGAAGTGCAGAGGTGGAGAAATGTGCTCCCCGGATACAGAGGGAAGCCTAGAGGAAGACACTCACAAAGTAATTATTGAGCCAAGCCTTAAAGGATGAGAGGAATTTTTCCCAGCAGAGAGAATTTTATCACTTCATGATGAAGTCTGGGAGTAAATACTGGAACTTATTCTTTCCCATTTCCATTTTTTTCTTGTGCCATTCATTACAGTTTTCCACTCTTGAGTCCTCGATGTATGAGTTCCATTTATGAACTTCATCTACAAGCAGGATAACATGGGTACATGAAATCCAACAATATCGCTCTCAGTCACACCCAACAGAAGCATTTCTATTAGAACTTGCAGCTGACAAACTTGTAGGGTGTAGAAAGAGTCCTGTGGTTGGAACTGCTTCTTCCTCCCTCTGTGACTTTGAGCAGGATGAAACTTCTCTGAGTCTTGGCTTCCCCTTCTATACATTGTACATGGAAAAATTTCATCTCTCCTCTCTTGCAGAGCTCCTATGGAAGCTTAAAGGAAAGCATATGAAAATCCATTTTAATCTATGACATGTTCTTCAAATATGGGTATGATCCTGAAGAGTATCCAGCATAGAAATGGACACACAGAAGGTACTCGAGATTTTTAAAAAATAATTTTTTGTTTGTTTTGAATACTTGGAAATTTACAGAAAATTTGCAAAGAGAGTTCAGAGTATTCCCATATATCCTTCACCTGGTTTCAGTTTTCTGCTAATGTTTTCATCTTACATTACTGTGGGACATTTGTTAAAATGAAACCAACATTGACACCTTACTATTAGCTAGACCTCAGATTTATTTGGATTTCTGCTAATGCCCCTTTTCTGTTCAGGATCCCTTCCAGGACACCTTATTGACTTAGTCATGTGCTTCCTTAGTCTCCTCTGGTCTGGCAGTTGCTCAGTCTTCCTTTGTTTTTTAATAAGCTTGGCAGTTTTGAGGACTATTAAACAGGTGTTTTGTAGAATTTCCCCCAGTCTGGGTTGCTCGGTGGTGATGAGACTGGGGTTGTGAGTTTGGGGAAAGAATACAGAGGTGAAGTGCCCTTTACTCACATCATATCTGATATCCAAATGTCACTGGTAACATTCACCGTGGTCACCTGAAGAAAGTGTTGTCAGCTGCCCCTCTCCCACTGTAAATTACTATTTTTCCCATTCCCTACTCTACCTTTGTGAGCCACTGAGTCCAGCCCACCCTCAAGAGAGTAGGGGTCAGGGAGCAAAGTCCACCTCCTGAATCTACATACATCATTTAGAATTCTTGAGGAAACTTCATAGTTTTTGAATCATCAAATAATAGAAATAGTATTAATTGATGTGAGATTCATTTTTTATTCCCTGCATACTTAAGCTCTGGTAAGAATGCTAAGATTAGACTTTAAGCCAACCTGCAGACAATGGGTGAGGGAATGAAGAGTCCCTAAAGACCTACAAAATCCACAAGATAGAAAATGAGCCTCTTTATGCCTGAGAGTTAACTGTAATTGCAGCCACGTCAGCGCCAGGGAGCGGAGCTTCCTAGTGTGGGAAGCCATACTGCGGGTCACCAGCAGATAGCGCTGTTGAATAACAGCCGCGCAGTTTCCTGCTTGCCAGGCTGTACAAGTAGCAGGGTGCTATACTCAACTATTTGAGTTTGCCTCTGGAGAGCTATCTCTAAATTTTAATAATAAAAATAACATTTATTTGGTTTCTGAAAACTGATCAAGATACTGTCTGTGGTTTCTATGGCAATTCTAAAGCCTGAAATCAATTTTTATGGGAACAATCTCTTTATGTGATTGTACTCAGATGTTAGGCTCTATTCTCACAATGGTCAACAATGTGAAGAATTAGGAGCTCCTAGATATTTTTGCAGACTAGTTTGCTTTGTATTTTACCCACAAGGGTCATTAATTGTTATTAGCTATAACTGGTATAAATCAGGAAGGGGTATAACACTTATGAGCTGATGTTTCTTAATAAGGATTTGGGGATGGTCTTGACATGTCTTCCCCATAGAATCCAAATATATATGTTCCCCTAAGCCAGATTGTCAATAGACTCAGATGGGGAGTGAAAAAGGAAAGAAAGAAGGGGGAGGGCATGAAGTAGAATTGGACTTGATTAGAGGAAAGAAAATAGACACAATCTAGCTTTGGGGGGACTTCAGCCTCAGATTTCCTGACTTGAGAGAAAATGTGTATTTCTACGACATCCCCAGTGTTCACTTTTCATTAATGTATTAAGTATCAAAGATGATTTCCACTGGAAAACTTTTTGGGGCTACCATTTTGTAGTATTTTATATCCCATACTGATTGAATTTTATAGTGTATCAAAATTGGGGTACATTTTGACAATTTTATTTATATGAAAAACTTAGTCAAAATCTGTCTTCTTTTTTGAAAGAAAGTATGGAAAACCTAACAGATTGCATATTGAATAATTATGTTTAAAAAGAAATCTCACCTTAACTTTTATACAGCAATCCATCTTAAAAAGACATACCTTTTTTGGTAGGTTTGAATGTGTTGGCTTATTTGTTTCTGAGAGAATTCTAAGACTAGAAAAGAAGTCTCACTAAAATAATGGTTCAATTGCTTCTATGTATTGAGCAGTGACTATGTGCTTGGCACTGTCGTTAAGTACTTTACATATATTATCTCATTTAGTCTTTAGAATAACACTATGGCAAGGTATTATTATTTCCATTTTACAGATAAGCAAATTAAATTTTAGAGAGGCTAAATAACCTACTTATCCAAGATGAGAAAAACCAGTAAGTGGCTGAGCCCAGAATCTGGCTGCTCTAAATCATAACAGGCCTTCCTCCCCATAGGATTTTTTTTTTAAAGATTTTATTTATCTATTTGAGAGAGAGAGAGAAAGAGGGAGCATGAGCAGGGGGAGGGGCTGAAGGAGAGGGAGTGAATCTCAAGCAGACTCCCCACTGAGTGTAGAGCCCAATGCAGGGTTCGATCTCATGAGCCTGAGATCATGACCTAAGTCAAAATCATGAGTTGGACACTTAACTGACTGAGTCACCCAGGCATCTGCCCCATAGGAGGTATTTCTATGGCTAAATCAAATTCAGATCAATCTTACCTTGGTGGCAGCAAGTCATTATGCTGTATCTTATACTTCTATTTATCTTTATTATAAATCAACATTTAATCCAAGATACTCAGAAAATATCTAGAGTAAAACCAAAACCAAACAAAAACAAAAAACAAACAAAAAAACCCCTAATATCTTCATATAAAAGAAGAAAAGCAATTGGATTTAGGTACATTATCCTTCGTTCTGACCCTCAAAAGGGTTTTGGTCTTTGCATGCTCTTTGGCAAATTAATTGTACCCTGAAATTCATCTTAAAAGGGTAGGTCGGGGAGCCTCAGTGTCTCAGGTGGTTAAGCTGCCTTCGGCTGGAATCATGATCTCAGGGTCCTGGGATCGAGGCCTGGTATCAGGTTGAGCTTCCTGTTTAGTAGGAAATCTACTTCTCCCTCTCCCTTGGCCCCTCCCCCCTGACTCATGCTATCATGTTCTCTTGCACTCTCTCAAATAAACAAATAAAACCTTTTTTTATAAAAGGGTGGGTCAGACATTCATTGCAGGTTTGAACATGTTGGATTTTTTGTGACTTAATGAATTATAAGATGGCAGAAGATAAATTCTACAGAATCTGTCTAGGGAAGGGAAATGATTCAAAACTGATGGCTTAGATTAATTTATCACATTGGAAAGCTTGACATCAGGTTGTTCTGACATTACCCAGTACTGGCTAGTGCAACTGAACTGTTTTTAAGGCTTCAGGGTGTTATTTTTTTGTTTGTTTTCAAAGATTTTATTTATTTATTTATTTATTTATTTATTTATTTATTTATTTATTTATTTATGAGAGAGAGAGAGAGAGACAGGCAGAGGAGAAACAGGCTCCATACAGGGAGCCTGACGTGGGATCTCGGGTCTCCAGGATCAGGCCCTGGGCCAAAGGCGGTGCTAAACCACTGAGCCACCGGGGCTGCCCAGGTGTTATTTGTATATAAGTGTAGGAACAAGAAATAGGAAAAAATTAATCCCTAGCAAACGGGTGCCTCTTTCACCTATATACCTCCTGGGGTTTGTTGAATCCTTGAGAAGTTTACCTCATATAGTTTTGGCTAACATGTTACAACAGGGCAATTCCAGATACTGGCCTGATTGGCTACTGATAATCATGTTCTCAGTCTCATTACAAAACCATGCAGGTTTTTTGTTTTGTTTTGTTTTGTTTGTTTGTTTTTGGAGGAGAAAACAATAGGATGATTAGATCCCTTGTTTTACATTGTAACTTGCTTAAGGTCAAGCACAATTTAGCAGCTAAATAGAACCCAGAACTGCATGTTCCTGACTTCAAGCTCCATGTTTAGATCTCCTATTAGAGTTTGTACCTCTCTCTTTTCTGCCTCTTTACAGACTAAAATGAAGGTTAGGAGCATCAGTCAAAACCCAAATGTTTATTCTCTGTCTCTTCTGTTTAACTCAAAGGCTCCTTTGAATAAGAAGACCAAGTCTTTCCCTTCTTTACCACACCATCATTGTTTTCCAAGTGACACTCAGGCTCAAATAAGACTTAGAAGACTTTTGGATCAAAGGAAAGTGGTAAGTGAAGACTTCAAATTTAGCAGTGAGTACATTATCCATAATTTCTGTTTAGGCATGATGGCTATGTAAAAACAATAGCCACCTATGTAAAAACAAAAGAAGAAAAAGAATTGAATTGGCAGGGAGTTTATAGCAAAGATAGAACTTGGGCTTCTCTTAGCCTAATGCCATTTTCAATATACCAGTGACTGAACCAAGTCTGCTCCCATGTTAATGTGTTAGGAGTGGAGATACTGGGATGCTAATCAATTTATTTTTTTTTAAGATTTTATTTATTTATTCGTGAGAGACACACAGAAAGAGGCAGAGACATAGGCAGAGGGAGAAGCAGGCTCCCTGTGGGGAGCCAGATGCAGGACTCAATCCCAGGACCCCAGGGTCATGCCCTGAGCTGAAGGTAGACATTCAACCACTGAGCCACCCAGGTGCCCCAATAGTAATCAATTTCTAACAGAAAAGTCACACAAGGCTGGGCTGTAATCCAAGTCACCCATAAATATCTTTTTTTTTTTAATTTAAATTGAAGTTGCCAACATATGGTATAACACCCAGTGTTCACCTCATCATATGCCCTCCTTAATGCCCATTGCCCAGTTACCCCATTCCTCCACTCACCTCCCCTTCTGCAATTTTCTGTTTGTATCCCAGAGTTAGGAGTCTCTCATGGTTTATTTTCTCTAATTTCTTAAGAAAAACTACTGAAGTTCCAGTCTTTGGTTTGCTTTCTGCCACCAGGAGGCCTTTGGTATAAAGAAATAAACATATAACATTCAGGGAAATCACATTCTAACATAAGCACTACCATTAATTCAAGATCTACTCCTCACTAAAATGAAGTTAATTGGTTCATTTCACCTCAGACAAGTGGTCGGGCGACAGAGAACAACCTTCTTAGGCAAAGGCCTGTCCATGGTTAATGTGCCATGGGTTAATGTGCCATGATGGAACTGATATCTGGGTCATAGTCTAGTCTAGATCCAGACTCTGAATCTGAGTCCAGGTCTTTGACTCCCCATTTAGCATTTTTTATTCAGCTGGATGCTCTGGGTTTTGATTTTATAGAAGCTGGGTCTGATTCATCTTGGAAAAAATACCTTTTTTCTTTTTTTTAAGACAGCAGAGTGGTGTATCTTATATATTCTTTCTTAAACCACTAATGTGGGCTTATTATTTTAATATTTTGGGTCACACCATTTGCTTCAACGTGGATGGAACTGGAGGGTATTATGCTGAGTGAAGTCAGTCAGTCGGTGAAGGACAAACATTATATGTTCTCATTCATTTGGGGAATATAAATAATAGTGAAAGGGAATATAAGGGAAGGGAGAAGAAATGTGTGGGAAATATCAGAAAGGGAGACAGAACGTAAAGACTCCTAACTCTGGGAAACGAACTAGGGGTGGTGGAAGGGGAGAAGGGCGGGGGGTGGGAGTGAATGGGTGACGGCCACTGGGGGTTATTCTGTATGTTAGTAAATTGAACACCAATAAAAAATAAATTAAAAAAAATAATATTTTGGGTCAGAGAGTCTCTTAGAAGATATGGAGCTCATGGTAAATGGGTGAAAAATTGTTTTTAAATCAATGTCCCTTGGAACATAATGTAATAATGTATTTTAAATAAGTTTGTTTTCTTTTTTAAAAACCAGTCTGAGGTTTGAGCCAGTAAACACCTAAGGAAGGTGCAAATCTAAGTCTCTGAGCAAGAGAACTATTTTTTTTTAACTGGGTCTCAAGAAGGGGATATTATCATAGTGCCTCTGGCTGTGATCACCCCCAGAGAATGAACACGTGTAAGACAAAGGAGACAGCTGAAATGCTCAAACAATACAGTGAAGAGACTTATGTTTCCAAGGGCAACCTGAGAAAGAGGTGCTATGGGGTCCAGAAAAAGTGTAGGGTGCAGGAAGGAGCAAATGAAGGAGGGGTCCAGGAAGAGAGACCCTACATGCCATGTAGGGCTGTAGGTAGGAAGAAGGTAGCCACCCCTGTAAAGCTCCCCACTGCAGGGGGCTCTGGGAGTAGAAGGCCCAATATTTCATTTTAGGTGAATTGTTTGCAGTGCTAAAATGCAACCCTCTCCCAGGTCATCCTGGAAACCGTTAAAAACACTGCCACCAGGCAGCCCCGGTGGCGCAGCGATTTAGCGCCGCCTGCAGCCCAGGGTGTGATCCTGGAGACCAGGGATCGAGTCCCACATCAGGCTCCCTGCATGGAGCCTGCTTCTCCCTCCGCCTGTGTCTCTGCCTCTCTCTCTCTCTCTCTCTCTCTCTCTCTCTCTGTGTTTCTCATGAATAAATAAATAAATAAATCTTAAAAAAAACAAAACAACAACACTGCCACCTAGTGCAGATAAAGATGAAGAGATCTTTTACCAATTAGGGTTCCAGAGGAGACTGGGTCAAGACTCTGTGAGACCCACAGCTCAGCATGAAGGGACAAGAGATTCTCCAAGCAACTTGCAGAAATAGGTAGGGGGCTCACTGGAAATGGCTTGGAGCCATTACAGAAGGGTTCAAGAGAAAGTTGACCCCAGAATGCTACAAGGGAACAGAAAAGAGTCTAGTAAGACTTCAGACCAGATCTGGGTTGTAGATATGCTCTTTGAATGGACATGTACTGTGTTGCAGTTCACAAGTTTTTGAAATGTATGTTCCCTTCAGGGACAACTCCTACCCCTCCTTACTCTGATCTGAAATATGCTTCTTCCTAAGCAGTTCTGTCCTGTGGGTTAGATTTAGTTATTTTGTGTTTCAGAGAGCTCGTTCAGTTGATAATAGCCTCCCACTTCTATTAAACATTATAATTATGTAAGTGATCTAGGTTATTTGAGGCAGATTAGAAAATACAGATAAGCCAAAAGAAAAGTGTCTCAGTGTTACCACACTTTACAATGTATATGTAATTGCTTGTTTGAATTACAACAGTTAAAACTTTACCTGCCCCAATCAAGGAGCAGCTGATTTGGTTAATATAATTGTAGCTATCTAAGGATTTCATGTTCTGAACTTTCAGTTGTTATGGAATGGAAATGTTTCCAAAGCACATCCTAAAATTTAGCACCTTTAAAGAACATGAGATGTATAATGCTGTCTTTTTTTTTTTTTTAAGATTTATTTATTTGAGAGAGAGAAAGAGAGAGTGAGTGGGAGGGGCAGAGGGAGAGGGAGAGAATCTCAAGCTGACTCCCCAGTGAGTGTGGATCCCAAATGGGGCTTGATCTCATGACTCTGAGATCATGACCTGAGCCGAAACCAAGAGTTGGATGCTCAACCCACTGAGCCACCCAGGCACCTCTGTGGCCTTTTTGAGGATCTGATGATATTCTCCTATCAGTTATGGTATCAAGTATTTTTTATGGTGTTTATTCAGCACTGTTCTGATCAGCTTAGGTTCCCACAGGAGGATACGATTGACTTGTTTGAATGACTCTGTGGGCTGGAAGGGAGCTGAAAACCATTAGGTTGAGGACCAGGTGAGGCACAGCTGATTTGGCTAACAGGGAAGGTAGTTCGGTGACCAGCCTTTCCTTCTGGGTGGGAGGTATATCTGGCAAGAGTACGGGACTCACAGCTAGGCCTTTGGGGCCTACTGAGGCTCAACGTTATCAAGGCAGCCCATGAAATCTTAGGCCTGACCCTCCCTGTATGCCCCTGCTGTGTGCTCAGCAGGAGGAATAAGGTGGAGCTTGAAGAGCTGGCAATCAAGTTTAGGACACTCAGAACCAAATAATTACACTGCATTGTCATCAGCTCTACAATAGAAGAAGTATAAATTGATTGGAAGCATGGAGGAATGACTGGCTAATTGCCGGGGGCCCTTGAAGAAAGGCATCATGTCCAACATCAGTTATGGTTGCGAGTGGTCACTATAGGAGCTGGCAGACGGCAGAGAAACATAGCTCATTTCCCTGCACACGGTGAATGTCCCTTTGACTGCTAGTGCTTCCAAGCTGACATGTCTTTTTCATGGCACGCTATTCCTCATGTAGTAACAGTTTAGCCACAGGACCCATATTTTCCCATGCCTCCCAGACATGGTAACAGCCCTATGCTTATGCCTTCAAGGTAGAAGACACAGAATTGATATTTATCCCTCTCTCCCTGGAAACAAAACAAAACAAATAAAAACCAAAACAGAACGGTTGTCTTCTCTCTGTTTTTCCCTGCCTTGGTTCCTCTCCTCCCCCCTCTTTCTCTCTCCCTCTTCCTCTTTCACTCTCCCCCTCTCCTCCCCTCCTCCTCGTTCCTCTCTCCTCCCCACCCCCAGCTGTTATCATCCCCATCAACTTTTAATGTCTGTCTGCTGAACTGCTTGATGCTGTATACTGCTCTTAATTCTATTTTTATTCCTGCATCTTCCGTTCCTTGTCACCTTGCTCATGCTATTTTGCTTTTAACCTGCAGAGAGATTGATCTTCGGAAGACATAAGGAGCCAAAGAGCATTCTCCTCTCTTCTACACGTGTACATATGTTCTAGTTGGCAAGTTGACGAAACACAATCTTTGACTCTTCAACTCAGTGCTAACTGCTGGAAGTCAATTCCTGTCTTTTCTCCCAGCCCCATTAGTACAGACTTGATGTTGCTGCCATATTGGTCACAAAATAGTCTTTTTTTTTTTTTAAGATTTAATTTATTTATTCATGAGAGAGAGAGAGAGAGAGAGAGAGAGCCAGAGGGAGAAGCAGGCTCCATGCAGGGAGCCTGATGTGGGACTCGATCCTAGGACTCCAGGATCACGCCCTGGGCCGAAGGCAGGTGCTAAACCGCTGAGCCACCAGGGAATCCCAAAATAGTCATTTTTAATTAGTATTTCAACATGCTTACATTCAGTTTGTGATCTGATAGTCACATCACGGTCTCTGATGGGGGCCAATAAATAGTGATTCTCTTCTCCGATGCAATGTGGACAAATTGAGAGAAAAAATAGGCAAGTGGAGACCAAAAGACCATGGTTATTACTGAGGGAGTCTAAAACAGAGGATGTAGCTTAGCGAGAGGTAAACAGGCCTGCTAAATGGGCCCCTGAGCTTAGTAGATTTGCTAACTCTGTAAGGCTTGGCCTCTCTAGAGTCTTGCCCTGTACGGGAGATTCACCCATGTAAGAAAGGTACTGCTAACAGAGCACACAAAGGGGGTTCCTCCCAGGGCCTCCAATTACTCCAGCTGCTCAGATGAGTCGAGAGGGACTAACGTGCATTTAAGAAAAAATTCTCCTGAGGAAAACTAAAGCACTGGGGGGAAAGCATTTCTCCTCTACTATTTCACAATAGCTGTAATGCGAAATTGTGTACTTCAGAAAAACCAGCGTTTTTTAACTACTCTTTGTATCGTAATACTAAATTAACTGCTTGAGTTTTGGTTTCTTCTCTTAGATCATTCTATTAGACTATTCAATACTTGCGATGCACCTTATTTTGATGAAGGGGATGATTCACAAATTTAAAGTGCTATAGAAACACATCTTTGTGAATTCTCTCATAAGTTATGACTGATTGGTAGCAAAGAGTATTACAAAATAATTCTTATCTCTTATCTCATTATACTTATCTTTCTACATATTCTGGGAAAATTAAAAAAACAAAGGGTTGCAGAAGGGGAGGTGGGTGGAGGGATGGGGTAACTGAGTGACGGGCATTAAGAAGGGCACATGATGAGATGAGCACTGGGTGTTGTTATACTGTGTGTTGGCAAATTGAATTTAAATAAAAATTTTTTAATAACCCATAAAACATAGTCATAACACTGAAAAACCCAAGGTGATTTTTGCTACAAATAGAAAAAAGAAGTTAAAAGTAGCAAAAGCATGACACTGATTCAATATTAAACGTAATTATGTACTATCTGAAAATGCTCACTGGGTCATTTAGCAAAAAAATATATATAATGTATTGTGGACATTTTCCATTTTGATGGCTTAATGTGAAATATTTGCTATGTTAAATGCAATTTGACACTTCACATTTTTTGCTTCTTATGAATAAGTTATTGATTTAAAATTTGTACGCTGTTTTAGTCATAAAAGAATAATACAGAAAAATTATATGGCACTTTCGATTACTAAAGTAGTCTGCAAACTTTAAATGAATAATGGAGACAGCACCCCTGGGAGCAGGCCACAGACTCTATACACCTTATTTCCATGAGAGTTCCTGGGGAGTACAGTCATACAAATCACTATGTTTAGAAATTGTACATAACTACACACACACAATTTCTACAGGGAAGAGGGTGTTTGAATCTATCAAATACCTGACAGAAAGCTCATAGAAAATGAAATAGGCAAGCCTCCTATAATAGGATGTTAGGGCAGCTATTGTAAATGTATGCATAAATGTGTATGCAGAGAGAAAGAGAATTCTAAAAGCAATACATGATCTCACCTAGAGACTACTTGAAATGGAGACCAGGAAACCTGAGAGCTCACTTGTCCTCTGAGTTCTTTTTCCCTTTTATAAAAGATGGACACAATGCAGTAAAATACCATAGAAACGCCCATTTAAATTTGTCTTAAGAATGGATTCATGGAGTGCCTGGGTGGCTCAGTCAGTTAAGCATCTGCCTTCCACTCAGGTCATGATCTCAGGATCCTAGGACTGAGCCCCTCATTGTCAGGGTCTCCGCTCAGTGGGGAGTCTGCTTCTCCCTCTCCCTCTGTCCCCTTCCGCCTTCACCGCCTCCTGCTTGCATGTGCTCTCTCTGATAAATAAATGAAATTAAGGGATCCCTGGGTGGCGCAGCGGTTTGGCACCTGCCTTTGGCCCAGGGCGCGATCCTGGAGACCCGGGATCGAATCCCACGTCGGGCTCCCGGTGCATGGAGCCTGCTTCTCCCTCTGCCTGTGTCTCTGCCTCTCTCTCTCTGTGACTATCATAAATAATAATAAAAAAATAATAAATAAATGAAATTTAAAAAAAAACCCAAACCAAGAGAGATTCATGAAGGGCAAGGGTAGTTCAGAAACACACAAAGGAAGAAACGGACAAAAAGAATGAACGTGCCATGATTGCTAATTGTTTATTTCACACCCTCTGTTCTGAGAACTGTGATGAGTTTTGCAGCTAGTGGAGCCACTTTTTGGGTGTTTCCCTGCATCTGTGAAGAAGCAAACGCCATATTCTGATAGAGAACTGATAAACTGTAGGTCAGGAGCAGTTAAAAAACCCCCTCTTCCCAGGCTCTATTTAGAGCCTCACTTGTGTTATGCACTGATTCTCTTTTACACCCTCTACCTTCCTGCATCTCTCTCTTGCTGGCCTGTATTCAAAGGTTCTTCCTGTAGCAGGTCATTTGATAATGCTGAGAATTTCTGTCTTAATTTCTTTTTTTTTTTAAAGATTTATTTATTTATTCATGAGAGACACAGAGAGAGGCAGAGACACAGGCAGAGGGAGAAGCAGGCTCCCTGCAGGGAGCCCTATGCAGGACTCGATCCCAGGACCCTGGGATCATGACCTGAGCCAAAGGCAGATGTTCAACCAGTGAGCCACCCAGGCATCCCATGTCTTGTTTAACTTCTTAAGGTTAGGACTTTAAGGGGAAGTATTTTGTAAACTATGTTCATGGCTATTCCTGTTTCTATTGCCAGATTTTAAGAAGCATATACCAATACATGCTATAGACAATGAATGCCCACTTTAGCCACCATTTGCTTGAGAAAGAATTGTTCCCTAGCACTATTCTGTCCTTTCTCTGCCCTGCTTAGTGTCTTTGCACTCTTCTAATCCATTTTACCATGGTGCTGGCTCTGGGACCAGCAAGAGAACGGTTATCAATAGTCTAGCGGGTGTGTGTTTGTTGCCAATAACAGGAACTTAAACAACTAAGAGTTATTGGTCTCACCCAAAAGATGTCTGAGGATAATAGAGCAACCTAGTGAATATATACCAAGGATCCAGATTCTTGGTGCCATTTTATTCTATCATTCTTAGCGTGTTGGCCTTTGTCATCATCCATGTCATGCCATGGCTGAAGAATGGCTTCTGTGCTTCTGGGTGCCATCATATCTGTTTTCCAGGCTGGAAGAAAGAGGGAGAGAATGGAGGGTGCTGGCACCACTCCACTTTCATCTCATTGGCCAGCACTGTCACCTGGCACTCAAACTTCAAGGGAGGCTGGGGAATGGAGATTTTAGCTTTCACTGCTTCTATTGGAGAGAAAGAGTTAGCAGTATGAAACGGGCATTGTGGCAGCCCTGGTGGCACAGCAGTTTGGCGCTGCCTGCAGCCTGGGGTGTGATCCTGGAGACCCGGGATCAAGTCCCACATCGGGCTCCCTGCATGGAGCCTGTTTCTCCCTCTGCCTGTGTCTCTGCCTCTCTCTTTTTGTGTCTATGAATAAATAAATAAAATCTTAAAAAAAAAAAAAAAAGAAACAGGCATTGTATCAGCCAAACTGTGCTTTTTTTTTTTAAGATTTTATTATTCATGAGAGACACACAGAGAGAGAGAGAGAGAGAGAGGCAGAGATACAGGCAGGAGAAGCAGGCTCCCTGTGGGGAGCCCAATGTGGGACTCGATCCCAGGACCGCAGGGTCATGCCCTGAGTTGAAGGGAGATGCTCAACTGCTGAGCCACCCAGGTGTCCCCAAACTGTAGCTTTTATCACAAATGTCAACTGAGAGGTTTCCTATCCAACCTTTCCCCAATGGTCAGAAGTGATTGATTCCATGGTGTTTCCTCTATCCAACTATCATACTCCTTCCCTAATTTTATATAACATATCATATTTGTTTAAAAATTAAATATGCAGGCAGCCCAGGTGGCTCAGTGGTTTATCGCCGCCTTCAGCTCAGGGCCTGATCCTGGAGACCCAGGATCGAGTCCCAAGTTGGGCTCCCTGCATGGAGCTTGCTTCTCCCTCTGCCTGTCTCTCTCTCTCTCTCTCTCTCTCTCTCTCTGTGTCTCTCATGAATAAATAAATTTTTAAAAAATCTTAAAAAAATATGCACTCTGTAGGCTGTACTGGAACAAGAATAATAATCACAATGATACTGATTTATTCATTAATTCTCTCAGTTAATGTTCAGTTATTGGATCTTTATCTTTAACAGCGAAGCACATGGGTACAGTGCTGTGTTCCCTGTCACTGAGCATATGTCTTATCTGGACAGTGCTTTATCCATCAGGAATGCTTTCACTGGTGACAAGCAGAAGATTCAAATAACAGTAATTTAAACCATTTTAACAATCTATAATTTACTTTTAAGAAATTCAAAAGGAGATGTGTGGCCCCACCATGTTAGGGTGCTGGGATTATGTCTCTCTGATTCCCCTCATGATTGAAGAAGGCTGCCACAGCTCCAAACACATCATCCTTCAAGAATGTGTCCAAAGACAGCCATTCTCTTTTATCAGAGAATACAATCTTCCCTAGAGGCCTCCTCGGCAGACTTATTGGCTACAAGGGTCATGTGGGTCACCACTAGCTTTAGGAGAGGTTGAAAGGGAGGTATTTACCTAGTGAACAAGGTGAAGGAGTTGGGAATTAATCTTGAATGGCCAACCAGGAGTGTTGCCATAGATGCCTTACAGCTTCATGATCTCATCTTATGACTCAATGGGACTACTGTCCAAACACACTAGAAACTCAAACCTGGAATAAGAGGTAGGAGCAGCATTCTGCTATGTGGGAACTTCTGGTTGGGAAATAATTTAAAGATCCTTTGAAGTTGCAAATTTAATACAAGGGTTTTAAAGATATTATAATGCATTTTGCCTATAAAGTATACATATAAGAACCCAAGGAGTAATTCAAAAGATTTTGTAGTTTGGAAAGATAATTACATGGTGGACTGAGAAGAGAAATCAGGATACATGGATTCTAGACTCAGCTTTGGTTAACACACTAGAAGGATTCTGAGCCTCTGCTTCCTCATCTGTAAAATGTACTTGAAAAAAATCAGGTGACTCCTAGACTCCTTCTCAAATATATGAATAGTGCTATGGGCTAGAAGAATGTTAAAAACCTTCTGTTACAGAGGTGCCTAGGTGGCTCAGTTGGTTGAGTGTCCAGCTCTTGTTTTTTGCTCAGGTCATGGTCTTGGGGTCATGAGATCAAACCCTACTTGGGCTCTGTGCTCAGCATGGAGTCTGCTTGAGATTTTTTCTCTCCCTCTCTCTCTGCCTTTGCCCCTCCCCCCCAAATACAACTAAAAAAACATCTATTACAGTCTCTTTTTATAAATGAAAGAACTCAGGCTTGGGAAGGTCACCATTTGTCCAAATTCATTCATCTAATTTAGAAATTTGGGTCCCAGCATGTAACACACTATACTTTAACAAATATTGATATTGCATCTTTTAAAAAATTTATTTATTTATTTATTCACAAGAGACAGAGAGAGAGAGAGACAGAGAGAGTCAGAGACATAGGCAGCAGGAGAAGCAGGCTCCATGCAGGGAGCCTATGTGGTACTCGATCCTGGAACTCCAGGATCATGCCCTGAGCCAAAGGGCCACCCAGGCATCCCTTGATATTGCATCCTAATAGACCTTTAAAAAAATTCAACCTCTTCCTCTACTTTTTCATTTTAGGCAGAGTCTCTCCAGTAGCATTTTACTCTATTTAGTAGAATTCAGATAATGAGTTATTTTAAAGCCCACATTTTAGCTGTAAGTTCTCAGAGTACTTAACCTCTCTGTAAAATAATAATTGCACCTCCTTCATAGTCTTTTTTCCCCTTCTTTTTTGAGGACTAGATCAAGTAATCTGAGGAAAGTTAGTGTAGGGACAGCAAAGATGTCATCCCAGCCATCTACCTCAGTGCTTAAAACTCCCCCAAGCTTGAAAAATGTCCCAGACCAATTTCCCCAGCAGGTTGTGTGGAGGCTGTCCAAATCTCATGATTGTAATTTTGTCTTTATATGGTTTTATCTTCTACCTTCACATTATATAGATCTGAAGGCTCTGGGTAATAGCTAAGGGCATGGTACATAACTGGAAGTCAGACCCATCATTTGCACCACTGCGGAGCTCAGTAACCAGTGATTTGTATGAGACAATTTAAATCACTTGCATCAGGGATTCTGAACCTGGGATTCGTGGATGGGCCACAGGGGAACTGGAACCACCTGACATTTCACTGAAACAGGCTTTCTTAACCTCAGCACTATTTACATTTTGGGCTAGGTACTTATGGGGGGTTGTCTGGTGCATTTTAAGGTGTTCAGCAGCATTCCTGGCCTCTATCCACTAGATGCTAGTAGCACCTCCCTCCTCATGATAATCAAAACCTTGCCAGGGGCACCTGGGTGGCACAGTCAGTTGAGTATTTGAGCCCATCAGGTCATGATCTCGGGGTCATGGGATTGAGCCTGGGTTGGGCTCCCGGCTCAGTGCTGACACTGCTTGTTCCTTTCCCTATTCCACGTTGTTCTCACGTGCTCTCTCTCAAATAAGTAAACCAAATATCAACAACAACAACAACAACAAACTTCAGATCTTGCCGAATGTTTCCTGGGGTGCATCATCTCCCGTCTCTCCTTTGGGAACCACTATGATAAAGCTTAATATGTATATGTGGTTTTTTTTTTTTTTTTCCTGAGAGGCTCTGCATATTCTTAAAAAGTTCTATATAACCTCAAAAAGGTTGGGGCGGATTACTGAAATCCTTTCAATGGGATAATGAGAGAACACACATCTCCAGTGTCGTTGTGGGAACAACGCACAGAATCGTGGCTAACTGAAACGATGCTCTTTGAACATTTACTATGAAATGTTATTTATACCTATGCATTTATTACTTTCAACTACTTTGAAAAAAAACACTTCACAGACTCATCTGGGGAAGTGTCTGCTTCGCATATTGCTATTCCCAGATGGCGGGATTCTTAGGACACTGTCTTCAGCCCCTCGCGCCGTCCGCGTACTGACTGCAGCTCTGGACTCCGGAGACGGTAAGCGCTAGGGACGAGCGAAAAAGAAAGAAAGAAAGAAAGAAAGAAAGAAAAGAAAGAAAGAAAGAAAGAAGAAAGAAGAAGAAAGAAAGAAAGAAAGAAGAAAGAAAGAAGAAGAAAGAAAGAAAGAAAGAAAGAAAGAAAGAAAGAGGAATCTCACGGTGGTATTGATTGCGGGTGACTGGAGGGGAGGTGCAGGAAGGGCGGCTGGGGGGAGGGGTGTGGGGGATGGGGATGGGGACGGGGACCCTGGGGCGCTCCGGGGGCGTCCCCGGGGGCCCGCGGGCTGCCGCCTCCTGCCCGCCCCCCGCCCCCCGGGCCCCGGGCCCCGGGCCCCGCGCTCGCCGCTCGCCGCTCGCCGCCTCTCCGCGCACCGGCCTTGCGCAGTCCTTGCAAGGTGGCCACGGCGCCGGCTGTCCTCGGGCCCCGACGGCCGCTCCCCCGGCGCTCCGGCCCCTTCCTCCGCCGCAGCCCCGGGAGCCAGCGGGGACGTGCGGGCGAGCCGCGGCCGGCGGGAGCGCCGAGAGGGCGGGGTTGGTCCCCACCTGTGGGTCCGCGCGCCTCCCGCCCTGCCCGCAGGGGTCCCCGTCCGCGTCCCGGTCCGCCGGCCGCGGGGGGGTGGGGGGGGGGGAGGGGGAGGGGGCGGTGCGCGCCCCGCCTGCCAGGGGGAGCTCCGCGGCCCGCGCGTGGCCCCCGCGCCCCGCCGAGCCGCCGCGGGAGAGCCTCCCCCTCCGGCCGGGCCGAGGAAGGGCGCTGCGGGCGCCGTGGGTGACCCGCCCGCCAGCCGCCAGCCGCGTGAGCAGGCGCCCCGGGTCCCCGCCGCGGCTCGGGCTGCGACCCCCGGGCCCGGCTGCGCGCGGCCGCTGCCCCCCCGCCCCTCGGGGGCCCACGCTGGGCTCGCCTCGCCCCGCCCCGTCCCGGCCCGCCCGGGCCCCCCAGCTGCAGCCGCGGCCCCCCTCCCCTCCCCTCCCCTCCGCTCCCCTCCCCGCCGCCCGCCCCGCCCCGCCCCTCCGCGCCCGCCTGCCCGCGGCCGCGTCCCCCAGCCCCGGGCCGGGCCCGCCGAGCTCCTCCGCCGCCGCCGCCGCTGCCTGGTGGACGCGATCTAGAAAGAAAAAAGTGGTGGAGGCTGCCCGGGAGTGACGCACTGGACTGGAAAAGGGCGGCGGGCGGAGAGGAAACGGTAGGGGCGAGGGCCGGGCGGGGGGCCGGGGGGCCGGCGCTGGCTGCGGGCACGCCGGAGCGGGGGCCGGGGCCCGGAGGAGAGCCGCGGGAGAGCCGCGGGAGAGCCGCGGGAGAGCCGCAGACCCGCAGACCCGGGGGACCGGCTCAGGACCGCCCCGCAGAGACGGACGGGCGGGCGGGAGCGGCGCGGGCCGAGCGGGCTCCAGGCGGAGCCCCGGGAAGGGCGCTGCTTCTCCACCGGACGCGGGATCGTGCAGCGGGAGACGCGGGCCTAACAGTTTCGCCGGAACCGATGAATCAGAAGGAAGCGATGCCTGGGCTTTGTTTCATGGACACTAGAGGAGAGGTAGAGACGGAAGGAACCCACACAGACCGCTGAACGAGCCTGGCGAGCGCCCCGTGGCTCCATCCGCGCCGGGTGCCCGGACGGTCTGAAGCATTCGCTGACTTACGTGCTCTGCAACTGCGAGGACTGCCCTAATTATTGTCTTCGGGCTCACGCACAGTGATTGCACCTAAAGGGACACGGAAAAGTTGCTACAAGTTAGGAACGTGAACTTGCAAGCCAAATAAACAAACCATGGTATGGTTCACTTTATTTTGATATTCGGAATTATGTTTACTGGCAGTAAAAATGCTACATTACTTTTACCGCGAGCATGTGAAACGAATTCACTGACTTGGCAAACAGAAGCCACGCATTTCTTTAAGTAAATAGCTGTCAAGAGTTAATCTGGGAGCATCTATAGGACATGGAGACTTGAGAAGGCTTTGAGCTACTTTGACAAAACCTGGACTGTAGAGAAGTTTACAGAGAGAATTAGTTCTTCCCGCTCTTGAAGTGTTGAGGCAAGTTTGAATGTTTATTAATTAACAGTTGCAGACCAACTGAACTGGTGGTGTCGCTTCTCTAAAAACGTTTAACTTTTCTAATGCTTATCATTGTTTTGCCAGGGACCATCATCTTTACTACAGAGGATGGGAAGTTGATGGCCAGTAAGATTGAAGATCCATTCCGTTCCTAGACACCCCTGCCCGCATCACAGAACTGCGGATTGCCTGCCGTTCCCTGGTGGTTGCACACCTTCACTCACTCCTGCAATCCCAGAACTGTTACTTTGGGTCCTCTTTGCCCTATCTGTTGAAACATGGCATCCAGCCTGACTTGTACCGGGGTGATCTGGGCTTTGCTCTCCTTTCTTTGTGCTGCCACCTCCTGTGTGGGGTTCTTTATGCCTTACTGGCTCTGGGGATCACAGCTGGGCAAGTCTGTGTCCTTTGGTACTTTCCGGAGGTGCTCCTACCCTGTGCATGATGAGAGCCGGCAGATGATGGTGATGGTAGAGGAATGTGGGCGCTATGCCTCCTTCCAGGGCATCCCCAGTGCAGAATGGAGGATCTGTACCATCGTGACAGGCCTGGGCTGTGGCCTCCTCCTCTTGGTGGCTCTCACTGCCCTCATGGCTTGCTGTGTGTCGGAGCTCATCTCGAGGACCGTGGGAAGAGTGGCTGGAGGAATTCAGTTTCTGGGGGGTAAGTGACTTGTTCGATTTGACTTGATTACTGGAATCCCAGAGCAGTATTGAAAATTATGTTCCAGTTGTCTGCAGAAATCCTTATAATTGGCACTTGGAATGCTCTGGAGAAAGAGAGAGACATGGGATAGCTTTGGAGATAGCCTGCCAAAGTCAAGATTTTTTTTTTTTTTTTTTTTTTTTTTTTACCGGAACTGTTTTACAACTTCAAGAGATCTTAATTTCTGACCCTCCTTAGACATATATACATCATTGGCCTGCTAAGTACAACCTATATGAGGCAGTAACATTGAGACTGTTTAAATGAAGTAGGGGAGATAGTTTAGATTTTATGACTTCCTGCTCTTCTTGTTCAACAGTAAGCAATTAGATTATCTGTGTCTTACTGGCGTCTTCAGGTCTTTAGAGATGAAGAGTAGAAAAGATCTTGATTCAACATTGCTGTTATAAGCGTTTAATTCTCTTTGGCAGGTGTAAAATTGACCCTTGCCTAGTCTTAAACTATATTTCTAAATAAATGACTACTGTTTTAAATGAGAGATCAGTTTTACATGAACGACTGTAGATTTCACTATGCTTACAAATACAGCTATAGGCGTAATTATCTTGTTAGGATTTAACTTCCTTGGATGCTCTTCCTGTGAAGGCAAAAAAAAAAAAAAAAAAAAAAAAAAACAAGCAAATACTGTGTGCTTGTCCCAGATGGACTGGAGAGTCTCACTAACACCAGAAAAGGTTTGATTTCTATTTGGGTTTCCTCCAACAAGTATTACTTCAATATCTCTGATCATATGGTTTTAATTATACTTTATATATTTTCCACTGTGCTTTTCACCTCCATTCTTCAAACTGACGGGTTGAACTTGTCTGATTTATAGTCCACCCTGCTAAAATATGACAACCTGTGGATAGCACAGAATGAAGGGAAATAGGAAGCCAGGAAAACATATAAAAATGTATTTGTAACTTCATTACAAAGTAAAAGTCTGTTCCTCTTCCATTTGGGGTTTTCTTACAGTCTTGTGAAGAATACAGAAGAAGAAGAAAAAAATTAAAATGGATAGTTCTCAGGTAGGCTCTGTATATTGGAGGAACCCCAACAGATGATTGTGGGTTATTTGATATAATGCTTTCAGGTGACATTTTGAATAAGAAAACCCTTGCATTAAAAAGGCAAGGGGCAAAGAAGGTTTGTGTTTTAAAATAAATGACAAGAGTTGCTTGCGGTTCTTTATTCCTCTACTGGATGAAATATATATATTTACATAGAAGTAAAGTAAAATGATTAGAAAACACAAAGAAGTTGTTGAAAGCTGAGATATAAATACAGAATTTGAAAATTCTTTGATACCACAGATTTCAGAAATAGAATTAATGCCAGGAGTATTTAAAAAAAAACTTTTTTTTTCTTTAAGGATAAACTTGATTTGCTGTTTGTGTTTCACTTGGCTCAGGAAAAATGCATAGGCAGTTTCTTTTTCTCTGCTTATGGTAAATATCTCACTTTCCATTTTTCCTTCATTTTAGGGCAGGGACTGCTATTATTTCTGGCAGAACAGGAAAATACAAAGAGAAATCAGTTTTTATTGATTATCTTTAAATGTATAATGAAGGAAGGCAACAGTAAGTGAATCTGAGACCCATGAGATTTATGCTTCCCTCTGTAAGTGATGTATAGATTTTTTTGGAATAATATAGAGCTAAATGCTCTGTTTTACAGAAAACTCAAAGGGAAAGATCACTGGGGAAGTTATGTGTATTTTTAAATGGACCTTTTCTCCCTTTGTACATGCTTTTCATGAACTCTGCTTGGCAAGAGTCACTGACGTTAAGCTAGGATATAGTTTATTATTAGCAGTTGGTATTCTCTCATTTCTCATATATCTTTCTCCTACCTGGTAAAAAATAATTATGAATGTAAGACCTAAAAGGTTTTTCTGATTCAGACCTCTTGAGGGCACAAGTAAGTAAATACATCCCATTATTCAAGTTAATAGTAAATTTGAAATGAGAAAATAACCTGAGTTATGGACTAGGTTCTGAAAAATCTGCCATTCATCACTATTGCTTAATGGTAGACGAGTTGAAAAACAGCCTCAAAAATAGTTATTCCCATTATTCATCTCATAATTGTTTGGGGTTTTATACATAAAAACTTAAGTGATACATAATTTTATTTTATGAACTGTTTCATAAAGTGAGTGGGTTTCATTAAAAACTGCAAAATACCAAGCCGGTGAGTTCTTTGAATTCTGTAGGTGGCCGTGCTTCAGAAATACAGTCAACATGCAGCGTACTCTGCTATAAGGCGGATTCGCTTACTAAAAATGATTCACTCAGAAGGGTTATGTTTAGCTAAAGTTAGAATTGCTCCAAAAACAACAGGAAGCAGAAAAATGGTAAAGTACAGAGGCGTCCTGCTTAACCCTGCCTGCTGTGTTTAGAGTTTGCACATATGGTGTAACATCAGGCAGTAAAACCCCTGCAGTACTTTGGAACTAGTTAAAGGACAAAGTGTCAACCTTAATTTTGAATTGTCTTGCTATGGTTGGTTAGAGGTTAAAATGTCACCTGTCAACAGGCAGAGCAAAGCAAGATAGACTGTTGCATATGACATTTGCTCCCCATAGAGGAGTCCTTCAAGGAATCAATGATTTGTGCTTTTCTTGTGGCAGCTTGTACATAAACTTTAATTGCCACATCTTCATCTTACATTTTAAGTCATGTTTCTGTCATAATTTTTAAAAACTGGCTTCGGTGGAGTTTTACTCTCAGTTGAGTTTTTAAAAGGCATGCAGAGAGCCTTGGAGAAGTACAGTGTGGAATAAAAATGGGTGCATGCCTATTGGATGGTGATGGTGCTCTGAGAAAACAGGTTTTCACATTGGATTTGTTTGTTGAATATAAAATTGTGTCGTCATGAAGTCCTCCCACAAAGTTTTTAAACATTAATGTCACACTTTTTAATGCATGTGTTGGGAAAATGCCTGACTTGCGTGCCCTGTAAATAAAACATGGGGGGACGTTGTAAAGACATATCAGGTCTGCTGTAAGTTCTATAACTGGTGCTTGTGAATGTCAGGATCTGAATGTGTTGATTTTTGCCCTAAGAAAGTACTGTTGCTGCTGTAATAAGGGAGCACGGGAGGGAGTCCTACATTTATACTCTTCCACATTTATCCTGAATGTGCGTCACATGTATGTATAAAATGGGTACAGGATGCTAATCGGTAGCAAACGGTGACCTTTCCAGTTTGGAGGGTGTCCTGTTTCTAAGAAGCCAGGGGAAGACCCATCTTCTCAGCTAATTGATAGTTAAGTGCTGCTGAAGACAGTAATGATGATGAAGTGTTCCTCTGAGCATCACTTTCTCTGTCTGCTGAAAGCATCATTGCCTTTCCAGAGTCCCTTCACGGTAGGGTCCCACCTGGACCTGTCTG
The DNA here is from genome assembly GCF_003254725.2 of Canis lupus dingo. Lineage (NCBI taxonomy): Eukaryota > Metazoa > Chordata > Mammalia > Carnivora > Canidae > Canis > Canis lupus. The sequence continues at coordinate 1,518,753 of NC_064267.1, forward strand.
TCATCCCTTTACGATGAGGACTTGTGACTCTCCTTCTCCTGCTCCATGTTAGGTCTGACTTGTCACATGATATGCCACATTATGCTCTCCTTCCTTTCTGGTTATCTGTCGAGTGACCACTAAGGAGTAAGATAAATGAGAAGTGTTGGCATATTAATGGGCATAGTGGCTTTTTAGTGACTGTATCTTAACTGGAAGAGGTTGCTCTGATTTTAAGAAATCAGAATACTTCTGAGGCCAGGTGGGGGAGGAGGCAGGGCTCTTTTTCCTTCTCTTTGAGTTACACCTTATGATTGCTTACTACTGTACTCCTGCTCCTTTCAGTCTCCTCCCTAACCAACAAGGTAAAGTCCGGGTGAGTTGTCTTGAGATCTGAACCTACAGTTCTCAAACTTTACCATGCATCAAGATCACCCAGGGCTTTAAAAACAGATTTCTGGGGCCTCCCCAGGAACTTCTGAGTCAGTAGGTTTGGTGAGCAGCCTGATACTTTGCATTTCTAACAAGTTTCCAGATGATGCTGGTTCTGAGCCCATACCTTGAGAACCCTGTTCTCGGTTAACCATTTCATATTATAGAAATATGGGACTTCTGGTAGATGGTTTACTTTCAGAACTTAGTTAATATTCAGTTGTGTTACAATCTGACATAGATTTCTATAATTGGGCTGTGGAAAGATACTGTCTGTGTAGCGTCCTCTTGGCTGAGGGACATCCTTGTTACAACTCTCCTGTCTTTGTCACAGAGAATCATTTTCCTGAGGTTCTCTCTCTGAATACATACTATATACATGTTATAATTATAATATGTATGTTATATATAATATGGACTGTGTGTGTGTGTATACTTTCATTTACCATTTCCCTATGCCGGAAACAAGATTTTATAGATGGAGAACTCAAAATAACACCTTGACACACCCTCTGTAGTTTTTATGCAGTGGGTTTTCTGTCATGGATTGCCAGTTGAAAGATGTGAAGTCTATATAGCAGACTGGAAAGATGGGCAAACACCACCCTTGATGAACTCCATGAAACCACGTCTAGCAAAAGCAAAGATTAGGCCAGCAGGACACTCAGGAGCCAGCCGGTCAGAGCTTCTGCCAGTAGGCAAGATGGCACTTAAATTGGCTTCGACTAAGGTAAAGGTCTCCTGGTCTTAACCGTCTCTAGGGAAAAAGATGATGTGTTCTGCCTGAAGACAGGTACTTTCCAGGGCCACCAGCCACACCTTTCCTCCCAGCCATATGTCCCACATACACTGCTTGTCTAGAGGTACAGGGTGCAGATGGAAGCTAGGCAGTGTGGCAGTGCGAGCGGGGCTTTGCCAGCCAGGAAGGGGCGAGAGGGGTCAGCACTGTGGATAACCGAACCAAATGCCACAGGTACTGTCCACTCTGAGCTCTGGACTCGTTAAAGGCAGGGATGTCAATGAATTAGCTGATGTTTTTTTTTTTAGCTGATCTTTTTAAAGATCTAAAACACCAAATTTTATATGTTTGTATTTAATGTTTTAAAATTACATTTTCAAATAGTCATGATCACCATGTAAAGTTTTCTTGTACATACTTTTTTTTTTTTTTTTTAACCCAGGAGAACTCTTATTTTAAAGGCTTACTTTGAAAAGTTTTTCAAGGTTTTCAAATTTTCCTATGAAACTTTCAAGTTCTCCATATCAATAATTAACGTCAAAATTCAGTACAATGTTCTTTGAACTCTCTAGTGGGCCTAAAAGCACCCTAGGAGTTTATTTCTCCTGGGGGGGTCCAGCTCTGACCCCGAGAATCTGATTTGGCAGGTCTGGGTGGGGCACAGGTAAAGCACTTTTAACAGAGTCCCCAAGGGTTTCAGAACACAGATGGTCCCCAGGCCACATTTTGAGAAACATGAACCGATTTTGTTCACTTCAAACCCCATATGATATCAATATTGGGGCATAGGCTTACGTCTACTGCTAAGCTAAGTGTGGAGTATCAATCTCCTTCTATCCATAGTTACCTCGGGGATAATGTGATATGTGCAGTAAAATTTCACGATTAGCAGGAACAGACCAGTTTATAGCTGTGTTCTTTCTGAGCTCACAGATCTTAGGTGTTACTGGTGGACATCAGCCCTGTGTATACACTCAGAAAGCAGAAGAACCAAATCTTCCATGCTATGCTTAGATAAAGACTATTTTGATTTGTGACTCCACCTGCAAATTTCAAGTCTGCCATTGTTTCCTATGCTGTGTTTGTATCCTGCAGCCTGCAAATGCATTGTTGCTGGTTTATGTTCTGTTTTTGTTTTTTTTTGGAGGGGGGAGGGGGAGGAGACATTTTGATTAGTTACCAGACTCCTTTGAACTTCACCATGAGTCTCCTCCAGTTGTGCTTCAAATTTAGAGTGGAAGCTGCCAAGAGAGAAGCAGTCTGGGATCATCTGACCCAGAGTAGTAGAAGCCAGGTTTGCATGCGCCCATTGGCCAGGCCTCCCCTGCCCCATCTTGCAGACACAGACGTCATACAGGCTCCAGGAGCTCTGGCCCTGTTCTGAGGTTCACTCTGTGACTGCTTACAGCCACAGCTGCTGAACAGTCCCAACTGTTCTGTGGTCCAGTACTGAACTCTTGGTTTCTTTACTGCCAAATGTACTCAATTTTTACCTGTTTTGAGTGACAGGTTTTTTACTTCCTAAGTTTATATTTCTGAAAAAAAAAATGCTAATGGTAGTAATTAATTAAGATGGTGGAATAAAGGGTTATTCATTGCACTTGGGCCTATCATGCAAACAGCTGTGCAAGACCTTTAACCTAGAATTATTTCGATTGATATTTTTGACAGGGTCCAAGTCTTCATTTACTTTCTATGGAGTAGAGTCTTTCTAAGAGAGTCATTTGACTTTTAGCTTACTTCCCTTTGTTATCACCAGCTAACATACCTGTAGCTAGATACCACTGGAGCCATACTAGGGTTAGTATGGGTTAGTTAGCCTCTCTGATGCAGAGATTGCACACTGGTGAACTGTTATATAAAAGTGTGTTGTCACAAAGAAAGCAAACTGAGGAACGTGATTCATAACCATTCCCATAAAAGAAAATACCTCAAAACACATACTCTGGAGAGCTTTACATCATCCTATATGATATCATGAGGTGCATAAAATTTGCACTGGGCATATAGTCATTATTGGTACACTGTGAGTACTTGATCTCTCCTGCTACCTCCAGCTGGGTAAGAGTGTCTTATGGCGTGTGCTGGGTGTGGTCAGAAGGAATACCAGAATACCAGCATCGGGTTCAAAAGTTATTCATGAATGTCATTAAAATTCATCTTCTTCTTTTTTTTTTTTTCTTAAGATATCACCCTCCATGTGTTCTGAGGACACTAATTCCTGGGTGTACCAATAGATGTTTACAGGAAAGAATAAACAGGAACAAGTAGATTCGAGAAACATTTGGTTATGGGAAGTTAATCCATTTCATTACAGCAGAGAATTCAGTATGTTGTCGATTACCATCTCCCCGGAGGAATGGGGACAGCATAGTATTAAGTGTTTAATTTATTTAGGCCCAGCGCCCTGAAGGGACCAGTACTGTGTGGAACTTATTCTGTTCTCATTTTACCCCATTGAGGCAGGCAATTTATTCTTTTTCGCAGCTGAGAACACTGAACTTTAGAGAGTGACACCCAAAGGTATCTCATTAGTTTTTGTTTGTGCTGTGAATGCTATCACCCATGATAAAGTGTTCATTGAAATTCCACCTTGTATCATGCAGAATTCAGAATATCTGACCATGGTGGATCATAATGTCTTTCAACATAGGTAAATATTTTTTGTTGTTCCTTGGTCCTCCCTCTATGTTTGTAGTGTGATAAAACCACTTTTAGTAACATGACTTGGCAACTTATTGCCAATTCTCAAAAAATGCATTGCAGGGGCACCTGGATGGCTCATTTGGTTAAGTGTCTGCCTTTGGCTCAGGTCACGATGCCAAGGTTCTGGGTTGGAGTCCCATGTTGGGCTCCCTGCTCAGTGGGGAGTCTGCTTCTCCCTCCTCTTCTGCCCACCCTCCTCACCCTGCTTGTGTGTGTACGCTCTCTCTCAAATTGATAAATAACATCTTTAACATCTTTAAAAAAATGCATTGCAGGTTAACATTAATAATGTGATATGCAGGAGAGACACCATTAGGGGAGAATGCCAGAACACTTGACTAAAGTTTTTTTAACAATTACTTAACAGAAGAATGTTATCTTCCATTATTATATGCTGACTGAGTTTCCTAGTGTAAGTACCCCAGTGTTAGAAGCCTTTGTAATAATCCTTTGTTAAGGCTAAAGATAATGTTAATTCCAGAGGACACATTTCTTAGATAACAAAACCAAGGACCTTGGATCTTTCTATAGAAATGAAGGATAATGTTTGACATTGTCAATCTTTATCATTAAAATGTTTGTGATAGAAAAAAAGAGAGTTTTAGGTAGATCACTCTGAGAAGTCTAGGTATTTACTAGGGACTTCTGAATGGTTATTTTTAGAAGATCATGAGGTTTCAACGTTGTTCTAGTTCTGGTGCATTGATATTGCTGACTAATTATTGTGGGATCTAGGTATTTTTTCTTTATACGGTAAATGTCATACCGGCTAGTGATTTGGTTTTACAGTTCATGAAGCTCAAAGGTAATGTAAGCTCTGGAATGACCTGATTATAACTCTGGTAAATAATTTACCTTTCCTGTGTCTTATACTTTCAATAATCAAGCAATACTAGGTACTTTGATATACTGAAACAAGTATAAAAATATTGTTGTATAAAAAGAAATTTCCATTTTATGGTTCTCTGTTTTTCTCATATGTCTGATGCCTTCAAATAGCGCAGGAACCAAGATTTATGATTTTCTTCTGGCCCTACAGTGACTGGAATAGTAAATGACATCTTACAGGTTCAATTAATACTTGACGATGAATTATTTAGTTTTAATTATTTTTTAGCAACATTTTTATTTATATGATGTGATCTTGTTCTTTTCTACCTCACAGAAATATTTCAGAGATGAAATAAAATAATGCCGTGAATATGAAGACATTTAAAGCAGTGTCTCCTTATGATGTCTCTGAATAATGTTAGTCCTTTGGGAAAAAAAGGTGTTCTGTGTTGAAATGATGCTGCATAATACAACTCTCTCTTCAAGCACATTTTAAAAGCTCTGGGTGAACTTTGTTCATTTTCTGCAATAAAGAAACCAGCTGCTATGGTCTAAAAAATTTTGGCCACCCCACCCCAAATCATTTGGTGAGGTCCTAATTCACCATGAGATGGTAGCAGTAGCTGGGGCCTTTGGGAGGTGATGTGGTCATGAGGGTGGAGCCCTCATGAATGAAATAAATGCCACTGGTAACAGAAATCAGAGACAGCTTTATTTCTCCTTCTGCCCCTCAAGGATCCAATGAGAAGAGGGCCCCCATCCAGCCACACTGACACTTTAATAAGTTTCTGGTATTTTTAAGCCATTCAGTCTGTGATATTTTGTTATTGCAGCCCCAGTGGACTAAGATACTATCTGCCTAATGCTGTGATTCACAAACTTATTTGGGAATAGCAGAATCCTATTTACCTGTGATAGGCAATAAGATCTTTTTGAATTAATAGACAACAGAATAAGCTTTTGGAAATGTTGAGTTAAGATACATAGTAAATCCAGTGGACTAGTGTTTATGGGCATTTAACAGTATTGAGTGTCCTATTATATGCCAAATAACGTCTAGCTGTTTGGATACAAATTGAGATAAGGTCCCTCCTATTAAGGAGCCCACAGTCTTTTTTACAGTTTTTTTTTTTAATTGAAGTATACTTAACATATAAAGTTGTATCCAGTCTTAAGCGTACAACATAGTGATTCGACAATTCTATATATTACTTCGCGCTCACCACGATAAGTATACTTATCATCTGTCACCAAACAACATTATTACAATATTATTGACAATATTCTCTATGCTGTACTTTTCTTACTCTTGACTCATTTATTTTGTAACTGGAAGTTTGTATTTCTTAATCTTTTTTACGTGTTTCATGTATCCCCACCCATCCATCTCTCCTCTGGCAATCACTAGTTTGTTCTCTATTTATGAGTCTGATTTTTTCCTGCTTATTTGTTTTTTTATATTCCACATATAAGTGAAATTGATGATATTTGTCTTTCTCTGTCTGAATTATTTCACTTAGCATAATGCCCTTAGGTCTTCCATGTGTTACAAATGGCAAGATTTCGTTCATTTTTATGGCTCAGTAATATTCTATTGTATATATTTACCACGTCTTCTTATCTATTCATTTATCGGTGGGCACTTGGGCTGCTTCCATATATTGGCTATTGTAAATGATGCTGCAGTAAACACAGGAGTGCATAGATCTTTTCAAATTACTGTTTTTGTTTTCTTTGGGTAAATACTCAGCAGTGGAATTACTGGGTCATATGGTATTTCTATTTTTAATTTTTTAAGGAACTGAGGAGCTCTCAGTCTTGTGGAGGGAAACCAACATGTAAGGTATAATTACAATCTAAAGGACTCGTGATACCTACACACACTTGCACATTTTATTGAATACAGCGATTGGCTGATGAGTCTCACTCAGCAGCCAAGCCAGGTGTTTGCCAGCCTCATAACAGTGTGCCAGTTATTTTCTATCCTACGCTTCTCCCACTTGTCTCTCTATTGCAGGAGTCCACATTTCCCAGAACTCTTGGCACCTGGCGTCTGGATCATTTCAGCCAATGGGAAGCCCTTTTGGAAGACAGGAAGCAGAGAGAAGCCAGGGTATTTCTCCCTCTCTAGCTCTTCCGTGGGTAGTATCCGTGGCAGCAATTGTCTCTTTTCTTGGAATGCTCTACCTTTTATGGCCCCAGCTTCCTTCAGGAAGCCACTGTGATAATCCTACTCCAGCTCAATTCTTCCAGCCCCTGGTAATGCCATCTTTTCCCAACATCACTCCAGTCTAATGTATGGCAGCAGTTTCCTGCTGTCACCAGTTTCTGGGTTGCCTCCTTATCTCCTGTTTGGTTTTTTGGCTTTTCCATCATCTGTGTAACCAATTTCCTGTGCTATATTAAATTATCCATGTTTAAAATACCTCAGGACAGCTTCTGCGTCCCTAGTTGGACCCTTGCTAAAATACAATTCATAATTCAAATTCCTACCTCAGGCAAGTGGAGGATCATGTCATACTGTGAACTTTTGGGATTTGTAGTGAATAGACAAAAATTACAGATGTTTAATCAAGAATCGCCACAGTCCACTGAAGTATGAACAAAATGCTGGAGGGACACAGCAGAGGGAATGACTTTCTGTCTGGAGCGGTCTGCAAAGGCTTCAGAGCAGAGGTGCTAGTTAAGCTGGTTCTGGAGGGTGAGCAGAAGATTCCCTGGGCCCTCAGGCAGGGGGAACACCAGGTTCTCAAAGCCAAGGAGTCATGAAAAGATCTGATGTGAGTTCAGAGAATGGTACCATATTATAAGGAATGGGGGCAGGTCTGATGCGCCCCAAGTTGGAAGTGGAGACTACAGGTGGAGTCAGGTTTGTGGAAGTCCTTGTTTATATTCCATGGTGAGGATTCTATACTAATCAAACCAAAGCTCTTGAGTGGTTATGGGTAGAATTGACTTAGGAACTGTATCATCTGTAATCTAGTAGCCACGAGGAGTAAGATTGATTTGGGGAATAGCCAAAACCAAGGAAAGGGAGTGAGAAGCCTGTAACAGCAGTCTTAGCCAGAGGTGGTGGGAGCTTTACTGAAGTTGCTGGAATAAAGAGAACAAGAGTTTGAAGACATTTCTGAAGTAGAAGGTAAATAGGTTTTGCTGCTCCTCTTTTTAAATGGATAGATGAGTGAACGAATGAATGTCTCAGTAATATTGTATTTCTATTTATATAAGAAACCAGGCCTTTTCAAAACATTTTTTAAAATAATAAGTATTGTTGTCACCACAACAATGTATGTACGTAGATATAATTTATTACACAGCCCCACAAGGTGGATATTTCTGTTTTAGAATTGTGTGCATGTTTGTGTGTAAATGAGGGTTGTGGACTGCGCTCAAGAGTGTTTGGGGGCTTCAGAGAGGAGGATTGTGATGACAGCTGAAGTCACTGTTGGTGTTATTAAACTTTGCTGGCTTCTCCCAAGCATTCTCCTCTTCTGTCCCTAAAAGTGCAGGAACTAATGAATGTGTAAATATATAAACAAGATGTAGAAGATGTAGGTGTAAGATTGATTGCATACATCTCAGTTTTGTAGAAATTGTTGACATTCCCAACTATGCCTTTATTTTATTTAGAAAGAAATAAGTGAATGCTGTTGTCAACAGGTTTATGACAAAAATTGCTGTCAGCTACCTGTACTAAATGACTCTTGTAGCTTCAGACCTGATCGATTCCTGTCCTGGCTTAGCTAGTCATGGTACCGTTGCATATTAAGGCAGAACAAGAGTGGAAACTAGGTATTCCTTGAACCTATGAGTTCATATTCTCTGTGATTATTATCTATCTTCCCTGAATCAGCTGCATTGAGGGCCATGAGGCACCAAATGTAGTTTTGTCATTCCGGTGTAATTTATCATTCTCATATATTGGTCATATCAAATTTGGAAAAAAAAAAAAGAAATAGCCCTTATACTCTAAAATAGTATAATTCTGTGATTGAATCTAATCCTCACCTGTTAGAATGCTTCTTGGTGAGGTGAGAGTCACTGTGTAAAATGTGGATGTCTTCCTCTCAGCTCTAGAGTTTCACTAAAACATATACCCTCATGTTATCTTATGTTGACATTACCTGGATCGTCCTCTCAGCCAGCCATAAATGTGCCATCTATGTGGGTAGCAAACAGATAGCAGTCAATGATGTTGGATAGGATTAGGCACAAACAGGAAACATTGGATTCTCTACGGAACCATGGCTTTCCAGGGTAAGTGTGGCTGGAAAGGGCAAATGGTTCACGGTCAGAGTCCAGATAGCTTTTCCTCACTCCTGGCTACAAATGACTTCCCATAACAGTCCAAGCTCCCCATATTATTTTTCCTTCCTATGTGTACACCATTGTCTTGGATACAAATATCAGATTTTCCATGTTCTCTTCATGTCTAGAAAGGACCTACAAGGACAGTTATTATTTTCTATGATGCGACATATGCTAGGATGTCACTTTTTTTTTGTTTGTTTTGTTTTTCCCATTTGGTGTTACATAACCTAATTTAAATGGAAAATTGTAATCCTCAAGTAAAGCTAATTCCTTTATGGTCTCTATAGTTATTTCTAAGCAAGAATTAATTCCTCTAGAAGTGTTCTGAGGAAGAATAATCAATTTTAGCTCCAAGGGAAGTTACCCTGGTGTTTACAAGGCTTAAAAGTATAGACAACATGAAGAAATATTTACTATAAGTGGTGCTTTTCTCATTCATTTATTCAACAAATGATTTTTTGAAAAGATTTATTTATTTATTTATGATAGACATAGAGAGAGAGAGAGGCAGAGATGCAGGAGGAGGGAGAAGCAGACTCCATGCCAGGAGCCCAACGTGGGACTCGATCCCAGGACTCCAGGATCGCGCCCCGGGCCGAAGGTGGCACTAAACCACTGAGCCACCCAGGGATCCCCTCAACAAATGATTTTTAAGTGCTTCCTCTGTGTCGGGCTCTGTTCTAGCTGGAGATAGAATGCTGACATGGTAACGTATGGTTCTTGTCTACCTAGAATTTTAGTAAGAGAGATGAACATTAATCAAATACTCCCCCAAAATGAATATAGAGATACAAACTTGATGAATGTTAGGAAGAAAAAGTACATCATGGACAATCATGACCTAGATGAGGTGCCAAGGAAGGCTTTCTAAGACATGGCAGGTTTGAGTTGAGACTTGAAACGTGGAAGAGGAGGAGGGAAGAGCATGCCAGGGAGGGAACCTCAAAGCCTACCAAGTGAGCATGCAGGTTGCCCTTGAGGCACTCAGGGCAGAAAGCATGAGGGAGGGTGAGTAGACGAGGCTGGAGAGGGAGAGGCTGGAAGGATTAGTGTTAAGGATCTGGTACTCGAGATATTCCTGAGATCAGAAACCAATAAAGAATGTTTGTGCAGGGAGATGCTGTTTATCCCTGTACCAGCTTATATAAGAACTCTGTTCATTTAAGGCACGTTACTGGAGAGTTAAGTTGAGAGGTAGCTAGCTGGAAAGCTCCTGGATTCTTTTCACGTATACTAGGCCTTTTGAGGTAGAGGTAATAATCATTTGTATATATATTTTTTTAAAATTTATTTATGATAGTCACAGAGAGAGAGAGAGAGAGAGAGAGAGAGAGAGGCAGAGACATAGGCAGAGGGAGAAGCAGGCTCCATGCACCGGGAGCCCGACGTGGGATTCGATCCTGGGTCTCCAGGGTCGCGCCCTGGGCCAAAGGCAGGCGCTAAACCGCTGCGCCACCCAGGGATCCCCATTTGTATATTTTGAAAAGAGAAAAAATCATTGTGGAATTTTTCTGTGTATTATTTGAATACATAGGTAGATCCAATGTCTAGGTATTTGGTTAGGGGATAGAACTGCTAAAATTGTGCACCCTTCAAAGGAATGGAATAGAATGAAAAATGAGTGGAAAAAGGTACCAATATGTAATTTTTTTCCATGTTGCTGTATCTATTATGTTTACACTTTTCCTTCATGGCATTTGGTATACTTGTGATTACTTAATCTTTACAATTATGTGTATAATGCCTTTCCTAATTGGTTGTAATACCTCAAGGATAGGGACCTCCTCTGTTTTATTTACCACAGTATCCCTAGAGTCTAACAAAGTGCCAGAGAGAAAATAGACAATGAGAATTTTCTGTCTGCTTGATACTTAATATAATGTGTTCTGTTTGGAAATCTTCTGTATATATATTTTTCCAGTTCAACTTTGCAGATATTGATCAAGCTCCTATTTTGCAGAATGGCACAGGTACTAGGCCCCATGTTAGATACTTACTGGAATCTGACAGTGTCTGATGTCAAAAGGCACAAGCTCTAATATGAGAAATTTTACTGACAAAAGTGATACAGGTGCTAAGAGGATTCAGAGAGATGTTATTTGGTTGATGTCCTCAGGATCTTGTTTATTGACCAGGCCATGGAACAGGTGAGCTTCTGCTAGCCTTAGCTAAACTTGTCTATAGACCTTGAATCTTTTCTCCTAAGCCCATTGAAAAAGTGAAAAAGGACCAAGGCAGGGTACAATGAGTACTATGAAATGTTTTGCTACTGATCCAATGCTTTCATAAAATGCTTTCCCAATCATTGGAGGTCAGCCTAGGTGGCAGTGTGATCACTGAATTATGATCTTCTCCTACCTTGCTTTATTGGATCCACTCTTGGCCTAATTTCCTTGTTTCCTTACCCTCCACATCCCTCAGTAAGATAGAGTCTCACCAGACTGCACTTCATTTGAGTGGGCCTTAGGGATCTACACAGTGAGGCTCTGGACTCTAGGAAATATAAGATATAAAAGGTAAGATGGAATATAGTCAATGTGATTTGACAACTGATCGTTGGTGAGAATGAACCTCATTGGTAACTCTCTATTTTCATGTCTTTGTGCCTCTTGGAACAAGCCTGCCATTATGGAGAGTGAGGTGTCCGTAGGAGGCATGTTTTGTGAGGCAAGGTTATGAGTTTGGTTCTGGACAGTTTGTGGTTCAGGTTCTGTGGGACTTTAAGGTGGAAGGTCAAGTGGGTGGCTGGTTAAATGTCACAGTTAAATACATAGATTCAGGAAAATATGTCTTTGAAAACCTTCGTATGAGAGAGTACTACTTCATTTACTTTTAATACAGCATGGCTTAAATCCTGACACTTCCTTTTGCCATGTGGCAGTCCTGGTTAGAAATCAGGCTTCTAGCTGTGTCTAACTTAATCATTGATTCTACACGCCACCCCTTGGACAGTGTCAGCTGCTTAACAGCTACTCTGCTGGTGAGATTAGAGAAGCTTGCACTTTGTAAAACTAGATTTTGTTTTTCTGGAAACGAAATGACAAGAAAAGCCAAATAGGAAAAAAAAATTCTATATGGTATTTGTTAACAAAAAGGTGCTTTGGAGAAGAAAGAGTCTAGAAATGACCACATAGTTAAAAAAAATAAAAAGCAGAGGTGCAAAGGGTGAATAGTTTAACTGTTTTTTTTTTTTTTTTTTTTTTTTGGTGTCATGCATAAAGATGGCATTCTATTTTGATTGTCTGGTGGAAGAAACTCAGTTTATCTCATCCACCCACTGGTGGCTATCCTGATTATAGCCTCCTGGTAGGCCACCATTTAGAATTCAGTTTGGCTGCCTGTGCCCTTGACACTCAGTAGGTTTCATTAAATTACACAGCAGTGAGCTCTTCTTCCCTGTGTGGCACCGTTTTATGTACATTGAACTTCAGTGTAATTTCAGACAATTATGCTTTGTGTGGAGTGGTTTTACCATAATCATAACACTGTCCAGTTAGGGCCGATCTGGGACTCTGAATCTGATGAGATTTTAAGATGGTAGAAAATATTGGATGAAGGAAATGTTTTCATTTCTCTATACTTGCTCTATTTAGCTTGTTAGGCTTGTAAATTGTGGCAGATTGTTTTTGTAGCATTACTTACAGCATAAGATTAGAATAACAACAGTTTCCCCCACATGGGATGCTTCAGAATTTTACATGCAATCAGATCCTGGAAAAAACTGTGTCTGTGAGACTGTAAGTAAATGAAATGTTAGTACTTTTCTTGTATTAGCAAGTCTTCAAGTACTGCCTTCTGTTCATGTGTTTGCATTATTCTATGGCCATATGTTGTGTGAAGCAAGTGAACACAGGATCTATGTGGACAGGGTTGAACTGCATCACTCATTAGCTTCATGATCTTGGGCAAATTACTGCCACTCAGCCCCAGTTCTTTCAACTAGGACTAATAGTAGTCCCAACTCATTGGGGTTTTGTGGAATTTAAATATGTGTAAGTCATGTAATACCTTAATATAGTAGATGCTCAGTAAATGGTGGCTATTACTCATAGCTCATTTGACTTAAAATTTCAAACCTAACTTTAACTTAAGAAGCTAATATGCTTCATTCATTACACACATATTTATTGACTCCTGCTCCGTGCTAGGGAATATTCTAGCTAACGAGGATAAATAAGTAGAAGCAGATCAGTAAAGACCTATAAAGTGAGAACATTGGCTATATTTCCATCTACTTTTAGCTTGCTTTGTACACTCCTGCATTTCTTCAACCAATTGAACTAATAATCTTATCTAACTGGTGTCTTATTACTCTGAACCTCATAAACAGACTTTGTATCTGGTTGTATTTGGTAGATTATTTTTTGAAGTGAAATTGATATTTGTATAGGTATTCTCAACAACTGGCCAAGTGGGTTCCTTCCCTCTCTCCTTCCTCCCTGGCTTTTCTTTTCTTTTCTTTTTCTTTCTTCTACAGCATATGCCCCCATATTGTGGGTTTTCTCCATCACGGTGAAATTTTTTATATGATCTGCAGATTCTGTGACATTTCTTTCTTTAACCCTCCACGTCTTCTCTGATACACCCCCATGTATTTGTAGCCTGATTACTGCTGTCTATATTTTTATCTCTTTTGAATAACCAGAGACTAACTGAAAGCAAAAAAAAAAAAAAAAAAAGTTCTTTAGAGTTCCAAGTCAACTAACATCAGCTACTTTTAATATGGCATTTTGTAATATACAAACAGTTTTGTACACAGTTTCTCCTTTAGTCTTAAAATCCTGCTGCAGCTTTGTTCTGGAAACTGTGATCACTACTATGGGAAACAAAGAAGTAAATGTAATACAGGTCTGTGACCTCAAGGAGTTTATAAATTCATGGCTTTGGTCACTCGACTCTCCCTCAGAAAGATGTCATTGTTATTCTATCAACAGCAGGCTTCAGTACTGTGTTATATAGCCAGATCGTTACTTTATCTTTACAAAATGAACCTTGCCAGTGATATTTGCAGGTATGTGTTGAAGTGATGTTCTCTAAGATTAGAGCTCAATACAGGAGTTTGGGAGTTTTCATTTCTGATCCTCAGGGGAATTGAGCTGAGTAAAATAAAAAGAAAATATGTTTAATCATTGTATATAATTCTTTAAAAACTACCAAGTATATTGTACAAGGAAGATGAAATGTATTTTGGTATTGAAGGTAGAGATGGGGCAGAAGAATGTGCCGTAACCCAGTAAATTATTTTGACATCAGAGGCTGAATCCTCTAGAATGACGAGATATTTTATTGTCTTGAATATGCTACGAGAAAGTTACTGTTAAATGTAATTATGTGGGATTGAAACATGCTACTATTACAGTCATGATCTCTGAGTAATCACTTTAAAAGTCATTTGGCATTAAATATTGGCATTAAATATTATTCTCAATTGGTGTCATGGCACACCATCATGTTATTTCAAATGACCCCAGAGGACCTGTGCCAGCGGTGAATGTCTGTCATTCTGGGCTCCCTTCCTGCACACCCTGCCTTCCTCCCATCCATCCTCACGTGGCCTCCAGAGCAATCCTCTTGGCTGTGATCATGGACCTTCATTAAATACCTCTGTTGCTCCCTGTAGGTGAAGGACCTTCTCTGCTGTGTTCCCAAGCTCCATTTGTCACATTACTGCTCACTGACATCCTTCCTGTGCATCTCACTTTGACCAAACTGGATTTTATTGTGTTTCCATGTGCATTTTCTACATAATCCCACTTTTGTGCCTTTGCCTTCATCCTCTTTTCCTTTTTACCCAGACCCAGAATCTGTCTTTCAAGGACTGATTGGAATGTTGGCTTCTTCCTAAAGTCTCCTCTGATTGTACAACTTGAGAGAATCCTGCCTTTCTTGAGTTTCTTTGGAACTTATCTTTTTTTTTTTTTTCCTCCTGGTGGAGGCCTGGGGAGTGTGCTCTCTACTATGTATGTTTGCCAGCCCTCTAGCTACAGTCTCTCAGCACACTCTGTACCTGTCACCATTGTTGCATTCATTTGGCTTATATTTTGCTTAAAATCATCCTGGACAATTATAAACCTAGGTATTCAATTTGGAATCTATGACATGTTTGCCCGGTGTTCTCTATGTTACTCTGTTATTAATCTCCCCTTTTCTTTAGGCTAGGTCACTTCTTGTGTCCAATACTCTCATGCCTCATAATAGAAGACAGATTCCATGGAATTTTCTGTTTTGGAGGCCAATAGGCCTCTGCTGAAAATAAAGATCTGTTTAAATGTAGATATTCCTGATCAGGTTAATTTCAAAAGATGATCTCCTGTGGCCTCTGGGTGGCTCAGTCAGTTAAATTATCTGATTCTTGATCTCAGCTCAGGTCTTGATCCGAAGGTTGTGAGTTCAAGCCCCATGTGGAGCCAACTTAAAAAGAAAGAAGATGGTCTTGTTTTACCTGTTCCTGTTTTAGTTACATTCAAACCAGCAGACAGCACTAAAATAGCCAGCAATAGAAAATGCTACTGTGATAGTTCACAGCCATTACTCCATGTTGATTTAGGCATTTTTGTCAGGGTCTTTAGTAGGATGCTTTTGTCCTGCTACTCCATGATGATTGATTCAGTCATTTACTTTAGATAAAAACCAACTTGTTTGCCCCTCTTCTGAAAAGGAAAAAGAGAAACTGTCAGTGATATGGGTTGAGACATGCTGCCAGTGTGTATTTTAAAGGTGGTGAATGTAGGACTAAGACTACTTCTTTTTATTTCGATCTTTATTAATGGAGAGCATGTCTTATCTGGCAAACTCCCAGGGCATTCTTGCTTCCATGTCACCAAACATTTCTATTTCAAAATCCTAGCAAATGTAGCTATCAATATTGGGGCTGTTGGGAGGAAACCCATAAGCCATCAATTAATGTGGATAATGTGATATTCATTAGGGCTGCCCTGCCAGACAGTCTGGTAGATGATCACAGTACACCTAATGAGCAGTAGCTCTTGGGGGTACGTCAGACTCAGCTCTTTGGAGATAAGTAGAACACTTGAGTGTACCCATTTGGATGCTTTCCTTTAATTTGTATTTGAAAATTCTTTGTGCTCCTTTCCAAAATGGTAACTTTTCAGATGTGTAAAATGATTTCCTGAAACTGTGAGCTGCAGGTGGCCCTCAAGTGTTACCAGGCTTTGCTTAGAGAGGTCGTGCCTCGTCAGTTTGTAGCATGGAGGAAAGAAGGAGAAGGCTCTTTAGAAAACTCAGAGGAGCAGCAAAGTTGAGTATATTTTTTTCAACGTAGGACTAGATCCTTTTTAACTGCCCTATGGGATTTTTGTTCAAGTTTTAGATGTTTGTTTAGCATTTAAATATTTTTTCTTATTTAAATGCTATTATTTTTCACAGTTTCATTTTTTCTTTACCCTGTTAACTCCATGGGGAAGACTCTGTTTTATTAAGAGTTTCTCACATCTTTAGCACACAGTATGTCTCAGTGAATAGCCACTGAATGGATGATTTCTATTCTGTTAGTAAGGAGGGAAGGATAGCTGATTAATAATGTTCACACCTCTCATACAGGACTGGTGATATAATTTGCAGGGTCCAGTGGGAAAGGAGAATATAGGGCCCCTTGTTCAGAAATTAATAGGAATTTCAAGATGGTGGTGGCGAAGCACTGAGACTGGCTGTGGCCCCGTGCAGCTCCACAGGCTGCACACCATGAAGCTGCCCTGCTCTAATGCAGAGAGGAACCAAGGGTTTGAATCCCCATCTTTCTTGTTTTTGCTTATGAATTAAACATATTGTATTCTCTCATTTCTAGTTAATAGTGTGAAAGCTTTGTTTCTTTGATTCCTAATGAGACAGGAAGACCAAGTGCTTAATAACTAGTACCTGTCACAGCACAAATTTGAATTAATGCTTAATTTACCATCTTTGAAGTCAGCTTGTGCCAGTTTTCTTAGCATAAAATGTAAAGCAGCAAACTCCACCAACCTGAGCAATCTCTTCTCATCCATGGTGCTAGTATTTTACTGACTTCAACTGTGTTGCACTAGTAAATCATTCTGACCCAAATCTAGTCTGTATGAACTCTAGTAAAATGATTATGAATTTGAACAGTGAAAAATGAGCTAATTTTTTCTGTTAGCTTTACATAGGGATGAGTGTAAAATGGGGTTGCCAAAGAGTCACTTGTCCCAAGAAGAGGTAAGGGAAACCTTTACATTTAAAAAAATCCCCTGGGGTAAGGTTTACTTTACAAGCGAAATTGAATTGTAATAAAGCAGAAGGAAGAGATATCTCTTCCAGGGCTACTTGCACAGTACATAAAGCTGAGTGCAAAGTAAATGCTGGCCTCTCTGTGGTCTCTGAAGACTTAAAAGTAAATTGGTGATTTCTAATCAGACTTGTCAGCATAGATTATCCATCAGCTGCTAAAAGTAAATCTGAAGATCAGGAGCTGCCCATAATCTGTACTGGGCTGCCCCATCGCTAGAAATGAGCCACAAGGAGAAACTGTGCAGCTGGGCAGAGGGAACCGGACAGGGCAGAGGAAGATGCATGCTCCCTCCAGACCTGGCCGTTGTGTCCTTCCCAACTTGAACTTTTTGAATGCCAAATTGCTACCAGTGTCCTTTGCTGCTTCTCATCCTTTAGTCAGTTGCCTTTGTGACATGTCACTTATGACCAAAAGATAAACCTTTTGGGGGTGCCTGGGTGGTACAGTCAATTAAGTATCCGACTCTTGGTTTCCAATCAGATCATGATCGCAGGGTCGTAGGATTGAACCCCATGTGATGTTCTGTGCTCAGTAGGGAGTCTGCTTGAGATTCTCTCTCCTTCTCCCTCTGCCTTTCCACTTGTCTGTGTGCTCTCTCCCTCTAAAAATAAATAAGTCTTTTTTTTTTTTTTTTTTTTTAAGGATAGACTTTTTGGAATTAAAGTGAGGCTGAGAATAAATTTGGCCACCTATGCTTCTTGATTTCTGGGCATAAAAAGTTAGTATGAAGGAGGAAAATGTGACCATAATGATATGTCATGGCTATCTGTGGATTTTCATGATACTAGTCTTTAATTTGTATTGATAATGAAGTACTAGTAGATTGGGAAAAATGCTTTTAAAAAATCATTACTTCACCATATGCTAAAGTGTGAAATGCCAGTAAGTACACCAGCAGCTTCTGAGATGATTGTTCTGTGTGCATTAGCTGGATCACAGTCCGGGGTTTATTAACACATTGTCTTTCTGCCTTCACATCTATGCTCTGTGCTCTGCTACTTCCGGGAGAGGTAATATAGCTCTGGTCACCCACGTATGTGATCATGATTGTATTTTCATTTGATGAAGCAGACCAGGGAGGAGGCAATAGAAGTAAAACCTGTTGGATCCACCTCCTTGCCTGAGAAAGGAAGGCACCACATCCTGAATCCTGCTCGTGCCTTGCCCCCACTATTCATGAGCAATCTGTCAGCAGGGACCTCACCTGGTCATCATCCAACTAAATACGGATACTGGACCTTGCTCTTCAGTGGAGCTGGAAGAACAAGATTTAAGTACACAAAAACAGATGAATTATCTAAATAATATGAAATATCAATTATATACTCATTGTAGGCTGGACACTTTTATTTGTAATCTCTACCCCATTTCTGTAAGGGAAGGTTGGCACTATTACACAGATGGGAAAGCTGAGGTTTAGAGGGGTCAAGAGCATGGAACAAGCGAGTGACCAAGCTGGAATTCAAACATGAATTGAGTGAGCCCCAGACTGTTCCTCTCCCCACTATAGCATGTTCCTTCCCTTTCCATTACACAGATGAATTGTGGTAAAACTGTTCCTGTTCTGTTGAGACACACCTTAGTTTCCCCAGCGATGATCAGAGAAGGTGCCATGAACCATGTGTAGGTTTCAGATGAGGCCTGGGAACATCTATGACTTGAATAATTGAGAAATTGAGGAAAAAAGATTTCAAGCTTCCTTTTTTATATTTTATATGTATTTCCTATAGAGTATCAAAAAGATGAACTCAAATATTATGAGCTCATAAATTATAGTGTTAGGATTTACTAGATTCAAAATTATTTCAAATACTTTCTTATAGGGCAAAGTAGAATAAAGAGGCACTGTCATTTAAAAATTCATAGATTTAAAAATATTTTTAAAGAGTTTATATAAATCGAGACTTATAAATTTTCTATTCATGACTGGTTGCTTTTCCTTAGATGCAGATATTTACTCTTAAATTTAAACTGTTTTAATAATTATCACTCTCTCAAAATGGTCTCCTTTGTATTTTTTTTAAGCTTTTAAGTATTTCTTTTTTTTATTTAAAGATTTATTTATTTATTCATTCAGAGAGAGCGAGAGAGAGGCAGAGACACAGGCAGAGGGAGAAGCAGGCTCCACGCAGGGAGCCCAACGCAGGACTCGATCCCGGGTCCCCAGGATCACACCCCGGGTTGCAGGCAGCACTAAACCGCTGCGCCACCAGGGCTACCCCGAGCTTCTAAGTATTTCTTAATCTTAAAACAAACTATATAGGAGCAGTTCTCTTTATAAAACACATTTAAAAAGATGTCTTTATTTTGAAGGCTAAGATCTGTTATATATATAATAATATGTATATATATTATTTACAATAGTATATATTATTATAAAATAATCTACTCCAGGAATTAATTTGTTTCACCTACTTGCTTTTTTTCCTTAATAGATATAGGAGTAATAAGAAGAAGTAAGTGAATTTTTTAAAAAGATTTTATTTATTCATGAGAGACACAGAGACATAGGCAGAGGGAGAAGCAGACTCCCCGTGGGGAGCTTGATGGGGAACTCGATCCCAGGACCCCAGGATCATCACCTGAGCTGAACCACTGAGCCACCCAGGTGCCCCAGAAATAATGAATCTTTATTCTCCATTTTCTATTTTGACAAGGAAAACTCCATTGAAAAATCTATCTATCCCCAATATTATTGCACGTAGGATTGTATACCATACATTTTTAGAAATCTCCAAAAATTGTACATATGGCTTTGGTTAGATGAAAACAACCTGTGTATAATACACTTAGTTTCAATCCTGGTTATTTTTTCTTTTATGAATGTAAGCTGCCTCGGAAGTTTGCCATCATCAGACATTGGATTGTGTCCCTTACCTTTAATCTCAGTGACATCATTCATTACTTTCCTGAACTCCCTTGCCCTAGCTCTATGACCAGTGGCTGAAAGATCACATGGACATGGAGGAGTAGACACTAATGGTCACTAACTGACATTTTCCATTAATCCTGTGATTAGGATCAAGATAGCTTTTTTCCACTGGTGTTTGATGGCTCAGGCATGAAAGCTCACAAGGTTAAGGTTTGGCAATTTGTACAGTAGCTGAGGTTTAGAGTGGAAGGTGACAATCACAGCTAAGACAGGAAGACAGAAAGGTAGGGGAGACACAGAACAGTCAATATACTATAGAAATGAGCAGAAGGAAGACAAGTGGCCAAGACTCCCCTTTGCAGAAAATCGGACTGTGATGTGTTGGCCTTTTCAAAAAAAAGCTTTTGCCTTTTAGAAAGAGGTTTTTGAATAGCAGGTGATGAAATACTGTATAATATTGTTAGGTCTGTCACCTCTATAGGTCTGTCACCTCTGAATTAGGGCTGCTTTCTTTAAAAAAAAAAAAAGATTTTATTTGTTTATTCATGAGAGACACGGAGAGAGAGAGGCAGAGACATAGGCAGAGCTGGAGAAGCAGGTTCTTGTGGGGAGCCCGATACAGAGCTCTATTCCAGAACTGCGGGATCATGCCCTGAGCCAAAGGCAGACACTCAACCACCAACGCCATTCAGGTGTCTTTGAATTAGGGCTTCTTATGTCACACATTTATAGGTTTATGTCTGGGCCTTGCATGTGTGTAGGTGCACATATTGCTGGAAAGAGGTCTCAGATTTTCATCTGACTCCCAACGGGGACTGTAACATACAAAGTTTTAAAAAACAACTCTGAGCCTTAGGGGAGCTGCTCTTTAGACTGCTCTGTGTCTTAAATGTTTTATTATATATTTGATCAGATGCAACTTTAGAGGACTTTCAAGTATTTCTATTAAAGCTTATTATCTTGCTGTCTGATTATTACTTATGTAGGGCACAGTACTACTCTACTTGCGAATTCCTTGTCCTGTGGTATAATATTCTCCAGTTCATTTTCCTCCTTAATTTGTTTTTTATTTAATAACATATTTAATAAATATATCCAAAGGAGTATCATTCTACCATGTAATAAATATAAAAGTTATTAAGGACATATTTACATTCTTTATTTCATACTTAGTCTGTGCAATTCAGTGGTCATGAAAATTGCAAAGTAACCCATAAAAATGTGAGAGATACAGTTTTAAGAAAAAAGCTAGACACAGATGTGAATGTGGACCTTGAACATTGCTGTGCCATCCTATTTATTCATCGGGTCAAGAACTAGAGTAGAAAATGGAAAAAGGAAGCCATGATTTCTTGGGGTACTGAAATTGTGAGGAATTGCCATTCCTCATTTTTTAATGTGCTAAAAAACACAATGTAAAAGTTAACATCTTTTTAAAAAATGTTTATTTATTTTAGGGAGAGTAGGGGAAGGGAGAGGGAGAGGGAGAGAGAGAATCTCCAGCAGACTCCCTGCTGAGCACAGATCCAGACTTGGGGCTTGATCTCATGACCCCTAGATCATGACCTGAGCCAAAATCAAGAGTCAAAAGTTTAACAGACTGAGCCACTCAGATGCCCCATAAAATTGACCATCTTAACAAGTCAGTTGTATTAACTATAAGCACCTTATTTTGTAACTGATCTTCAGAACGTTTCTTGTCTCACCAAACTAGGACTCCCATCTATTGAACAACAATGTCCCTCCTCCCACCCCCTGCAACCACCATTCTGTTTCTATCTGATTTTGATTTTGATTACTCTAGGTACACCATAAAAGTAGAATCAGGTGGTATTTGTCTTTTATTTTCACTTAGCGTTATATCCTCAAGTTTCATTCATGTTGTAGCATTTGACAGGATTTCCTTCATTTTTAAGAATCGATAATATTCCCATTGTGTATATATGCCAAATTTTCTTTATCTGTTCAACTGTTGATGGGTATTTAGATTGATTCCTCCTCTTGGCTATTGTGAATAATGTTGTACCCAATATGAATGTTTGAGATTCTATTTTCAATCCCTTTGGAGATGTACTCAGAAACTGAGTACATGGATCCTGTGGTAATTCTGTTTGTAGTATTTTAGGAAATCTCCATACTGCTTTTCATAGCAGCTGCACCATGTTTCATTACTACCAATGCTGCACAAAGATTCCCATTTATCCATATCCTTGGCAGCACTTGTCCTTTTCTGTTATGTGTTTATTTATTACATTTATAACCTTTTATATATATGTTCACAAACATTGATTCTTCATCCTGATTTGTAGAAGGAGTCATCTCTTGAGAGTTCCTAAAAAGAATAAGCTTGGCTAAAATTTGGACTATCCAAAACAGTTTTTTGTTGTTTACATTTTCAGTCGAATGGTGGTTATATGGTTGTCCTAATGGGAATTGAGGCTTCTTGTTTACTGTATCTGACTGGATGAGAAGGGAAAGAATATAAACCGTGAGTAAAAGAAATTATAGGGTTTTTCTTACTTCGAATATTCCCTTCAAGAGATAGCCTCATTTATTTTAGGCTATGGTCTGAAACACTTAAAAGGAAAATACCACCATCACCACCACCACCACACAACACACACACACACGCACACACACACACACGCAATTGTTACCAGCTCAAAACGAAACCATCTTACATCTGCCCTATCTTCAATCTAGTTAAACTGTAGTTTCCACAAATATTAATTATGTGATTATTTTCCAACTTAGCTCTTAGGTTATCATTCTATCATAGAAGGTTCTACCTCCACCTCTTCTTTTCATTGTTTTTATGAATCCTGCTGGATATTTAAAAATTATATAAGTCTTCTAAGGCATGAAGTAAGATTTCAACTCTAGATTTTTGGAATGTAGAAGAAATCATTGTGGGAAGTATGCGTTTTCCTTGCTTCATGTCCCCAAAGCCTTCCAAGAACATGACAGGAATGAATTGGAGATGAAAATGAAGAATGATCAGTTTACTGCTGATAGGTCCCAAAACAACTTTGGCTCCTTGTGTTCTGTTTCTGAAGAATTAACAAACACAGCAATAAAGAATTTTGGTTGAAGAGGGCTTTGGATTCAGAGTGCCTTTAGGTTGTGACAAACACTCTTTACGATTTAACCTTGTAAGCTTAACTTGACAGACAAGGTCCTCCTTAGGGCTCTTTTGAGGGACTTGAACTTGAACTTGATATGATGGGGATACATTGAAGGGTTTAAGAAGTATAAAGTTATTGTTATGTGTGTTTCAGGTAGACGCCTTCTGTAGAATAGATTTATAAAGATTCAGGGCAGAGGATCATTAGCAAACCAGTGGGAGAAAAGATGAGGATCTAAATTAAAGCAGCATGAGAAGTTGAGAAGAGGACTTGGATCTGAATCTGTTGAGGAGATAAAATCATCAGGGCCTGGTATTGAGAATGAGGCTATGGTTGTGTCACCAACTAAAATAAAGAGTTCAGGGGGTAAAGGTATATTGAAGGAAATTGGTGATTTCAATTTTGAATACTATTCTGTTTGCAGTGGGGATGTCTTGCTGGCAACTAGACAGGTGATGGTTACACACAAAGGTGACATTGTGGCAAGACATAAATTTTGTACTTGTCAGTAGCCAGTGATGTTAAAGTTTGTGAGAGTAAATGAGATCATTAAGAAAGCAGGTAGAAGCCCATAGACCACTAAGCATAGTGTATGCTAACTAAGATATGCCTTGTAAGACTTACAAACATGACATTACAAGAGTCCAGGAAAGGTCAAGGTAAAAAATACTCATTTTTTTGGGTGGATGATGAAGAAAAGTTTAAAAGTAGCATGTGTGTGGGCCTTTGGCCATGAGGTAAGTTTTCATAATAGAAAAGATTAAAATATTAATAGTTAATATAAACTATTAAAGATAACTTTCAGGAAAGCAGAGAAGAATCTGTGAAGGTGGAAAATTGTAGAATGTGTTTGGGAACCGATACACGGTATAATTTGTTGGCATGATAAATATAAAAGGAGTAAAGAAAGATTACACTTGAAAAGCTAAATTGGAGATAAAACCTACACACATGGTTTTACATTATGCCCTTGTTCCCCTTCTGTCTACTATTTCATAGAGTTATGGAATTTTATTTTATTTTTAAAGATTTTATTTATTTATTTGCGAGAGAGTGAGAGAGAGAGCACAAGTTGGGGAAGGGGGAGAGAGAAAGGGAGAAGCAGATTGCTTGCTGAGCAGGGAGCCTGGCATGGGGCTGGATCCCAGGACCCCAGGATCATGACCTGAGCTGAAGGCAGACACTTAACTGAGTGAACCACCCAGGTGCCCTGACTTATGGAATTTTAAAGAGATAGACACCTAAGAGTGGATCTATCTCTGGCCATTCTGAGTCATCACTTCTAGGCAGAGTCATCCTGCACTTGAACAAGTGTGAAGACTTCTGAAAATTGTTTCACCCATTTTACAGCCATTCTGTTTATTTGTGTTTACATTATTTCATTATTTAAGCTTGTGCTTTCCTCTCACTTCTGTTGTTTCTAGTTGGACCTCTGGACCTCTGTACATTCAAGAAGATTAAGATATTAATTAATAGCACTCTTCTATAATTATTTTTCAATCTGTTTGAACCTGCTTTATTGTCCTGCCATCCAGTCTACATTTCTCCATCTTGACCATAAATAATATTAAGTTATCAAATATCCTGCAAAAATGAAGACACATTATGTCTGTAGCATTTTCTTAACTCATCAAAACTAAAGATGAGGTGAATTTAACAGTTTATTTTTAGTGCTATAGTGTTATTTTCTGGTAAACTTTCTCTTGAGTAAATCTTTTAGACCATTTGGTTAATAGTTAAATCTGTAATTTTTTGAGGGGTTTGCACTGTAAAATTATTGATCAGCTTTTCCAAAAACTAAAGTTTTTCCCTTTTGAAAATGAGAGCAATCATTTGAAAGATTCTAAAACCTAGCTGTCTAGATTGTGCTTGTTGACATCTTTGTCATCAGTTCATTGGTAATAGAGCCCTTATAATTATAAACTCATAAATCACCATATTTAACACATATTAAAAATATTTGTAAAAACCTTTGTGGATAAACACTGCATAGTTTGAAAATCCAGAACCATTCTGATGTTTATAGTTTCCAACCACCATCCATTTATCCATTCATCTGTGCACCAGCAAGATTTATTTGATTTATATTTACTATGGCAGTCACCAAGCTAAAGACTAAGGATATTGGTGAGCAAAGCAGACATGATCTCTACTCTCACAGATTTTACTTGGCTGAGGTTTTAAATTTTCAAGCTGTAGTGAAAACCAGTATGGAAAATGGTTTAAAGCACCAATGAAAATGGTTAACTGTTCAGGTTGTGGAGAATAGGTGAAGGCTCAACAAAAAACCCTTTTTGCTTGTTGAATCTTCTTATCACTGCCTGATAAAGTCAGCTCGATTCTAGGCAGTAAAGCAAGATCCCTTCCCTAGAGGTTTTATTAGCCTCTACCTAATCTGGATAGAGCAAACTGTGGTGGAAGGGATGGGGGAAGAGCTAGAGCCTGGAGCTTCTGAGATGGGCCAGAAGGCATTTTGACTTCATGCCATCATACCGAAGAGAGTGAAATACAAGATATGAAAACAATTTTTAATGCTTTCCAAATTTATTTCTAGGATAAAATATTCTGTTTATAGAACTGAGATAAAACTGGCTAGTTGGTATATATAGCTTTTAGAAATGATTTGATTTGGATTAGACTTTTCTATTCATATAGACAATATGTATGTGTGATGCTTCGCTTTATTGACATAGGTTTATACTTTTTTTTGAGACTAAAATTGAAGCAACATTTTCAGAACTGACCAAGTTATTGTCCTGAATAAACTGAGCAACTACAGTCCAAACACTATGCAAGTTTACCCAACATTCATATATCACGAAGAGTGTTTTTCTTGCCTAAGTTTATGTTGTATATCCTATTCTGGGCTTTTGTATGGCCTATTTCAGCTTTGTATTGCTTTCTTTCAACATTTCATAAGAGGCAATATTTCCTATTCTCTATCATTACAAAAACTATGAAAATACATGCCATGCATTTAAAGCAACAAATGGGGGGAAAAAAAGGAAAAAAAATAAAGCAACAAATGGCTATCTAGAAATTTTCTCTACCCAACGCTACTTTCATGTATAAAATTTAGTATGTTTTGGCTTTTATGGAGTTTAATGATAGGGGGAAAAGAGCTCAACAATGTAACTAAGGCCATTTGTTCAAGTTCTTCCCATAGTGGAAAGGAAGAATGAAAAGTTCTATTAATGAAGCATTCTCATTATTCTGGAACAGATATTGGCAAGCATTTTTCTGTAAAGGGTCAAATAGTAAATAAATTTGGCTTGTGGGTCCCTGGGTCTCTGTAAAAACTACTCAAGTCTGTCTTTGGGGTGGGAAACCAGCCCAAAAGCAATTTGTAAATGAATAACAATAATTATGTTCCAATAAAACTTTATTTACAAAAGCAAGCTGCTGGCAGGATTTGGCCTCTGCTCTTGTTTTCCTGATCCCTGCTATAGAACCAGAGTTTTAAATGGCCTGTCAGCCAAATCTGCCCTAAGGTCTGTTTTTTGTATTGTCTTAGAGCTAAGAATGGTTTTATATTTTTAGGGTTGTTAAAGACTGAAGAGGGAGGGGTAGGGGGAGGGGATGATTGATTGATTGATTGATTTTTAAATACAATGATTCGTTTCAGAGGTAGAGTTCAGTGGTTCCTCAGTCTTTTTTTGGTTTTAAAGATTTTATTTATTTATTTATGAGAGACAGTGGGGGGTGGGGAGGGAGAAGACACAGGCAGAGGGAGAAGCAGGCTCCATGCAGGGAGCCTGACGTGGTCCTCCATCCTTGGGTTCCAGGATCATGCCCTGGGTCAAAGGCAGGCGCTCTACCCCTGAGCCACCCAGGGATCCCGGTTCCTCAGTCTTATATAACATCCAGGGTACATTACATCATGTGCCTTTCTTAATGTCCATCACCCAGTTACCCTATTTCCCATGCCGTCCTTTCCAGTGACCCTTAGTTTCCTATGATTAAGAGTCTCTTATGGTTTGTCTCCCTGATTTCATCTTGTTTTATTTTTCCCTCCCTTCCCTTGTAATCCACATGTGAGTGAGATCATATGATAATTGTCTTTCTCTGATTGACTCATTTCACTTAGCATAATACGCTCTAGTTCCATCTATGTCATTGCAAATGGCAAGATTTCATTTTTTTGATGGCTGAGTAATATTCCGTTGTGTGTGTATGTGTGTGTGTGTGTGTGTGTGTGTGTGTGTGTTTGACGTAGAACTGAGAGACCTTATGTGGCCCACAAAGCCTAAAATATTTACTGTTTGGATTTTTATGGAAAATGTCTATTGATCTTTACTCCAAAAGACTGTGTATTTTTTCCTTGATAATTTCAAATTATGGAATGAATTTTATGCTCATTTTCTATTTTCCTGTGGTTAAAGTCTTAGTAATATGGAGGGGAAAAAAAAGCTTGTTATGCAAAATTTAAAATCTTGATAATACATTGAATATCAAAAAAAATTACATTGATAGTTTTATTTGGTCACTTCATTCTTCTAAAATTTAACATTTTCCAGAGAACTTTTTATTTTTTATTTTTATTTATTTATTTATTTTAAAGATTTTATTTATTTACTCATGAGAGACACAGAGAGAGGGGCACAGACACAGGCAGAGGGAGAAGCAGGCTCCATGCAGGGAGCCCGATGTGGGACTCGATCCCGGGTCTCCAGGATCATGCCCTGGGGGCACCAAACCACTGAGCCACCCGGGCTGCCCCTACAGAGAACTTTTTAAATGTAAATTATTCTGTTACCAAAAAAATATTTTTAAGTGGGCATATAGAATACCATTACTGCACCTGAAGTTTGGACTTTTCTAACCTTTATATGGGACCAAGCATGCTCTGTCAATGCCAAGACCTTTTTAATAATTGAAATGTTTAGGGGCAGCCTGGGTGGCTCAGTGGTTTAGTGCCACCTTCGGCCCAGGGCGTGATCCTGGAGACCAGGGATCAAGTCCCGCATCAGGTTCCCTGCATAGAGTCTGTTTCTCCCTCTGCCTGTGTCCCTGCCTCTCTCTCTCTCTCTCTCTCTCTCTGTGTCTCTCATGAATAAATAAATTAAAAAAAATAATTGAAATGTTCTTTGATGACAGGCAAAAAATAATACTAGTTAACATTTATTCAGTGCTTCCTATGTGAAAGGCACCTTGCTAAGTGCTTAGCATACACTTTCTCACAATTGTCCTGGGAGATGAGTGTGATTATAAACCCCCAGTTTTGAGCCCAAAGATATCAAGACACAGCAAAGTTAAGCACTTTTTCTAAGGTAACACAGCAGCTAATGGCAGATGTCGGACTTGAACACAGGTTTTGGACAACTTCTCCAAGTAGAAGTTTCACTTTCATTTTCATTCAATGCCTTTCAGAGCTCACTTATCCTTTATTACTTCATCAATCTTTCATAAAACTTTCACACGTGATGCCACAATAGATAATATATATGGGGAGTTATTGAGATACTATTTCTGCTTTCTAAGGATTTATCATCGCAAAATGCTGCTTAAGGGAGGGAAAGCAGAGAAATTGGTTGCCTTAATAGAATATAAGGAAAAGGAGGAGCTAGCCAATTAGCAGTCAAATGTTCCTTTGTTCCTTTCTCCAGCTAAATATAATTTCCTTCCTTTTAAAAGGATGGTGAACACTAATTCCATATGAAGGCTTCCTCCTCTTTCTACTCTAACAGGATAAAATCATACATTGACACATTGAACTCTCGAGATGTATAGTTGCCATAAAAATTATTCACAGTTTCTTGAGTTTCCAGAAGCTTTTTCTGCATTTGTTTGAGTTTGTGCTTCAGATGTGTTTTTGAGTGGAATAGTCTAAAAATTAAGTTAAAATATAAACAAAATGGCCTTCTGGCTTTTCTTTCATTTGGCTTTTTTTTTTTTTTTTTTAACTTGACAGCAAGCTTTCTCATTGTGTTTCTTGTGCCCCACATCACTCCTCTAAGCTAAACGGTTTGGTCCTGGAATCCCCTGTACAGTGGGCTGGAACTCACAGGCCTGGGAGCCCCAGTGTAGGTGGCAGAGGCAGTGAGTCAACAGGACTGGAATTTGCTCACTTCAGAGTGATAATTCTCATGCAAATAGTTCTCAGATTTTCAAAAGAAGGGCTTATACTTTCAGATTGACTCTGCCAGGAATTTAGAGTTTTACTAGATTATACAGAGACTGTTCTTTTATAATAATCACATGTTCATTCAGAAATAAGCCAATTAATGCAGACTAAGAAAAAACCCCACCGTTCCCACCAACATCCCTCTCAAACTACCCTTCACCTTCCTACTGTTTTTTGGTCACTTCCTCCTCATTCAGTAGCTTGTTTTCTGCTGCTTTTTGTGCCAGCATTTCACCTTATTTTAACTCCTACATAAATATAAGAACCACAACACCAAAATTATAGCTGGAGCTTCCTTTTGCACTTTTTAAGAACTGTATTGTCATATGTAATTTGCAGTAAACTTGAACTCAAAACAAACAAAAAAGCCTAAACAAAAAAGGACTTCTTTCTTTTTGACCAGAGTATTTAGAAATGATGCTCTCTATGACATAAACTGGATTGTTTTTTGAAAAGAAACTTTATTCCTCTGTGATGAGAGCTATAGTATGTTTTAATTTAATGACTTCTCATCTTTCCTTTCTTGGTTTCTCTGCTTCCTGGATATGGGATGAGCTGGATGGCATAATTATTTCAGGGTAGTGTGTTTTTTATTCTAAGTAAATGGTATCTTTTAAACGGCATGGGTCATTTTGATCTTTGGAGTATTCTTAGGACGTTGGAATGTGGAAGAAATGTTTATACTTTGGGATTGCCACTTATCCAGAGAATACAGTCTTTAATATATTGCCCTTTATTTTTATTTTACTTATTATTGAGGAATGCTAGCTATATAATATCAAGATATAATAAGGCATATAGCCAGGTTTTCCAGAACCTTGCCCCATCAGCATTTTTTCACTTTGTCACATTAGAGTTGGTATATTGCCCCAGTTCCCAGATGAGAATTGCTCTCTGGCAGAATATGGCAGTGGTATTGTTTAACCCGTTGTGCAAAGAGCTTTATGTTGAAATAAGCAAGTTTAATCTTTAATCAGTGTTTCTCTTTCCTGAGAGTCCAAACTCAATGCACTTGGCCATGATTAGATGCTTACAACTTGTTTATTCCCCAAAGGCAACCAAAATAGTGTAACTTAACAGTGTGGTTTTATGGGAGTCTCATTTGGTGCCACAGAAATTCTTTCTGTTATGTAGTTCACCTCTGGGTGGGGTCTTTACAGGTGATATATTACAACCACAATTAAGGACTATTATTCAGTGCTCTTGAGTTTGTACTGCATGGGCCACTCACTACCATTTAGAAATTTGAAGAGGCCACATGCTTGTTGCTCTGCCCCAGTCTGGATGACATAGTCTAGATATATAGACAGATAGATATTTAATACTCATTTTTTACTTTACTGCCTTCATTTGGAAGGAGTCCAAAGAGGTCACCTCATTTAACCCTGGCAGTAGACTTTACCATTTTTAGCAAATACTCCTCATTAAGCACTCCGTATTTATAATGGATTCAGAGTGTGCTAACTAGAATTTATCCCTGGACTGAATTTATCTACTGATTTGGCTAAATTTGTACTCTATTTCTTTAAAAAAAAAAAAGAAAAGAAAAGGAAAAACTCTCCAGAGGAAACAGCTCAGAATTTCCTGTATTTAATGACTCTCCATAGCAGGAAGCCTTCCAAAAGCAAGAATAGCAGCCTGTGTTTACTGAGTGCTCATGATGGGCCTGGCCTGGTTTTAGGAGACTCACATCTATATTACACTGTTTTGGTAGCCCATGGAGAATAGGCAACAAGTGTGCATTCTCTTACTGGATGGCCCTAGGGGATGATGTCTATTAACCTCTTTTACAGGGTAGGAAGCACAGGCTTGGAGAAGTAAAGGAACATGCTATTCTTTATTCTGAATTTGGTTTTCAATCCCCGGAGTTAGCTATAACACTTTATGACCCGAGATGGTAGCTATAATCTGTTACCCTGGTAGGAATAATAAAATACAGAGACATGATAGTGGATTAATAAGGATGTGATGAGGAACAAAAACCTCCCAATCGTCTTAAGAAATGCTGCTCCCAGGAAAGTAAAAATCCCATACCTCACTTTGCCTCTTCTTTTATTCTGATGAGCCAAGAAGGCATTAAAATATGCAACAGTGCTGCTCTTGAGAATGCTTCTAACTTGCTGACTTGTAAGCATTTACCCTTTAAGAATATTTTTGGTCCCTTGTCTAATTATCTAACACCCATATTGAACTGTATAAGTCACTGATCAACCTATAGGATTCACTTTTTCTAGTCATTTAGGAATGTGTTTGCTTTTTTCCCTCTACACAAAGGTATCTTCCTATATTTTGTTTCTGTCATCAACAGATTTAGTGGCTTTGGAAGAATGGACTATTCCAGAAGAGGTTCTCTTACATCCTTCATCCTTGTACTTTTCTGGATTTTTAAAAAAATTTTGATCTTTATAATTTAAAGATACTGAGGATACCTGGGTGGCTCAGTGGTTGAGCATCTGTCTTCGGCTCAGGTCATGATCCCGGGGTCCTGGGATTGAGTCCCACATCGGGCTCCCTACAGGGAGCCTGCTTCTCCCTCTGCCTGTGTCTCTGCCTCTCTCTCTGTGTCTCTCATGAATAAATAAATAAAATCTTTTAAAAAAAGAGTTGTTGGAATTTCTGCTCCCTTTTATTTTCATTTCATCCTGACTTTTATTTTCATTCAGGCTTGTACTTAAAAAAGCCATTTTTGTTATTGTTGTTTTGTGGGAGAATTTAGAGATGTTGTGTGTGTGTGTGTGTGTGTGTGTGTGTGTGTTTCTAGTATTGTCCTGTGATCTTTATGATTCATTTAATGAGGAATTTAAAAAATTATTATTATTCCTACTGCATTCATTATCAGCTAGCAGTCATCAGCCTTCTGCATAAAATATTTTTTTTCTTTGAATACCCTCTATTTCCCCTCTGTGAGGAATTTATTCTCTCCTTGATACGTGGGGACAAATTACATTCATAATAGCCATTAATGATAATGGGAAGAGTGTGTATATCTTTGATGGATTGAAAACTAAATGACACCCTGGTGGGTCTTTTTCTCTATCTTACCTTACCAGATTTTGTTTGGCAGCATGTGCTGTCAGCTGTTTAATATGCCTTTCCTCATATTTTCCCTTTACTGTATGCACATGCCGTACACACACGAGCACATGCATGCACAAATGTGGTCTTGGAAAATTAAGAGATAAATGAAACAAAACATGATTTTTTTTTTTCCATAGACAGCCAGACTGTATGTCTCACTCCTGGGTCTTTCCTTCATGCTTCCACCACATCACTGGCACTTCTCAGACTGGATGAGGAGTGCTCTTTATTCGTTGGCTTCTCTGTGAAGGCACGAACTGATTTGGTTAGTCCTCCTCTACGTCTTTAATTCTGACTACACTGCACGGCACGGCCCATGGTAGCTGTTCAGTAAGGTTTTACCGTGTAGAGGAATAAATGACTGCATGAACACTAAATGCCAAGTGTCTGCTAATCTCACCTGGGCGATTTCCTAATACGGAAATAAGTGTCATGTGAGATATTAGATAAATACTTGTTCTTATTTATAATGCATGGAGTATTGTAGCAGGAAATGAAAATAAATATGATTTGGACCTCATCCTGCTAATCACTGGCTGTATGAGTTTTATGAAATTTTCCTTTTCTTTTTTAAAAATATTTTATTTATTTATTCGAGACAGAGAGACAGCAGAAGCAGCAGGAGAGAGGGAGAAGCAGACTCCCTGCTGAGCACAAAGTCTGCCCTGGGGCTCGATTCCAGGACCCTCAGATCAGGACCTGAGCCAAAGTCAGTTGTTTAACTGGCTGAGCCACCCAGGCACCCCTAGTATTAGGAAATTTTCTTAAAGCCTTAGCCTCAGTCTTCTCATCTGTAACATAAAGAGAGTAGTCCCTATCTTAGAAGGTTGTGAGACTCAAATGAGATCACACATTCACTTTGATTCAACAAACATTTACAGAGTATTCCTCAGTGCTGGGTCCTGTACTGAGTTCTGAGGACTAGTAAGATTCCACTCCTCTTATCCTGAAATCCATAGCCTGGGAGAGAAAGTCTCTTTCAAGTCTAAAGCACACCGGAGTCAAAGAGACCTCGTTAGCAGTGTTGACTGATAATGCGGGTCTGCGGAGCACTAGAGATACCTGGGAGATGTCCACACCTCAGGTACAGAGGCCACACACAGTCTCAATGATGGAGCCAACATAGAGTCACAAGGCTTAATGTAGCTGTTGCATGATATGTGTAAAACTGCTTTGAAAACAGCCAAATGCTGTATACCATGTTAGATAATTTCCATAACTTAAACTAGATTGTGCTGGAATATTCCCAGGTAGTAAATGAAAAGAATAAGTCTTGTAGATGAGAGGTAGGCTTGTAGACTTCAACAGTTTGGAGACAAACATCAGGAATTAGATTCTGGCTCCACTAGAAGGATTTTACCTTCTAGTTATATAATCTTGTGAAAACTGATTTACTTTCTATATCTTCATTTTCTCATCTGTAGAGTGGAGGTAATAAATACTATCTCAGAAGAATTATGGTAAATCATTTACTCACTGAAACATTTACTTAGACAAAGCTTGCAGTTTGGTGCTAATGGGAGGTGTTTGCTAACATAATTATTAGTAATGTTGATTTTGAGCTCATACAAACTCTTGCCTAGGAAATAATCTAGACAGCACCCATGTTGATAGATTTTCAATTGCCTGTTCTCCCATTTGGTATTGTGATCCCTGTATAGACAGAAACAGCTCAGTTGGTCTTTGTCGCAGAGATCACCAGTTGTCTGATTCAACAGTGCTCTAAGAGAATTTAGAGGGTGTTCTGTAAAGAAATGGGAAGGATTTTCTTAAATGCTTAACATAAGAAAATCAAAGAAATGTTTTCTCCCAAGGGAAGAGAAGATAGAGGACTGCCATAGTAAATGTCCAAGGATTTAGTTCAACAAAACATATTGGATGTATTTGAGGAGGTTCTCTGACCTAACCAGCTCTAAGTTAGATGGCTTTTTCTGTGTTCTGCAGCATGAGGTGACCATCTGCAACACAGGACTTGTCACATTTTGCCTCTTCCACTGGACTTTGAGCTTTTTAAGGCAGAGACAGTTGTCTTCCTCATTTTTGATTTCCACTGCCTGGAGCAGGGGCACACAGATGGCTTTCAATAAATGGCTTTCATCTTCACAATTATTCTGTGATATATATCGTGCTTGATGGAAAGGAATGATGCTGGAGGAGGTGGTGTTTAAGAAGTTCCATCCCATTTGCCTTGGGAGATCTGCAGTGTCCTCTTCAATTAGTCCAATTCTGATCCTGTGCCCTCTTTTAGATATTGTTTTTGAGATCTAAGTGCCTGTCTTGAACCCTATCTGCATCCACATCTTGTTACCTGGTCATTAGGCCAATCACAGTGGAAAAAAGACCAGGTCTCCTCCATAAATCCTATTCCCAGAAATCAGAGGCTGTCTCTGAATTCCAGTCTGGGAACAGGGCCAGTAGGTCTCTGCTATGTGTAGCCTTCCTGGAAAGGCATCTCCACCTGCCCCTAGAGGAGCGGCACTTGGTGCTCCTTTGGCCTTGAAGCTGATATCACCCTTGCCACTCTCCATCACTGAGAGAAGTTACCATTTCCTTGGATACTGTGTTTGGTCAGATAGATGGGCCTCTCATCTCAGCACCGAGAGTGACACCTCTCCAATGGGAGCTCTGGTTCCAGGCTCTGCCCCTCCTAGTCTGTTTTGTCCAATTAAACTTAGTGGACCAAGACCAAAAGCATGATTATATTAAATTAATAGGAATTTCATTAAAAGGAATGCTTTCTAGAATGTTCCTCCTTTTCCAGGAAGGATTTTAAAAGCTCAGTGCTGCTTAACTATATGCAAAGAGAGTGGCATTTAGAGATCAGAAAACATCATTAAGAAAATGATAGATTCTTCCTTTCCTAAAATAAGATATCCTGCCTAGTATTGGGGAGAGTTAGGAAGATCAAGGGTTTCTACTCTCTATGGTATTTCTAGTAACCAAAGATACTGTCAGATACTCTCTAACTTTATTTTGTATGCCAGCATATGACTGAAGCCCAAATTTGTGTCATAATTGTTTTTATGAATAAATTTATTGTGGCTCTTTTTATGGCATCATCAGCCTGTCATCTAGTAAACAGAAGAGATAAGTGACTTTGAAGCAAGTGATATCTGTGAAAATAAAATATTTTAGCATATGAGAGCGTGTTAAGTAATGAAAAACAATAAAGGCATTATACATCTGAGAGGTGACTTCTAGTCATGCACTGTTGAAGTGCTTTTGAATTTTCTTGAGGAAAATTCTGTATCTCTGCCTCTCTCTCTCTGTCTCTATGAATAAATAAATAAAATAAAAATCTAAAAAAAAAAAAGGAAAAAGGGAAGTTAAAGTTTGTTTGGTACCTGCTATTTTCAGGTCACTGCATGGACATTAACTCATTCAATCTTTACAACCTCCAAAGAGGAAAGAATTATACTCACTATTTTTCAGGCAATGAAATGGAGATTGGATAACTTGTCTAAGGTCCCACAGCTCATCTACAAAGCTATGGTTGTTTCATTCTCCATAAGACCAGCATTTTAATATTTACATTAGTACTTTGGTTAGCTTGACTGCGTGGTGGAAATGGATTGTTCTTATTAATTGAAATTTCTAACTAATTAAAGGCCATGAAAATACTCTATTTTTCCACCTTTAAAAAATCTTTCAAAATTATATTGGTGTCTTTTGCTGTCTCTTAAAATATATAGTGCATAATTTAATATTTAAATTTTTTGTTATTGAAAATCTTTCATTCTCTTATATTTATTATTGTGAACATTAGTTTCAATAAACTAGTATTTAAAAAGCTCACTGAGGGGTGCCTGGGTGGTGTAGTTGGGTAAGTGTCTGAGTCTTGGTTTCCACTCGGTAGTGCTCTTGGGGTGGTGAGATCCGCCCACATCAGGCTCTATGCACAGTATGGAGTCTGCTTGAGATTCTCTCCTTCTCCTTCTATCTCCACCCCTGCTTGTTCTCTTTCTCACTCTCTAAAATAAATAAATCCTTAAAAAAAACCCAAACAACTCACTGAAGTTTATTCCTAAGTTAGTATCAGCAACTCGTTTAACAGATGAGCAAATAGGAATGTAGAGAAGTTAAGAGACTTTGCTCAGGGTCACTATGTTTCTTTTTAGAGGGGAAAGGTACATGTGATTACAGAACTCTCTTCTGAAGATGATATATGCCTGTAAATAGCTATTGCGTGAGTCTTGGTATCAACTTATTTTCCTCCTCTTCTCTTTACAGCAGCTTTTAAAAATAAATGGTTTGCTTAAGAGAGCTCTGCTTTTCAAGGTTTTACTGTATTCAGAAATTACCCTTCACTTATCTGATTCTGCCAAATATGCCAGGCAGACCAGGGTGAGAACAGAAAGAGGTTATAACATTATAGGTCCTGATTCTAAATGAATTTAACATAGCCTATATTAATAGGAGTGAAGTAGCTGATGGTGCTTTGTGATGTTTAAGTTTAGAATTTTGAAGGAGTCAAAAACTAACTTGCTGGTATTCATAAGTTTCCATTTCTGATCATGAGGCAAAAGGATTTATTTGCCCCACATCTAGATTTGTCTTTTGGCCAGAAAACTAAATTTACTCTGAACAGTTCCTCTTCACTCTAGGATCCCTAGCATATTACATTTGACATATTAAGCGCTGTGCTGGGCATATGAGGGGTAAAGGGACTCATGTGCCATGCTGTCAAAGAATTTATAACCTTCAGGTATTCAACTAAGCATAGATTAAACTAATGAAAAAATTACTGTATGTTCAGA
The DNA here is from genome assembly GCF_003254725.2 of Canis lupus dingo. Lineage (NCBI taxonomy): Eukaryota > Metazoa > Chordata > Mammalia > Carnivora > Canidae > Canis > Canis lupus. The sequence goes on from NC_064267.1 coordinate 1,555,970, forward strand.
GGAAACATACTGTAATTTCAGGGATGTTCAGGGGTAAGGACAAATCCACCCAAGGCATTGGGGAAGAGGTGTGAATGGAGGGAACTTCAAAAGAGGGTCTGAGAGCAGTCAGTAGTGGAATTGATTGAGAGTTTGGTAGGGAAGAGAGGCTGAAAATAACATCAAGAGGGCACAGAGATAGGAAAGAGTATTGGTAATAATTCCAGCTTGATGTTACTGAAGAACTATAGAAGGATGCAGTGGGGAGTGATTAAGAGAGAAGACTGGGATCAGATGCTGGAGCATCTCGAATCCCATGCTAAGCTGTTCAGAGCACTCTAAAGGCAACTGGCAGCTGTTAAAGTATCTGAGATGGGGAATATGTCCTGGCATGTGTCTTACTGAAATAATGATGTCTATTTAGTAAGAAAATAACTCTGCTTTAGTGACTAAAGAATGCATTAAAGAAACAAAGGAATGAGGAAAGGAAAGTTTTGAGAAGACAACCAAAGTACCTTTACCAGTGGAATGCAGAAAGGATGGAGAAAAGCAGATGGATTTGAGAACTGCTTCTATTCAGAAGCTGTAAGACTAAGTAGGTGACTGATCATGGGAAATATGAGAGAGGCCAAGGTCAAAGTACATTGATGGTGGTAGTGGTAGTTGAGAAAACACAAGGGCAGAAAAAGAGAAAGATACAGAATGAAATTAAAGTTTCTTTCTAAACTTGGAAACGTAGGTGATTGTGTGTGTCAGTGAGCCTGTACTGTGTAAGGAACCATTCCCGAATTTCATGGCAAAAAATAACCGTATATTAATTATGCTCATGAGTTTATGTGTTGGCAAGGTAGTTTATCAGGTCGCACCTGTTCTCACTCATGTGTCTGCCATCTGCAGACAAGTTGCGTAGTGGCAGGTTGGTATAGGGTGGTCTCAGCTGAGATTGCTCTTCTTTATCTGTTTCTTATTATCCAACAGGTCAGCTCAGGCTAATTTTCATGACAGCAAGGTGGAATTCCCAGACATGCGTGGCCTCTTGAGATCTAGTCTCATTACTGGATTCTTTTGGCCAAAGCAAGTCACAAAGTCCAGTCCAACTTCAAGGGGTCAAGCTGCAAATTTTCATTTCATGGAGGGTAGATCTAGGGTCGAGTGAAGAATGGGGCTATTATTTTAATCAATTTGCCACAGTGATTATGACCATCATGATTATTAAGTGGTTATCAAATAATTTAAAATTGTATTCTATTAATAGTATTAATCTGTTTTCCAATGAGAGTTGAAATGAACAATCTTGTAATGTAAGCATAAAAATGTTGGTATTTATTTAAAGTCACTTTTTTTCGAGTTATAGAAATATTATCCTATCTTCCCTTTGCTTGGTTTATGTGGCTTCCTATTTCTGTATTTAACTCCATTCAAAAGCATTAATCGAGTTTTCCCCTTTTATTTAACATTACCCACAGAAAAATAGTAGTTAAGTATATAACCAAGCCTGCAAGTGTCAATCCCACTCTTGGTCACCACCTCTAAGAAAACATCCATTAAATAAAAAGAACTTGACTAAACGAGTAAACTCCCCTCATTATCTCTAGAAGCCCTTCATTTCATTTGCTTCCAAAACTGCATGGGCTGCTTTGTAAGATGTCACCCACTGGTGAAGGTGTGCTTCCTCTCTGTAATTCTTCTGTATCATTCTTATTAATGATGTTTTGCTAGCCCCATGCAGAGCCTTTGAATAACTTTCCCAGAAAAGACCACCCACAGTGAAAATATTAAGCCTATCCAGTGGACTTGAATGTATTCCTTATGAAGTGGGATCTATGTAAAATAGATCCTTGGGAAGCAATTATTGTTCATTACAGGCCCTTTCATCACAGCTTTTGATCTTTTGCATGCACCAGTACTCAACTACTGCTGGTCCTGTTGGTGACAGTGGGAGCCCAACAATGGTTTCAATGCCATTAAGAACAAAGGGACTTTTTGAAAAATATTCAGTTTACCAATTACTGTCATACACATAGTCTTTGAATGTGATCGTGTGTGTTCCTTTGGTTCATAGATTCTCCTTATATTAATGCTGGCCTCTGGATCTGACAGGCTTCCCGGGTTTGTGTTTAAGCTGACTTGTTGACACTTGTGGTTAAGTTATCCGTGTGTATCATTTGTTTTGATCAAAAGACTTTGAGAACGAGATCATCACGTGCTGTTTCTGATCCATGAAGGGAATGGTACCTGACACAGAGGGTACTGATTTTTTAAATTTTATCTTCTCATGAATTTTTTCTGATGTTTGAATAATTGCTCTGTCCAACAATAATAAATAATTGCCCTGTCTGGCAATAAATTTGGCCCAGGCCAACTATATTTAACTAATTCACAGATATTAAGGAAGTTAACCAAGATATTCTGAGTCATTATCAGGTGGAAACTTTTAAGTATAGAAGGCTCTCATTACGTTAGTAGCTGAAAAATTAAAAATACAAAAATATTACATTTTATCTATGTCTTAAGCACATTCTTTAACATGTCAAAACTTGACTTTGGGGAATGGAGTGAGGGATAGGCAGTGATGGAAAAGAAGATGCCAGGAAGAGAAACTGAATTTCACCTTAGAAAAAAAAATCAAAGACCTACGTAAAGGGAGAGACAAACTATGTCCTTGCATCAGAAGAGTCCATATATTGTTAAGGTGTCAGTTCTCTCCCAGTTGATCTATAGATTCAGTGCATTCCTAATCAAAATCCCAGCTGGACTTCTCTAGATTTTGGCAAGTTGATCCAAAAATTTAAATAGGAAGGTAATGATACTAGAATAGCCAAAGCTATTTTGAAAATAAAGACCAAAGTTGGAAGACAACTATTTGATTTCAAGTTTTAGTGGAAAGCTGCATTAATCAAGTTGGTGTGGGACTGGTAGGAAGATAGCCACATAGATGAATGCAACAGTCCAGACAGCCCAGAATTAGACCCATATATGTGTGTGAGAGAGCAAATGATAACAAACAGGGTAAAGGGTCAGCATTAGGGGTAAATTTGGGTGAGTGGTATGTAGATGTTCTAAGTACTGTTCTTATTCTTGCAGATTTTCTGTATGTTTGACACTTTTTAAGACTTTTTAAAAAATTCTACCTTGCTATTAGAAAATCTAATATGTTTTAAGAAAGTTTACAAGAATGAAATAATTTTGATTTTGGAACATTTCTCTTCAATAGGCAATTAAATTTCCCTCTGCATATGCTTTTTAAAAATATAAAATCCCATCATTAACATAATAAGCACATGTAAACTGAATTTATCTGATTCCTAAAATGATAATAAATAGACCCAAAGGTAGGCTTTATAATTGTGTCTGGAAATGCATATTACTGCATTACCTCTTACATTTATTAAAAAATGTTTAAAAAGTGGCATAACACCCCTTCAGCTATAAAAAATGTAATGATAAACCCCATATATTCATAGGTGTTATATTTGTGACAGACCACTGGTAATATGATATCTGGGGAGAAGGTGGCTAGTACTATCACTCTAATATACAAATTAAAACCCATAAGAGGAATGACTATTTTTCTGATAGGAAATGTAGTTGAATTTTATTTTATTTATTTATTTTATTTTTTTTAGTTGAATTTTATTTTTAACATCATGTTTATTGAGGTATTGTTTACTTGCATTAAAATTCATTCCACTTACCTAACTGTTGCACGAGTTTTGATAAACACATACAATTGTATACCTTCTACTGCAATCAAGATACACAACAGTTCCATCACCCCTCAGAAGTTCCCTTAAGTCCTCTGTAACTGATTTTGTTAGTATAGTTCTGTGCCTATGTAGAATGTCGTGTAAATGGAATTATGTAGTATATGACCTTTTTCGGAAAAGTTTTATTAAGGTAAAATTCAGTATCATACAATTTACCCATTTAAAGCGTAGAGTTCAGTGGTTTCTAGTATATTGACAGAGTTGGGCAGTCATCATCACAATCAATTTTAGAACATTTTCATCGCCTCCCACAAAATGCCAATACCTGTTAATAGTCACTTACCCTTCCAACCTTCCCAGCCCGGGGAAACCATTAATCTACTTTTTGTGTCTCATGCAGCCTTTTGAATCTGTCCTCATTCACTAGTCATAATGCATTTGAGATTCATTGATGTTGTTTTCTATTGACAATATTTTGTTTCCTTCCGTTGATGAATAGTATGCCATCTTATGGATGTACCACTTTGGTATTATATATGCTGGTTGAAAGACATTTTATTTTATTTTATTTTATTATTTTATTTTTATTTTTATTTTATTTGTTATTTCATTTCATTTCATTTTTATTTTATTTTCAGTTTTTAGGGATAATGAATAACACTACTAAAAGCATTTGCCTAAAAGTTTTCTATAAACATACATTTTTACTTTTCTTGGGTAAATGACTAGAAATAAGATTGCTACATTGTATGTATATGCTTAACTTCATGAGCCAAACGGTTTTCCAGAGTGACAGTACCATTTTGTGTCCCATCAGCAGTATATGAGAAACTCCGATTGCTCTGCACCCTTGCCAGCACTCTGTGTGACCTGTCTTTCTAATTGTAGCTGTTCTTATGTGGGTGTAGAGGTATCTCATTGTGGTTTTTGTGTTGTAGCTAAGAAATCTTTGCTTCACCCAAGGTCACAAAGACTTCTTCCCTATTTTCTTCTAGGAGTTTAATTTTTTGGATTTGACACTTAGGTGTATGGTGGAAGTCAAAGGATTTGTTGTTGTTTTCATATGGACATGCAATTATTCCAGTATCATTTATTGTGAAGAGTATCCTCTCTCTGTTGAATTGCCTTTACACTTTGGTTGAAAAATCAATTGACTATATATGCAATTTCAATTTGCATTTTCCTAATGATCAGTGAACATTATTTCATGTACCTATTTGCCATCTGTGTATCTTCTCTGATGACACATCTCTTCAGAATCTTTGTTAATTTTGTAGTAGGAATGTTTTAGTATAATTCTTTGAGAGATTCTTATATTCCCTAGTTAAAAGTCCTGTATCAGATCTGTATTTTGCAAATATTTTCTCAGTCTGTGATTTGTCTTTTCATTTCTTGTGAACAGTATTTTACAAAGAGTAGAAGTGTTTGTTTTTGATCAAGTGTAATTTGTTAATTTCTACCTTTATGTAGTGTGCTTTTCATGCTCTCAAGCTGGTTCCTGCATCCTTGTGACAGAAACGCATAATTTTTTCAATTATTTCCTTGTTTTGTAATATAACAAGATGTCCCAGATCTCACCTTGGACTTTCTCTGCCCACCCTGGAGTCGACCATCTCTCCAGACAATCTTTGGTTTCCTTTACTGAGGCATGGTTTTAGGGAGGCAGAATTTTGGTGATTTTTAAACATTTTAAGAGAGTTTGAAAAATCTCTTTCCTCCCCAAACACTTACTGTAGATATCTGAGTAACTCTGCATAATAATTTTGGGCATGAATTTTATTATGAAGTTAGGGAACATGACTTTTCCTGCCAAGAAATAATAAGGAAAAGGGCAGCCCCGGTGGCGCAGCGGTTTAGCGCCGCCTGCATCCCGGGGTGTGATCCTGGAGACCCGGGATCGAGTCCCACATCGGGCTCCCTGCATGGAGCCTTCTCCCTCTGGTGTGTCTCTGCCTCTCTCTCTCTGTGTCTCTCATGAATAAATAAATAAAGTCTTAAAAATAATAATAATAAGGAAAAAATAAAGAATAATAATAAGGAAAAAAGGCTATGAGCTCTCTTAAGACAGATCTTAATATGTCCCATAGATCCTAATCTACCTCAGTTGCTAACTATGTAGGGATGTGAAGCATCCAAATAGTGAGAATACAATAGAAAAGATCACTGGTCCTTTCTATATTTTAAAAATGTTCAGATGATTCTTTAATTTGAGATTCTACTACTACTTGTAGAACCTGTTGTTTCCAAAGCTTTTCTTCTCACATTTTCAGGATAACAACAGTCAAAACCATAAAGGGACACAGTCCTGTGGTTCCTAAATTTGCTCATTGGTTTGTCATTGGGAAACAGTGTCTTTTTCAAATTTCCAATGTATATTCTCTTATTAAATCATTTGAAGTGGATAATTTCCTAGGTGATGTTTCCATAATGCTATTTAATTTAAATGAATTGGATTACCTGGATGTACTCTTTGCAAGCAGTCTTTCATAATACTTTGTGAATGTTTCCAGCCCTTCTTATCTTGCCTTGGAATTGTTTTATCTGAGAGCTAAATTTTTGTTGATTTTCTAGAGAGTGAGGTGGAGTGTGGTGAAGGTGGGTAGATGTAGATCTGTTTTCTCCCAAAAAAGAAAATGGCTTAAGTTTACACTAAGATATGGGATTACACAGCATTTTCGATGTTGGGGCATTTTGGCTTTACTTAATCTATCAATTCTGATAACTAAATAATTTCTATCAGAATGATGCATCATTCTTAACAATGTTAGAAAACAGAGGAAGGAACAGATATTGATAAACAAGCTTGGAATCATTAGGGATGCTCTTTGATTAGAAAAAAAAAATGTGATTTCAACATTGGATTTGTTTCAGTTTAGCAGCATCCAACAGAGAAGCTTTGTTTCTCAGTTGCTGGTGCTGTTCCAGGCTTGCTGTAGTATCTGTTTTGCAAAATGTTCAGGAAATGTCTGTATTCACTGTTTCACTAGTTTAGCTAATCTGAGCATAGTGGGATCACTGTTTCACTAGTTTAGCTAATTTGAGCATAGTGGGAATGAATTTAAAACTAGTTCCTTGGACAGATTATATAGAGAAGTGCCTGATTGCAGACTGCACCACCCATCTTAGCCAACAACACAATAAATGCTTGTTATTGGTGGATTGAGTGGTCCAGCAAGTAGATTTTTATCTCTTTTTTTGTGCTAAGGCACTGTGCTAGGTATTGGGGGCAGAAAGATGAATGGAGCAATGAGTGGGTAAAACAGATATGAGAAGATAGGCAGACAAAGACACAGAGGCAGTTTGTTGGACACCACAGAATGAAATATAACAGCCTTGGGATATTTTTACTCTCCCAAGAGTAAAAAGCGCTTGGAAATGTTTTCCAGAAAACAAGGAAATTAAAGTTGAAGAACTAGTTGGAGTTAGCTAGGACAGTGGGATGGGGAAAGCAGAATACGGGGAGGGAGCTGCAGGAATTGAAGTTTAGAGGTGGAAAGTAGCACAATTTGTGAAGGAAGCTACTAAGTGGCTTCATGCTGTTAGGGTAGAAAATTGGAGGCAGGGGATGGTATTGTATGAAGTTGGGATGGTGAGCAGAGGCAGAGTACAAAAGGATTCATAAGCCATGCTAACGATGTTTACCACCAAAAGCTATAGGAAGCCCCTGAAGGGTGCCAAGTAGGGAAGTGACATTGTTGGATTTGCAATTTAGGTACAGCTCTGGATTGGAAAATAACAAGATTGGAAACCTAGTAATTTGGTAGAAGGCTTTTATGGAAGTCAAGGAGCAGGTGGGCAAGACTTGGAATAGAGAATTAGAGGGAGGGATAGAGAAAGGACAAAATAAAATAAAGGAGAGAGATGGAGTGGAGTCAAGAGTGACCCCAGGTTTCTGGTGCCTGGGGCTCTGGCTGTATCTGGATGAGAAGGTGTAGATTAGTGTCCTGGTTCTCAAATTTGTGTGTCCATCAGAATCAGCCAGAGGTTTAGAAAACACAGATGGGGGGCAGCCCGGGTGGCTCAGCGGATTAGCACCACCTTCAGTCCAGGGCGTGATCCTGGAGTCCCAGGATCAAGTCCCACGTCAGGCTCCCTGCATGGAGCCTGCTTCTCCCTCTGCCTGTGTCTCTGCCTCTTTCTCTCTCTCTCTCTGTGTGTCTCTTGTGAGTAAATAAATAAAATCTTAAAAAAACAAACAAACAAAAAAAAACACAGATGGCTGGCTACCCTCAAGCTTCAGATTCACTGGGTTGGGTGGACCCAAGATTTTGCATTTTAACAAGTTCTCAGGTGATGCAAATAGCAATCTCAGGAGCCACTGGATTGATTATTGTTCTCAGATTAAAATATATATCAGAATTCCCTTGAGTGCTTTTTAAAAGGCGGATTCCTGGGCACCCGGGGAACCCAGCCAGTTAAGCATCCAACTCTTGGTTTCAACTCAGGTCATGATTTCAGAGTCCTGAGATCAAATCCTGCATTGGGCTCCGCACTCAGCAGGGAGTCTGCTAGTTCTCTCCCTCTGCCTCTCCCCCACTTGCTTGCAAGCCTGTGCTCTCTCTATCCTTCCCTCTCTCTCAAATAAATAAATACATCTTTGAAAAAATGGAGGTTCCTATGCCCTAAGGTTAACTGAGTTTCTGTTTCTAGGGGTCAGCTCAGGAATCTACATTTTTTATAAAGACCAGAAGTGATCTCTCATGCTGGTGAGACCATAGACCACATTGAAAAAAAAAAAAAAAACAAAAAACAAAAAACAAAAAAAAAAACTGTGGTCTGGACTGGGGTGATCTCGGAGGCAGCCAGACATGGACATGGATTACCAGCTGGTCATCTGGCTTCCATTTTCTTATCTGTAACCTCATAAGTTTTAACAATCTAATAGCTAATATTTATTGTGGGCTTACTGTGGGCTAGGCTCTGTCTAATCACTGGTGTTCAAGGGTCTCCCACATGCTGTTCCCCACTTATGCGACATTTATGTCATCAGTTATGCATAAATGCTAATCCTATTTACAATATATGATTTAAGACTTTCCCAGCTTTATGAAATAGGCACTATTCTTATTCCCATTGCTGAGGTGATATAACTGAGAGAGAGTAGTAACTTGTCCAAGATCCCAGAGATAATAAATAGATTCATGCTTATCTATAATCATACAGTTCAGAGTTACTGAGTGTCTGTGTGGTGGACAGTTCTTAAGGGTAAGGTCTGGCATCCTGACACTGGAGGGGGTAGAGCCGTTTTGGAAGGTCGACGCTGGTGGCAGGTGCTGAGGAAGCACTGTGAAGTAGCAATCCAAGGAGAAAGGCCATTCTGCTGTGTGTGGGGGTGTGTGTGTGTTTGTGATTGTCCATTGTTGCCATGTTTTCAGAGGAAAGCAGCCTTGGATATTTTTTGCTGCTAGTTCATGAATTCATTTCATCCACTATATTTATGCATTTACAACTCAATAAATTTTTATTGTGTAAAGACCACATACCATATACTGTCCAGGTGAAGATAAAGGATATTCCCAGCACTCCAGGAGGCTTCCCAATTTCTGCTTCCATTCACCCCTCCCCACTCTACCTGCCCATGGTAACCTGTTCCATGCATTTTAAATGGGCATCTACTATGTGGCAGGCGCTTTTCTTGACACTGGAGCAGGTACAAAGATGAATAAAGTGATCCATGCTCTCTAGTAGATCAGAGCTCAGAGATAGAAATGAACACACAAACAAATAATGGTATAACTACTCCAATTGATATATGTACAAGGGGCAGTGAGTTAGAAAAGACTGTATTAGAGATGAGAATTTTGTTGGACTTTGAAAGATAATAGATAGGATTTGGAGAGGCAGAGTTACATGATGAGGGCTCCAGGTAAGGAGAACACCAGGAGTTAAGGCCCAGAGGCATGAATAATTAGTAGTGGGTTATAGAGGGTATAAAATCCTCGTGATTGCATAATTGACAAAAATGTCACACAGGTCGGGGACAGCATGTGGAGGGCCTTGAATACCAGAATGATGAAACATACCTGCAAAATTTAATTCGTTGATTTTTTTTCTGTCCAAATTTTTTCACAAAGAGTGTCAAAGAAATGACAGGATTTGATTTGTGTTCAAGCTGTGTCTTTGCCGCCACCAAAACCAGTCTCCCCCGTTGAGGTTGTCCGTGTGATCCAACTCCTGGGCAACGGCCGAGCTGGGGAGGGGAGACGGAGGGCGCTTTTAGAAGCAATAGCGAGTTTCTCAGAGACAGCTCAGTTCCCGCGCTGCGAACCTTGGTGGCCGCCATTAACACAGCCTGCTAACCTGCTAACCTAGAGCAGAGCTAAGCCTTTACTTCTCTTGCCAGATTTACTCACCTTGTAGAGAAAGTATAGCTTTAATGTTACTGTTTCTCAGTGGCAGTACTTGATACATGTTAGCAGTTCTTGTTTCACTTTAAACTTTTATTCAGAACTGAAGTGCTGAAGTGTGTGAGTGTCCTCCCTGTTCATGCGTGTTCTAATGTTTGTTTGAAAAAAATTGTAAATGCATTTGTTTACTTCCTGGTAAGCATTCTTTTATCTCAATAATAATGAAAGAGCTATTCCCAAATTAGCTAAGCAGAGATTGGACAATTTAAAATACTTTGAAAGGAGTGTAACTTTATTATTTCTCCATAAAAAGATTTTTTTTCCCCAACTTCTAGGTAAATACTGACCAATGGAAGCCTATTTTACAGAAGGATGCAACCGTTTTACAATTAAGATATTAATTGCTAACCCCCAAAACTCCACTTGGGTGAAAATTTATTGTTTTAAGTAGATTACATATATCCCCAATGATTTTATTTCTTGTCAAACAATCCTTTCTGCTCGGTTACAGCAGAGATAAATCTCCCCTCCTCTCAACAAATTTACATAAATTTCAGAGCACAAGTTGTTGTGGAAATATAATAGTATATCTAATAGTATATACATTATGTTCCAGGTGAATTGCATACTTAGAAGCAGATATTTTAAAAACAACATATTTCTATAAACAACTTTCTCATAAGTCTTAACAGTAGTAATTTCATTCTTCTATCTTTCCTTATGTCAGTCAATTTGAATTAAGAATGCCAAAATAATACATAGAATTAATTAGAAGACTCTAATGTATTTTTTCACAATTCTTCTATTTAACTGCCCAGTTTGAACCATAAAGTATATTACCATGAAAAAATGTGGCCCTTATATTATAGCTTTGTATTTTATTTCAAGTACTTTTATGACCTTGAAACTTCGCAGGAATTCTACTCCTCCACCCCTGCCCACCCCCATTTCCAAAGAATTTATCGGCTATCTTAACTCTTTAGGTTTTTTTCCCTAAATATTTGAGCCATGATTTAGGCTTTCTTTTTATTAATAGAGAATCCATATAACATGAATTTTCTCTCAGTTTTTATTCATCATCTCTATGAAACTCTTTTAGGAACTAAATCTATTCAAGCTTCATGACATGCCATATGCTATAAAAGTTTATTACGTGCAGTTTTAATGGCAGAGCACAAAGGTGGACAGACTAAAGCTTTCGATTATAGGTAAACTTTTAATAGATAGTCTGAACAAATGGTGCAACTTAATTAACTCTCTAAATATTTTATCCTGGCTTCTCTATTTCTTTTTTTTTTTTTTTAGATTTTATTTATTTATTCCTGAGAGACACACATGAGGCAGAAAGACATAGGCAGAGGGAGAAGCCGGCTCCCCAAGGGGAGCGCAATGTGGGACTCGATCCAGGGACCACAGGATCATGACCTAAGCCGAAGGCAGACTCTCAACCACTGAGCCACCCAGGCTTCCCCTGGCTTCTCTATTTCTAATGTCATCTTGAAGAGATATCTGAGTTTGGGGGGATCATTCTTTCTTAAAGGATTACTCATTTATGAGCATCCTGATAGACAGACATGTCTATTATAATTGAACCTGTACCTGCATGATAAGAGATACTGAGCTCTCCTATGCTGTGTGCAGGTTAAGTCCAATTTTCACAGCAGCTTAGCCACTGATGGTGGTTTATCCAGACCGACTGGGAAACTATATTTACTCTCCCACACCACTGGGCAAATGCAGCATTTTGTACAGGAAAATTCTGATTTGCTGCATAGCCAATGTACCAAGGACCTGAAAGAGTGAATTTGGTTTCAGTGGTGTAGTGAGGTAAGGGTCCAATGACTATTTCCACTTGTCTTCAAAAGCTGGTCAAGGGTTAATCAGTCCTAGAGACAGAGATCTGGTGAATTTGGCCCATAGTTGAGCAGAACCTTCTCAGAGTAAATTAAAAAAAAAAAAAAAAAAAAGAACCTTCCCAGAGTTGAATTTTCTTCTGATATGGTTATTTTACTTTATAGTCACACTGATTTTATTTTTTTAATGAATTCTCTGAGTCACATGATGGAGAAAAGACTAGGTGAATAGGAAAACACTTGCCAGATATAATGGATCTCAAAGGAGAAATAAATGCTGCTGTTCCAAATGCAATGGAAAAAAGAGCTAAAAAGCTAAGGTAATGCCATGTGGTATATTATGGCCAATGATTATATTGCTTATGAGCCCAGCATCTATTTTTAAATGAAGAGGATACATTAGAGGTCAGTAAACTATGGCCTGTAGACTCCTGTGTTTGTAAATAAAGTATTGAAACAGCCACATTCATTTATTTATTATTGTCTATGTTTGCCTTTGTGCCACAGCAGTAAAGTTGAGTAAAAGCAATAGCCTGTATGGACTGTGAAGCCCAGAATATTTACTCTTTTTCCCTTTACAAAAGAAGTTTGCCAATCCTTGGATTAGATGAATAACCATGTGGCAAATGAATAGATCACATTTTATGTGCAGATATTTTAAAGTAAGTTATAGGGGGATCCCTGGGTGGCTCAGCGGTTTGACGCCTGCCTTTGGCCCAGGGCGCTATCCTGGAGTCCCGGGATCGAGTCCCGTGTTGGGCTCCCAACATGGAGCCTACTTCTCCCTCTGCCTGTGTCTCTGCCTCTCACTCTCACTCTCTCTCTCTGTGTCTCTCATGAATAAATAAATAAAATCTTTAAAAAAAATAAAAACAAAGTAAATTATAGATATCCTCACATTCTTCCTCTAATTTCTTCAATGGATATCTCAAAAAAAATATTTTCTGTATGGTCAATTTAAAATTATCATGCCTCACAAAGTTAATAGTAATTCCTTAATGTAATTTGATGCCAGTTCATATAAAAATTTCTGAATTGTTTCTAAAATATCATTTACAACTTTTTTGCCCAAACTGGGAGCCATTTGGAATTATACCTTGTGTCTGATGTTTGTGTCTCTCAAGTCCCCTTCACTCAAGGTATGTCTTTTTTCATGACACTGACTTTCTGAGAAGGCCATGTTATGTTTCCAGTAGAATGTTTCACCTTCTGCCACATATCTGATTGCCTTTGAGGGCTATCAACTCTTATGTCTGCCCTGGATTTACTGTCAACTGAAAGTTAGATCTCAACTGAATTCTGGTTAAACATGGTTGTCCAGGAATCATAAGAAATGATCCTCAAATCTACATCAGATCTGAAAACTTGTGCCACCATTGGTCACGCTGAGATTGAACATCAACTTAGTCAACAAGTTATTTGAATAAGAAAAATGGTGTCTAAAAAGTCAAAAGCATAGTGCAAGCAAAGAGTTAGAAATGGAACTTGCAACCTAACGTTCATTTCTTGCTCTCTGTACTGTTCTGGACTAATGGTCACCTGACCTTGACTCGCCATTGTCTTTTTTTTAATACAATTTTTAATTTTAATTTCAGTATTAAAGTGGTTTTCAAAGTGGTTTTGTCCCTGGATCCCACTCTGAATTAATGAAGTCCTGTAGTGATTATTTAGTAGAGTGGGCGTCAACATATTTTCCTGGTAGTTGTGTCCCATGTGGGTTCTGAGTTGTTGAGAGTTTTGCTTATGTGGCATTTCTTCCTTTGTTTTTTTTTTTTTGTTTGTTTTATTTTTTTTAAAAGATTTAGTTATTTATTCATGGGAGATGCAGAGAGAGAGGCAGAGACACACGCAGAGGGAAAGCAGGCTCCGTGCAGGGGGCCCAATGTGGGACTCCATCCCAGGACTCCAGGATCATGCCCTAAGCTGAAGGCAGGCGCCAAACCACTGAGCCACCAAGGGATCCCCTTATTTTGTTTTGTTTTTTTTTTAATTTTTTTTTATTTATTTATGATAGTCACACAGAGAGAGAGAGAGAGAGAGAGAGAGAGAGAGAGAGGCAGAGACACAGGCAGAGGGAGAAGCAGGCTCCATGCACCGGGAGCCTGACGTGGGATTCGATCCCAGGTCTCCAGGATCGCGCCCTGGGCCAAAGGCAGGCGCCAAACCGCTGCGCCACCCAGGGATCCCCCTTATTTTGTTTTTAAGTCAAGTAATATGAGAGAGAAAACAAGAAAATAGATCAAGATCATAAAGACTAGTATTAAGATGTGAAGGAAGTCGAAAGGAGTTATGATTGAGATAAAGAGGGAAACCCAAGTTCTAAGTTAACAATTGCTTTTATGTAATTATAACTCTTTAAACATTTCAATGAAGTGTTCGGGCATTGAAGTTTCTTAACGTGGGTGGTGTAGAGGCTCCTTCTCTGGCATTAAATAATACACTGGATGTGTAAGGATAAATCTGCCTAAGGCTGATAAACGCTGGAACCTGTGACCTTTGATGCTGGACTTCCATTGTGTTTGTCTGTTTTCTAGTTTGTCTTATAACTCCTATTCCTTTGGTTCCTGAACTTGTGTTTTGTAGCCCAGGTCTTGTATTTTATGCATCTTAGCTGAAATCACGTAATATTGTTTGATGCGTATGTTTTGAAACTTGTAGCTCCAATGGCCTAATCTGTCCCATCATTTTCAGGCAGGAATGCATTTATGGGTCTTGCAAGAGGAGGGACAGAGTGAAGGTAGAAAGACACTGCAGAGAATAGTGAATGAACTTTAGAAATTCCCACGGGGCTCCCATCAGTAGGAAAACAGTTAATCAAAATGACACCTACACCTAACTCTGGGAAATGAACAAGGGGTAGTGGAAGGGGAGGTAGGCGGGGGGTTGGGGTGACTGGATGATGGGCACTGAGGGGGGCACTTGACAGGATGAGCACTGGGTGTTATGCTATATGTTGGCAAATTGAACTCCAATAAAAAATTCTTTAAAAAAATATAATAAATAAATAAATAAATAAATAAATAAATAAATAAATAAATAAGGCACCAGGGGTGCTCATTGGTTGAGCCTCTTGGCTCTGGTTGTGATCTCAGGGTCCTAAGATTGAGTCCCACATTGTGTGCCCCACAGGGAGCCTGCTTCTCCCTCTGCCTATGTCTTTGTCTCTCCCTCTGTGTCTCTCAATGAATAATTAAATAAAATCTTAAAAACTAATAAGAAAGAAAGGAAAACTACAAAAACAAAACAAAACAAATGACAGATGTGGGCAGCCTGGGTGGCTCAGCGGTTTAGCGCCGCCTTCAGTCCAGGGCGTGATCCTGGAGACCCCGGATCAAGTCCCACATCGGGCTCCATGCATGGAGCCTGCTTCTCCCTCTGCCTCTCTTCTCTCTCTCTCTCTCTCTCTCTCTGTTTCTTGTGAATGAATAAATAAAATCTTTTTTAAAAATGACAGATACAGAAGTATAAGCCTGTCAGAGGGACCATGCTGCGCAGCTTTGTAATGACCTCAAGAAAGTGTCTGAGCTTTTCTTGGATATTGGATGTTTTAGAATAGGTGTAGAGAGGAGATAGCTAAGGATAAGGAGTTGAAAAATAATCATACTTCATTGTTTTAGGACAATCGATTGCTGAAAAAGAAACTATCTCTGTGCATGAAGTCTTAGGTAGACAAAAGGTTAAGTCAGAACTGGATTCATTCTTGGCTGATTCACTACTGTTCTCGTTCAAGTAGAATGTGAACTGCACTCTCCTGGTCGAGCATTCAAGACAGCTTGAGTTGTGGGGGAAACACTAGTGTTGATTAAAATGAGACAAATCAGGAGAAGGTGGAGAGAACTACTGGACTGACTTAAGTCTGATGCCTGTGAAAGAGAGGAGGAAGGAAGGAAGTGCTGGATGAAGAGACCTTCAGACTTCAGTATAGTTCTGAGAAGACCTCATAGAGGCCAGTGGGGAATCCCTGAGCATGAATTGTCCATTAGAAGGGTACTGAACTGGGCAAGAATGTGTAGACTTAGTATTATTCTTGCAGTGCTCAATCATTGGCTGGGAGAGACTTGGGGAGCTGTGGCTCTGGCAATAGGGCAGAGGGCCTGAGGATGGCAACTGGCATCCACTGCTGACCCTGAACTCCTGTGAGTGTTGCAACTCCACAGCTGCCACAGATAGGATTGTCCGTTAAAGCAGTCTCTGTCACTCCTTTCTTCACTCATGGTTTCCATGTCCTTATAGGATTGCTTGGCTGTGTAAATTAACAAAGAGAATGACACTTTGCAATGTATATTTCTTTAGCATTTTAAGAGATTGCTTCTATGTTTTGATAGTGCATGTTTACTATGTTTTGATAGTGCAAGTTCTGCCTGTGAATTAAGGGCTGTGATCTGACAAACAAGTAGATCTTCAGCTAACTGGATAATCTATAAAGAGAGTGACAAGATTATTGTGTCTTATTCCTTTCCTACACAGTGTTAAGCAGAGTGCTAAGGTAGGTAATCAATTAATGCTTTGTGAATGGTTGAGTAAATTTATTCTGATCTCTACTTGCTTGATTGAGCTGTTTACCTAGAATGCTGATGGTCTCTGTCTCACCCCATGCCTCTTCTGTCTTGTGTCCTGACCTTAAATGTTTATTCAGTGTAATAACAAAGAACAGGTGATTATGACTCAAAAGAAGAGAAAAATTACAGCAGAAGAAAGATATTTTGTCTCTAGCAAAGCTTCAATTTAATTCCTTATTTGCTTCAGTTTAGCTATAAAATATAACAGCATACATCTTTGTGTAGGTCAACTTCAACCAGGTAAATATTGATAGCTAGTAAAACAGAATGTGTGTGCTACCCCTGAATTCATAGAGTAACCTGATCAAGTGCCTGATATTCCAATTTAATGATACATAATGACCCTCTTTCCCTATTAATATAGCTAAAACATATCTACCCTTCTGTTCTTTGGAATATTTACTGAATTTCTCCCAAATGATATGCATTTTCATTTTTACAATGCCAAAGAAGTCTTTAAAGGAAGACAAATGATCACTGGAGTCACCCAACCACTCTGCTATATTGAGCTCTGACCAAAGAGAAGGGGCAGAGAAACCAGGTCTACAGAATATAGTGGACAATGATGTAGATTAGTGTTAGGAGTTGATTGCGTCCCTCAAAAAGTTATGTTGCGGTCAGCCCCAGGCACCTGTGAATATGACCTTGTTTGGAAATAGGATCTTTACAGATGTAACCATACATCTTTGAAGTTCAGATGAAGTCATATGAACGAAAATGGGCCCTGATCCAATATGAATGATGTCCTTATAAAAAAAGGGGAATTTGGAAGACACAAACCCAGAAAATGCCATGTGACCATGGGACAGATTACAGTTATGCCACCACAAACCAAACAGTGCCTGGGGCTACCAGAAGCTGGAAGAGGAAAAGAAAGACCCTCTCCTAGATGCTTGGTAGAGAGCATGATCCTGCCAAACCTTGATTTCAGATTTCTAGCTTCCAGAATCATGAGAGACAATTTTTGGCTGTTGTTTTAAAATACTCAGTTTACAGTTTTTTGTTATTTGAATTAGCGAGGCCTGGATATGGTTCGTAGTTATAAGTGAGACAGGACATATAGGATTCCAGGTATGGAATGGATAAGTCATGGGCATAAGAGGTAGAGCATGGGGGAATATAGTCAATGGTATTGTAGTAGTGACAAATAATGACAGATGGGAGTTACACTTGTGGTGAGCACAGTATAATGCATAGTTGTCAAATCACTATGTTGTATACCTGAAATTAATGTAATATATGTCAACTACACTCAAATACAAAAAAAAATTAAAGAAGCAATCAGAAAGGAAGGTAAAGTGAATTTGAATTTGACATTAAATGACTTTTTATACAGTTTTAAAACAGTATAAAGCATCTCTTGCTCTATTTACCCCCACCTACCCAGATCTCCTTTAAAGGACATCTGCTGTTACCACTTTCTTGGGCATCATTCAGAAAGTGTACAATGCATTTATATACATATAAGAATATCTATTTTCCCATCCTCTTCCAACAAATGACAACATGCTTTTTACACATTTTGAACCCTGTTTATCATTTATAATATAACTTTGAAATATTTGCATGTCAACATAGAGCTACTTTGTTATAGAGCTACTTTGTAATGAAAATATTTAAGGGGCACCTGGATGGCTCACTTGGTTGTGTCTGCCTTCTGCTCAGGTCATGATTCCAGGGTCCTAGGAGTGAGCCCCACACTGGGCTCTCTGCTCAGCAGGGAGCCTGCTTCTCCCTCTCCCTCCCTGCTCATGCTCTGTCACTATCTCTGTCTCTCTCTCAAATAAATAAACAAAATCTTAAAAAAGAAATATTTAAATTTGACTTACATAGAATTCTTTGTTTATGAAATCCAATAATTATTTCTGTTACTATTACTTGTTATTATATCACACAATCATATGTGAAATGTTTAATACTACCCTGATTTGAACACTTCCATGGGCTGCGCACTGTACAAAGTATTTTACTTGACTTGTTCTTTAATGGGGGTAGGACTAACAAGAAAACGTCTATTTCCTTGGTGTAAGAACATAAAATAAATGTTTACTATTAGAACTGGATCAAGTTCCATTTGAATGGTAGCCTCCTGAGAAGAATGAAAAATGGAAATTTTTATACGTAGTCCTGATTACTGCCAAACTGCCTCAAGGTTAGTTATATGTTAAAAGTCTTCTCTTGTCTTTTACTTGTCATTGCTGAGAAAACAGTATTTCTTTGGTGCCATAAATTTAATTTTTCTTTCTAAAGAATTTATGCTTAGCAAAGCAGGGCCTGGTTTTGATTTTTCTGAAGATTCTTAACTAGGATGAAAGCAAGGGTACATATGTATTTTATACTGAGATTGTGAGCCAATTATACCTACAGCCCACTGTGCCACCCTAGGATTACTATGACGATCACTACTATCCTTAGTTCAAATATGGGTTCTTCATTGGAAACTTGACAGCTAAGAATTGAAAGGAGGTAGAATGTTGTCTGTTTTCCATCAACACCATAGCTAGGGAGTTTATACTGGCTTCCTTTGAAGTTAAGTGTGACAGGTGGCCAGGTGCTGTGTCATTAATGGATGTAGATAGATGTGGGGTACTTCAGTCCCTTGAAAGGAAGGGGTGTATATGCCTTTCCTGTTTCATTTACTGCTGCTCAGATACGCGAGTAATGGTGGGATCTGGAGCTGCCACCTTGGACTCAAGAGGGAAGCCACATGTTGGGGATGGCAGGGTCACCCCACCACCATAGAATCTTCCTCAAGGGAGAAATAAACTATCTTGTTTAAGCTTCTATATTTGGGAGGTGTTTTTTTTTCTCTCACTATTTTAGATTGTGCCCTAATTAATATATCCATAGTCCCAGTTACTGGAAAAAACAAAACAAAAACAAAAATGAACAAACAAAAAAACACTAGGCCATCCACATCTTTAACCTATCTTTTATATATTCAACATACAAATTACTGGTGTCAGAGCAGCCTACATTTGAAGATAACGTTTCTCATTTCCTTTTAATTTTGTGTTTTAGAAATGTCTATGCCATGAAATAAGACTGGTTAGCACTGAATTAGTTACTTTTGTTAATATTTTCCAAGCTGCTTTTCAAGAAACTTGTATGGATGTGTTATGGATTCCATACCAAATTCTAGGATGAAGGATGGATTCCCCCACACCAACAAGCGGTTCTCCAACACTAGCTGAGTGTCCTATAATTCGATTGAATTCTGACATGATTTTCCCAGAGATAGCATCAGTTTCCATAGGTAAAAAGTTCAGTCCTATAAGCCTGCCCTCCACTGCAGATGTCCATCGCAAGCTTAGGTTGTTACCTGTGCTTCTGACTGACGGGCTATCAACCAGTTCCCATGGCCCCCTTCTTGTGTTTGATTACTTTGCCAGAGCAGCTCACGAAACCCCAGGAAATCCATTTGCTAATTAGCTTGCCAGTTTATTACAAAGGATAGACAAGGATTTGAACTAACAGTCCAGTCAAGAGATACATAGGGCAAAAGTCTCAAACAAGGAACTTCTGTCCTGCTGGCATTTGGGGCCCGCATGGTAGCACGTGGAAGCTTCTCCTTTTGAGTTTTATGGAGGTTGAAAAATAGAGGCAAGGGTGATTACATCACTGACCACTGTCCACCTCCAGCACCTCTCCCCTCTCTAGAAATCAGGAGGTCAGACTGAAACTTCTACCTGGCTGTTGGTGGTTGGGTCCCCTGGCAAGCAGCCTGCATCCTTAGGTGCTTTCCAAAAGTCATCTCATTGACATAAACCCAGTTGTGGTGTAAAGGGTCTTTTTATAAATAATAAGACATCCACTTCACCTTTATGGCTCTGACACAATTTCAGAACTGAGGACAAGAGACCAAATACTATAACAAAAGCTACTCTATTGCTCTTGCTGCTCTGGAAATTTCAAGAGTTTGGGGATTTTATGAGCCAGGAACTTTGAGTGCTATAAACCAAGATTTATATCTATTATAAATCACAATATCACATGAGTGTTCTTCCAAAACAAGGAGTAGGGGATGATTTGAAGGCAGTAAGTGTGAGAAGTATTGGGTCAAATAACTCCAACCAGTTTCTATAATGAGAAAGTAATACTGTTGGGATGCCTGGGTGGCTCAGTGGTTTAGTGTCTGCCTTCAGCTAAGGTCATGGTCCCAGTGTCCTGGGATCAGGCTCCCCTTCAGGAGCCTGCTTCTTCCTCTGCCTGTGTCTCTGCCTCTGTGTGTGTGTGTCTCTCATGAATAAATAAGTAAAATCTGGGCAGCCCGGGTGGCCCAGCATTTTAGCACTGCCTTCAGCCCAGGGCGTGATCCTGGAGACCCGGGATCGAGTCCCACATCAGGCTTCCTGCATGGAGCCTGCTTCTCCCTCTGCCTGTGTCTCTGCCTCTCTCTCTCTCTCTGTTTCTCTCATAAATAAATAAATAAATAAATAAAATCTTTAAATAAAATAAGTAAAATCTTTAAAAAGAAAGAAAGAAAGAAATACTGTTGATCTGCCAGCAAGATGACATGGTACTCCATGTTTTCCATGGATCTCTTTCTTTGGAACACGTATTAATGTCTTGTAGAACCAGTGTTCTTCTGACAGGTAGCTTGAAATTCCAGTGTTACGTGGTTTCCAGCTATCTTATATTTTACTGGTCAATGAACCAACGGTTTCTTTTAAAGATAACTATGTATCTCATCAATTTTGGGTTGATTAAAATTTTATCTCATGGTTGGCAGCCATATTTCTTTATTTTCAACATCTGGAGAAGTTCTTCACATTTGGTCCCATGGGCTATATACAAGTAAAAATATTAGTATTTGTCTTCATAAAAAGAAAATGATGTAATATGTTCTAATAAGAATCCATTTTATCCCCTTCCCCTTTATATTATTTGGATTATCTATAAGATTTTATTGGCAAAAAATGGCTATGCTTCCACAGCGGTCAGTTGAAAAACCATCACTGGTGTTAATAGAGCAGGTTGAGGTTGTATGGTGGAGGGGTGACTTTATGCTTACTCTGGGTGAGCACTTGGGAGCCACTGCAGGTTTCTGATCTGGGCAGGATTATAATTAGTGTTGTTTAAGAATAACAATCTGACATCAGAACAAAAAATGGTTTGGGGTTGTCAAATCCTGGAGGGAGGCCAGATTAACCAGGCAGGAGGCCCCTGCAATCATCTGGGGCAGAGGGATGGAAGGGAATTTTCAGAATTTCCATGTTCCACAATCCTGTTGATATGATATTTTTTATAGAGCTGACATGTGGGCTTTTAGAAATATAAACCAATAATAAAAGATTAAGAAGTAGAGGCACACGACTACACCTGGGACTGTATCTGTTTCACAGTTGCCTTTGGACAGCTGCTGCAGAAGGGCATCACATGGCTCCTCACAGTCTTAGCACCAGTCCTGTAACCTGTCGTCCCAAACTCTCCTGTCTTGGGCACACTTGTGGCAAAAGGCTTGAATTATGAAATAATGTTCTGGAAAGTGTGATTTGTTCAGCACAAGTTATTTACTCTGTAGTTGAATTTCTCATGCTCCTAATGCAATGTTTAAATCTCCATTAGGAAATTTGCAAAACCTCCAGGCCACGCATAGCCATTGTTTGGCAGTTGACAGAGAATTGGGGTACTTGCAAGGAATCCACAAGTCTAACTACCTAAAACTCAAGGTTTTGAAATTTCCACTTGCAATGTGGTACTTCTGTGTGGTACATTTTTATTTCCAAATGTATATGCTTGCTTTGGCCCCACAGCAATGTTTTGATTTGAGTTGTCTGGAATTTTCCCAGAGCTTCCAAGTACATTTTATTAATTTAAAATAACCTTTTCCATTTTATTTAGAAGTGCTCTAATTTCTTCTTTGTTTTTAAGAGATTGTGTGTCCAAAGGGAAACAAAATGTAAGCACAGCTATCTACACAGAGATGATGAGATTCATTCATTCTCATCCGCATAAAAAATATTTCTACCAGTGTAGCCTCTTGTCCTATTACAAACCAGAGGCAATTTATCCAGAAAGAAAAGGATGTTTCCTAATGGTATGGTCCATATCTAGATTGTTTTTAATGCTGGCTCTTGGGACACCTGGGGGGCTCAGCAGTTGAGCATCTGCCTTTGGCTCAGGGCGTTGATCCCAAGGTCCTGGGATCGAGTCCCACCACAGGCCCCCCTCAGGGATCCTGCTTCTCCCTCTGCCTGTGTCTCTGCCTCCCTCTGTGTGCCTCTCATGAATAAATAAATAAAAATCTTTAAAATAATAATAATAATATAGTAATAATAATAATAATAATAATAATAATAATAATAATGGCTCTTAAGTTATGCCAATAAACTTTCCTCATAGAGATCATTTGGGAAAAGCTGTGATTTGTTCATTAGCTGTAATACATGACCCTGGCACGAGTTAACTTGCAAATAATTTGTACAAAGCTGAGGCAGTTAGGTGTACTTTGCTTGCAATACTGTAGATATCTCATGAATGCCACCCTTATTACAATTTTTTAGTTAACTGAATGTCTTTCTTCTGTAGCAAGCAGGAGACAGTGGTTTCAGGTGGAGTTTCTGCTTGATTCTATTAGCAGAAGTATAGCTTTTTAAAAAAATTTTTTTAAAGATTTATTTGAGAGTGAGAGAGAGCATGAATGGTGGGCAGAGGTACAGGAAGAGGGAAAAGCAGACTCCTCGCCAAGCGAGAAGATTGATGCAGGGCTCAATCCCAGGACCCTGAGATCATGACCTGAGTTGAAGGCAGATGCTTACCTAACTGAGCCACTCAGGTGCCCCTCCAGCACTATAGTTTTGGCAGTGAATGTCATTTGGGGAACCTTCTTTGTCTCTTGACATTATGTAGTTGGAAATTTGGACTCTCTCTGCAACTTTTAGGCTCTTTTCCATATGGTGTTTCCCTAGGTCTAGTCAGAAGTATGTGGTATCATTCATTCATTTAACTTGTCAGGATTTCCATTTGCCTAATGCACCATTCATGTAAATATGGATTTGTGGGACGTGATGACATTGATCTTGATTACCCACACTATAAACCTCCAGTGATGGAGTGTCATCTTATCCCCTGTGAGATTAAGTTCAAATTCTTAAGCACAGGCAGATGTGATGCTCCATGGTGTGCCCTTGCCCATCTCTCCAGGCTCCTCTCTTCCCACTGCCCTCCTTACCTTCTTCCAGCTCCAGAAGGGAAGCTAGGCTTTTCTGAGGTATGCATATCCATACATATCTCTGATTTAGTAATGCTTCCCCCACTTGGTGTTTACCTAAAGAAATCCTACCTATGCATTCAACAATTCAACAGTTATTTCCTGAGGACCTACTGTATGTCATGTATTATGTTAGAAAGTGCTCAATTACAGTCTTGAATTGGATAAATTAATTCTTGGAGAAACCTCAGCATAAAGTTACCTCTTCTACTGGGTACTTCTTACAAAACTTCCTTTAAATTATCACATAGTTTTTGTTTACATTGTGTTATGGTTGCTCAGTGTACCTGCATATTTTTTTCTTTCTAGACGATAAGTACTCTGAGTACAAGATATTATTTTTTATTTATTTCCCGATAAATAGCTCAGTGAATTGGAAAGAGCAAAAATTAGAGTAGAATAGACCATTTGAATTCTAGCTGTACCTCTTACTAGCTGGGCAAGTTAATTAACTTCTCTAAATCCTGGATTCCCCATTTGTGTATTGGAGATGAGAACATCAAATTAAATCAATTCAACAAAGTTTTTTTCTGTGTCCTTAGACTTTAAATGAGAACATGTTTGTCCATGCTTCGTTCAGCGCCTTCCCCACTGAGTGTGAACATATAAGGTGTCCTCCCGATTAGTAGTGCTCTTCTTCCCCTTTGCTTGTGACTTTGAACATAGTAGGAACTCCTGAATGTTTGTTGAATAAATGGACAAAACACATAGGGTATCTATCACTAAATATGTTTATATAGAAATTAGGGAATTGGCATGAATTTTATGTAGTATTTCTTGGCTGTGGCATCTCTGCTAATTGGGTAGAGGCAGATAGCAACCTTGCCCTCTAGCTGTCCTAAACAGAAACTATCTGGTGCTGCCTTAAGCCATCTTTCTCTCGTTTGACAAGAGAGAGTAATTATTTGAAAATCTAGTCATATACATTTTTCTCCTTCCAAAGCATGTAAGCAACACAATAAATACATTTTTTTATTCATTCCATGTTAATTCTTGTTGCCAAAGAAGAAAAATAATTTAAAGGGAATTCCTGGAAGAATATCTGGGGACCTAAAAATAAAAATCTCGTTTTTATTTTATGCTTGTCAACAGGGGTGACAAATGCAAGAATTGTAGCTCAGATGTACAGGAAGCAGCTCATAAATTCCATTTCTCACTATGTTTTATCTTGCCTGCCACTTTCCCTAAAATGGAACTAATTTTAATATCATAGAGAAAGATGGGAAGAATCCACCTTTATTTGTAAAGGTGACACTATGGTGAATGAACATTTACAGGGACACTTGTCTATTTTAGTATCTGGTTTTTGGGATAGAGGGATACCCTGCAGCTCAGCACTCAAGCCCTTCAGGATGCTACTGGGCCCGTCATCACTGTTCCTCTCAGGGGTCTCCAAGATGCTGTTCAGGGCACTAGGAGGTGATATGGGACCTGATTAGAAGTCCTTTAATTTCTCTTGCTAACTCAGCTTATACAAAATTCAGAAGCCTCATTCTTTTCAACCAGAGGGGAGAGGAAGCATCTAAGTTAAGAGGTAGTAGTAAGTATCCCTGTTGAGAAGCAGATTCAGCCTGTTTTAGGGGGTAGGACAGGACTAGACTTTATCAGGGAGTACAGAGCTGCCTTGGACTCTGAGGCATAGAATGAAGAAGGTGCCCAGTAGAGCTTCTGTTTGAGTTCTAGCTTGAGTCATAGCGTGGGCCACTGGGTCCTTTTTCTTAGCCTCAACAAAAGCTTTTTTGTAGGGTCATCTCAAGTGGAAGGAGATGAGATTATGATTCAGAAGTAGAGCACAAGCTGTTGAATCTACACAGAATAGGAGACAGGTCCGATACAAATTTTCAAGCTTGAATTTATATTCTAGCTTAAATTTTTATGACTGCAAATCTTATTTCTAATAGAAGTAACTGGAAGTTCCTAAGTCTGGAATTCTGACAAGTTGGCCAAACCCCTGGCATGTGCAGTAAAGTTTCTGGTATATAAATAAAGACAAATAGGAGAGTACATCCCCATCCTACTGATTTTATAACCAGTTTGGGAAGGCTCAAAGCAATTGGTAAAGCTATGTATCAAGGACACAGGAAAATAACAACTCTAAAACTAGAAGCATGCCGCAGTTTGATACCAACATGAGGAAGCTCTTGGGTTCAGTGCAAAACTTGAAACCTGACATGGACTATTGTGGTCACAGAGCATGAAATCGTTTCTGGTTCTGGCAGCATAGAGTTGCCTGTGGAATTGACCTCAACCTAGGTAGGTCTAAATCTTCTAGTACATATCTGTGACAGAAAACAGGGAAAAAACAATCCTAGACGTGTTGTCAGCTGCCCAAGGAGAAATAATTTAGATCTCACCAGACTATAGAATATACACTTTTTAAAATAACAGATTGAGCCACGTTGTCTGTAGTATAAAGGTGAACAAGAGAAATTTCTTATTAAAATAAAGTTAGCCATAACTGAAATTGTTTAAAGTCTCTACCCTAAGTACTATCCTCATATCCTATGAAGCTCCCTTTTCTTATTGCATGATATTATATGTGTTTTTTGTTGAAAGTGGACCACTTTGGGCAATAGCATGAAGGCCACAGGCTTCTTTGCTAAGAAACAGGCGTGAGAGCACGGTGGGTTAGGGGTTAGTTGAGAGAAGAAAGACACCGAGGAGGATGCATACAGCCACCATTTAGTAAGAAATGATTGGACAAAGGAAAATATAAAAACTTTTAATACTTTTTAAGTATATCAAAAGTCAATGAGCCATTTAAGTACTAGCACTTAGAATTTATTGTGTACGATTATATAGTAGTCCTTGTACTAGGGACTTGAGATATGATTGTACCTAAGCTCTTGGGGCTTGCCTCAATCAATCAATCAAGGTAGGTGTGGTGTCTGTTGAACAAGATGAGAGTTAGATCTCTGTTTGATGATATGACAACGCATATACTTATTCCTGACCAACACAAAGATAATATTATGAAACAATGTTAGCAGAGGAAAGTGAGAGTTTTCATTGTAACTGGAAGGACTTGGTTCTATCTAGGATGCTGCTTTTGTTGAGAGTTAGCACCTGTTAGATAACATTCTTTTTCTGTGACTGGTCAGGAGTATTTCTTTTAACCTTTCTATAGCACATGCTGAATTTTAAACAAAATGAGGAAAAGTTGTTATTACAAATTAGAAACCTTGAGACTTTTTATGAGGATTATGCTTTTACTGTGTTGGTGATAATAAAGTCATTTGCATTAATGGTGCACTTGTTTCTATCATTCAACTATGAGAGTTTCCTAATGGATCAACTTAAAAAGAGATAATGCTTCTTGAATACATAATATGACTTTTGGGTACATGTCTTTAGCCTGGCCATCTGTATTTTATATCATCATTGTTCTTTAGTGTCAAAGTGTGTACAGAAGAAGATGCAAGGTGATGTAGGCACTTAAGTAGACATTTACTGGTCACCCCTCTCCCCACCTTCCAGTGTCTTGATGTGATGCTTTTTAAATCACCTCTGGAATGGCTAATCTGCAATTAGTGCATAACAGTAAACTTACTATGGCTGACATGAAGGCTTAAGATAATATTAAATGCAGAGAAACTCATTACCAAGTTGGATAATATCCTTCCAGAAATACAATACTATGACAAAAGATGTTCTTATGGAAATGAGTTATTTTATTATCTCCTTTAATATAAAAATGAAGTCAAAAGGAGAACTATGTCCCAATGCTTTTCACTTTTGAAATCCAAGTTTAAAAAAAAACAATACCTTTCTCAGGCAGTGACCCCAGAAATAAACTCATGATGAAAATATGTAATGAAAATGACTTTTAAAAGGATCTAAGAGGCAGAACTATGATTCATGTCTGGAAAAAAAAGGAAATTTTAAGGAAACAGGCCACTCAAAGAGTTATGCCATGACTGGAAAGAAAGCAGCTGACAGCTGCTTTGGCCACTTTCTGCCAATGGACCATGGCTCTTCTCCAGCTTCTGTGCAGAACTCAAATGCCCTGAGCATTTACCAGAGGTGGTCTACAAATACATTTTTGTTTTTCTGCCAGTCATGTTCTCTTGCATTTCTGCCAGCTGGGCTTATTTTCTAGCAATAAATTTTTTTCAGCAGGATAGCAGAGTTGCCACACCTGGTAGATAATCAAATTTTATTCAAGAAGTTTTGTTTCCTTTGTTGATTTTCTCATCACTCCATATATTGCAGACTTAGAACCCCCAGTGATATGCTATATTAGTGCCCCCTTCTACTGATTTATGCCATTTCCCTTGAAAATAGTTCATGGTTTCTGTGCCTAGCCACGTTAAGATTCACCTTTCCCGATGGCCATGAGAACAGGGGACCTGTGGTCTCATTTCCCACTAAGCCCACTGTTGCATAATAGGTGTGGAGAAAGGCAGTCAAGGTGGCTGATGTTTATGCCATTCTTTCCAAATGCTCTTAGCTCAAAGAAGACAGGGGTTTTCTAAAAGTCAAGGTACCTTTCTCCCTTCATACAGAGGTGCTGTTTACAGATCAAAACAGTAACTGCAGAGTGTTCCGGAGGGTTGAATCAAGATATTCTTCTCTTTCCTCTCAGTGGACCTTTGAGTCAGGCAGTGGTACCATCTCCACATATGCTAAGTTTCTGCAAATTACATGAGATAAAATTGTAATGAATTTTGAAAGGCGTCCTAACAAATGTAGTTCCTATGGAGCCACTTAGAATCCACCTCCTCCCCCCACCCCCCCGACCCCCCAGTTTCCTAGCCCATGCTTGTAAATTGCAACGTTCCTAAAAAGCTGCTGATTATACTTATTTGGAGGGAAATCCAGTCTATACAAAATCAGTATAGATGAGATCTTCTTTCATATAGCCACTATAGAGACATTTGTTGAGTATTTAATTCTCAAAGATGAAGCGCCATTCCTTATGCATAGTCCCTTAGCTTCTTTCTTTTCTAATCTTAGCTTGTGTTTCATGTTTCATGCCATCAGTATGTTCTTTACATCTTTAAAGTATGACTTGTTTCTATTTTAACCATACCATTGTCAGCCTTTGCTTTTTATTATCTTTTATTTGGACATGTGGCATCTTCACCTGTCTTCTAATATGACTATTCAAATATCCTTTCTTTTCAGCGTGATGATAATGTTAATGCTGCTTCAAAGTTCACCCAGCACATTAATGGAGTTTCTCTTTACTCTCAAGACTTGAGTCCATGAAGCTCTACTCTGTCCTTCTCACATTTGTTCTAATACCTGCCACCTGAATTCTAGAATTTTTACTTGCTTTTTCATCTTTTGTGAAATAAATGGGCGCTATATTGTTCTACCTGCTTGAGAGCAGAGCTGCTATGGTGGCAAACAGTGAAAAAGTAAATTCTACATCTAGAATTTCTCTTTAAGGCCTTTTATGTTCTTTTTGACATTACTGTGGAATGTTCTCCAGAATCCAGTCCCATAGCCAAGTTCTCTGACCAGTGAGGAGTCCAGTTGGCTCATTTCTCCTATGCTTCGGATCTTCATATCTATTAATGCAGCTAAAGCCTCTACTAACTTTTTAGTAATCATGTCACATCATTGGCTGGTGTTGAGTTTTCAGAAACCTAAATCCCTTGTTATATGATGACAATCTTAGTAACAGTTTCTGTTATTTTCTGTATAACAGGAACTTTAACATGTATCAGTTCCAAAGTATAAGATTATATAGAGGATTAAATAAAGGCTCAGAATAATTATGTAAATTGTCCAAGACGATGCAATTAGCACAGATCAAGGCAGGTTTTTTTCTTCTTCTTTGCAAAGACTCATGAGATTGTATTTCTCTCAACCTATATTTTAACACTGCTGATTCCAGGTCTTTATACTTATTTATATGATATTCCAATTATGTTAGTTTCAACCTATTCTTTGAGGCTGAGTTTGTCATGTTATTGATTTTCTATTCCTCTCATATTTTTGCATCCTCCAATGACATGATAAATATTCCTTCTTTTTCTGCCTGAACATTACCAACAGGACCAAGTCAAGACAGGACCAAAAGCATAGGAATGTTGTCCACCACCAGAAGCTTTCTATTGGGGTGACTGTCCATTACTGAACATATTTAGGTTAACATTGATTAACAATCTGTGATTCCATTTAACTGTACTGTCATTCAGCTCATATTTCTACATTGTCTATAAGAATTTAATGCAACTGAAATCAACAAGAATGAGGAACTGCTTTAGATTCTATGAAAAGGACACACAGAGCAAAACATAGTCTTTTTGTGGTTGGGGGAGGAGAGGAAACAGACATGTACACAGGTAATTATAATTAAAACATGATTAATTTCCTCTCAGCTAAAGACCTAGCAAGATTTAAAATAAGAGAGAGCAGATCTTTCTTAGGGGAAGAGAGTACTACATCTAAATGGAGATATACCAGTTGGATCTTAAAGGTGATGTAGAAAGCTGTGTGGATGGAGAGAATGTCACCTGTACATGTGGAGATGGACTGGTACAGGCCATGTGTATGGAACAGTAAGTCATCTGCTTTCACTTGGGAAGCATGAGGGTGCATGATGGGGTTCAGTGTATAATAATGTTGGAGAGGTCAGTCATGGACTGTTTTGGGGAGAAAAATTTTTTTCTCTACTTTTCAAGATTCTCTTGGCTGGTCTAAGAATTAAATTGATGACTTGGGACAAATTAATAGGAGAAAATCTAATTAATTACATACAGATGAAGCATCCATAAGAATGTGAGTACCACAGGCAATTGAGGCTTATATGCTATCCAGAGCTAAGGAGAAGGAGGCAGGTATCTGGGACTTTAAAGGAAGAGAGACAATTCACAGGAAGATGGAGAAGAGTAAATGTTGTTTGGTAAACAAATGTTTGCTGGGCCATCCAGAAGCAATGGAGCACAGAGGATTCTAACAAACATACTTTGCTACATTCCTCCCTGTTTACCACACCTAGTTTTTGTTATATTATAGTTATCTATGGTGATAGCTCTCTCTCTCTTTTTTTTAAGATTTTATTTATTTATAGACGGGGAGAGAGAGACACACAGGCAGAGGGAGAAGCAGGCTCCATGCAGGGAGCCCGACGCGGGACTCGGGACTCGATCCCCGGCCTCCAGGATCACACCCCAGGCTGCAGGCGGCGCCAAACCGCTGCGCCACCGGGGCTGCCCTGGTGATAGCTCTCTTACTGGAGCAGCTCCTTTATCTAAATTCTTGTGGGCAATGGGGAGGAAAGTCAAAGTTTCTTCCTGAGCTTTCCATTTCTTAAAAGTATCTACATTCCAAAGAGATGTAGTTTACTGTGGCCAATTTTGCTCCCCTACCACAGACATGGGGGATTTTTGTCATGATAAGAAGCTTTCACTTCAACAGTGTATTGATCAGGAGCATGGACTCTGGAGCCAGACTACCTGGGCTTGAATCCTAGCTGTGTAACCTTAGGTAACTTATTAACACCTGCTGTGCCTTGGTTTACCTGTCTGCAAAATGAAGTTAAAATGTCAATCACCTTTTAAAGTTTTTGTAGGATTGGGCAGCCGCAGTGGCTCAGTGGTTTAGTGCTGTCTTCAGCCCGGGGCGTGATCCTGGAGATCCGGGATTGAGTCCCATGTCGGGCTCCCTGCATGGATCCTGCTTCTGTCTCTGCCTCTCTCTCTCTCTGTATGTGTGTGTCTCTCATGAATAAATAAACAAAATTAAAAAAAATAAAGTTTTTGTAGAATTAAATGAGTTAACTTATACAGTGCCTGCCAAATGGTAGGTGCTAAGTGCTTGTTAAAGAGAAGAAAGATTTCTGTCTTTGGAAGAAGAAAGTGACATGACAAAAGTTGCATAGCAAAATGCTCACTCTGGCAGTGGTTAAGAGTGATGGGTTAGTGAGAGGCTATGTATAAGCAGGAGGTTGGGGTAAGGGAGAAGTTATAGTGAAAACAATTTGAAAACCAGTGGAATGGGCAAGAAATAATGAGAGACGGTCTCAAAGAGAATACTGAGAAGGCCACTTCATTCAGTATTCTATTCATTGCCCTTCATTAATTGACTCATCCTTGTTGGTTGATCAGAATTAAGTCTCCTCCACCTTCTGAGGAAAGAAGTTATCAGCACAATCAGTCAACAGCCAAGGATCCTTAGACTGCTCTGCAGTGGGCACAGTAAGACATGTTACTGACATTTGGAGAGATGATGACTCTTTATCATGACTATGTTTTACTTTTGCAATTCAAGGAAAGCATCCAGTTCACTGCTTTCTGTGTAAACATGATTAATAAACAACAACACACAAACTCCACACAGCATTATCTTATCAGCAGTCCCATTGCTATGTAAAATCCTGTGCCTGCTACTGACCAAATGATATGAACCTGATAATCCAGCCAGAAGTTCTTCATATATAGTAGAGAAATTTGTGAGTCTCATATTTTAGCTTCTAAATGTTTTTTCATCACATGAGATGTACATGAAACACACATCCAGCAAAGGAGAGGTTAACAGTAGAACCTGACTATGTAATGTTGGTATTTCAGGACACTCTGAAGTTCTGCTTTCTAAGATTCAATTCAAGATAAAAGGAGCCCGTAAGTATTGTAATGTGCAGCCCTGGATAGTGAGGTAAGATAGTTTAAAAAGAGGGAGTCTTCAAACTTACAAGTATTGATTGAAGCTCTGAGCGAGGGCCTTTGTTTCTGTGTGTGATTTGTCTAGTGATCTAAAAGGCTGCAGGCACCTTATGCTACCTTAGACCTTTGAAGGTAAGACAGTTGTTAAAAGAAAGGAGCAGAACTGGTGTCCATGTAGACACAGTTTTAGGATTATGTAGAATTTGAATATGGGCCTCTGTTTTCAGATCCTGCCTGGGTCCCAGCATGCTCTTGATTTTGGGTCCAGCTGTCTTTTCTCTATAACTAGCACTGCACATGCCCCATCAGTGATCCTTTCCAAGACCTGCAGTCATTCTCCATGCTGGCTGCACAGTAAATCACCTTCAATGCCAAAAAATACCAGTGCTCCTGCTCCATATGGAGAGTCTAGTGTGATTAAATTGGTAGGGGGTCCAGGTGTTAGTGATTCTAATGGGCAGTGAGCATTGAAAATCTCTGCTTTAGAGACCATCTACAGCTCAAGCAAGAGGGATCTAAGCAGAATGAGATGAACACTCTTTGGCTTAGCATTGCCACCATTGTTGCTATTGCCTGGCCTTGATGCGGCTACATTTTTAAAGCTGGTTTCTCTACCAACATGAAAGACTCAAATCCCTTTTGACCCTACTTTTAATAATGAGAGTCCTGCTTTCTCTTCTTGTGGTTGAGGTCACAAATTATTAATCTTCCTAGTTCATCACAGTTTCTGGAAGACCTAAACTTTTTACTTTTTATTTTTTTACGCTGGAGGAATTGGAGCCTTGCTTGGTAAATTGCCACTAGAATTCCCTGGTGTCAACTAGATGTTCCAAATGGTACTACAACTGAATGTCCCCTTTCATATTCCACTTTGGGTAGTTGTTTTTTAGAGATTTATTTATTTATTTATTCACTCACTCATTTACTCATTCATTCAGAGATTGAGAGAGACAGAGTAAAAGTGCATATGTGCATGGGGTGGGTGGAGGCAGAGGGAGAAGAAGAGAGAGAACCCCAAGCAGACTCCCTGCTGAGTGCAGAACCAGATGCAGGGCTTGATCCCACAACCCTAAGATCATGACCTGAGTCAAAACCAAGAGCCAGACACCGAACCACCCAGGTGCCCCTGCTTTGGGCAGATTTAACAACAGTTTAGGTTTTTTCTCTATTAATAATATCCCGAATGCTAATGCTAATAATATCCCAAATAGATAAGGTAATATATATATTACCTTATCTGTCCTCCAGAAATCTATTAGTATTTGTGGATGTTCACTCTCTTGACATAGAAAAGTATGGGGCTCATCTAAAGGTCACAGGAGGAGTAGGAATGGATTAGAGCTTCCATTCTCAGCCTTGATGACATATTTCTCATGTATATTGCTTAGCTTCACAATTTTAGCTGGTGGAAATACTTAGAAGAAAACCTATTAGTGTTTGATAAGAAAGGATTTTGTTTATTGCTAAAGCCACAGAATGATGAAATCCCTGGTCTAACTGATTTAATATCAATTGCAGATGGGATGCAGGGGAAGATGTAGAAGGAGATGAACTAATGTTTGATATCTCTTAATATTCAGAGCATTAGGAACTTTGATGCTGACCTAAGTAGCAATTTGAAGAAAAAGTCCTTGCTGGTTCCCCATTGAAAAATTCAAATGCTCAAAAACCAAACTTAAAGACAAATAAAATAATGACTCTTTAGAAGAGATATATTGCAGAATTTCTGTCATTAGCAGACTCCTCAAACACATATATATTTGAATTGGGCTTGCAAAATTTATTATGTAATGTATGTAATATTTCTATGGACATGTTTGTAATCTGTGATTATGAGGCAACATAGTAGAAACATTATAACAATATTTTCCCTGACGGAATGTCTCTGGTCTTCCAGGATTTGACTATTTTATATTAAGTGATTTTCCTGAGTGGGTTTCTTTTTGATATTGTAATTTGTTTGAAGGGAATTAGACAGAACCTGGCTATATTATAGTTTCCAAAAAAAAGTCACTAAATAGCTTTGAGTATGCTTTCTGAGTGAAAGCCCCTTTTTATAATGATATACATTGATTTGACAAATCTTTTGACAGGCATGTTGAACTGTGACCCTGGGGAGACAAACGTAGTTGAATCAGCTCATGGAAGTCATGAGTTAGGGAGGGCTGGGGTTTGGGTTTCAATGAAAACTGACCCTAGGGAGGGTTATCTGACTTCCATTTCTTTTTTCTTTTTTAATCAAATAGCTTTCAGTAGTGTTTTGTTTTGTGATAGCTCCTTTTACATTTTGGCAAGACAAAAGTGCTTCTGAGACATTTGGCTTTATGGGTCATGATGGGTGATACTTATGTTTTTGAGCTCTTATAGGGTTAACTATTTTGACCATATTTTAGCCCTAAAGAAAACAGAATATTGTTAGGATAATAATACAAGTGAATGGACTTTGGCCTACCCCTCTAGGTTTTTTCGTTATATGTATTAGTTATTGTAATGTATTGCAAGTAATGTATTGCAAGTTAACATTGCTGGCATGCATGAATACATCCTAAAATTTTCCCTGGGCCAACTGTATCACTAAAATAAAATAAGCAAAACTATATGGATTATGTGAAACTTACATGATCAAGATAGAAAGCCAGTTTTCTCTTAACAACATTTTAGGTACATAAATTGATGATATACTTATTTCTACTGTGTACTTAGCATGTATAGACATAGTTTTAGGATTGTGTAAAATTCGACTAGTTTGGAGAGTATGAAGCAAGGTAATAAATAAACCCCAATTGTAAAATATTTACATGTTTTAAATAGTTTCTCACATGCTTGGGTTCTGACTTTCCAAGTAGCTACTTTGCTTAACACCTAATCTATTCATCCATTCCCATGTTGTAACCAAATAAGCTTTGGTTCTGCTTGTTTGCCAGTTCTCTGGGTAGAATGTTCTGTTATGGACTGGATGTTATTCAACATTGTCCAACCTCAGGGAGCATCAGCAGACACACCAATTTGGGCCTCATCTCTGGAGATTTTGATATATTAAATCACAGGTGATGTGCCTGAGCATCTGCATTTTTTAAAAGCTCTCCGGGTGATTTCAATGTATCTCAAAGCTAAGAAACCATTACTCAAGTAAAGACCAAACAGGTATGGCCTTTAGAGACTTTTCCAAGCCTGAGATTCCTTATAGGCTGGTCCAGTGTGAGATGTCAGAGAGCTTTAGAAAGATTTAGAGAACCTATGAAGATAAGAAGTTAACAAACAGAAAAATATATGAGACTTCTTTATCATGCAGAATGATTTTCTGCAGAGCTATTTCTAATAGAAAGCTTCTCTAGTACGTTCAAAATTTAAGTTGTCTAAAAAAATTAAGCTATTGAAGTATGCAAAGACTGACATACAATTTTTTGAAACACAGTTACTGGGAACAGTAGCCAGATTGGCTCAGATCTCTTCTCTTTTATTATTTTTTTTTCTTCTCTTTTATTTACCAGAAAAGTTCTTTGGGACCTGAAATGTTGGCTCATCAACACTTCAGGATCTGGGAAAACTGACTGTAAGTTTGCATTATCATTGTCACTGGGTGGTTCTCATGTAATTATATTCAGCAAACATGAAATACATCATGCAAAAAATTTTATTATTGGTCTCTCCTCTCAATCACAAATATTTTTGCTTAAGGGATTTTTTTTTTTCAGTTTGCCCCCCTCCCTACCTTCCCTTATCAGCACTCAAGTGTTGGTGTGGCTAGGAAGACAACATTTTGTTACTGAATGAAGTCCCTTCACAGAGGACTTTGAACTTTAGTACTCTAAAGCATTTAAAGTTTATTTTGAAAAGGGGCAAAGCCAATAAAGCAGGGAGGTGACCTAATTAGATTTTCACTTTAGAAATATCCACCTATCCTGGATGGATTGGAGGAAAAGAAAGGAGATTCAAAGCCCAGTTAATAGATTATTTCAGCAGTCTGAGCTAGAGAAGATGATGTAGGCCTACCTCAAGCTGTGGTGGGCAGAGTGAAGAGATGGGGAATGAGGATGTGGTATGATCACAGTAATTTCTCCTTCATCTCTGGACCATTCTGAGAGTAAAAGGAAGCACTATTAATAATTACCCCAGGATATCAGGCATCAACTGGAACTGTCCCAGTCAAGTAGTACTAAGTGTGGAAAGAATAGAGACAACTTCTAGGGATTTTCAAGAAGTTGAGGAGAGCTGGACGGAAATTTGGATCTGGAAAACATCTGGGTTGGAGACATGTATTTGGGATCTTCAGAATAGATAGTAGTGATAAAGGTTAATGCTTGGCTTACTTGAGGTTATGTCAGATTTTGAATAAAGAAAAGAGAGCCAAAGACCCATATCTATTTGTGAAATCAGTGTCAAAAATCATTTTTCATCTGATCCTCTTGAAAGTCTTGAATGCTCAGAGCATGAGCAGATACGATTGTTGTTTCCCACCCCCACCCCCCATACCATGCGTGTTCACCAGGTTAACAAGTGGTATCTTCATTTATCCTCTTTGTACTTCATTATTTCTTTCCTTTCCAATCAGCGAATTGCATTTTAAATAGTCTTGGGTACTCAGGAACTAATTATATAATGTAGAAGTGTGAAAGTTCTCATTACCCCCCTACAGTCTGCAGTGTTTTCCTTTGGAACCCTCAGAGCACTTGGCAAGCCTCTTCCTTTCACATCATTGTAGGGTTTCTTTAAAGCAATTTCTAGGAAAAGGTATTATTTTGGGATCACATAGGGAGATCAGGATAGGTTGTTTGTTTGTTTTAACCTCCTTCCCTCCTTAAAATTACATAGCACACTATATTTCCAATATGGAAGATTTAAATTGCTTGTTTGTGTGCTTTACATTAATAGAATGCTACTCGGGATGATTTAAGAGACTTTGTGTAATATGCTGACCAGGTGAAGTGACCCAGCTTCCTCCTGTGCTGGCACATTTGATGTTTGCTTTGTGTTTTGACTGTTGTCTCTGAGATTATAGTTACTCCAGGAAGCTCATCAGAGGAAATTAAAGCCAACATCTGATTTTCATCCAGGTTTTTGTTTTATTCAGTTTTACTGTTCAGCTAATTGAGGCTTACAAAGGTCAAGTGTCTTGGCCAACATTGTCCTGCATGTCAGTGTCTTATCACCAGATGAGTTTTCTTTTAGTCCCTGTTGATTCCGGCATTATACATTCGTCAATCTGTTAATTAACATCCAAGTCATCCTTTTGCTCTCCTTATCAACTGGCTATGTTTAAGGGCCCTCAACACCAGTGGGACTTTATGGGAAGTCTGCATGCTCATGCACACTTATCTGCAAATGAGAAACATATAGAGATCAATTATGGTAATCTCCTGCATAGCAGATGCAGCTCTCTAGGGATTTGTTACCTCATGCCAGCAAAATCAAGCCGTGGGCTGCTCAGGCTCACCACTAGGATGCCTGTGTGGGGTGGGATGATAAGTCATGTGCTGTCTGGTATTTGAAGCTGGCACAGCAGAAGGCAGAATGGCCTGCAAATAAATTACTTCATTCTAGGGGCACGAAGACTTTACCAGGAGAGAAATGTTTGGCATTCATTTCCTAGAGGCTGCTGAAAGTGTGGCATAGCTGTTAGACTTCTGTTGCTGTTGCTGTGAAGGGCTTTGTCTGCCCAGATACCAAATGTGAAGCTCACAGGAATCCAGCTAACCGACTATTCCAGAAGGATTAGACAATAGGAACCCTTAATTAGCCTCCACGGTCTTGAGTCTTCTAGAATATGCTAGAATGCAAAGGCACTTTGAAAAATTCCTCTGTTGAAATTTAATTTAAACATATTAAGTGAATAGCATGAATAAAGAGAATGGTATACTGTGATTACGTACAACTTTTGGAGTATGAATTCATCTAAAACTAGACACTAGCTACAGTTCTCCTCTCCTGTGAAACTAGATTTCCGATAGTAATTTATTATTTTTGTGAAAGCAAATGTGTTCTATTCTTGGTCTCCCCTCTCAATTAATAACGCTTTTTATTTAAACAGTTTCTTCAATTTGCATCTCTCCCCACCTTCCTCCATCACCACTCTCATGTTGGTGTGTCCAGGAAGACAATGTTGGTGTTAACACAGAGGCGCTCAGTGAGCCTCCCCCCCCCCCTTAATCACCTACCTCCGTAGATTGCTCTGCTGCAGGGCAGAGATAAATTAGAGGGAGACAGATAATTTAAAGCAATACTTTCAAATGATTATCAAACAAAGGCAAGCATTTAGGAAGCTGTTAAACCAGAGAGAAATCCCCAAGAAGGATACGGTGACAGCCTTTATCTTGCAGTAAGGGCAAATGGTAAAAATAAAGTGTCAGGCTCGGCACATTTTGTGTCAATTCAAGTGACTGAAGGCCAATCTGACGCAGTATGGGTTTGGATCATATGCCGTGAAACGCATGATCTTGTTTCCTGATGCTAACTTACAGCTTTGTGTGCTTCGGGCTTTATTTTGCTTTCTGGAAAAATCCTGGACCCTTGATGGAAAAGTGGGCAAAAGCTGAAGTGGCTGCACTGAGTTTTAGGGCACATGACTCCTTAAAGGCAGCCAGGCTCCTTCCCGATAGGGACTGCTTAGTAAGTGAAGCCAATGGGCAAGGACAATATTTTGTCAGTCAGCTTATCAAGGCATTTCTACGGAAGACAGAATGTCATTGTCATATTCCTAATCTTGGGGCTGGGATGGATAGTACCTTCTGGAGATTAAAGGATGAAGATCTTCTCCCCAGTAAATATTTTGAAGTCAACTTTCCAATGATAGTCACGAGAAAGCTGCATAACATTAGACAGAGAGAGAGGCAGAGACCTATGCAGAGGGAGAAGCAGACTCCATGTGGGGAGCCCGATGTGGGATTCGATCCCAGGGCCCTAGGATCCTGACCTGAGCTGAAGGTAGATGCTCAACCACTGAGCCACCCAGGCAGCCCTGAATTAGTGATTTAAATAAAATCCCAAGTCTTACATTAAAAAAAATATAAATAAATAAAAAAAATAAAGTATAAACCAGAATAAGATTCTTTTCAGGTGAAGTGGACAGAGATGTTAGAGGTGCAACCACTCCATTTAAAGGGGTTTCGAGTCTCATCAGGATCATGTGAATGTAGTTCAACGGCAGTGGCTCAGGCAGCCCTAAAAAGAAGCTGTGAGATGGCTTTGGTAGTTATCTATTGATTTTTCTCTTCCTGCAAATGCCTAGAAAATGCCCATGTTCATCTTACACATTCTTTGGTCTTGTTTCATATTTGTGGCATTACAAGGGGCTAGGAGTCCTTACTTATCCTTTAGCATTTCAGTGTTTGTCTATTATTTTTTTGGCTGG
This sequence comes from Canis lupus dingo, assembly GCF_003254725.2. Taxonomy (NCBI): domain Eukaryota; kingdom Metazoa; phylum Chordata; class Mammalia; order Carnivora; family Canidae; genus Canis; species Canis lupus. Next base: position 1,595,591 of record NC_064267.1, read on the forward strand.
CTGGAATTAAACATTTTACATTACTGTTGTCTTCTTGGTTATGTTCTTCAGAATATTAAATTCTTTCTTTACTGTGCAAGTGCAGAAGTGCATTTGCATTGTAGCTGGTGCTTTGCTGCTCCTTCCCTGCTCCTGGTTTTGGAGCTCTGCTGAGTTGACAAAGGTGTGTCTTGCCCTCCATCTACCCCTTGGAGCTCAGGTACCTTCACTGAATAATAATGAGCATGCTTTGTGGCTTGCACTTCTTTGGTAAACCTTGTTTTCACATGTAGTATGGTGTTCCCACTTAGGTTATTGTGGTACCCATTTGTAACAGGTCCAAGCAGGGGTGCCTGGGCACCAGTGTCAATGTCAGATGACTTTTCCATTGTCAGTGTAAACGGTGAGTGGACAGCTCAGATTGCATGAGAGGAGACTACTAGTCATTGCTCTGCAGGTCTGCAGGTTCAGTGAAAGGAGGAGGCTCTCCTGTGCCTTCAGGAAACACCCTGACACTTCCAGCTTTGTCACTTATCGCCCACCTCTTATTTTATTCCAGTTTATAGTCCCTTCCCGGTCCAGTGATGGGACTTGACAAGTCATCTTTCCAATCATTCAGTTCACAGAAGAAGGAAATACCTTTCTTACTGTAATTCAGCCAGTTTAAATACTCAGTGTCTAAAGCTGGACCAGGATGTGGGTCTTCTGACCCTCAGTCTCATACACCCTTCACTCATCAAGCAGAGTATAACAACCAGAAGTAGAGATTATGAAAATTAATTGTTTGGTTTCAAGAATCAGGTTGGAGAGTGGGCTCAGGACGGGCCTATTTGGTCTGTTTGACTGGTTTTCAGAGTTGGAAAGAGGGGCCATTTCTTGGGTATTGCACGAGGCTCTAAGTATTATTCTTTAGAACCCTTTTCAATTTTGCTTGCATAAACCTGACCTCCTGCATTCATTATCAGTCAGGAGACATATTCTTGGACAAGCCATTGATTTTTTATTTGCCTCAGCTTCCTCATGTGTAAATCAGAATAATAGTTACCATATTACTACTGGTAAGAGATGATATGAGCCATCTGCTCTCCCTGAGTTTCTTGTGTAGGAGGCTGTTCACTCTGGGGCTGATCTAAATCAGTGGTTCTTAAGGTGTGGTCCCCATAGCAGCAGCAGCATCACTTGGCAACTTGTTAGAAATGTAAATCTTTGGTTGGATCCCTTACCTGCTGTATCATAAACTCTGCGGTAGAGTCTAGCAATGTGTGTTTTAATGAGTCTTCCAAGTGATTTTTCATGCACACTAAAGTTCGAGAACCCTGATCTAAATAATTCTTTCTACTAAAAGACAACCTACAGAATGGGAGAAGATATTTGCAAATGACATATCAGATAAAGGGCTAGTTTACAAGATCTATAAAGAACTTCTTAAACTCAACACCAAAGAAACAAACAATCCAATCATGAAATGGGCAAAAGACATGAAGAGAAATCTCACAGAGGAAGACAGAGATGGCCAACAAGCACATGAGAAAATGCTCTGCATCACTTGCCATCAGGGAAATACAAATCAAAACCACAAGGAGATACCACCTCACACCAGTGAGAATGGGGAAAATTAACAAGGCAGGAAACCACAAATGTTGGAGAGGATGCGGAGAAAAGGGAACCCTCTTACACTGTTGGTGGGAATGTGAACTGGTGCAGCCACTTGGAAAACTGTGTGGAGGTTCCTCAAAGAGTTAAAAATAGACCTGCCCTACGACCCAGCAATTGCACTGTTGGGGATTTACCCCAAAGATTCAGATGCAATGAAACACCAGGACACCTGCACCCTGATGTTTCTAGCAGCAATGGCCACAATAGCCAAACTGTGGAAGGAGCCTCGGTGTCCATCGAAAGATGAATGGATAAAGAAGATGTGGTCTATGTATACAATGGAATATTACTCAGCCATTAGAAACGACAAATACCTTCCATTTGCTTCAAGGTGGATGGAACTGGAGGGTATTATGCTGAGTGAAGGAAGTCAATCGGAGAAGGACAAACAGTGTATGTTCTCATTCATTTGGGGAATATAAATAATAGTGAAAGGGAATATAAGGGAAGGGAGAAGAAATGTGTGGGAAATATCAGAAAGGGAGACAGAACATAAAAACTCCTAACTCTGGGAAACAAAGTAGGGGTGGTGGAAAGGGAGGAGGGCGGGGGGTGGGGGTGAGTGGGTGACGGGCACTGAGGAGGACACTTGACGGGATGAGCAGTGGGTGTTATTCTGTATGTTGGTAAATTGAACACCAATAAAAAATTAATTTATTACAAAAAATAAATAAATAATTCTTTCTGCTTTCCTAAAGCATAGAAAATACTCATGGAACTCAGAGAATTAAAAAAGAAACACATGAAAATAGACCAATGATCACAGATCACTAATCATGATTAGTGGAAGGAGAAAACAAATGTTCTGTAGCTCTATTCTATGATTTTATTAATAGCTATGGTGCGGGTGGGGGGTGGTTTGAAAATCTGTGTCTGTAAGCTCCGTAAGGCAGGGGCCACACCTGACATGTTCCCTATTCTTTCTCCAGCATTTATCATAGTACCTGGAAAATGCTTGGTACTTAATATTCTTTGAAGAATGAATGAATGAACATTAAGAATGCTTTGCACTAAAACATGTGGAAGAAGAATAAAATTGGACAAGGAACAAGTTCAAAGTCCAAGTTTGATCCTCTAGCTGGGTAGATTTTATTGAGTTGCTTCCTCTGGACTTGAGGGTCCTCAAGATGGTCCTTAACCATCTGTGCAGTGGTAAGATTGAACTATACTTGCTATTGGGAGGACCTGCCCACCCCACCCCCCACCCCCGCCTCTAACAGTGAATCATCTGTTAAAGAAGGTGCAAGGGCAAGGTGAGTGTGGATGAAATCTTAAGCTCCATTAAGGCTTACTTTAATTAGCCCTTTTCTCATGGGGTTCCCATATCTCCATCAATCCATCAAGACTTTCCTTTTCCACAATATTGATTATATTTTACTCTCTGCTGTCTTTTGCCCTCCCCCAATTTTTAATAATTACATGCCCCTTAATTGAAAGAAATGGAATATATGCAGATTAAGGCTATTGAGGGTAGGGACTAACTGTATATATTATTTATCCCATAATATCAATATACTAGTATAGTATGGATCATATAACATAAATACTTCCTGAGCGTGGTTGGAGAAAGGCATTACTGGAACTAAAGAGGGTCACATAACTGTTGTGATCATAAGGGCCAGGATCTTAAAGCCCTGGGTATTAGATCTTGACTTAGAAGATGTGACCTTGGGCATGAAATTTATTCTCTCCCAAGTTCAGTTTCCCAGCTGTAAAGTGGAAATAATACTTTATAGAGCTATTGTGAATAATAAATATGGAATGTGAAAGCGTCTACTACAATGTCTGGTGCATAATATGCACTTAATAAAGTATGGTTCACATTCTTCATTTTCACATTTCTCCATGAACTAGCTTTCTTTTTTTAAGATTTTATTTATTTATTCATGAAAGACACACAAGGAGAGGCAAGAAAGAAGCAGGCTCCCTGCAGGGAACCTGATGTGGAACTCCATCCCGGGACTCTGGGATCACACCCTAAGCTGAAGGCAGACACTTAACCACTGAGCCACCCAGGCGTCCCCATAAACTAGCTTTCTAAGCATCCATCCAGTAGAACATGTACATTTATTTCTTTAGTCTCAGAACTCTCTTTAGGTACTTTTAGCCCTTAAGATTTCCAGAGACTGTTTTGAGAGATTCAAATAAAGAAGGCCACTGGAAGATTTGGAATAGAAATACAATCAAAAGTGTGTACAAGCGTGTAGACTGTGTGTAGAAGATGGTGCAAACTTGGGAATCTAAGTGATGAGGGCTGAGAAAACTTATTTGATGATTAGAATAAAGGAGTTATTTTAGGTCAGAATTCCATGAATGCCATAAGAAGCAGCATTCCCTTTGACTTCCAAATGGAAGTAATTTGATTTGATCTAAAATGCTTAAAACTAATCTAGGACACTCTCCCAACCAACATTTCCAGCTAGTAAGCTTTTAAGCTTATTTAATATTCTTCAAAAAATGTCCTTTGAGCTTCCAAAGGAAGGAAACGGGGGTCAGCAAGGGCAAAAGCCAGGAAATAATGAGGATATTTTTGTCTTACTGCACCAAACACATTTTGGTCATAGGTCTTGATAATTGTGGTCTCTCTAGTGGCCAAAAGTAGAGAAATGAAAGTCTGAAAGATGAAGCATATGACTGGGCAGTCCTTTCCAATCATGCCTGACATCCAAACCCTGCAAACGCAAGGGATAGTTCTTAGAACAAAACTGTCAGGAAAAGAGCCTGCATTCTTATATCATCTTCTTCCAGATTCCAACATCCCAGGCCAGTGACACTATCCTGTTTTAGAATTGAAGAGCAGTTGGAAGATATGAGTATTTTCCAAAACAACTTCACAGAATAAAATAGAGAAGGAGGACAGGATTGGCTTAATCATTTTGTAAGTGAAGACAAAGAGAGAACTTTGATTTTATCTCTTTCATATTTTACGTACTATGAAAGGAACTACTTGATGTTCAGGCAGGGAAACAGACAGCCACAAAGATGGAGCTGCCACCATCAGATGACAAGTTACATGAAGCCAGGGCATTAAGCATGAAGAAAGTAAGGATTGGGAAGTTGTTGGAGTCATAGGTAAACATTTAAAACTCAATAGGTTTGGGATCCCTGGGTGGCACAGCGGTTTGGCGCCTGCCTTTGGCCCAGGGCGCAATCCTGGAGACCCGGGATCGAATCCCATGTCGGGCTCCCGGTGCATGGAGCCTGCTTCTCCCTCTGCCTGTGTCTCTGCCTCTCTCTCTCTCTCTCTCTCTCTCTGTGTGACTATCATAAATAAATAAAAATTAAAAAAAATAAAATAAAACTCAATAGGTTGTTTGCATTATGTCCTCAAATAAAAAAGCATTTTAACATCTCATCCTACATGAGAACTGGAAATCAACAGGTATTATTAGTACATGGTCTCAGGGAGAGTCTTGTGAACCCTGTGTGTGGAGAGGAAACCTTCAGAGAACCCACAGGCTTTGGCTGGATTGGGTGAGAAATCAAACATGGATGTGCTCTAGAAAGTGCTGGAAAATACTGAAGGAATGACAGGAAGTTAAAATGGAAGGTTCAGGAAAGGACCCTATATCACTGTTTTATTAAGAAGCATTTCTCAAAGACAGTTCTGCACTGTTTGTGTTCCATGAGGTAGATACCTAACAGTAGACAAAATCTTACTATGGAGCACCAGAAATATAGATAGCAAATACCTTTTCAGTATAACTATGAATCCAGAGAAAACCAGACTTTAAATTATTGATTGATTCCAAGACATTACTAAAATTCAGACAAAAATAATTTTTCATTATTTTTCTAACCTTTGATTTCTTGGACTTTTCATAGAAACAAAGTAGCCTGGCTTGAGGTTACTCATTTTTCATAAAGCAAAATTTCTGTAATTATTCATAAAGTCAAGCTATTTGATCTAGAAATTTCAATTTCTCCCTGTCTTTATGTTGAACCCCATGTTTTTGCCTCTTATTCATTTGTCAGGAGTGGTGATTACTTTTTCTTTCTTTCTTTCTTTCTTTCTTTCTTTCTTTCTTTCTTTCTTTCTTTCTTTCTTTCTTCTTTCTTTCTTTCTTTCTTTCTTTCTTCTCTTCTTTCTTTCTTTCTTTCTTTCTTTCTTTCTTTCTTTCTTTCTTTCTTTCTTTCTTTCTTTCGAACCAATTTTAATCAATTGATAGAGGTTAGGAAGGAAGAGTGCCATGATTGATGACCAATGCCTGTGGATTGGAGGAAGTATATTTTTTTCATGCCTTGCAGTTTATTCTTATTTATAAATTTCTAATCAAGAATGATTGCTATAGGGACACCTGCGTGGCTCAGTGGTTGAGTGTCTGCCTTTGGCTCAGGTCATGATCCTAGAGTCCTGAGATTGAATTCTGCATCAGGCTCCCCACAGGGAGCCTACTTCTCCCTCTGCCTGTCTCTGCAGAGAGGTAGGGAGAGGGGTAGGGAGGAGCAGGCTTCCTCTGGGGAGCCCGATGCGGAACTTAATCCCAGGACCCCAGCATCACGACCTGAGCTGAAGGCAGACACTCAACCACTGAGTCACCTAGGTGCCCCTACTTAACTTTTTCTACCCAGGAAGAAAATTTATCAATTTCTGTAAAAAAAAAAAAAACAAAAATTACTTTTAATTAATTTCCATGACCCCTAGCTTGTTACTCTCTTCCCTATTCTATCTTTCTTTCTCCCTTTTTTTTTTTTCTTCTGGATCTGACCTCTTGATTAACATAGGGTTTGGTGAAGAATTTAAGGCACAGATCCAATGATTTCAGGTCTATATAAAAAACGCAGTTTCCCAGGTGTCTACCATCCCCATCTTGCAGTGTTAAAATTAGAATCCTGGAGCAGCAAGAGAGACAGTTTCTTCTAGATTTTGAGTCTCTAGTGACATACCCCTGGCAAGGGACAAAGCAGTGCTCTCGGCAGTTACTATAGACATTTCTGCTCCAGTCTGCCCCAAGGTAAAAGTAGCATTTCTGAACAATAGCGTCATATAAAAAAAAAGGGTCTTAAAACTGGAAGAGAACAAAACAAAGGTAAAGGAAACTGGGGAAATGTTATTTATAAACCAGCACTGCCCAGAGTGTATAGTTTGATAGACTGAACTCTGCCTTTAATGGATGTTATCTTTAGTTTTTCAATCTCTAGTGAGGTGCTCTGATTGTATAGGACTCCAGAACAGTGCACATACACTGTGTGACCATTCACTTTTACCGTGTGCAGAGCCATTGGTAACTCCCAGCAGATGGACGATTGAGTGGGCGTCAGCCTTCTCTCAAGATATTCTGTAAGCAGAGTTCCTCTCATAGAGCCTGTTCAAAGTCTGGTACCTTGTTAGTTGTTACTTTAATGTTGTCTACTTTATGCTGTTTACCATCTTCATTTTAAAATCTCTTCCTTGGGCAGCCCTGGTGGTGCAGCAGTTTATCGCCACCTGCAGCTTGGGGTGTGATCCTGGAGCAGCCCTGGGATCGAGTCCCACGTCGGGCTTCCTGTGTGGAGCCTGCTTCTCCCTCTGCCTGTGTCTCTGCCTCTCTCTCTCTGAATAAATAAATAAATCTTTAAAAAAAAATCTCTTCCTTATTGATCATCTTGGCATTCTTAATGAAAAAGAATTGGAAGAGAAGGATGCTTTAAGATAGTCACAAATAAAACATTTTAAATAGTCAAACACAGAAGAGTGAAATAAAAATAATCAAACTTAAAAATACATATGCAATGAAGAACGTAAGCCCACACTTCATGCCATATGCAGAATTAACCCCAAACATATTCAAATGTAAAACCAAGAACTATATATAAAACTTCTAGAAGAAAACACAAGGATGAAATACTTATGACCTTGTGTTAGGCTAAGATTGCTTAGATACAACATCAAAACCCTGATCCATAAACATACAAAAAAATGGCTGAATCTGACTTTGTCAAAATTAAGAATGTCTGTTCTTTGAAAAACATTGGGAGAAAATATATGTAAATAATATATCCAATAAAGGACTTGTACCCAAAATATCTAAAATCACTCAAACTCAACAGTAAAAAAAAAAAAACAAAACAAAAAGACACAATTAAAAATGGGCAAAATGTTTGAACAAAGAAGATATATGGTTAACAAATAACCACGTGAAAAGATGTTCAATATCATTTGTTATTAGAGAAATGTAAATTAAAACCACAATGAGCTATCATTCAAGCCCGCTAAAATGAATAAAGTTAAAAAAGACTAACCAGGGATCCCTGGGTGGCGCAGCAGTTTGGCGCCTGCCTTTGGCCCAGGGCGTGATCCTGGAGACCCGGGATCGAATCCCACGTCGGGCTCCCGGTGCATGGAGCCTGCTTCTCCCTCTGCCTGTGTCTCTGCCTCTCTCTCTCTCTCTGGGTGACTATCATAAATAAATTTAAAAAAAATTAAAAAAAAAAAAAAGACTAACCACACTGCATGTTAGTGAAGATGTTGATGAACTGGACCTTTCACACTCTGCTGGTAGCAATGCAAAATGGTGCAGCCACTTTGGAAAACAACTTGGCAGTGACTCAAAAAGTTAAATATACACATACTGTATTTCCCAGCCATGCCATGCCTAGGTATTTACCAAAGAGAAATGAATGCAAATATTCATACAAAGACTTGTATATGAATGTTCATAGCAGCTGCATTTGTCATAGTCTCAAGGTGGAAGCAGTCTAAATGTTCATCAGCAGATAAATGGATAAACAACTGGTGGTATATCCATATATTGGAATATTATTCAGCAAAAAAAGGAATGAATTTATGATCCATGTGACAACATGGTTAAGTCTCAAAATAATTATGCTAGGTGAAAGAAGCTAAACAAAAAAATAGTGTATCCTGCATAATTCCATTTATATAAAATAAAAAGGCAAACTATCGATAGTGCGAGAAATCAGATTAGTGGTTGCCTGATCCAGGCCAGTATGGAATGGGAACAGGGAGGCATTACAAAAGATTGGGAGGAAGCTTGATGGGTTGATGGATATGTTTATTATTTTAATTATAGTGATGATATTACTGTTATATAACATCAAAATTGATAAAATTTTATACATTTAGTAAGTTAGCTTATGTCAATTTATTCAGTATGTCAATTGTACCTGAATAAAGCTGTTAAAAAGAAAGGTAAAGAAAAGGGAAGGGAAGGGCAGGGATGAGAAAGACAAAGAAAAGAGGAAGGGTGAGGGGTGCAGGAGAGGCCTGGACCAAGAGCCAGAGACCTGGGCTGGGATCTCAGATCTGTCATTTACTGACCATGTATCTGTTGTGAGTACATTGCAATCTTCGAGCCTCAGCTTTCTTATCTATAAAATGAGGCTAATAGTATCTATAATATAATATTCATCTCATGCACAGATAATGTATATAAAATATTTTTTGCAATATGCCAAAATGGTCAGTAGTTATCGAGCATTATTATGAATATTATTGACAATACTTATGAAGCAGATGCAGCAATTTGGGGCATTCCACACCCACCTTGAGAGGAAATGTCTGGAGTACCCTAGGGTGGGAGGGATGATAAGATGGGTATGGGGAGGAAAGAAGACGCAGGGGTGCTCATCTTTGGCTATGAGACAGAATATAAACCCTGAAACTTGTCAGACCACTCATCACACAGGAAATGTACTGCAGCTGCTCTCCTGTTTGGGGTCTACAGGTCCCAGCATGCAATGCTCCAATTTAATACGGGCCATGGAGCACTGCTTGTAGGGACTTGCAGTTTCTGTGGGCTACCCCCAGTAGAGGAACTGAAGCAGAAACAGGCAATAAATTCTTAATGCATTGCACAGATTATGCATCATGTTATTTTTGAACAAAAAGCCACATTGTGTTTTCCTTGTAAGTGAAAATACATTTATGCTTACCAAAAGGTGGCCACCTATCGCTTGGATACTGTAGAAAGCTCTTATAAACATAGAAATGTTTGTAAAGAATTTGTTTGTTTAGAAACATGCAAATGCTGTTCCAAAAAAATATCTATAGTTCTTCTTTCTATTAAACATCTAGTCCTTGGACAGCTCAGAGTGTGGAAGTAAATGCAAAGCACTAAGCCAGTCAAATCTAAATCAGACTTTAATAAGGGAATGTCATATTTCATTTATAAGCTTCTCTTCACCTCCTTTTCTTGTGTTGTCAAGTGAAAGAAAAGCTAGCTTTATAATTACATGGCTGCTTCAGCTTCAGATTATACGTGAAGTCTCACATTATTTGTCCACACCTTTCTCTCTCAATCCTCATCCCACCCCCTCCCTTCTCCATCAGGCGCCCCCCCCCCCGCGCCCGCCCCCAGCGAGGCTTCCTTTGGCATACTTCCTTCCCTCCTAAGGGGCTGCCAGAATGATGCAGCTCTGTTGATGAAGCTGCTGGATGGTGGTGGCCCTTATTAACTTAGGGGTGACAAGCAAAAAAGAAAATCAAATAAAATATGACAATTGTGAAATGTGTGTCACTGGGGACCATCATCCTAGCCTAACTAGGTAGAAAATTAGGTGATTTTGGTTTCCACTGCTTATCGGAGTGTGATATCAAATGGAACTTAACTTTGACAGATGTTTACCCTTTTTCTTTTTTTTTTTTTTTTAAGATTTTATTTATTTATTCATGAGAGAGACAGAGAGAGAGAGAGGCAGAGACACAGGCAGAGGGAGAAGCAGGCTCCATGCAGGGAGCCCAACGTAGGACTTGATCCTGGGACTCCAGGATCACGTCCTGGGCTGAAAGCAGGCACTTAACCACTGAGCCACCCAGGGACCAGTTCAGAACATCCCCACCATTCAGAACATCTACCCCTGAGGTCGGTTCTCAAGATTGGGCTTAGCGTTTGCCACTGAATGTTAGGATCCTCAACCCTCGTTAACAACTTGGCAAAGATGTTTGCAGCAGTAACAACAGAACCCCATCCAATTATGTTTTGCGGTAGCCTCTTTTCCTCCTAGTCACGGGTAATGGCCTCGTTGGTCACAGAATAGGAAGTAAGTCCATGAAGCCAGTACTGAGTATTGGAGACCATCATATTGTTCCCAAGAAAGTGGTATTGTAACGAAGATACCATCGAGGATCACAGTGTGGAATGGAGCTATGTTACTTTGATTCTATTTCCTGCAGTGATACACTTGGGTTATTTTGTCTGGGTCACATCCATGATAAGGTGGTCAGTTTTGATTGTAGGCTTGATCTGAATTTAGTGGCAAGGGATAGAAGGAGAGATGTGTCACAGATCCTTAACAGTGACTAGTAAGGACTGAAGAAATTTTGGATAAATCTATTGTGACAGTAGGTCACATGGAATAGATGATAATGTTTTCATTTCTCCTGTAGACAAAATATTATTTAGGCAATGCTTAAAAGTAGATATTATCGTTGACTCTATCACTGGAAACTTATAGAGAGAATGAACGTATGGGAGAGTCTCAGACTTGTAAGGAACCAAGGGATTTTTTTATTCTCTCCCTGACATGTGAATCCTGCAATAAATAGCACCACAGCCTTCCTTTGGAAAATATTTGGTGAGAGGGAACTCATTACCTCAATGTTACTGGATAGTTCTGTTAGATAGTTCATCTTTCTTAGAGCCAAAAGCAGCCTCTCAGAGTTTGAACCACTTGATCAAACTGTGCATTCTAGAGCCTCTGAGAAAGTGAATCCTTCTTCTGCCTGAGAGCCCTCAAGTTTTTTTGACAGCTCTCATATCTCCACGAAATTAATTTACCTAGTAAAAACTCCTCACTTCTTTCAGTAGTGTCTTGCCAAATCTCCCCTAGGGTCTTACACAACTCTTTGCGCATAGTAGGCCCTCAGGGAATGAATGTTGACTTGAGAAAATTCTCACATCACCTTGTTCTGAATCCCACTGAGATGCTTCTGACTACTGTATTCCATTCAGATTCCACTCCATACACCACAGAGACAGCAGTTGATTCCTGAGTTGTTTTGATGCCAAAACATCTATACACAGTTGAATTTAAACTTCCTATTTCCTCCAGGAAGGATCATGACTGATCCTCCCGCAGGTGGATGTCCCTTTCTCATTTTAATTTTCACCAAATGCTCAGAGAAGACTATTTAGGAGAAAAAATGAGTCCGTATAAACCGATCTCAAATGAAATATCTAGGAAGAAAACTCAAGCTTTGAGTAGAAGTTCTTTTATTCTCCCTACTTGATGAGAAAAAGTAAAAGTCTTAGAATAATTTTATTTTATTCAGTTTTTATTTTTAATATTTTAATTTAAATTCAATTTGCCAACATATAGTATTAACACCCAGTGCTCATCCCATCAAGTGCCCTTCTTAGTGCCTGTCACCCAGTAACCCGATCCCCCCCACCCCACCCCCTTCTACAACCCTTTGTTCATTTCCCAGAGTCAGGAGTCTCTCATGGTTTGTCTCTCTCTCTAATTTTTCCCACTCAGTTCCCCTCCTTCCCTTATAATCCCTTTCACTCTTTTTTATATGAGTGAAACCATATGATAACTGTCTTTCTCTGATTGACTTATTTCACTCCCCATAATACCCTCCAGTTTCAAACACATCAATGTAAATAGTGAGTATTCATCTCTTCTGATGGCTGAGTAATATTCCATTATATATATATATAGACCACATCTTCTTTATCCATTCATCTGTCGATGAACACTGAGACTCCTTCCACAGGTTGGCTATTGTGGACATTGCTGCTATAAACATTGTGGTGCAAGTGTTTCGGTTTTTCGCTGCATCTGTATCTTTGGGGTAAATCCCCAGCGGTGCAGTTGCTGGGTCGTAGGGCAGATCTATTTTTAACTCTTTGAGGAACCTCCACACAGTTTTCCAGAGTGGCTGCACCAGTTCACATTCCCACCATCAGTGCAAGAGGGCTCCCCTTTCTCCGCATCCTCTCCAACATTTGTTGTTTTTGTCCATTGTTTGTTGTTGTCCATTGTTTGTTTGTTGTCCATTTGTTCCTGTCTTGTTAATTTTCCCCATTCTCACTGGTGTGAGGTGGTATCTCATTGTGGTTTTGATTTGTATTTCCCTGAATGCCAGTGATGCAGAGCATTTTCTCATGTACTTGTTGGCCACATGTAGATCTTTGGTGAAATTTCTGTTCATGTCTTCTGCCCATTTATACTGGATTGTTTGCTTCTTGGGTGTTAAGTTTGATAAATTCTTTATAGATCTTGGATGTATATATGCCAAAACTTCTGATTTTATCATCTTAGCATCTTTCTTATTTGCTCATGGACTGTTTGCCATCACTATGGTCATTAACCTTTGGAGGAAGCTTTTTATCTTTGACTGGTCAAGCGGAGCATTATGAGAATTGGGACCCTGGCTTAAATAGGCACCCAGCAATTTATCAGCAAATAAGCAACAGAATTTTAATTATGGGGCAGCCCGGATGGCTCAGCGGTTTAGTGCTGCCTTCAGCCCAGGGCCTGATCCTGGAGACCTCGGATCGAGTCCCACTGTCAGGCTCCCTGCATGGAGCCTGCTTCTCCTTCTGCCTGTGTCTTTGCCTCTCTCTCTCTCTCTCTCTCTGTGTGTGTGTCTCTCATGAATAAATAAAAAAAGTATTTTTTAAAAAAAATAATTTTAATTATGTCAGTGCTTTTCACTGACCAAGTTGCAAATTATAGCCAACACTTCAATAAAATAAATTAGAATAGAATTGGATTGGCTGTATTGGAGTTCATTAACAAAGTGAGGTTAAGAGTTGTATGAAGTTTTGTTTCTATTATATTCATTAATTCAACATGTATTTACTGAGCACCTACTATATACCAGGCACTGTTCTAGGTTCCTGGGATATATCAGCAGTCAAGCAAAGATCCCTGACCTCATGGTGCTTACCTTATGAGATGAGAAATTGGTGAATAAATAATAAGCCTAATAAGTAAATTATGTGGCATAGTAGAAGGTGATAGTGTATGACAAAAAGAAAAAAAGTGACATAAAGTAAATGATATTAGGAATTACAGGGGTGGGACATGGTTGTTGTTTTAAATCAAATCAGGGCAGTCCTTGTTGAGCCACAATTAAACGGAGACTTGCAGCAGATGAGGGAGTTGGCCATGTGAATACTGGAGGAAGAGTACTGTAGGCAGTGGGAACAACAAGTGCAAAGGTGCAAAAACAGGAGTTCCTGGAATGGCAAGGGGCCATGTGTTTAGAGAGGAATGAGTGGAGGGTGAGAGTGTCCAAGAAGTAAAACATGGACCAGATCCATATGGCACGATAGGCCATTGTAAGGATTCTGTCTGCTATGCTGAATGAAACTGGGGACTGCTCAGGGTTCTGAGCAGAGGAGTGGCATGTATATGGACTATGATAGAAATGAATCTGGGTTTCTAAGGAAAAGACTATAAGAGATGAACATGTCATGAAAGTATAAACATCCCTTTCTGTTTTCAGTGTGTTGGAATGAAACATAAACCTTCATAGAAGGTCTCTTAAATTTTGCAGTTGGTTTACCAAGCCTCAGTGAAAATAAGAATCAGTGGGAGCTTTTTAAAGATCCTGCTTTCCAGCCTCATTCCAGATCTACTGGAGTAATATGTGTATTGATAATAAGCGCTCAGGAGATTTTTTTTTAAGGATCAAGAACATTTGCAAATCATTGACTTTTTGAAAGATCTGAGTTCAGGTCCTCCCACTTCCTAGAACTGAAGCTTCATCAGATCACGTGAGCTAGAGCCACAAAGACCACCTGACACGGTTGCTTTGAGGTGTTCTTCATCAATCTGCGAAACACAGTAAACACTCAGGAAACAGGAACTATGTTAAGCCCTGAACATTTCTCAAGTGCAGCATTTGAGACTGGGAGTAACTGGTAAAGGATTCAGAAGGGAGTGATTTATAAGAAAATGAGTTCTGCTTGTGAACAATTAATTAGTCACACTGAAGGTCTATCATGCTGTTTGCTAACTGCTCTTAGAGAGTCATGCAGGCCTGCTGAAATCTGTAAGCCCAGGTCCCCTTTGATCTGGCTAATTATAGTGAAGCATGAAAAAAATGTTAATTGCTTGACTCTTGGCTCCTGTTTTCCTGAGCAACATGCTCCTGTACCCTGGCTCACTCTGGGCCAGCCGCTTGTCAAGCCTCTGAACACACGGTTGATGCCTCTTCAGAAACTCCACGACCACACTAAGAGTAAATTCCCAGCCTGTGCTCCATGGAGTGAATGAAAGAGAGTAGGAGACAATGAATCTTGTTTTCTTCTTGCTTTTGCAAAATGCCACGAATAACTATTCTCCGCAGTGCTGATGTGGTAGAGAATTCCAGAGGTAGAGTCCATGAGAAGGCTTAATGTATTTCACTAGGAAAACCGTTAATGATTGTCAGGGGGTGAGAAATTAGGGGCTATTTTAGGCCTGGAATTGGATTTGTTTCAATGCACAAATTTTAGAAAGTCTAAAAATTGAATTTTAACTGAACTAGGTTGAAGGAAAAAGTACATTCTATGATGGAAGGAAAAAAGTCTGGCTGTTAAAGAAAGATGATTTCCAATATTGTAATAGAACAGAGTAATAACATGAGATGGGAGATGGATACTATTAGAGCCTGTGCTGTAGTGAAAGGTGTATTCACCTAAAAGATATTGAAAGTTAAATAATGTCTGAAAGAGATATTGCCGAGTAAAAAGAATCTTGGGCTGGGAATCAGAAGACCATCAACCTGCTGTTGTCAACAGCAATGATGACACCCTCCTGGAGTAACAGTCAGAATTCACTGTGCACTGACTGTGTGCTGAGGTCATGAGAAGTGCTTCAGTTTTAACGTTTGCTTGTGAAGTAAGGACATAAGTTCTATAATTGCCCATGCTACACATTAAGAAGGGATACTTAGAGTGAGGAGTTTGAGCAATCAGGGTCTTCCAGCAACATGGCAGATCTGGATGGTCATCTATCCTGTGTGGCTGCAGAGTTCATATTCAGAGCTTTGGGGTCTGTTGCCACAGATCATAACTTCACATGATCATAGAGAAGCAGACATGGAGTTCTGGATCCAGAACTCAGAGACATGCTCTTCTCAAGTACAGAATGGAGGGAGGAAGGAACATGCCTCCGGCACAATCTTTCTCCAAAGTATAGTCTTCAAACCGGGGCCTCAGCATCACTTGGGAATGTGTTGCAAGCATACATTCTCATGCCCTACCCCGGACCCACTGAAAAACAAACTCCAGGAGTAGTTCTGAGCAATCTGTGTTTTCCAAAGCTTTCCAGGTGGTTCTGATGTTTGCCCAAGTTTTGAGAACCACTGGTTTCAGGGTACAATCCAGATTTCTTGTCCAAGCTGAGTTTAAAAATACATATTTATATCATACCAAATATTGAGTTTGGTTTTGGTCACCATATTTAATTTGTTATGAAATTTCAGATAAAAGAGCTCGGGGATTTGTAGTTAACAAAAAGAGCGGGGTAGATTTCAAAAGGTTGAGAACACTCATTGCACAGTTCCTGGTCCTTAAGAAATGTGTTGTTTAACTAAGTGATCAGCATCTCCATTAATCTATCATCAGAGGGACGCCTGGGTGGCTCAGTGGTTGAGCATCTGCCTTTGGCTCAGGTCATGATCCTGGGGTCCCAGGATCGAGTCCCACATCAGTCTCCCCACAGGAAGCCTGCCTCTCCCTCTGCCTATGTCTCTGCCTCTCTCTGTGTCTCTCATGATATGTAAATAAAATATTTTTAAAAAATCTGTCATCAGATGCCTGATGAGGGAGTACAGGGAATGGATGCACCGATGGGGGGTAGGAGGAAGAAATCAGTTGAGTTCTGAAAGCAGCCTCGAAATATACAGAAGACTTTTATTTGAGGAGACAGTACAGGGTTTGAAGAAATCACTGAGCCAGGTCCAGGAGGGCAAGGCCAACAGAAACTGGCATATCTACGAGGAGCCAATTGGAAAGAGAGAAGAGCTTGGAAAGGAAGAGGAGACCAGTTTGTACTTTGCAGGTAAGTCTGCTAGAATGTTGAACCAAACAACCCAGGAGAAGAGTTCTCAAGCAAGAAGACCCCATCAGACGTGTGTGGGATTGATCAGTCAGGAAGGCTTCAGCTGCAAGAGCCAGAAACCTGATTCCGACTGGCTGAATCTAAAAGGGAGAGTTTATTTTATTTTATTTTATTTTTTTTTAAAGATTTTATTTATTTATGATAGTCACAGAGAGAGAGAGAGAGGCAGAGACACAGGCAGAGGGAGAAGCAGGCTCCATGCAGGGAGCCCGATGTGGGATTCGATCCCGGGTCTCCAGGATCGCGCCCCGGGCCAAAGGCAGGCGCCAAACCGCTGCGCCACCCAGGGATCCCAAGGGAGAGTTTATTGACTCATGTCATTAATGTCTAAGAATAGTCCAAGGGCTTCAGCAAGGTTATTACCTACGAGTTCCCTTCTTGCCATTCTTTATGCCGGCTCCCTTCTCAGGGAGGTGCCCTTCTTATGGCAATAAGCTGGTAGCCAGGAGCTTCAAGTCTATGTCAAATCCCCAGAAACCCAGGCAGTGTCCTAGAATTGAGCTTTGGGTTCAGATAAGCTGGACCAGGTCCATGCCCATCCTGGAAGGGGGATGGTCAGAGCTTCTGACCCCTCCACCTCATGGACTGCATACAGCAGTACAAGTAGGTTTCAGAAGAGGGGCTGCCTAAGTCCTGGGCAGCAGGTCTGTCCTCTGTAGGGATCCTGAAGTGAGGAAGGTTCAAGAAGGAAGGTCAGCAACGAGGTTCCTGTCGTGATTCAGGTACAGATTGATCAAGGCTGGGCTCGGAATGGTTTCTTCAAAACCTCTTGAAGAGAACAAACTTTGACCATCGCGGAAAGAAATTATCACCATGGCTCTCATAACAGTGCAATAAAAGAACACCACCTTCTTGTCATGCCGGGAGCATGGGAGAGAGGTAGGTTGGTGCTCTTACCAGCCATAGTGGAGTTAAGAAATTTGGAGACACGGCAAAGCCTCACAATTGCACGCCAGGAGGTTTGTGTAGTTGCCAGTGTGAGTGCTGAGAGACTCCGTCAGTGCCATGGCCAGAGACGGAAACTGTGGACATTTGCTCTTGTGTCCCCCCTCCTTGAGTTCTTAACCCAGACAACTGGCAGTGCTTACATGCCTTTCTGGGTTTTTTTGTCAAACCGGATACCTTGGGGCTTGTTTATCCCTTCCCAGTGTCACACTGAGCTTTGAGAGCTGGGCTGCTTTTTGGATTCCTAACTTCACTCCAATTACTCAGACCTGCAGTCTGTACTGATTTCCTCTCCCTGATTTGCACCTTTGAAGTACATAATTTTGGGAGAAAAAGTGGCTAATACGACTCTATCAAGTTACAAAGTACCCCTGATAGTCCATGTTCTACATGGCAATGGAAAACGTGCAGAACGTTGGAAGCACTTGCACAAATGGAATGTGACACACTCATGTTAGCCAGCTTCGGCTCAACACTGCACCGTGTAGGTGCTTGCAAATGCTCTTCATCTTAATGGGACTGTGCACTAGGGAACAAAGTTTTCAGCTGATTCTTCAGAGGGCCTTGAATAATTCCGATTTGGGGAAAGTCACTGAAACTCTGTAGGTCTCACCTAGGACCCAGCCACTTATTTATCTTCTGTGGGATGGTTTGGAAGAATTACCAAAAAGACAGAGTGAAACACTGGAAAATAAAGTGATACTAAAATATTAGATATGCCATAGGGTAATATAATTTTAGAGCAAAATGGGGATGTTTGATGGCTTTTTAGTCTTATAACTGCTAGGCACTCTAGCTGAGGTTGATTTATCATGGTTCATGGCAGAAGCTCCAGTTGTAGCTAAGAAGAGTAAAGCTTCCCAAGCATGCTGGCACTAAAATCAGACGGTGTCTTCATTAGAGTATTAATCGCAGGAGAAATGGGAATTAAACTTGGCAACACGACAGAGAAGCTGACATCAGAGTTATTAAATCGAAAAGATTGCCACTCAAATCAAATCAGATAATGCCATTATCATCAGCTCAGCACTCTTAATGCTGTAAAGAGAGTGGAGAAAAGACCCTAAGTTAAACATCTGTGTGCTTCTCCCCCTATCTTTGGGAGTGCTGTCAAAATACCAGAAGACTAAGTATGAAATCAAAGCAGGAAGTCTTATGACTGATTGACTCCTATACAAATATTAAAGATTCATTAGTCACACAAAATTTTTCCTCTGGCTGTAAAAAAGTCAAAAAAGAACATCTTATTGCACGAGAGAAGTAAATTATGATAGTAAGTTTTCTTAAAAAAAAAAAAAAAAAAGCATCCTTGGCTTTTCCGACAGGTTTGTTCCTCATGCCTGAGAGCATCTTTAGAGATGTAATGAAATTTCTACTGGGGATTTCGTTCAAGTTCCTGTAAATAGAAGCATTCTCTTTTCGTTTCTCTCCCTCAATCAGGGTGAAGTCAGTAAAAGTGGAGCCCACGTATCAAGAATAAAATCAGGGACACCTGGATGGCTCAGGGGTTAAGCTGCCTTCAGCTCAGGGCGTGATCCTGGAGTCCTGGGATCCAGTCCCACATCAGGCTTCCTGCATGGAGCCTGCTTCTCCCTCTCCTTGCATCTCTACCTATCTCTCTCTCTCTCTCTCTCTCTCTCTCTCTCTGTCTCATAAATAAATAAAATATTTTTTAAAAAAGAATAAAATCAGCTCTTTCAGACCTGTCACCTTGACCTTTTCCTTTTGTAGCGTTTGCAGTCAATGCCAGTAACTAAAGCCCTTGTGGTTTAGCAATCACCCAATTTCCTACCTCACTTTTGCCGAGCATTACCATAAAACCTGACCCAGTGCCCCTGTCTGCCTCTTGTGGAGACAGTAGTAAGTGGGGATTTGGCGTAAAGCCCATTAATAGATTTAGAAAGTAGTTTACTTGCTCAAGATCATGAGCCGAATGGTCTATCACTAAATCCATACTCCCTCCTGAAGTTTAATTGTTCAGAGTTATTTTTCTGGCTCCAGCCAGCTGTTGGAATTGGGATAAACCTCTGTGTTTTGGGTTGGAAACCGTTAGGATTCCAGTTAGTTTCATGGGGCCATCTGCAGTCTGCACAGCAGAGATGCTGCCCGTGCTGTGCCCTTTGCTCTGGGGATTACACTCCACCCAGAGCTCCTGGAAGGTAATTCCTGCACTTCATGCCCATCGCTCATTGGAAATGCCTTTGGCACAAGTGACCCCTGGATCTCTGTAGTAGCCAGCAGGGCCGATGTTTTCAAAAATAGGATGTCATTAGCCTTTTCACTAATAGATTGCCTGCCCTCCTGTGATTACTGTGTTAGGTCTAGCTGCTCACAGAGCTTCATACTCTTTTCTACACCTCTCTACTGGTGAGCTCACCAGTAGAGAGCAATGTATGCATAAGGGTTGTCTTTCTTCTGCAGGAAGGATGTCTGTCTTTGGCACACAAACACTTGGTCCTTCTCTGCATTTGGGAGGCATAAATGACATGCATGCATGCATTTTTGAGGTGCTGGGTGGAAAGAACATTCTTTGGGATCTTTTATATCACATCTCATAACACTGGTCTCATCAAGTATCAAGGGATTGAATTGGTTGAGCTCTCCATCTTTTTTTTTTCCTTCTCATCTAAACTTTCTATAGAGTTCCTATTAATTGAACCATGTGCCAGACACTTTATATCCATTCCCTTATTTTACTATATGTTTGCCCCAAGAGGTTGTTTCCATTGGCTCTAGGTAAAGAAACTGAAGCTCAGAAAAGTAAAGTAACTCTCAAGGTCACTGGCTGGTAAGCAATTGAGACAGCATTTCTTTCTTTCTTTCTTCTTAAAGATTTTATTTATTTATTCATGAGAGACACACAGAGAGAGGCAGAGGGAGAGTCAGGCTCCTCAAGGGGAGCCCAATGTGGGACTCAATCTCAGGACTCCAGGACAACACCCAGAGCCAAAGGCAGACGCCCAACCACTGAGCTACCCAAGTGTCCCAAAACAGCATTTCAATTCCAGGTCACTTGGTTTCTTAAAGCCTGGGCTCTTTCCACAGCACTGTTGGTCCCAATCTGGAGGTACAGCAGCATAAGCTGGCAAGTCACTAAAAGAATCCTTGAGTTACAGCATAGGCTTTTCCTATTTCCAGGCCAGACTTGAGGCCTGGCACTTAGGAGGCACATTACAAATATTAATTTGATGACCAGCAATTATTGAGATAGTAAGCAATCTCTAATGTTTGGGTTACGGGATGACCATATACTTATCAACAAATCCCAATATGGTTGTTGAAAGGAGATGCATCCTATTCTGTGTTAGTAGTACAACTCTTAGCTTTTCATTCCCAGCCTCTTAAAGGGGCATTGTTTCTTTTTATGCCCATAACTGAAATGTTGTGATCACTCAACAAATGCTTTGAAAACTAGAAAGAACAAGACAAGTGATATTATTCTTATAAACCATGATTTACTAGATGCACTGAATTCTATTAAATGAAATCACAGGTCAGAGTGCAAGATGTGGTAAGCTAGCAATGTAGCTTAGTAAGGAGGTTCTGGGAGATCCACACCCGGAAACCTAAAAGGATCCATCGACTTGAGATATACTCTCATGTTTATAAAATGTGTTACAAGGACTCAAGGTACAGTGAATGTACATGGAAAATAGACTTCTGGTTGGAGTCACGATGTCTGCTTCGGAAGGCCTCTTTTTCTTTTATGTTTGAACGTTGATTTAGTTCAACTGTTTTCCATCACTCCCTTCTACCAACAGATATGAATGTGGAGAGCAAAGAGAATCTGGGGTGGGAAACTGGAATGCAGTCATTACGTGTTCTAACTAAATGCCTAAGAATGACATGAAGTGTAGTACTATGAAGGTACAGACAGTTCATAGTCACAGAGCTAAATGACTTTCCTGCTTCCAGCTCATGTAATCAGTGGTACAAACAGTGTGCTAATAAAAAAAGGACAATTCTGTACTAATTAGAAAAGGAATGCTCATGGGACACCTGGGTGGCTCAGCAGTTGAGCGTCTGCCTTCGGCTCAGGGCCTGATCCCAGAATTTCGGGATTGAGTCCCGGGATCAAGTCCTACATGGGGTTCTCCCCGGAGAGCCTGCCTCTCCCTCTGCCTGTGTCTCTGCCCCTCTCTTTCTGTGTCTCTCATGAATAAATAAATAAATAAAATCTTTTTAAAAATAGGAATGCTCATAATCTCAGAGAAACATTACTCTGGCACTAGATAATCCTATTCTGTGAGGGCCACAATACAGTAAGTTGGAAAATTTTATTCAAATTGAATCTTAAATGATTGTGGAACCTACTTCAAATGAAGTACTCCAATGAATCTATAGTTTTGTGAGCTACATCTGTTAAAAGGGGGTTCTGTGAATTATTATTCACTTTGATGTTATTGGGATAATTGTTGACATTAGCTAGAAATGGCTTACAAATAAGAATGTAAAAAAAAAACAAATAAGAATGTAAACTTTATTTTGATCATGTAAACAGTGTTTGGAGCAGAGGCTAAGAGCATGATGGAGCTGAATGGGAGTGAGGGAGAAAGCAGAGGAGCTAGGCTCTGGAGGGAGACTGCCTGGGTCAAAATCCCATCTCTGAAGCTTTCTTAGTAAAAGGACCTCAGCCAACTTACTCTATCCTCTATAAAAGGACCTCTATCCTTCAATTTTCCCATATGTAAAATAGTGATATTAACAAGCTCTTAATTAATATTTTTTCATTGGCAAAAGGGGACATGAATGATGAAAAATAATGGGAACTGCTTAGCACTGTGTCTCCCTTAAGGGCAATACATAAAGACAGCACTGGTAATAGGTCCTGCAAGTGATAACAACAGTTTTTGAGGCTATTATGCCTCTGCCATACTTTCCTGCCTTCTCACGTGGGAAGCTGTTCTAGCATGTGGTCATGACTGTAAACAAATACCACCTGCCCAGTGTATTGGAATGGTCTTATGGGAGACCACTGGCAGAATCAGAATCCCCTGCGTGGGACCTAAGGTTCTTTGACATGTTTAACACAGTGATTTTGTTTCTAATGGGAAGCAGATGAAGTTAACGTTCTATGATTGTTGTCTAATGTTTTAAGCAAGGTCTCCAAGTCCTTGAGGGATGAGAACATGTGCTGTGTTGAGAGTCCCCACGTCTCCATTAGCTTAGAGCTCATACTCTCTTGCTTCTCTCTATAGGAATAGGGACAAACTTGTCTCACAGTGTTCTAAACAGCTTAAGTGGGTAACCTGGATGTCACCATGCTGTCTTCTCTGAGGACATTGTGACAGCATTAGAGCACTCTGAGGTCTTACCCACAACACTCAATGGTCTCCTTAACAGACAAGGTGTAGAAGTATTGGGGTTGGGAGCGAATGTAATTACTGTCTGGTCTCTCAGCCGAGGATAACCATTGCTAATATTTCTGTATTGTACACCTGAAAATAACACTGTGATGTTGACTACTCTGGAATTTAAAAACAAAAACAAAAAAAATTGTGATTTGTGTGTGTGTGTGTGTGTGTGTGTGTGTGTGTGTGTGTTTACTGTGTACTTCCCAGGCTTTTATTTTTACTCTCTCTATGCATAGGTTTTGGCTTTGGTTTAAAAACTGGAGCCTATACTTCCTATGTAATTTGATATCATGTTTTTCACTTACTCTCAGAAGTATTTTCAGTCTTATTTCAAATTTTTCGAAAACAACTTTTATAAGGTTTAATATTCATGTAATATAACTTATTAATATTCTTTTATTATCTGATGTTAAAGTAGTCCTACACTATTGTAAATAATTCTTTGATGCTCATTGAGAACTATTTCCTTAAGATATTTTCCCAGAAGTAGTTACTACCTATTTTAAGTCTCTTGGTACAAATTGACAAATGACAGTTGTATTGGAAACAATGTAGATGGCCAATAGTAGGGGTATGGTTGTATAAATTATGGCATTTTCACATGACAGAATATTATGCAGCTATTAAGAATGTTTTAGAAGAATGAGAACATTGCTCATGCTATGAAGATTTGTGTTATTTGGAGAAAAAGGATAGATACATAGACAGAAAAAAAGGCATAAGGGAAATATCTCCACAGTGAATGCCTTTGGTTATAGATTTTTGATGACTTTTATTTTCTCCTTTATTATTTTAGTGCATTCCAAAGTTTCTATAAAAAGTATGTACTGCTTTTATAATCAGGAAATTGTTTTTCTCAAAGCATTAAACTAAATGTATCATGGTGCTAAAGCTCTATCATTCATATGAATCCTTTGACTTTTTTAAAGCTCTTGAGCAAAAATAACACTACCAGCTTCACTAAGAAAATGAAAGTTCAATTCTTCTAGCTATTCAGTTCATATGCTCTGCTATTTTTATTTTTGGAGCAGTCAAGGAATGAAGTTACAGAGGGAGCCCACAGTTGCTACCCTCACCTATTAAAACATTTTCCCAAATTCAAATGCAAGCTGCATATACATACTGTGTTCATTTAGTAACTCATTTATGTATTCATTCTGAATTGTTTACTTTGAGTACTTACAGTGCTAGGACTGTACTAGGGACTAGGAGATAGAAAGATGAATGAATATTCCTGTCTTCCAGAAAGTCACAACTTAAGGTACTTTAACAGGCACTTGAGTCATGCCAAATTTTTAGGAAAGTTACCAGAAGTAACGTGAATTTCTGCCTTCTGCTATGTAAACATTTTTAATATTATTTCTCTTGATTTCTTTGACATCTTACCTGTGCAATATTTCTTACTTGACAACTGTGCTGTCCAATACAGTAGTCACTGCCTACATGTAGCTCTTTAAATTTAAACTAATTACAACTAAATAAAATTTTAAGTTCAGTTTCTTTGTCACACTAACCACATTGTACTTACGGGGCATATGTGGCTCGTGGCTACTGCATCAGTCAGTGCAGATATAGAGTATTTCCACTATAGCAGAAAGTTGTATTGGACTGCTGTGTTCTAGAAGGAAGTATATTGCACTCCTATCCTACCACCCCCACTCCACATCCTCACAAAGTCCTTCTTATGCTTTCATTATAGCCCCATATGAGGACTCCAGGGATTTCCCTCACAAGCGATCTTGCCCATCCTCATTAGACAGATAATCCTTACAGGGATGTGATGAACTGTAACTCCCAAATTAAAAAAAAAAAAAAAAGTTGACTTATTTCTTGACTTCCAAATAAATTCCAGACTCTTCAAGCAAGCCTCCTATAACCCATCCTTCACCCCACCCCCCCCCAAGGCCATATCTAAGACTTCATCTAATGGCAACCATTCCCTATCTCCCAGGCTCCCTCTGCTCTCACTTGTCTCTGCTTACCCATCATGCTAACCCAGCTGTCAGAAATGCCATTTTCCCCTCATCATCCAGACTAGGAAACACTTCAAATGCGACCTCTGCCATGAGTCTTTCTTTAATCCCCATTCAGAAATCACCCCTCCCCACTTCTTGCTTATGGATCAGAATCTATCTGTGCTGCTTACATGACATTATTGCATTGTATTGTATTTCTTGCCCAATCCCTTTTTCCTCTTCTAGACTGTAAAGTCTCAGAGTAGTTTAAGTGTGCCATGGTATGACTCACAGATTTGTGTCGATTAAATGTAGAGGCACGTACCAGTCACTATATTTTAGTTGCAGCATTCAACTGTGTTAAATATCCATGTGACTCTTATTCTAGTGAAGTTTGGGTTGATTGTCCATTTTAAAGAGCTAATATTTTGCTCACATGCCTGATGTAATTGGAAGTACTAGGATTTAATACTGATCTTTTTATAGGACTTCTAGAAAAACCAGGGCCCATTAAACATGGAGAATTGCATTAGCAATAGAAAAATGTCTAAAGCCAAATAAATAGAAATGAGTAAGGAAGAGCTGTAGCCTTTAGCAGCTGTAATCTTCAACCTTACTTTCCAAATAAATGAGTAATTAAAGATTCTTTGAGGCTTTGTGGTGTTATTGTTTTAATTGCTGCTGTTATCAGTTCACATATCATAGTTGCAACTTTGTGGCAGACACTTGGCTTTATGGCTAATGACGTGGCCACAGTTGCTGCTGTAATCCTAGCATTAGGGACTACTTACTTCCCTAACCCCTCCAGCAAAGCTGCATTCACTGCATCCAGCATCATTTTTTTTTTCCACAGTGGAAATGGAGTTAACACAGAGATAGACACACACCTGAGAAATACCTTCCCACTGGCCAAATTAGGCCTATCTCTCCTTTGGTCATCCTATTAAGGCTTATCTATCCATGCACCCATTTAGAAACTATGATTTTGTCCACCCTGCTTTATTCCCCTAGCTGGCTTTTTATGAACATATTCCCCTCCTGTTTTGTACTGTATTGCATCTGTTCTCTCTATTCGGGGCATGAAAAATACCTTAACAGTGAATAGAAATGAGAGAGGTAGAAGAGGCTGAGTCCCATAGAATCTTCTTTATTCCATAATTTTATCTGTTTTGTTGTTGTTGTTAACTATTGCTCTTTTATTTGTTGTCTCCAGCTTTCCAACTTTTGGTACAGAAATAGCAGTTTTTATTTTATATTTAAGTAGTCTCTTTAATTTCATGTCTATTGCCTTTTCTTATTTATGTGCACTGATTTTTGTTGTTGTTTGTTTGTTTGTTTGTTTGTTTTGCGACTCTCTAAACAGAAGTTTGTACTTTGCTCCAGCTCTCCAACAGTTGCGCAGAAAATCATTATTATTCTTTCAAAAAACCACAGCTTTCTCCATTCCTTTAGTATGTTGTTTTATTTTTTTTAATTTATATTTATTCATTTTTTAAAGATTTATTTATTTATTTTAGAGGGAGAAGGAGAGGCAGAGGGAGAGGGATAATCTCAGGCAGACTACCTGCTGATTATGGAGCTTGACTGGAGGCTCAATCTCATGACTCTGAGATCATGACCTGAGCCAAATTTGTTTTTAAAGATTCTATTTATTTATTCATGAAAGACACGGAGAGAGGCAGAGACATAGACAGAGGGAGAAGCAGGCTCCTCACATGGAACCCAATGTGGAACTCGATCCCAGGACCCTGGATCACAACCTGAGCTGAAGGCTGATGCCCAACTGCTGAGCCACCCAGGAGTCCCAACCTGAGCCAAATTTTAGTCAGACCCTCAACCGACTAAGCCACCCAGGCACCCCCTTTAATTTATCTTGTAAATATACATAAGTATGAAAAGTCATGGAATCATATTATTATATACCTATTTTAAGATTCATAGGAGCTAATAGAGCATCAAATTCAACCCTTTTGAAGAAATATTGGCCTAGGTAACTGAACTACTTTGTCTAGCACCCCTCCTGCTCAGGGGCCACACTGGGACTAGAACACAGGTCCCCTGACTTCCAGGTTAGTGCTCCATTTTAGAAATTCTTTGGTTCTAGAAATAGAAAAAATTATCAGCTTTGCAAAGCGATTCCTCAGGGTTGTATAGTAGTATCCTAGATCTCCCAATAGTTAGTGTTCAGGTCTTAATGCCATTGTTCAATGACTTCTGCACACCAGTTACAATGTGGACATCAACCACAACCACTTGATGAGATGCCACAAAGCCTTCCACAGCAAAGAACAGATCAGGACTCAACAAACTTGCTGGCAGATCTGTTTTTGTAAGAAACAACAAATTGGAGTCTTTAAATGATATTGCGTCAATCACGCATGAGAGATGGGGCAAAATGAAAGTAAACCCAACAGATAAAGGAAGGTGTAGGAGCCACATAAACTGATCAGATTTCTGTTAAGGAGGGGTTTGCCTACAACTTCCATGTTCATGATGAAGGACATAGCATCTGAAATCATCTACAAAGTCACCGCTTGAGTCCAAGCGGTATATATTTGTGACAATGTACTTTTGAAATTTTGTGCTATGATAAATATCCAGACTGTTTTAAAATGTATCAGCACTATTCATTGCATGGTCTTGGAACTGAGAGTGTTAAACTTGGCTGATGCTACTCTTCAGGAAGTGTGGTCCCAGGGCTTGGCACCAGTGCTGACAGTCTAATGCAGTCATGTGTCAGCATAAAGTTCATTACAGTTAAGAATGTACTGCATGATCTAACAGGACATAATTAGAGCTGCATTTAGTAGTTAAGATTCTCTCCATATGGCTAGAGTGATCAAAGCAGGTTTGTCTAACCTGAAAAATCTGCTTAGATATTACATCTTTGTTGGGAGAAAAGGATGTGAAATGGTGGAGAGTGAGAGAGGAGGGCATGGTGACAGTGTTAAAGGTGGGATTGGGATAATAGGAAGAATCACTTTGCTGGTTACCCATTACCTATTCTCAGAGCTCCCATTAAAACTTTCAGAGGCTGATCTTTTACTTGGGTACTTTTATAATTCTCACCAAACTGGGTAAGATGCATTAAAATTGCTTTTCCCCCTGTTCCTTCCTGAGGTAAATAGCAAAAGCTATTGTATTTCTTTGAATGTTACCTAATGTCTTGCCTGCAAAGTAACTTGCATGCACTTACCTTGCAAAACCTCTCAGGTAATTCTATGGACCATATATGTTACATTAATGTGGGAATTTGCTAATGGTTCTCAGATGCTTTAAAGCCTAAAAGCCCCTTCCAAGCCCAATATGATGAATTCATAAAACACTTGAGTGCGGTATGTAGGTGCTAAGCCTTAATATTGTTGTTGTCATTATCTTTCTTATTTCACAGTTGGACATGCTAAAATGCAAGGAGGTTAAGTGCTTTACCCAAGGTCACTTAGGAAACTAAAAGTGCAGCTATAGCAGGACAGGAGAGCTCTAGGCTGAAGCACAAGCCTGTCTACTAAAAAATGGAGGAGTTGCTCTTTTGTCTACTAAGAATCAAGCCCAAAGGTACTATAAAATTTTGAGAATTGAAAAATCTCTATTTATTCCATCTCCATCTGTTTTTTGAAATGTCAGAGGGGTGCAGAGTATGGCCCAAATGGGTGGATGGTCTGTTGGTCATTTTAAACACTTTTTGTGAGAAAGCTTTCTACAGTGACCATTTCTCTCTGTGTGATAGTTTCCAAAAGCTTCCAAGGTTGTATGTTTCGTTTCTGAGAAGCAGCTCTCATTTCATTGATCAGTGAGTTAAGGTAAATATGCATTCATTGAGCTGTGTGTTGACCCTTGTGTAAGCAATGGCAACCTCTGAAGATAGTAGCATTTGTATAGACGTCTCTGTTGTGTGCCGAGTAAGAATCATTGAATAAATTAACAAAAATAGCCAAACAACTTTTAGTACGCTTTATAAGCAAAGACACAATTTCAATTTTTTCTTTGGGATTACCCCCTTGTTCTAAATTATTGAGGGAGAGTTGAGGAGCTACCCTGTTTTCTCTTTTGAAATTTGGCACCTGGTATGTTACCATTTCTTTCTATTCTGTACAAGGGGTTCAAAGTAACCCAACTCAGGCTGGTGAGATTGCATTTTCACTTGTAATTACAGATTGTGATGCCTGTCCTCCTGACAAATCCATCTTTAGAGTAGAGCAAGACATTCTGACCATAATCGTCATGTTGTCATCAATACTCAGGGACCATTGGGATAATGCTGCTTACATTCCTGTGTCTGTTCCCAAGGGTCCCCTGGGTTGGATTTGTATGTATACTACCCATTTATAAGTGATAGCACAGGGTTGTGACACATTTAAAAAAATAAGCTATACTTTGGTAGTGCTTTTACTACCAGCAACTGCATTGCTGCAGTTGGCCTTTCTATAGAAACAAAAATGATGCTAAAACAAACAAAAACCCCCAACCAAAATGGAGACACAGTCAATCTACCTATTGAGCATTGCACAGGAAACAATGAGCGATGCAAGGATATGGAACTTTTTAGGTCCTTGTGCCCCTAGGGATTCCTCTTCCATCCTCCACTGGCTGCTTCCAGTCTCATTAGGAAAGAGAATGAGACCTGTAAATAGTTACACCTGACACTGAGAAAGCCATGTGGAGAGGATTTGGGGGTCAGCCAGTCTTAGGAAAACCCTTATGCTACCACTGACCCAATGGACTTTGTGGTCTCGAGCATATTACTTACCCCTGAGCCTTTGTTTTTTTTTTTTTGTCAGTAAAATGGGAATAATGATACTAGAATGGTTGCTGTACAGATTAGAAACATTGTAAGGGACCATACATAGCCCAGAATTCAGCAAAATATCAATACATGCCAACTGATACTATTACTGATAGTAATAATGGCACAAACCAGTGTGTGCTAACTGCCAAGTTAGTGATACGAGTGTAAGTGCTGTAGGAAGTCAAAGCAAGTTGAATTTCGTTCATTACAATTCCTAATTTGTTAAAATTGGGCTCATTAGCCATTTCTTCTAGTTCCATCCTGATTTGTTCCCTGAAAACACTGATTTTCATAGCTGCCTTGATATTAGCTAGCTCTCGATTGTTCACCATGGCAGGGGCCAAGGAATACATGAATACATACATACAAGAATACATACAAGAGGAAGTTCCAAAGTAGAACATGAGGAAATCTTACTTTAGTCTGTTTTTGTTTTTGGTTTTTTTTTAAAGATTTCATTTATTTATTAGAGACACAGAGAGAGAGAGAGAGAGAGAGAGACAGGCAGAGGAAGAAGCAGGCTCCACGCAGGGAGCCCGAAGCCGGACTCAATCCCAGGTCTCCAGGACCATGCCCTGGGCTGAAGGTGGCGCTAAACTGCTAAACCACCAGGGCTGCCCTTCAGTCTGTTTTCTAGTCCATTCTTGCATTTACCAGAAACTTAATAAGTCATAAAGTGAGCTTTTTAATCCTCCTTTCCCTAGTTCTTTCCTGTTGTCCACGGTGCTGCTAATGTCTGCTGAAATGAAGAAACAAGAAGGACTATTGGGTGGGAGAAGAACAGATTTCCCTTGAATCATTTATAAATTATAAATTAGATAATGAATTGTAGAATAATTGAAATAGCCAGACCCATTTCTCTGAATTGGACATGCAAACAAGATTTTTAGAGAGTATTAAAATGCTTCTAACACACTGTTCAGTTACAAAATGGTGCCAATGACAAACTAAGAGGTACACCCCGAACATTCCTTTTTGTGTTTTGTATGCAACGTGGGTTTTCCTGCTGATTCACCCTCCTATATATTTTGCTTAATCTAATATTAAATGTAGTTGGTATTCCCTGAGCAGTAACTGACTAATGAGGGGGAAGTAACCCTGAAGGATCAGAGGGACCAGTAGAAACCTTTCTGGAATTGAAAATTGGCCACGGAAAATCCACAGGCTTATAGGAAGATAATTGTGAATTGACTCTAGACGAAAACTGCCATGTTTGGTCATTTGTTTTAATCACTGTAAATATCAGCAAGTTTTATCTTGCTATGCAAGGAAGGGGGAAAAGCCCATCAGCCATTCTGAAGGTTAGGGTGATAGTAGGCAGTCACATATACAAATCTCGAGGGGACTTGCCTCCCATCACACAGAACTGCACCTCCACCAAAGTGAGAACTTCAGCCTATAATAAAAAATAATCTTGAGAATAGGCTATTGCAAATGTGGATGAACAAAGGCTGGTATTTAGAACCCTCATAACCAACTACAACGTCCTCTTCTGATGCTTTGTTGTTGTTTTTTCCGAGGAAATTCACATGAATGGGGGAAGAAAAGCCCAAAAGGAAAAGAAATCGTCTTATACATGAAAGGAGGGTTGAAAAGAATATAAAGAAAGGAAGAAGAAAGGAGAAAGGCTGCTGGTTTTCTGTCAGTGGCTGCCTTTCCCCAGAAGACCTACCCTGTTTATAATTCAGTGTCAGGTGTTCACTGAAGAAATGACTTGTCTGACCAGCCAGGGTTTCTTCTCATTAAAATTTCTAACAACTGCAGCAAACTAAAGTGAAATTTAGGAAACTATTTGTAGAAAATAGAACTGGAAAAACACCTGAGTAATTGTGCTCATCCAAGTGAATCTTTTAAAACTGAGAACAAAGGGCTACCTGGGTGGTTCAGTGGTTGAGCATCTAGATGCCTTTGGCTCAGGGCATGATCCTGGGGTCCTGGGATGGAGTCCTTCATTGGGTTCCCTGCAGGGAGCCTGCTTCTCCCTCTGCCTGTGTCTCTGCCTCTGTCTCTGGGTCTCTCATAAATAAATAAATAAAATCTTAAAAAACAACAACAACTGAGAACAATAATTTATTACTCATCTATGAAGATAACTAATAATTCTTGTGGCTGTGGTCAGTAATATTCTCCTCCTTATGGTATGCCAGATTTTAAACTGCCTTAAACATCTAGAGTCACTTATAAATGTAAAAATGCAAATTTCAGTGAGAATCAAGCCACTTTCTTCTATGGCAGGAATACAGTGACAGATACTCAAAAGGAAGTAATGGTTGGATATCCTAGCCCCCCTCTGCTTCTCAGTCGATAAGCCATATACATTGGCAGCTCTGACTTCCTCCTCTTTGCATTGATTTTTTTGGTGCTTATATAAAGTCCTAAATTGGATCTACTTGGATTCTGAAGCTGATGAAGAAAACTGCATCACTATTTCATCTAAAAAAAAATTAAAAGGAAATCTATACCAGGAAACTGTATGTTTCATAACATCATAAAATGCTTTTGCCTGAGACAGAAATGGATGAAAAGCAACAAGATGTGGCTTTGTTAAAAAATTGTGACCAGGCAGACAGGGGTTTGGGATAATGTAGACTGATTGCTTGTATACGTGACATTTTTGTGTTAGACTTGAGTCAGCAGCGAAGGAAAGTTCTGTTTTCTAGTTGAGTTCCAGAATCATAATACTGGTGCATTTTCTTGAGCCCTTGCCCCAGACACAACGCATAGAAACAAAGAGTTAAGGAGGGAAGTGTATTTAATAGCTTGAGAGCTGGAACAGCGCAGGGATTGTGCCATAAAAATATTCCCTCTTTTTTTTAAGAAAGATTTTATTTATTCATTCATGAGAGACAGAGAGAGAGAGAGAGAGAGAGAGAAAGAGAGAGAGAGGGGGGCAGAGACACAGGCAGAGGGAGAAGCAAGCTCCATGAAGGGAGCGCGATGTGGGACTCGATCCCATGTCTCCAGGATCACACCCTGGGTTGAAGGTGGTGCTAAACTGCTGAGCCACCCAGGCTGCCCCATATTCCCTCTTTATAATGTATGTTCAAATAAATCTCTTATGTAACATTACTATTTTTAAAGTCTTCACATGTTTCCAGTGTAGTTTTAAGTTTCATTGAACTTTTGGTTTATAATGTTTGTTTTCATTCTGAACATAATATATGTTCATTATAGAAGCTTTAGAAAAATACAAAAAAAAAAGTGTTATAACACCAAAATTCACCAATAATCCAGTCCATCAGAGATAATTACTGCTGAGATGGGAAAGGTAAAAGATGGAGGCTCCCCACTCATCTGCCAGAACATTCACCACTTGACCCGCATTGTACCTGTCCCACTGTGCTGACTTCCCTGCAGTGGATGAAGGGAACCCCTCCACTTGAGCAAGCCCTGTGTCTAATCCCTCCCCCTTCAGTCAGCTTTCATACCTCCCACCTTTTTTTTAAAAAAAAAAAAAAGAGATTTTATTTTTATTTATTTATTCATGAGAGACACACAAGAGAGAGAGAGAGAGAGAGAGAGAGAGAGAGAGAGGCAGAGACACAGGCAGAGGGAGAAGCAGGCTCCATGCAGGGAGCCTGACATGGGACTTGATCCCAGGTCTCCAGGATCATGCCCTGGGCTGAAGGTGACGCTAAACTGCTGGGCCACTGGGGCTGCCCCATACCTCCCTCCTGTAAGGAAATTCTACATTCCCTCTCAACTACTACTACTACTTCACTCACTTTCATACAATTGAGTGTTCTATGTTTGCTCTTCTTGCTCCCTTCTCTCCCATTCTTTCCTCATCCTGTTCCAAATGGATCTTATTTCTTCACCATTGTATCAAAACTGCCATTATCCAGGTCACCCATGACCTCAGTGTTGCAAACCCAATAGTTAATTCTCTGTCCTGTTTTATTCAACTTCTGCGCTATGTTTGGCACATTGATTACTTCTCCATCTTGAAATTGTCTTTCAGGTCATCTTGCAAGCTATCAATGCCCACCCCACCCCCCGCCCCCAGTCTTCTTGATAACTTACAGCTATTCTTTTTATATTCTCTGCTCTACCTGTGAATTGGGACAGAAGCAGTTCTTCTCAAGTATTCTTTATTTTCACTTAATTTTTATGTGATTCCACCCAGAACTATGTTTTTAACATTATCCATATCCCAATAATTCCTGTTTTTCACCAGCTCTTCACTGAGCTTCAGATAACCAGCTGCCTACCAGGCACTTCACTTGGTATGTCCAACAAAACGTGGTCAGAGGACGCCTGGGTGATCGAGTATCTGCCTTTGGCTCAGGTTGTGATCCCGGGGTCCTGGGATCAAGTCCTGCATCGGGCTCCCTATGGGGAGCCTGTTTCTCCCTCTGCCTGTGTCTCTGCCTTTCTCTGTGTGTCTCTCATGAATAGTCTCTGAAGACAAAAAAAAAAAAAAAGAAAGAAAGAAAGAAAGAAAGAAAGAAAGAAAGAAAGAAAGAAAGAAAGAAAGAAAGAAACATGGTTAGAGTGAACATTTCATTCTTAAGATCCACATTCTACCACCCTGAAATACAGCTTTCTCTTAGTGATCATCACAGCATGGCATCACCATCTAGTCATAGCTCTACATGTTGGGGTCATGCTTGATGTCTCATCCTGCCTCCAACTTAACCTCTACTCCGTCAGCAAGTACTCTGATGATGTCATACTCCTGTTTAAAATTTCACAATGAATTGTCACTAATTGAAATAAAGTGCAGACTCCTCACTCTGGCTTGCACAATCTCACCCTTGCCTACTCCTCTACATGCATCCTATACCAGTCTCCCTACCTTCTTGCTCCCTCTGTTCCAGCTCTAAAGAGCTCATTTAATCTAGGGGGTCTTTGCCTTCATGATTACTTATTTCTCTATGTCCATACATCTTCCCATGCTGGCTCTCCTTACTGTTTAGGAACCATCCCATATGTCTTTCCCCCCAACCAACAATTCCTAATTGCACAGCCTAAAGTAGCCTGACCCTTCCACTTAACTTCCATCACTATACCTGTGATATTTTCTTCACAACATTTACCTGTTTCTGAAAAGATCTTGCTTTCCCACTCTACATTCAGGGAATAGAAGAGTGTTTGGTATGAAACAGGTGCTTAATAAATATGGGCTGAATGATTATTGAACAAATATTTTGAAGTATTTTCCTCTAGTCCATTTTTACTATGAGCGAAAATATTATTTTTAACCATATCTTCTTTAAGTTTTCATGGCCTGATTTTTCCAATTGCCATCATAATATTATCATTTTCTTGTGTTATTAGACATTTTTTACAAGTATTCTTTTATTGTAAAACTGATACAAGTTAGTTGATTGAACTTAAAAAATATACAGGTAAAGTTAAGAGAGAAGATTTCATAATACTCATGAATACATATGTACTTAAAAACATTAAATTAAATTAAATTATTCATGCTAATAAATACAATTTTAATAGCTGAATGGTGGTTTGTATGGCTATGACATATTCATTATTCTATGTTAATTCCAGGTTTTCAATATTAAGAAAACAGTACAATATGTATCTTTTTTTAAGTTAATTAATTTTTTTTTTTTTGTAATCATTATACCCAGCATGGGGCTCAGACTCATGACCCCAAGATCAAGAGTCTCATGCTCTTTTGACTGAGCTAGCCAGATGCCCCAATATGTACCTGTTTTTTAACATTTAAAAATAATTTTTAACTCTGATTCTAAAATTTGTTCTTTTAATAATATTGATAAGAGATAAGCTTGTAGCCTTGTTGAGTTTACTCCATGCTAATAATCATAATATGATGGCACGACAGTTGCCTGGTTCTGCTTTGAATTACCATGTACAAGTCAGTCTCTCTACTGGGATTTTTTCTTGAATTAAAAAGGGTAACCTCTTGAACCAAGGTTACCACCCTCTGTGAATGGTAAAACCCCCACAAAGATATCCCTATTGTGGCATTTTCTCTGAGGTCTGTTCACAAGCCACCAAGACATTCTTTCTGGGTAATAGTGAGTGGCCTTCATCTAAAGAGGCGCAGCTCGGTATCCCTCCTTCTTAACAATGCTGGAAAGGACCCTTTACCTTGGGATAACAGTGGACAAATGACAAGGCAGTTAGGAAGAATTATAGTAAATAAATACTGTGCATGAATTTTAATGAATTTAGTGTCCTCTTAGTATGCAAGCTATGTAGTAATGCTTGTGCATTTGTAGGTAC
The DNA here is from genome assembly GCF_003254725.2 of Canis lupus dingo. NCBI lineage: Eukaryota > Metazoa > Chordata > Mammalia > Carnivora > Canidae > Canis > Canis lupus. The sequence continues at coordinate 1,631,479 of NC_064267.1, forward strand.
AGTCTGGGAGTTCTTTCACTGGTTATTTTATTAATTATTGTATTTCCAGCATTTAGCACAGTGCCTGGCAGCCCATAGAGGCTCAAAGAATGTTTGTAGTTTGTTCTGGTTACCTAAAGGAAAATCCAATAAATAGCCAATTGACTCCACAAAGCCTTCTGCGGATATTCTGATTCCATTTAGGTACCATTTCTCATAACTTCTAGTAATCATGAGGTTGAGCATGCCTACTCCTTGAGGGGAGGGATATTCACTTCGGAGAAGCCCTATCCCCTTCTTCCTTAGAATGATGCTGCGTATAGTAAGTGCTCAGTAAACACCCAGCCATCTTTAGTTTGGCTTGGAAAATGGGAAGACTCTCCTCATTTTGGAACACTTTTTTTACTTTAATTCCTCTCAAAACCAGATATTGTTTTCCAGGTTGATGCTGTTAAATTGACATTGATTGGCTTGCGTCTTCATAATTTCATCATTTTTAAAGATAAGTTTAACCATGACTGTTAGGGAAATCAATATATAGATGATTCATGCTTGCCGAGACCATCATTATTAGCTACCTGTTGACTCCGTGACACCCTACTAAGGTGCTTCTCAAAAACCACAAGAAGAGCTAAAACTAGAATCAAAAAATCATTTGGTCTTTATTTTTTTCCTTCCAAAGTGTCATTTTCTTTTCATTTAACCAGGCAAGCAAAAGACAACATGTTTCAACTAGGGATGAACTCTTGCATGCTATGAAAGTGCTCTTTGGTTAAGGTGCAGAACCTTCTTTCCTTCTGGACAGTGTCCTAAGGCTGGGGAATTCGGTAACAGGGTCATGTTCCTCTTCACAAATCTTCCTTGGGACAAAGAGTTTGTAGATTCAGATCTACTGCTAAAAATATTCCATAGTTCCCATGGTAGATTTCAAACAGAATTCTAAAAATACTTGTGAATAAGTCTCTTCCTATGAAATCTACTCAGAGAGGCAGAAGCACATGAAATATGATCATAAATAAGCAATATAGTGCTGACTATATACAACAGTGGTTAGGAAAAGAGGTGGACCGATCCAAAATGGAATAGCTGGAAGAGGCTTTGGAGTCATGGTGATAGCAGTTGGAGGGTGGGGTGAGTCTAGGCATGAAGTGCATCATCAGCTTAAGATGCAGGGGCTGGATCAGGGGTAGCTGGTGGGGGTGAGGTCAGGGAGAAATGGGGAGATGATTGGGTTGGCTGGACAGCGAGAAGGCCAGTTCTGAAAGCATGGAATGATTGCTGGGGAGCAAAGGGAAATGAGATTGAGTTTTTAATGTGCCCAAACCTCTCTTTAACTACTCATGCTTGAGATTTACAAATACTGTCAACAGCTAATCAAACATTCCTTTTATGTAACTGCTCTTTTGCACTGGAGCAACAGGCTTCATATTTAATGAGACTGAAAGACTGTGCATTTCATTAAGACAGTACTTTTAAGCTTAAGAGTCTTTGTTTGCCATCATCTTGAAAGGAAGAAACTCCTCCCAGGTTCTAGAATATTGAGCACATATATGGTTTACAAATTCTGCAGACCAGCAATATTTTTTTTACCAGACTTATGTTCCTAGCAATGCTACAATTGATATAAATTATATTGGAGCTTGAGGAAATGCATTAAGAATGCACTTTGCTCTCAATTCGGTTTTTATTAAAATTTTTACTTACCTTCACCAGAATGACCTTAGGCTCAGCTACTTTGCCAAATTCTTGCTAGATCTTTAGTAAGAATTTAGAAGTTATGCCAAGGTGGTCCTCTTTGGCACATGGTATCTTATTTTAGTTGCAAGCCCTTATTCAAATTGTAACTATCTAATTGAATCTAAAAGAGAACTTATTTTTTATTTTGTATTTCAAATTTTTATTTCTAATTTAATTAAAGCGGTTTTAAATAAAAGTAGATATTCTCATACAGACTAAAAAAAAAAGAGAATAAGGGTGCTTGGGTGGCTCAGTCGGTTAAATGTCTGCCTTCGGCTCAGGTCATGATCTCCAGGTCTTGGCTTCCTGCTGAGCAGAATCTACTCTTCTCTCTCTCTCCTTCTCTCTACCCCTCCCCACTGCTCATTCTCTCTCTTTCAAATAGATAAATAAAATCTTTAAAAAAAGAAAGAGAATATATTCTCCATTAGGTTAAATACAATATTGATCATGTGTGTTTGCCATAATTCATTAATAGAAATAGTAAATAATCAGTTTATAGAAAAAGGTAATTCATTTTTTTCATTTCGATGAAATTTTAAAAGTTACTAGTAATGTATAGTCAGGACACAGACCTCCTAAGTCCACACCATTCCCTACATGATTTTTCATTTTTTACATTGTGGAACTGTTTCCTATGAGATAGTTGTTCCAGTCGGGGGTGATGCAGATTCAACTGTTCATTCCTGGTGGCAGTGCCACGTGTCATCATGTGTGCTGTCACTTCATAGTGTGGGATGGATCCTCTGACTTTCTTAACTGGTACCGGTTACTAGAGAGGCTTCATTTATGCTTTGATCGTGGTAGCCTATTGCTGCTACTTTATGTGGGGGCCTTCCCATGGAGCTGACTGACCCCTCCTAGTAGTGGTCTCACCCAGGATGCAGGGGCACATCATGGTGCCATCAAGAAGGTGGGTGCTGTTCTTGTGTGTGGCTGTAGATGGTGTCTATGGCATTCAGGGGCCACCTGGCATCATCTGTCATGAGATGGACTGTCACTGCAGTACTCTTGCAGTTTTGGTGGGTGTTTTAAATCACTGTTTTTTGACATTAGTGTCTGCATTAAAAACAGCAGAAAAGGTATTTCTCATTTCTTCATGGTTTTATTAAAAAATGGATCAACTAATCAAATTGAAAGGGCTGATCCTCCACTTTGTTAGTACCATGAAAAGTTATTAAGTATATCTGATCTTCTTCTTTTTTTTTTTTCTAACACTGAGATTGATTCTCCATCATGTTCAGGATCAAGTTCATGCTCTTACACATGGTAAGCAAGGCATTTGTGGTCAGGTACCTACCCACACCTCCATCTTCCCCCTAAAATTTCTCAGTCACTCCATGCTGGTGCACACTCCCCTACTTGTATCTCACAGATGGTTCCTCCTGTCTGGTCTGCCACCACCACCCCACACTACCTCTCCCCATCTTTCTGCTTTATGATTCTCCAAGGGTGGTCCTGGGCCCACTTGAATCAAGATCAGATGGTAGGCTTATTCAAAACACAGATTTCTGGATCACATCTGGACATATTTTATAGGGTTCTGGGGGAGCAGAGTTGCTCTGCTTTTTAACTCATTCAATGTAAAATGTGAGAACCACTGATCTACAAAATAAATCCCTTCTTTGAAGAATCCGTTTCACTGTTGTCCATTTAGGAGGCCCTTCCTTAATTGTCAGGGTCTCTCTGCTCTGTGCTCACGAGGAGAGGGTCTCTCCTCTCCACACGCTCCTGTAGCATCATGCGGTGTGAGATGATTTACTGCCTGTGGAATGATGTCTGTCCTGCCACTGACTGCCAGTTCCCTATGGGCTGGGACATCATCTGAGAGTTCCCTTTGTCCAATACTTAACACAAGGTGTTGTGCAGAGCAGGGATTATGAAGTGTTTATTTATTTGTTCATTGTCAACTCAGCATCGGTGTGCCATGGCATTGTATTAACCTAAGAGTATTCTTTAAATTAAAGTCAAACTGATTTTTCAAGTTGGCTCTAGAGGGGCAAGAGACAAGTAAAGAAGCATTAGTTTCTTCTTCTTAAAAAGAGATTCTGTTTAAACAAGTGAGGGGAAAATAGTAATATTACTTTTTAAATTAGGAGATAAAGACCAAGTATGAATGAAAATAAAAAGCTGTTAGTAATTTGTCTTGCCAAGTTTCTTCGTATGTACAACTTGGCACATGGACTCAGATCAGAACAAATGGAAAAATGAGGACCAGCAAAACTGTCTTCATGAAACTTAAAAACATTATGCATTGTTATTTTAAACAAGCCCATAAAATAGAAAAGCTGTATTATTACAAGTAGACAATTTGTTCCTTTTCTTTCTAACATGGTATTACTGAACCTTTTGTATTACATCTTCACAGATCACAGATAACAAAATGTTTAATAGAGGGTCATAAAAAGGCATACCTATAAAATATCTATAAGCAGAGGCTTTGTGGCAGAATTCTTCTAGTTGCAATTGCAGTTTTATTCAAGAAGATAAACTGTCCAACATCGCCCTCAAATCAATGAGTGTGTGTTATATGGTTACCCTTCCATCAGACTCTGTCCTCACCTATTGAGGACATTTTGTGTAATGTGGTCATCAAGTTCTGGGAAGTTTTTTTTCCTCCTCATTCCTCTTTTTGCTTCTCTAGATGAGCAGAGAAAGAAATGAATTGGACTTAACATGCTCCTTAGTCATACGAAACGCATCCAAAGGAAATTCTGAAGTAGAGTTGATGGTTTTATTTGACTTTCAAGCTGCTCTTTGCCCAGACTCAAGGTTACATATCTAATTACAAACTTGTCTCTGTGAGAATTTGCATTGGTAAAGGAACTGGCCTAGGAGTTATCTGTTGATATTTACATCCTCATGTAAATACCATGCCGATTTAGAACTGTCTTCTTGATTCAGGTGAATGCCTGAACTTGGGTATCTCAATCATTCCAAGTATTCTTTTTGCAGAGCACTAACACTTGTGAATGATTTCGAGTTCTGAAATACGTCAATGGTGCTTACTCTGTAACTGGATATAGTATCTGGCTCACATGAATTCTAAATAATACAATTGTTGTGTGTTTTACATCTACCCCTCTCCATTGAAAGGTTTCATACCGAATATCAGTATGTGACAGGTTCACATCAATGACTAGAGAATGACTTGTATCAATGAAATGAGGGGAACTGTGGTCAATATGCCTGAAAGAAAAGAGGACTTCAATGAGCTCCACTATATCAAGTCTTATAAATTAACCTAATAAAAAAAGTGAAATTGGACACATTCATATTGGAAGAAATTAAATTAAGCTTCAATAGCATTGTCAGGGACGAAAGCAACACATCCTTCACATGAACTATCATTGGCTTTCTTTCCTTCATTCTAGAGTTTTCAGGAACTCAGTGATTTCTTGCAAGTTTTACAATTAATGTCTCAGCATGGTTGAGACATTTGGATGGGTAAACACAAAATGTATTTGTGTTTAATTTGTGTGAGTATGTATGGGGGGGGGGCGGTGAGAGAGACAGAGACAGAGAGAGAAGGAGATCTTCTATCTTTCTGTCCTTATTCTAGAAGAGTTGGGCATTTCCCCGAGATGTCTGGTTCTCAAGGCACACCTGATTGAAAGTGGCAAGTGAAGTGGCATCAAGGCCTGGCTTGTGTGGATATGGAGAGGACCCCAACCATCTTCAGAACTCTCGTTTGAGAGGACAGCTTGATTAAACCCTCCATTTCTCCTGGGAATCCCATGAGCTCTGCCCCCAGCCCACACATCTGCATCCCAGATGGTGTGAGGGTTGCACAGCGCTGTTACCTGGAGATACCCATCCCGGCTCTGCTTCAGCTGGTCCCTCCACTGTGTGATCACCACACCCGGAATGCAGAGTTATCACTAGAGCCCTAATACCTTCAAGAGATTTCAGTTACATTTGCAGAAAGAGCTGTACCAGTGCACAGATTACTGTTAATATAGAACAGGGAAACCGTTCAGGTTCATTAAAAGAAAAGAAAATGTTCCCCTTCTCACTGCTGAGCCTTGGCATACTCCCCAGGAAATAAAACAAATGGAAGCTGTGTATTGTTTATCAGACTTTAAACCACAGTCCTGAAACAGTGAAGATACAGGAGAATAACAGGAGGGCAGGAGGCTGGCCTCTCCCCCACCTCTACTGTGGGGAAGAGCCTTTTGGAAAACCAGGCGAAGAGGAAGTGGTAAGGGTGCTAGTAACTACAAAGGGGAAGGCATTTTAAATTGGATTAAACTAATCTGTGATATTAGTTTCTATCTGATTCTTTTCTCCTGTGCAAATGACCGAAGAGAACATATTTGGGAAAGGATAGGGAACTGCAGGGAGCAGGCACGTGTAGAACCCACTAACAGTCTAGGGTTTGAGAGATGACGTGAAAAAAAAAAATGAATTGAAAGCCAAAAGACCTGGAAGTCCCAGGTCCAGCCTCAGCTCTGTCACCAAGTTACTGTGTGATTGTGGGAATACTACCTGGAGTGTTTATTCCTTTCCTATGATACCAGATCGAAGAAAATAAATGCACCTCATGTATCCCATCCACATCATTGTTCTGGAGAGGATAGAATCATTTGGTGGTGAGTTGCTTAAATTTTGAAATAAGTCCCTTTTTTATTGAAAATAACTTTGGATTTTGCTAGGAGGACGATGAAAAAGAATGATAATGATGTTTGCATTAGTTTAGAGCTTTATGCTACAAGAATAACTTCTAATGCCTAAATAGTAAGTTCTAGTCCCGTGGTTAATTTCTCTACAAGACTGACCAAGTGACATACATGATACATATGGCATTGCACCTGCATAAGTAACAATATATAACAAAGTCAGCCAAAATCCAACTTAGTAGCAAAGCAGTACATGCCCTTGATAAATGTATATATGGGGGTCCAGAGCTGGGCTGGGTGGCAGGGAGGCATGAGAGAGTCTTGGAGGCATTGGGACCAAAGGAGCCATCATTTTTATAGGACTTCTGGGTGGGCAATGTATGGATAAAGGACCATTAAGGCATCATTGCTGTCTGCGATAGGACAGTGACAGCTCTCTCTTTCTGCGCTCACCAGGCCTCACCTTATAACAATCCCCGAAGCCCTCTAGGGAATTCAGTTATTAATGTCTTACAGGAGAAAATGTTGAGAGCCTGAAATAATGCAGTAACAGTGAGGATGGAGAGAACTCATTTCAGTGCTTTCAAGGTAGGAGGGTGGAAATGATAGAAATTCCTGCTTCGTGGGAAAAATCAGAGAAGGTGACAAAACATGAGAGACTCCTAACTCTGGGAAATGAATAAGGGGTAGTGGAAAGGGAGGTGGGGGGATAGGGTGACTGGGTGACAGGCACTGAGGGGGGGCACTTGATGGGATGGGCAGTGGGTGTTATACTATATGTTGGCAAATCGAACTCCAATAAAAAAATATATATATAAAAGAAATTCCTGCTTCCTTTGCCTAAAGCAGCCTTCTCTCCTCTTTCTGGCCAACACATCTTCATCCGAGAGTCTTTCAAAATTCAGTGCAAGTAACATTCCCTCTAGACAACGTTCTCCCTCTCTGTGCTTGGACACTCTCCTAGCATCCAGCTTTCACGTCTACTAGACCTGCTCTAGTAGAAGTTGATTTCCTTGGTGTCCCTCTGACTGCTCTCCAGATCCTTTCAGGAAAAAGATCCTCTTATTTTCCTCAATGGCTCATGGTGCCAAGAATAGAGCTTTACTAGTTGTGGTTGCAACAATGAATATTTACTGAGCAAATGCCTGAAGGCCTGAATTGGAGAGGGATGTTCGGGTTTCTATTTTGGATCACTAATCAAAATTTTACTAATTTGCTATCTTTACTCTTTTATGTAACTATGACCTTTGCTATTTTTTTAAAAAAGATTTTATTTATTTATTCATGAGAGACAGAGAGAGAGAGAGAGAGAGAGGGAGAGAGAGAAGCAGAGACACAGGCAGAGGGAGAAGCAGACGCCATGCAAGGAGCCCGATGTGGGACTCGATCCCGGGACCCAGGACCATGCCCTGGGCCGAAGGCGCTAAACCGCTGAGTCACCCAGGGATCCCCAACCTTTGCTATTATTATTATGTAATGGCATTTTACAAATTGAAAGGCATTATCTAAAACCTGAGAAATTATTAAACTTCTTTTGAAATCAATATTTTCCACCCAGATTCTTTTTTTTAAATTAATGTTTAAGTTTAGAAAGTTTTTGGGCTAGTCATCAGGCTTTTAATGCATGATTCGATAGGTCTAATTATTATTTATTGTAAATTCTTTCATCCATATGTTATGGAACATGGATTCATAAAAGTGCCCATTCCTCTGCTTAGTAAGTTAGAAGTATGTATGTGTAGCTGAAATGGAATTCATTAAATCCCAAAAGAAATTTTCATTTTGATTTATGAGATTTTTTAAAGTCTGCATTTGTTATTTAAAGAAATTTCCTTTTTGATTTAGTTCTCAGCACCCAATGATTAATTATCCTAAAGAAAAACTGACATAAAATGGTGACTAAAAAGTTGACAGTGTAAATAAAAAATAGAATCTAAACTAAGAGTAAACTGCTAAATATTAAAATGCAATTAAAGCTCACTATTCACTAAATTTGATAGGAACTTCCTTAACAAGTTGAACATTCAAGATGGTTTTCCTTTTGCACTTCTTCAAACACACCCAGCACAAAACATCATACTTGAAATGGGTGACATTGAAAAGGCGTTCATCCTGCAATTTAGTTCAGCAAAACTCTACCACAGTAATATTCCAATTTAGCTAGCCTCTTATGACTTCAATTATATATATATTTTAAAAGTGAGCAGAGAGATGAGATGGTTACCTGGATTATTTAACCCCAAATGCCATCTCACTTGAGGTCCTGGAGATAGCTATTCCATCTCGTAGGACTTTCTCAGATTCCTTTGACTCTTTCACAAGGCATAGTGAACTGCTGGTCATGTTGTTGTGCCCAAGATCGCGAATCCGAGAAACCACCGAGGAGCCGACCCCGATGCAAACACACGAGGGTTTATTTACAAGCTCGGGCCTGGGTCCAGGTGCACCGACACCGCGGAGCAGGGACTTGGACCCCTAGACTAAGAGGCGAAGCAGCTTTATAGGGGCCAGTGGCCCATGGGATTGTACCATACGCAGAAAGTTGCCCAGTCCTGTGGGCCTGCACGCAGGTGGCCAATTGAATTACACCTTACCCTATAGTATCCACTGGAGCTGGCCTATCGCTCTGGTCAGAATCGGCGCGCAGTTTTGGTGGCACAAGGCGGGGATACATTGTTATGAGCCGGTTTCCGGTAAGGGGGTGCCCAGCGGCTCGACCAGGGTGGGGAGCGCCTTAAGCAATAAGCAGGTCATGTGGGGGTCATACAGGAGGTGGTGGGGGCAGCACAGAATGGAATCAGTCCTTCTCTGCTTGTCCAGGGGTAGGGGATTTTTGTTAAATTTCCTGGGTCCCACATTCTGTGTTCTTGTAGTGCTGGACATGTGTTTGATTTATAGTAATATGCCCTTGTGGTGTGATTGTGAGTGTCTGTGTCTATGACTCACCTGATTATAAAAGCCTCAAAGAAAGACGCAACATGTAGCACATTCCTTTGGTTCTTTAGAGCCTGGCACAGCAGATATTCAGCAAATGCATTGTGAAATTATTCTTTGATTCTGCTTCACTTTGGTGAGGAGAGATAGATGTAGCTCATTAGGTCAGTGGAAAACCAGTGTCTTCTACAAGTGTATTCCATTAGTCTATTTGGTCTTCCAAAGATAGGGCTTATTATGTATTTTGATGACTTACTCCTGATTTCTTTTCAAACCTGAGCACTTACCCATTTATTTGCTCTCAAGGCTAGCAAGCAAGCATGGCCATCATCTGGAGGATTTGAGGGTCATTCCCAGGTGTAGATAAGCCTTCTGGGAACTTATATGACCCACATTTTATATGAGTCAAACACAGTGAAGAAAGACATCAGACACCTTCGAGGAGGAAAGAGCCAGAAGACCATGAAATGTGTTAGTAAAGAGGGCAAGAAGGTGGTGGCCAGTGGTTTGCATATGACAGAGTGGGCTGGGACAGAGTTATGAACTGAATGACCATGAGAATCTGAATCTCAGGAGTATTTTGAATACTAAATGACTTCTTGGCCACTGCTAATGTAAAATGTGTGTGTTGTAAGGTGAAGGGTGTGAGAAAGAGAGAAAGAAGCTGTTGGGGAAGTCAGGAGATAAAAGGCAGAGTCTAACTTGAAGTACTTTTAGGAGAGTTCTCCCGGCAAGAGAGTTAACAAATGTCAGGCTACAATGACTGGCATCTAACCATTGAAATCTTGACGAATGTGGTTTTACTCCTGGAATAGCTAGTGCTCTTCTAGGCTTTACACAGTCATGCCAGCCTGAGGCATACAGACTTAGTTAAAAATATTTCTAGGACAACAAACAGTGTTGAGGTGTTTATTTGAAGGGAATGATGAATTTTGAAGCTCATATAGGTTCAAAATGTTTTTATTGTCACATTTTGGCATTTCTAGCCATGCAGGTGGCAAAAAAGAGGATGCTAGTCATAACAATTCCCTTATGAAATCAACATTAAGCTTTTGATGGGGTGCCTGGGTGGCTCAGTCAGTTAAGTGTCAGACTCTTGGTTTTGGCTCAGGTTATGATCTCAGGGTCATGAAATGGAGCCCTGCATCAGGCTCAGAACACAGTCTCCTTGAGATTCTCTCTCTCTCTCTGCCCCTCCCCCCACACTCTTGCTAAAGAAATAAATAATCTTTTTATAAAAGAAAAAGATTAAGGTTTTGATGTCAGGGAAAGAAAATCTAAGGCTGGGCTCTCTCCAAGAATTTTTTTTTTTTAAGAATTTTTTTTTTTAAAGATTTTATGTATTTATTTGAGAGAGAGAGAGAGAGCATGAGCAGGCGGAGTGGCAGAGGAAGAGGGAGAAGCAGGCTCCCCACTGAACAGGGAGCTTGATGTAGGTTCAATTCCAAGGACCCTGGGATCATGACCTGAGCCAAAGGCAGATGCTTAACCAACTGAGCCACCCAGGTGCCCCTCTCTCCAAGAACGTTTATCATGTGTAGAGAGGAGTCCTAAGTAGTTGGTAATGAGATTATCAAAGGGTAATGTTGGATATTTTTTATCTGGAAACTATATTCAGATAGTTTCCTGGGGATTATGAATAATCCTGATGAACTTCAGAGTACAAATCATGACATTATATTTAGGACATGGCTAAGGAGATACATCATGGAGGCATTATGCTGGTGGAAGAGATGTCAAGATGTTCTCCTATGAATCTTGGCCCAGTTCAAGAAATCAGCCAGCACTTTTTTTTCAGGAAGCACTCAATACTGGATGATCCTCTAGATGATTGGAGCACAAGAGTTAAGCCCCAGTCCCTACAGCCCTCACCAGCTCACTGTTTGGAATTAAATGATAAAGGCCGGGGGGATCCCTGGGTGGCTCAGCGGTTTAGCGCCTACCTTTGGCCCAGGGCGCGATCCTGTAGTCCCAGGATCAAGTCCCACGTCGGGCTCTCTGCATGGAGCCTGCTTCTCCCTCCTCCTGTGTCTCTGCCTCTCTCTCTCTATGTCTATCAAAAATAAATAAATAAATAAATAAATAAATAATAAATAAATAAATAAATAAATCTTAAAAAAATGATAAAGGCCAGGCAGAAATGCATGATTACTTTCCAGCAGCTATAGAGGGATCTGTTTAATATTTATTGTCTATTATGGAAGAATGAAAGGATAAGTGAGAAGAATGAATTAAAAAATAAAGAACTTTCAGGGAGGCAGTAGGAGAAAGGTGACAAGGGTGTATCAGAAACAGATGCACAGATCTGCTAATACTGATCAAGAAGTTTGCACTGTGGGTGATAACAGTGAGGGAGATAGATTTGGGCTTATGTGGATTGATGGAAGAGACAGCAGTGGGGTGCCATTTCAAGGGTGGCAGTGTTTGGGGAAGCCTTTAATGACACGGAATGTAAGGAATATGGAACTAAGAGGAATGAGTACTGCATTAACATGACAGGCAAGAAGAATCCTTAACCCCGTGGACATGGAGACACCCTTCAAAAAGGGTGAAAGTGAACCCTCTCTCCATGCAACTAATGCCTCTCTTCTTCATATTGATACAAACTAGCATCCTTATAATGCAATGCCGCTGCTCTCAGGCCGCCCTGCAGTTCTACCCCCTTAAGACCATGTAGAAGAGCTTTGATTTTTTTTTTTCTACATACAAATGGTTCAAATATCTTCAAACAAGAATTATGAAATAATTTCTCAGTTTGTCTTTTCTGGAGGAGCATCCCTAGTACTAGGGTGTGCTAAACATTCCTGCTGGAATGAATTGGATGTCAGGACAGAGGGCACCAATATGAGGGATATGATCTCAGGACAGTGGGACTCTCATTTCCTTTAACCTAACATTGCATTCATTGGGTAAGAGCTATTTGAAACCATGGAATAGGTTGGGTAGTTTCTAAATTAGGGGAGTGAGTTCTTTAGCAGCCATACAGGTAGGAAGACTATAGAATTTTTGAGCTTTCACTCACTTTGAGAGAGACTTGCCTGATTGAAAATCTCTCACTGAAATCTTCAGACCTTTTGCATTCTACTGTAGAGTCTTCATACCTCATGGGGACTCATGGACTGTCACAGGCATCCATCCACCTAGAGATTAAGGTACTATGACCATTAGCCCTACCCAAATTAATATTTGTATGCAAGGTATGTGTTAATAGGGTTTTGGAAAGATTAGATCATTTTACATTAGATCCTATTTTGTTATGTTAAATGGTTTTATACTCAATATAAGTAGCCAAGGTGGCCTCTGATCAGGTTCCATCAACTACATCAATATCAAGTGTTGTTTACCCAACATAGTAGGATCCACAATAGATCTTAGATCCACTGTCCTAGTTTTGAAAATGTATAAATGACCAATGATTGTTTTATGGTTGGGGAGAAGCTGTAGGGATGACAGTAGGGGAGACTGAAGTCTTATGAGGTTGAAATCATTTGGCCGGACTCATAACAGCAGCAAAAAGGAAGGGAGGACAGTTCGCCTTTCATAATTGATTCTGTGCTCTTGTCATGACCCGGAATTTTGTCAACCCATCACTCTTGATAGCACTCTTAATCTGTGTTGACAGTTGGGATGGAAACCCATTTCCTGTCACAGGCTTAGATGCCTTTGTGGGTGAGGTAGAGTGCACTTGTGTAGGATGAAAATTTCCCTTGGGGACTACTTCCCCTTCCTGAACATTCTCATGAGACCCTTCTTGCAGAAAAGCAGAGGGCATTAGCCATTAAAAGCTTATATTATATAGCTTTTCCTTAAGGATAACTATGATAATACCCCAAGCCCTAACCTAAAGAATAATCTCAAGCCTGTCAGTAGTGACTCTCATCTTGACCTCACAAAAACTTCAATTCCTGAGGTTTTTGAGGGTCAGAATAAGCAGAGGAAAAGACACCCTTAGAACTTGGAATCCCACAGATTTGGGTTTGATTCTTGCTTTTACCATGTACTGTTTGTGGGACTTAACTGAATTTGTTTCCTTATCTATGAAATAGTGACAGTAATATCCACTGCCCACTTCCTAGGGTGACACAGTACTAGAAAGTACATAGCCTAATATGTGACATTTACTTCTTACTTAATGCAGGTTTGGTCCCTTTTTCTAAAAGTCCTTGAATGACATCATTTTAGGGACAGGATGGCAGAATTTGGGAATGTTTGTCGAGAGAAATGATTTTCAACATTCTGACAATTCTGTGAGTAAAAGCAAAGGCCAGATATTTTCAATTCAGTAAACTTTCCCAGAGACATGGTGCATGGGAGATAGTAGGACATAAGTTAGGGGGAGAAAAAGAAAAGGAAATCAAAGTAAAGGAATTTTAGCTATAGTCCAAAAGAAGCTCTATCCAGGGAGAAATGTTTTATAGTGACATTTTAATAAACAAATCCTTGGGAGAGTGTTTCTGAGGGTTGAGCCATCTCTTCTCCTTACTCTAAGGGAGTGTTAGCACACTGTCCTCCCTCGGCTTTCTGAAGAAGAAGATGAGGGGAAAAGTGTCCACTCCATCCACAAAGAGTTACAGGATGCACAGTGAGAAAAGGCTGACCTCCAGGCAGAAGAGCAAGTTCCCTACTCCTTGGAGGCAAGAAATTCTCTGTGGCAGCCCCACCTCTGCTAAGCACAGACCTTCGATGGAGGACTGAATTTGCACCATCTCCAAATGACAGACCCCAGCCATGGGGCTTTTTCCCACAAATCCTAGTCTGCTCTCCAGTATGCTGTTGTGAGTTTTCTAGGTTTTTTGTTTTTTGTTTTTTGTTTTCAGGGATTGCAAATATAGTAATAGCTGATAACATGACAATGTCTGTAGGAAGCTCATATTAAGGGAGGAAGAAATTCCAGCTGGACATTCCATCTCTGCCTCCTCCCATCCCTTACCCTGGTATAATTAGATAAGGATCTTTTTTTTTTTTTCCTTCTGGGCATAGATTAGCCTAAGCATCTGTGAATATAAACCTCAGCTGTAAAGAAAAACTTGCCCAGGGGATAGTGACTTGTGGATGCTCAGGTTCTCCAGATAGGCTGTTGACCATGGAGTAAGGCTCCCCATGACTCACTGTTGCCCAGGTAGCTGTAAACACATACAAATAAGGACATTTATTTTTAAAGCACTGGCAGGACCACAGAGAGTCTTTTCTCCCCATTAATATTTCCAAAGAGCAAACTGAGTATCCACTCCAAGGGTTCTAACTCCTACATAGAGCATCTGTTAAGAGTTTAAATCACTTAGGAGCACAACTCTCAAAATAACCAACACTGTTTGTACTTGTTTTGTCATAAAATACAGTGTATTAAGTGCCCACAAATGTTATCCTGGGTTCTGTACCAAGTAACTGAAAAGAACCAGCTATTGCTCTTTGAGAAATTATAATTCAGAATTGCAGAAAGCTGCTGCAAGCCTTGAGCTAGCTGCTGCAAGCCTTGAGCTAGCTGCTTGTTTGTTGTGTTTTCTCTTCTCCTGTTTTAATACTGGCATGCAGGCTGTCTTGCAAGCCTATACCTTTGATATTTGCACCGTGATTCTTGCTGAATTGTCTCCTTTTGAGCAGTTGTTGGAAAGCACTAAGGAAAGCTAGAGAGGGAGAAGCTCTGAGATGTCAAGCAGGGATGTCATCTTTGTCCCAGAGGAAAGGATTGTAGCTTCTTATTGATTTGATCAGAAGGTTTTTTGTGATCTTATTTTAGATCATCAACCATGGAATCCTTGAGCCTTAACTTGTATGAAGGTAGACGTAAGCTTTACTTTTTCTTGAGCTTGCCATGGCTTCCAGGGTTTTATCAACTAGACCACCAAGCGTCCTGTGTGAAGGTCTGGTTAAAACACCTGCCAGTTTCCAGAGATCGATTAGTCATAGCATGGGAAGAGAAATGTCAATCAGTGCTCAAGGGATTTATTGAATGACACAAAGTAAGTTAAGAAGAGAAGGGATTGAGATATATAAAGATGTATTATCTTTTTTTAAAAAAAATCTGTATATCACATTCTTCCTGATTACCGTGAGAATCTAAAAGAGTTGAAGGTACAGCCCAGGTGGCTCAGGGGTTTAGCACCGCCTTCCACCCAGGGCATGATCCTGGAGACCTGGATCAAGTCCCACCTGGGGCTCCCGGCCTGGAGCCTGCTTCTCCTCCTGCCTGTGTCTCTGCCTTTCTCTCTCTCTCTCTGTCTCATGAATAAATAAATAAAATCTTAAAAAAAAAAAAAAGAAAAACAAAAAGAAAGGTACGTTGATATGTCCATGCCAGTTAGCATAGTTTTGAGCCTCCTGTAGGTGACTTCTTGCATATCAAATTATTTGCTGAAACAAGACACATTTTCTTCTGAAAATGTTTATGTTCCAGGTTGTTGAAGCCTTTTCTTGTTACCACAAATTATTATCTTTAGGTTCACATGATTTTGTTTGAGAACCCTCAAGCTGTTTCTTGTCAGGCTGAGGTTTAAAATTCTAAGCGGAATTATGAAGACATGAGATTTAGGGAATGGGAAGATAAATAAGACTATATAACTGGAAAATTACTGTATCCAAAAGGCCTATATTCCTGTAGTTAAATAAAATCTTGCTTTTATACTTTAAATGATTAATATTGGAGGATAGGACAGCAAGCGGTTACTTCTCCTTAATGTTAAAACGCTGAAGGTTACTGATAAATCAGCTCTCTCCAGGCCCGTCCACATCCTGAGTAGAGCTGAACCCCGTGTGGTTTTGTGTCCCCAAGCGCTGGCATAAGTGCTCAGCAGGGCGTGTGCTCAGTATTTGATGGAAGCTAACAAAAGAAGGGAAGGAGAGAGGGAGAAAAGAAAAAGGATGAGAAAAAGAAAGAAGGGGGAGAAAGTGAAATAAATGGACTGGAAGAGAGTTTGTTAAAATACATGAGCACACACACACACACACAAACACACACACAGAAATTAAGGGACTTGTCTAACTCACACATTTGCTCATAGACCTGGAACCAGAATACAGGTATGTCCTTATACTTCATCTCCCACCTGTCTCTCTGCATCACAGAGGGAAAACTATTCCATAGTCATTTTGTATTCTTGGAAAAGCATTATTAAAAAAAAAATGCATTAATTAAAATGTCCCTGGAAGAGAAACCATGCCTTACATTGAGTTATTTAAGAGAGCCAAATAAGATTTTCAAAAGGCCTCAGAAAGGTTATATTTCATACAAGGGGAAAAAATATGTTGAGAACATCTGGGAAGAAATTCAAGTTATTTCTCTGGTATTTCCTTAAAATATGATAATTTTACAACAAAGTAATGCACTGGCAGGATCAGCTGTCAAATTCCCATCCAAATTTGGACTTCTCATCCCTTCTTAGCTTCATTTTTTTCTTTCCACATTTGTAATTTCCATATTTTTCTTTTCTCTCTGAACCAGTTCTGCTTGGTTTCCAACCCTGCTTGCTTTCACGGGCCTTGGTACTCATTCTCACATCTCTTATTTTTCTTTCTACTCTTCCTTTGCTATCATGCAGCTCTTCCTCTGCTTTTCTCTAACCTCCTTTCATTTCACCTGATACTTCGTTACTGGTTTAGTCATCAGCTTCCTGTCTCTGATTGGCACTGATCTTCCAGCCTCCAGGGTTTACTAAGGCCGACTGTCGCTGGAAATCTGACATAGGATGAAGCTCTTTCTCCATTATGTAATTTAATATATCCAGAACAGCTGTTATTGCTGCCCCCCCCCCCCCCCGCCCCATGAACATTTTTTCCACCAAAGGAAAAAGAAAGTGTTACTGGATGATGTTCATGGTGTTGGAAAGTAGTTTTGCTTGGGTTGAAATGGACATTTTAGGATCTGGATTTCTGAACACTTTCTTCTCAAAATCTCAACCTCATCATGTAATTCTGTGGTGGTTTTCCCCAGGATTATGCCATTTTCTTTATTAAAAGCATATAAAGAGAAATATTTACATAGTTTCAAGTTTATTTATTAAGGTATTTCATGCAGTAAAATTCGCCCTTTTAGTAGGGGTGACCTGATGACTGTTGCTAACACTTCCCTTTGTTTTACCACCCCCACTCTCACAGAAGGATTTCCTCATCCTGAGAAGTTCCCTTGTGTCCTTTTATAGTTAATCTTCACCCTCTATGCACAGGTCTGCTTTTTGTCTCTGTGGTATTACATTTGTGCAGACAAAAGCTTTCGTTGCTTTTGGATAAATTTCTAGGGATGGGTTTGCTGAGTCATATGATAAGTTTATCTTTAATTTTGTAAGATATTGCCATACTGTTTTCCAAAGTATCTGGATCGTTTTTCATTCTCAACAGCAAGATATGAGCAGTCCACTATTCCCAATCCTTTCCAGCACTTGATATTGTCACTCCTCTTAACCATAGCCAGTCTAATGGGTGTGGAGTCATATCTCATCATGGTTTTAATTTATATTTCCCTAATGCCTAGTGATAATGGAACATATTTTAATGTGTTTATTCCTATTTGTACACATTTCTTTTGTGAACTGCTTGTTCAGATATTTTGCTTATTTTTCATTGGGTTGTCTACCTTCTTTAATTGTAAGAGTTCTTTATTCTGCATATAGGCTATTTGTTGGACATGTATTTTGCAAATAATTTCTCTCAGTCTGTTGCTTATTTTTTCTTAACTATAGCTTTCAAATAAAGTTTTTAGCCTTGAAATCCATTTTAGCAATTCCTTCTTTTATAGTTTGTGCTTAAGAAATCTTTACCTAATCCAATGTCTCAAATGCTTTTTACTGTATTTTTTTCTAAAATTTGTATCTATTATATTTAGATCTATGAACCATTTAAGTTTAATTTTTGAATGTTATATGCAGTTCAGAGTCAAGGCTCTTTTGTGTGTGTGTTGGGTTTTTTCCATACAGATATCTGGTTGATTTAGCATCATTTGTTGAAGTCTTTTTTCTCCATTAAATTACATTTATTTCCTTGAATCTCTGGGTCATGACAGGGCCATCTCTTGGTCATATTATACTAATTATATATTTTTTATTCAATTTTAAATATTTTGTTAGAATTTTTTTTCTATTTGTCTTTGGTTCTCTTGTAATGTCTTTGGCTTATCAGGCATCAGGATATTACTAGTCTCATAAAATGAGTTGGGATGTTTTCCAATTTCCTCTATTTCTGAAGGAATTAGTTAGGATTGACATTGTTTCTATCTTTGTTTTCAAAACATAAAGACAAACCCAAAGAGAATGATATCCACATACCTCCCTCAACCCTTTATATCTTTGGGTTTGTTCTAGAACCTTAGGTCAAAAGGGTCATGTAAGGAAATTCACTGATCCTTTGATGTTACCAATTTGTTAAAAGTAAAAATTTGTGTTTTTGTTATCTGTGATTATCTTTTTACAGATTTTGGAGTAAAGTCAAATCTTTGAATCATTTTTGAAACAGTCCTTTGAAACAAAAACAATCATTTTTGAAATCATTTTTGAAGTTGGGAAAAGTAAGTGTATCATCAAAAAGGTTCAGTTTTTTACCAATTACAAGTTATCTCCAGGAAGACTGGGCTATAGTTGATTAATAAGCATCTTTAAGACACTGACACTTATTTACATATGAGTCCACCTATGTTAGAAATGGCTTTTGCTCAGGCAACTTTTGTTCTCCTCTTGCTCACTAGTAGATTGGTCTTGTTTCCCTATCTACCATGACAAGTAATGCACTACAGCTTTTGCCACATTCAGCCTCTGGCAGTCAAAACTCTAGGAATCACCAGTATTCTTGAATGCATTTGTGTCCTTCATAGAGTATGTAGGAGATGAGGATTTTTGCCCTACCTGTGGATTTCAGAGGCATCCATATGTACACACAAACAGTACAGCTCCTAGTAAATTTAATCACATATCTATGGTCATTTTATTTTTCATATGTGTTTTGTTTATTTAAACAGCAACTCTGGTAGTGTGATTTTAATGTGAATAGAAAGAACAAACTTCTTTTTCCTCCCCTCTCATGTTGGAACCTTATTTGCCATTGATGACTGGAGCAGATGAAGTAAATGCTTCGTAACATTTGATAAATGTATTTACATCTACTGTGAGAAGTAACAAGAGACTTGAAAGCCTTGCTCCCTAGTAAAATAAAATCAGATTATTGTTCTCATAAACCATTTCTCTTCCTCAGGCTTCTGAGCAGGAGTCATTGCTGCTGTGTCAAGCATGACTACTCTCTCTGGAACTAATGTAACTGTTGGTCATTATTTTTAATAACATGGAAAATAGGGGCTATTATCCAAATAATTTAATTAGTTTTACATTGAAAATATTGATGGTATGTGACAACAAAGTCACACCTTTTCTTCTTTGATGAGAGCAGAGTATATCTTTCTATCTGTTTATTTCAGGACATGCTGTGTAAACAACGACTTCTCAACCTTCTGTGTTCCTCAGTGACTAACCCAGGTAGGGTTAGGGGCTGCTGCCTCTCACCACTTTGTAGCTGCGGTAGGTGGCGTGTTCTCTGGACTCTGGCTGCTCAGTGAATGTTATTAAATAATTAATCATTGAAAACCTGAAAACTACTGGACTTTTACTAACAGAATCTCCAAAGTACCACAATAAGAAGAAGAAAGTGAAGGGCACTCTACAATGATACAATGATTATATTTATTTTCCAAATGAGTTAGAATGCCATCAGTGGCACACATTGTGACCTTTCAGATGAAAATATTGTATCTTTATTCTCCAAAATAGTATCACTAGGAAGCCAAAAGTGATGAATATGTACAATAATAAATTCATTCTGTCTACAAAAAGCAGCTATTTAAAGTATTTATGTTAATCAGGGGGTGCTAAAAATGGATTTATAGAAAGAAGAACTTCAATCTTAAAGTGAACCCAACTCTTTGCCTGACATCCCTTGATTGAAACTCTTAAGGACACATTATAGAGAGAAGATAGAAGTATTACCAACCCAGAAGACTAAATGATATTGGGTTATGTTTTAAAGTTTAACTATAGGTCTTGATAGTCTTGGTTTCATTATTCTGGGCTCTTAACCCATCCTATAGAGGTATACTATTTTATAATGGAGACAGATAAGAAGGTTATACTGATATTTTGAGATCTAATATTCCTTAAATTCTTAATTTTACATCAGTTGTTGAATCTCCACAGGGATGGAGGCAAACTTGGTTGGATTATTCAAAAGAAATTGACAATTCCAAAATCAATTTCATTTGCTTGGGGAATGCAGTAAAAGAGCTCAGTTGAGGTTTAGCCAGGGGTGCACATGAAGACACTCAGAACCTCTGGCCTTGACCTTTTCCCAGTTCTCTCTGGTGCTGGTGGTTTAGTTATTGAAAAGAAGGTCAGATTCTTCTTCTCTTCAAATACATCACACACATGACTTACTTGTTGAGTTCTTTCTCCAGTCATAGTGAAGGCTTTCCATCTGTCTTGTCCAACCCATAGTCCTGGAGTTGAATTTAAGAATGGCTGAGTGGAGGGCAGCCTGGGTGGCTCTACGGTTTGGCGCTGCCTTCAGCCCAGGGCATGATCTTGGAGTCCTGGGATCGAGTTCTGCATCGGGCTCCCTGCATGGAGCCTGCTTCTCCCTCTGCCTGTGTCTCTGCCTCTCTCTCTCTGTCTCTCATGAATAAATAAATAAAAATCTTAAAAAAAAAAAAAAAAAAAAGAATGGCCGAGTGGACTGCCACTTCAGGGAAGCTAGTGCCAAGGCAGAAGTAGAAATAGTCCATTTCCAATTATGTGGCTTGCTTTTCATTCAGGTTCTTTGTACATCAGTTTGTACTCTTTAACAGGGAATAATAATACTTGCCTTGCCAATGTCACATGTTTTAATGAAAATTAAAGTATTAACCTAAGATTTTCCTTTTTAATTCAGCACTATAAAAAACATGCTACATAAAAGTTTTTATTTGCTTTTCAAGCTAAAGTGTTCTGTATTTTTAGAAGAAAGGCACTGCATGAATTTAAATGCACAACATGATATACTTCAAGGCCTATAATAAAAGTACTACATATGTAGCTTAATTAATCTATCCTAATTAACCTAATGCTGCCTTTTTACTGCACCCATGTACATTCAATGACACATTGCATATTTTATTTGAATAAGTCTGATCTTAAGGCATAACTACAGTGTTATCACTTTGAGTGGAGCTCTTCAGTGAAAATTGCATTAAGTAGAAGATAAAGCCAGAGAAAGAACTTCCTTGTATGCTCCTCTGCCTCTGTGTATGTGAGTGTGATAAGTCAGCAGGCTTCTCTTTATCCTAAGTGTCCATAAAAAGCCTTTGAAAGGTTAGGATTCCAGGGAGACTTCTTTGTTACTGGCATCTCCGTTTCCCCCAGGCTGCCTGCAGCACATGCATTTATTGCCTCTCTGCAGAGTAGCAATAAGATTACACTCTCTGGAGGGAGGAAACTGGGACAGATGGACAGAGCCAGAGGATGGGCCAGAATATTCAAGAATAGAGCCAGGGAAACAAAGAGTGGAAGTTACAGAGAGGAAAGGACCAGGATGTCCTGTATCATAATTGAACTCCCTTTCCAATGAATAAAATCGATGAGTGGCTCTGTTTAACTTCTCACACATTTATGCACTGGCCACCGTTCCTGCTGCCCTCACTTTAGCTTCAGTTAGCCTTCAACATATTGACTCCGGTATTTGAAGGGAAGACCAAAGGAGACAGCAGAAGGGAAATGTGTGTGAGACACCCGGCATGTAGACATCTGAATGGGCCACATCACAGTACTTGTACAAAGTCCTCCTGTCACCCCATTCCAAAAGCGTATGACATTGGTGTTTGCAAAGAAACAGAAGAGTGTCTCCCTCACTGCTCAACCTTAGATTTTAAGACATTATTGTCTAATTGACAATTGTGCTTTAACTTTTGCGTCAATTATAATGTATGATGCCCCTCCTCTTCTCTAAACTGAAGGCTGTATTTCTGAATTCAGCAATTTGTATCAAAACCCAGACTAACTGGCTTATGTAAGAGTTTCTCTTTGAAGAGGAAACATTGGACATTATTAAAATATTAAGTTCTATTAGTCCTCTATAATCTAGGATGGCTGAAGATTTTTTTTTTTTTTCAGCACAATTCACTGGTGGATTCTTTTTTTCTGTGAAGCTTTGTCTGGATTAAATCTCAGGTATCCTGTGGAATGCCTCACTTCCCTCTGCAGTCTGGTAGGGAGTGGGACCAGCTGGTGTAATTCGATTGACCTGTTTTACACTCTCTGATTCATACTCCCTTTTTTTTTTTTTTTGTAAACATCATGTAGCTGTACATAACGAATTTTCTTTGGAAAGCTTTTATTCCTTCAACATGTAGGAGTCTGCTTGGGGCTCCATGAGGTCAGTGTTCATTCAGTTCATGGCCCTGATCCAGAAATATTTCTTCAGCCCATCTATTTTTAAAAGAGATCAGTACGCACGCATGTGGACACACGCCCTAAGTTTCATGCTTCCACTCTCTGTATTTCTATACTGTTCTATCACTATGTGTAGATAGGATTTCTCTCCCCCAACTTAACAGGAATATTTGAATATACTCAAATCTTCAGGAATAAAAGTGAAGAGTATAATTTGATAAAGCTGAAAACAAAAAAATAGGAAAATAAAACCTATTTGGTTTAATTCTATGAGACTTGTTGGAAAGAGAATATTAGCAGTAGGAACACTTGCTAAGAGAACATGTTAAGAATTAGATGGCCATTACAATAACATGCTTGATTATAAACCACTCTATGTACTTTCAAAATGTACTCCTTTAATCTTCTGAATACTATACACGTCAGTACAAAAGCTCATTTCATAGTCTACAAATAGTATGACCACTGGGTAGTAGTGGAATCTTACCAACACTTGTCTCTTTGGCTAAGCCGTGTAATAGGTTGAACACAGGTCAGTCGATCAATTATTATAAAGATGATCAATTATTATAAATCTTGATCTTCTTCAATCAAAAAGCATACAACAAGCTAGGGAAGAAATTTACCTATAATAAAATAATGCCATTTGATGTTTCTTTTTCCATTGCCAATCACTCAGTATCTTAGTTGCTGAAGAATAAACCAAAAGTATTTTGTTTTACCAGAGCTCTGAGCAAACTTAATAATTTCTTCCGTTGGCTCTGCAAACTATTCATAACTAACCTATGCTCTCACTAAATAAGTAAACAAACAAAATGGAACTCATAACGAAGGGGAAAATCTGACAATTTCCAGTTCAGCTTTGGTGCAGATTTCCTGGGGGATCCTAAGCCAACAATGATCCATTTTCTGGATAATAGGAATAAAATACTATCTAAATATTAGTGTGAGTTTGAATTAAATTCTTCATGCTGAATTTGTGGTAATTGAATGTCCTAATGTATGACTTTTCAAGTATCAACTTTTTTTTTCATCACCATGGTTTCCATTAGAATATCAACCATACTTTTCATTCCAAGGCCCCCATTATCCAGTTACTTTGTGTTTATGATCTAATCTAATTTTGTAATTGGCCTAAGTAAAATAGAATATAGAGAAGATAACAGGTCACAAAATGGTCCATAATGCTTTGAAATGTACACTGTTAGCTATAGCCTTATGAACTTGTTGATATTTGACTGTTTTTGACCTAGAAAAATGGCATTCTCTTAGCTCACACTGCACTATTTAATGGTTCAAGTTAAGAAGCCACCTACTGAGTGCTTTCAGGGCAGAAATTAGTATTGTGATGAGAGCATGAACTTTGGAGTAAGTCAGTCCTCTGTGTTTCTGTCAGACTGATCCTGTAACTCTAAACTCTGGCCAAGTTATCTATCTTTCCTGAGCCCAGATTTTCATTGAGAAAACAGAGATAACAAGACCTACCTTTCTCTTCTATTTTGGGAATTAGAAAGAACATATGAAAAAGGTCAACCATAGTATATAGGACTTTATACCAAACTAATAAATAAGATTTGCTTTGCTTTTTTGACTACTTCTGTATTCCAGACACTGCTAAATATAAGAAGTATGTAACTAAAAATTGAATTCAGGAAAAATCAGTTTGAATTTCAGGAATGTAAGCATCTCTCTCAATAGATAGGTAGATAGATAGATATAGCCATCCATCTATCTGCACTTGCACACATATGCACATACAAGCAGATATTGTTTTAAGCCCTTTATATGGATAACTTTCAAAAATGACTTCACACTTTCATGACCTGTTAAATGGACTAATCAAACAAAATATGAACTTTTCTGGATAATTGAGACCTCTCAACGGCCATCAATTCTGTCACGTGTATAAAACTGTGCTGTCAGCAGGACTTACTGGGTTGTGGTAGATCTTATTGCTATCTCTCCCAGAATACTGTGCTTTTTATTTGCCAGTTTTAGTAGATTTTCTATTTTCTCTACTATCATGGCCATTATTTCTCTCTGCTCTCATAGCAAGTCCTAACCTCACTTACTTATGGCTTTTAGTATTCTTTGAATTTAGAAAATAGGTCACTAGGTCTATCATATTTTTAGATAAAGTATAAAAGCAAATAATCTTTAAAGTTGGTGGCACAAGAGGCTCTTCTCCAAAGCTCAGTGGAGACTTTTGTTACTTCTATTTTGTGACTTAATTCACTGATTCTCAGTTATGCTCCAAAAATGTGAGATCGCCAGACTGATATTTATGGATAAGTCAGATTTCAGAGTAAGAAACCAGGGATGGTAAGACAGACTTCTCAATTAAATGTAACCAATAAATCTGGTCTTATTAAAACTCTGTAGCTTTGAGATCTTGCCTTCTGACCATTCCTGAGAAGTGGGAGGAGATGCCCACAAATATGAATGTGTAATTCCCCGGGTCTGCTACAGTGGAAAAGATTGGGCATTTGGTAAGAGGGTCGTGCCAGGAATTACAATGAAGATAGGAAGGAGATGCCAAGGGGGTTTGGGCTGAGGGAGGATGAATGGAAAAGCAACCCCAGAAAACTCCCCTTCCTTTCCTTTCTTCCTCCCTCCCATTTATCTTTTCTGTTTCTCACTTTCCAGCCCTTTCAAAATTATGGAGAGTTTATGGAGGGTACAATGGGCCACCTATGTACCAGGTAGAGGATGCCACTCCCTCTTCTGGTTTCCTTTTCTTTCTTCCTCTGCCCAGTAAGAACTTACCCCTGAAGTGACTGGTTCAGGTGAGAAGTTGGTGGTGAAGACTGAGCTTGTGAGGAGAACATAGTCAATGTACTGTTGAGGAGGTCTGAGGTCCAGGAGCAACAGGTTAGGGGAAGGGGTGTCCTTTGTCAGGCTCTCTGGGCTTACAGATCTTAGCAGTTAGGGGTATGGTGCCATTGCTTCTCATTTTGGACATACTGTGTCTTTCAGGGAATCTCTCCAACTCAAGAATTTGACGTCTGATTTTGTCTATTGGGTGAAATTTAATGAACCTATGAAAAATTGGCACTTCAACTACAATATTTTAAAGACCCTGATTCCTAGATTAGATATAATATCATCAAAGAAAAAAATAGCAAAGCATAGGCACTATTACTTCAAGAGAATGTCAAAATAAGATTCATGTGTGTTAGGATACTCATCCACCACAGGGTGCTAAATGGGAGCACACTCAAAATCAGTGCATGTTAACTCTGTGCTTCTAGAAAGGGTCACCTCAGATTTGTGGTTTGAAAGGATTTGGATCCTAATTAGTTCATTTAATAGTCTGTGGCTAATTAAGTGAGTTGGTTAGAAATCAGCCCTCAAGAGCCTAAGGTCAAGCATCACATTTCCCTGTGGACCAGTTTATCTTCTCTGTTTCATGGTCATTGATCACACTTCTAATCCCTTATTCAGGCAACTTGCAAAGTTATGTAATTGATGATGGAGAATTCAGTATAAATGAATGAAAGCAAAGGTATAACTGTAGCAAAATGATTGCATGTGTTGGCAGGTCAAGACGGCGCACTAGTCATGATCGTGAAGTTTGCTATTGGGCAGGACCTACATGAAAACTGTCCTTTGTCACTTTATGATAGAGTTTTTGGGAGAGATGTTTCACTCCTCTGAGTCTTAGTTTCTTGATCTACAAACTGAGAATGAAATCAGCCTCACGGGGAGGGTAAGAAGATTATCAAGATGTTAGCTGCTGTACACACGGTGAAATATGATCCTTGTTTCCCCTGGCCTACCACCCTTGGGGTACATTTTCTCCAATCCCAATATCCCAGGACCCCTTCCCACCCCCCCCCACCCCCCGCCATGCTTCACTGCTGCAGATGGCATGTGCTCAAGCCCTATACCCTGCCTGGTTCAGGCACCTGCTGTCCTAATGAGCTTGCCTGTGAAAGCAATTTGTTCAATGATTTCATTTATCTAATAGCACCTTTAAGCTAATTGGTTCTGTGTGGTGGGAGTCATATAGTACAAGGAAATGATGGGAGTCTCCCAGACATGTATGTAAAAGATAAATAGGCCCATTCTGTTGGAAATTGCATCAGTGGGCTCAAGGTTGCATCCAAATCTCCTCATCGCCTCCACATTCAGAGCTTGCCAGGTATTTTGAGTCTTCAACTCATGTCTGCGTTTGTTCTCATAAGGAACTACCCTGCACGTCTCCTTATGTATAAGTTTGTTCATCTTCTAGGAGAGTGCTGGAAGTAATAGGGACCATAAAAACGACTCAGCATACAAATTCTAAATAAGATCAATAAAATCTGATGGAATGATGCTTTTTTAACTCTGCTTCTAAGATTATTAGCTCTTTTTGTGTGTGTGTGGAGAGAAAAATGCAAATATGATGCTAATTATGAAGGCCCATCTGTTATACTTAAAGCACCAGAGGGGGAAAAAAAGACTAAATGTAAAGCTGTTCTGCAGTACCTTGCCATCTTTGAGGACCCATTTTGGGGAAGCTGTTTTTATTTCAAACTTTGATGTCCTCTAAGGAAGTGGGTTTCCTTGAAGGATGCTGAGCTGCTGTTTGGTTATTCTGACTGCACCACCTTTTGCTTATTTTATTCTGCAGCAAACATGTGGGCTGTGCCAAATATGTATTTACTAGATCAAATAACTCTTTGGAAAGGCCTATCATGTAAATTATCGAAAACTGAGTACTACGTAATTACAATCCCCGGAGTACTTACTCAGATTATTTGTCTCTTTTATTTATCCCACCTGGCAGGGATTTGGTATTCTTTGGAATCCCACCTGGCAGGGATTCCAAAGAATACCAAAAGTTTATTTATATCTGCTTGGCCTTAGGACTGGGCCCTTTCCCATTAATTTTGGTAAGGTCCACCTTAGTAGCTGGGCGGGTAAACAATCCAACTTCTCGCATCTTATGTTTTTAATTGGCAAAACTGAAAAAGTTACTTTTTTAAAAACTTTTGTTTACTTATTCATGAGAGACAGAGAGAGACAGAGACACTGGCAGGGGGAGAACCAGGCTTCTTGAGGAGAGCCCGATGCGGGTCTTGATCCTGGGACTCCAGGATCATGCCCTGAGTCAAACGCAGATGCACAACCACCAAGCCACCCAGATGCCCTGAATTATTTTCAACAGGTCTTTACAAAGGCCTGTGGTAAAGAGCATCTCTAAGTACTGCTAAATCCCCAAATTGCCCTTAACCCATTTTCAGTATGTGATGTGATGTCATTAGGCCTGGAGATAGAGATTTGGAAGTTACTGATGTAGAAGCACTGCTAGAAGACATAGAAATGGTCAGCTGTTTGAAACAGGGGACAAAGAGCCCCAGTTCAGGGACTGAGCCATGAGGGCCAGCCACGATTGAGGACAGGAGTCTATGGAATGAGCCCCTGAGTTTTCCTCACAATAAAAGCCAAGGAAGGAGTTTTCAGAAGATTGTTGCCAGTGGTGCCAACAACGCAGAGAAGAAAAGAAAGAATAGAATTCCAGAGGTGGGGATCCCTGGGTGGCTCAGCGGTTTAGTGCTGCCTTCAGCCCAGGGCATGAACCTGGAGTCCTGGGATCGAGTCCCACATCAGGAGCCTGCTTCTCCCTCTGCCTGTGTCTCTGTCTCTCTGTCTCTTTGTCTCTCTCTGTGTGTCTGAAAGAAAGAAAGAAAGAAAGAAAGAAAGAAAGAAAGAAAGAAAGAAAGAAAGAAAATTCCAGAGGGATGCCTGGGTGGCTCAGTGGTTGAGCATCTGCCTTTGGCTCAGGACATGATCCCGGGGTCCTGGGATCAAGTCCCACATCGGGCTCCCTGCATGGACCCTGCTTCTCCCTCTGCCTGTGTCTCTGCCTCTCTCTCTGTGTCTCTCATGAATAAATAAAATCTTAAAAAGAAATAGAATTCCAGAGCTCAAAGACACCTCTGAGATCTTTAATTCTTACTCTTTGCAGTGTTAACACTCAGACCAAAAAAACTAAGGTCAGGAAAGGGTAGGGCACTTGGGCAAAGCCCCACACAACCGATCAACCCCAGATCCCACATCAGTGCTATTTCCGGATTCCCAGCCTAGGGCTTCTGTGGCTTCCCAGCCTGTTCTACCTTTGTGGCCAATTGGTTCCCATGCTGACCCTTAGGAGTTCCAGAGTTTTGGTTAGAATGATATTTTAACATGATCACAGTTTTTCACAGAGCGTTTCTCTCCACATGGAAACATTAGTGTTTTTGTCATTGTTGTTAAAAGTTGCCTAAGAGCTTCTTTCGTTGCAGAACTTATTCATAGTCTCTTAATGCTGAGAGATGTGTTTCCAAATAGGAGATAAGGAGAATTTGGGATAACAATGTTTTACACAGCTTAACAGTATACTTACTGAAATTTTCAAGCTTTGTCAATTTGTTTTAGATGACTCAGTTCTCTTCTTTCCCAACCACAGAAGACTATTTGATATTTACTGAAAGAAGTCTCTTTTTTTCCCCCAGAAAACCTAAACTTGATAAATGAGAAAATTTAAGCAATGTATTAGTAAGGGAATATGTTTTTCCTCTCATAACAAAAACTTCAAGTGGGGAGGAGGGAGGCATAAAATGAACTGCCTTGGACCTACAAATTTCTATTTCAGCCATATTTTAAGCCCTTAGTGGGCTTAATGGGCTCAAGTTCCTTTTTTTTTTTTTTTTTAAGCTCTAACTTCTTGATTAAATGATCACCTAGTAACCAATGCATTTAATCAAGCAGATACCAAGCACCAAAAAACGATGTACCGGGAGATTGTAAAAAAAAAAAAAAAAAAAATGAAAGGAAGGGTCCAGGTATCTGCCCTCTGTGTTTGAAACAAGAGTATGGAGTGGACGCCCCAAAGCTCTCATTTCAGGCACCTGGAGAGATACTGTAGAGTTGGCCGAATTTGTCCTCAAGCCTGTCCTCCTACCCTCCTCCTTATATTCACCCCTCCTTTGTGAAGTGTGGCACATTCCTGTGCAGGCTCTCCAGGTGGTCCTCTCTCAAATATCCCATGGTCATCTAGCCTACACATTGTGCAGTCTCTGTCCCTTCTCTCTGAAGAGATGATGAAACTGCACCACTTTAAGCTGTGTGTACTCACTGATTCATGTGGAAAGAGCTATTGGATGAAGTGGGACTCGAAGAAAAATTGACCGTTACCCACTCTACTGATGTCTAAGGAGAGCGGGGCCAAATGGCAAATTAATGCTGGAATTACACCAGTAATACTAATAATGGAAGCACTGGAACACTGGAAGCATAGCATTTTATATTGTAATAACTCTGTGAAGTTTCTCACTTTTTGGATGAGGAAACTGAAGTTTACAGAGGTTATGAAACACAGGCAGGGATATAAGCCTCTGGCCTGTGAAACGAGAGGATTGAAGAAAAATGAAGAGGACGATGAAGAAAGAAATTTCTTTCTTAGCTAAAACTGCCATGTAGGACACAATTCAGTTATGCATTTGCTAACAGTTTGTTGGCTTTTACATAAGCAAGCTGTACTCATTTTATACAGATTTTAACAGAACATTAAAAACAAACAGATAAGATTATAATTTTACAACTTACAGCAGCTGTCAACATTCAAGTACATCTCTGTTCAGTCATTTTTTTAGGGGGATGCATGTTGTATTTTATTTGGGGATCTTTCTGGACATAGTTTCTTACAATATTCAGTGGCTACATAAGCTTCTGTTACATCACTAGTTTTCAGGTGATTTGGTCTTAGGACCCCTTTATACTCTTAAAATTATTGAAGACTTCAAGTTATTCTGGCTTGAGTTACAGCTATTGATGTTTACCTTAGCAGAAATTGGAACTGAGAAAGGATTAAAATATTAATTAATTAGTTAATTACATGCTAATACATGCTAATATAAATATATTTTTCCAAAACAAAACAAAAAGTGATGATTGACATTATTTCACATTTTTGTAAGTTTCTTTAACATCTGGGTTGATAGAAGACAGATTCTTATGTTTGTGCCCACAGTCTGGCAATATATTGTTTTGATTGAATGACTATATGATGAAAATCTTCGTTCATGCAGATACGTAGCTATAGAAGAGAACAGTATTTAATAGCATCAGATAATAATGAATATTCCGTTTTGAAGCTATGCCAAACTTGGCAAGTGGTAGTTTCTTAAAAGTTGGTTGAAATATGGAGAATTCATGAACTTTTCATACTCTGTTACATCAAAATCCATCCTCTTGTCTTCCATCTTGAATGGAACCATTACCCATGTGTAAATTTGTGACATTGTACATTAGTCATTTGGAAAACTGATTTACTGAGTTACCTACACCTTCCAAATATTGATACATGTCACTTTACAATATATAAAAAATTGTAGGGATCCCTGGGTGGCGCAGCGGTTTAGCGCCTGCCTTTGGCCCAGGGCACGATCCCGGAGACCTGTGATCGAGTCCCACATCGGGCTCCCGGTGCATGGAGCCTGCTTCTCCCTCTGCCTGTGTCTCTGCCTCTCTCTCTCTCTGTGACTATCATAAATAAATAAAAATTTAAAAAAATTGTATTTATTACTATCACAACTCCATATGAAAGGTCTTTCAGTATTGAGAAGATGTCAAGCATACTATGACAGAAACAAATTTCCCAAAACTCTTATTTTTACTTGAAAGTTCAAATTTTATCATTGGCAAAAGATGCTGTCAACACAGAGCTCACTTTTCCTCATTGTAGAGAAAACGTCTGCCAAATCCTCAAGTCAGAACAATACTTTGTCATTTGTTTTTTCTGGGGGTTTATGAAAATTAAGTTAGTTCAGCTTGAAACTCCAAATAATTAATCACATAAGTGTTTTACCGGAAGACAACTATCCTGCTTCTGGGTGCATCCCCCCATTTTCTCATGTAGAATATGAAAAATACAAGTACTCAAGGTTGATATGCAGTAAAATTAATACATCTTAATTCTTCATCAAAAATGTTCTAAAGTGACACTGGCATTTTCCTTCAATTGCAAGTGCATAGTGAGGAAGACTGTGTATCCCCAGTATAGTGTACGTTGATGTGGCCTCCTGTACAGTCTGGTGTTGTGACCTTGACTCGGGCTAAGGTGCCTGCAGTTTTAGTCGTGGATATTTTTGCACTGCCAGTGCGAATGTCAGCACACTGAATAAGACTCATAGTGTTTTAGTGTTATTATAGAAGATGATCGACCTCATGAATTCCTTGTCAGTGGTCCACAGACCATGCTTTGAAAACCATGACAGTACACTGAAATTTCAAAATTAATTCTATCAATCTCCTATGTTGGGAGCATACCAGTTATTTCTAAAACTGTAAAGATTTTCTTGGGATATGTTTCTAGAAGTGGAAGTGCTGCATTGAAACAAATAAATACTTTTCAAGCTGCCCTTTAGAAAGTTATACATAGGCACTCCTAGCATACTTGTGTACTTTACTTTTATATGGCCTTTCTTAATGGTATAGTTTCCAGGCTTAGGGAAAATTTCATTTGGTACCAAAATGGTTAAAATATTTCCATCAATTTGACCCCTATGTAATATAAGGTGAAAATGATGACATTGGATTCACTCATGCTGTAAATGCTTTGTAGAGAAACTGTGTTAGAGCAGAAAGCATGATACCTTCTTTGTATATTAGCTACTCGACTTTTAACTTCTCAGATCTTTCATCTCTAAAATGTCAATAATAATGAATTTTCTCTCAAAGATGCTGAGAGGTCTCTTAGCTGAACCCATAGCCACCGCTGAGAGTGCAAATCAAAGATTCCATTGGTAGGGGTGGTGGCAGAAGCTGGGACGAGCAATGGGAAGCAAAAAACCTGATGCGAGAGTGGTTAAGAGTCACCAGAACAAAAAGAAGGTCAGAAATAGGGCCAGAGAGTCCGGGAAACAGGGAGCAGAAATCAATGTGCTGAAAGCAATAGAAGAAACAAGGTTTAAACCAAAGGAGGCCCCTGGTGGCTGCTGGAGCTGGATTATAGGCCAGAGCGAAACAGATAGGAATTTCCTATACTTTCAGGCTGAGTGAGAATTTTCTTGCCAGCATGACAGCCTTTAGCAGCATTTGGCTTCAAAATTTTATAAAATCCGATGTCACTCAGTTTTCACTCAACTTGCCAGTTTTGTTGTTATCTCCAGTGTCATATTGAATTTTTTGTAATAATCGTTTATCACTGAATATCAGATTGACACTAATTCTTTCTCTAGGGTCTTCTGTACAGATCACTGAACAGATGTGCATCACTGTTACAGCTGTGTGTAACCTTGTCAGGAATTTCCACTGACATAATTGCTGCTCTTTGGAATTTATTAAGCACCCCTCAACAAGATAGATCATCAAAGATCTATATGGATTACACATTCTTTACTCTATATAAAGCATCATTAAGGACAGAATTGTGCATGCACATGTATTAATACAGTTATAAAATTCTTAATCACAAGAAATGCCTATTATTTCCTGTCTTAGCTGTGTTAGGGTTTCTTTTATTTTATTTTTTAGTTTATTGTTACTCTTTTAAGTGAGAGTTAAATATACTTTATAGTGAACGTTAGTTGCTATTTGGAGGGAAAAGGATTACTCACCGAATTAGTTGTTTCTGAAATGTAATTATCATAACATTATGCTAATTTCAAGGTAAGAGCTTAGATGGCCAGTTCCTTAATATTACAGATTAGAAAAACTCCAGTCAGCAGGAAAATGACAATGTCAGCGTCCTAACTAGAAATCATATCTGCTTAATTTAGTATCAGAAAGCAAAAATCTTAATGACTGGATAACGTGAATGGATTTTTGCCAAATGTGTTCCTTTGCCTCATGGGACGATAAATTGAAAAGGGTTTACTTTTTCTTTGGGTATATGTCTATTAATCCATAGGATATATATTCTACATTTTGTTTCACCCTACTACATTTCAGCCACAGAAATTAGGGTAAAACCAAAAGTATATTCAGTCAGTATCAGTTGATTGGTGGATTGATTAACTAATTAATTGTTTGATTTAACAACCATATATCTACTGCCTATCATGTGCCAGGCTATGGTCACAACCCTGCAGAAACGATAAGTAAAGCTGATAAAAATCCCTGAAATCATGGTGGGATATATTACACTATATAAATAATAGTGGGAATGGTGTGAAAAAAGGAAAAAATGATAAAACCAGAAAGGGAAGCAGGAAATACCAGGGGTGAACATGAGTTGCCATTCTAATGGAGAATTGAATTTTAGCAAAGACTTGATGTAGGCAAGAGAGAAGCCCTGCAGATATCCGGGAGGAGAGCATTGCAGGCCATGGGACTAGCCAGTGGTGAAGGCCCTGACGAGGAATAGCAGGGGAATAGCAAGTATAGGATGGGGGTTGGAGGTGGCGGGTGGAGCGGGAGGGGATAGATGAAAGGCAAACCATCAGAAAGTTTGAGCAAAGAGTAATGTGATATATCTTATATTTTAATAGAATTACGTTTGCTTCTGGGTTAAAATTAGACTGTAGAGGACAAGAACAGACACAAAGAAACAAGTTAGGAAGCATTGCATTTAATTCAGGTGAGAGATAACAGTGGTTCAGGTCAGAGTGATAGTTTGGAAAGGGTGAGAAATGGCTAAAGATTTGGAAAATAGAGCCAACAGGTTTACTGACAAAATCAGTTTTGGAATATGAAAAAAAAAAAAAAAAAAAGCCACCAAGTGCACCTGGGTGGCTCAGTAGTTGAGTGTCTGCCTTTGGCTCAGGTCATGATCCCAAGGTCCTGGGATCAAATCCAGCACCAGGCTCCCTGTATGGAGCCTGCTTCTCCCTCTGCCTGTGTCTCTGCCTCTCTCTATCTGTCTCTCATGAATAAATAAATAAAATATATTTTAAAAAAGAAAAGAAAAAAAAAGCCACCAAAATTTTCTCCAGGGCTTTTATGTAATAAGAAACTGGGAGGTTGGAGTTTTCATTAACTTGGATGGGGAAGACCATGTGTGGAATAGTTTTGGAGTAAAGTGAGGTGAATGGTTTATACCAGATACTCAGTTTTAGATACAAAGTTTGAGATTTCTGTTAGACATCAAAGTGACAAGAAAATATGTAAAGTTGAGAAGAAAGATGGCTACTTCAATCTTGGGGTTCAGATGAAAGAAACATGTTGGAAATACAAGTTTTTAGGTGTCAGTGTTTGGATGCTGTCATATGCCAACTTTCCTAGGAAGCAGACACTGAGAAGAAGACTTGCACCAGAAGTTTATTGACAAGTACTCCTGAGATCAGTAACTGTAAGAAGTAAAGGAAGCAAAATTGCACAGAAGGAAAAGTTAGGTAATAATAAGATCTTAAAGAAGCACTTCCACTGGGCCACTGGGGTGGCTCAGTCAGTTAAGTGTCTGCCTTTAGCTCAGGTCATAATCCCAGAGTCCTGGGATTAAGCCTCAAATCAAGCCCTACATATCTTCCTCTGCCACTGCTTGTATGAGTGTACTCACTCTCTGTCACTTTCTCAAATAAATAAAAATCTTTTTTTTTTTTTAAATAGAACTGCTTCCACTAATCTTAAGGAGAGCTTTAGATTTAGAGCATTTAGAGTTGGAATGACCCTGCAAAGTTGTCATAATTTATATCTTCCACATTAATCAGTCATTAGATGCCCAAGAGTGTGACCCTGAGTGAGTCAGCTCTCTTTGGTAGGGCAATTCCTTGATAGAGGTGAGGAATAAGTTTTGAGGCATCAACCATTAACAATTCCAGCAGGCGAGGAAATGAGTGCTGCAGTCCTGCAGTCCTAATGAGCAGGGGATCTGGTACCAACATCTACTGCAGATAGTATTTAACTTGATGAGAAGAATGAGATCACTACAGAAATGAATGCAGCTAGAGAAGACATCCAAGGACTGAGCCCTGGGCATTCTGAAGTTAGAAGTTGAGGTGATAATGTACAAAGAGCAAAGGTCTCTGAGAAGGATAAGACAGTATTTTCCAGTGAGTGCGAGGAGGTCCTACAAGCCAAGTAAAGAAACATATTGCAAAGAGACAGTGATTACTATGTCAAATGCTATGGAGAGATCAAGTATAATGAGAACTGACAATTGACCTCCAGACTTAGCAAGACCGAGGAAGTTGTTAACCTGACAAAGAGTTGTTTCAGTGGAGTGGTAGGAATGAGAGCCAGACTGAAGCAGGTTCAAACGATAATGGAAGAAGAGGATTTGGAGAGAATGCATCTATACCATTCTTTGGAGGATTTTTGTCATAAACAAAAGCAGAAAAATCAACATCAGTAATCACATTGGAGGTGCCCGGGTGTCTAAGTCAGTTAAGCATCTGACTCTGGATTTTGGCTCACGTCATGATCTCAGTGTTGTGAGAAGGAGCCCCACATTGGGCTCCATGTCCAGCGTGGGGTTTAGGATTCTCTCTCTCTCCCTCTCTCTCTGCCCCTCTTCCCTCCCCCTCTCTCATGTGCTCTTTCTGTCTCTCTCAATCTCAGAAAAAAAAGAAACAATCACATTGAATATAAATAGTTTAAACTCTCTAAATACAATGCAAAGATTGGATAAAAATAAGACCTAGCTATATGGTGCCTACAAGAAATGCATTTTAAATATAAAGACACAAATAGGTTAAAAAGATGTGCCACATTAACACTAATCAAAAAAAATTAGAGTGGCTATATTAATAGCATACAAGTAGATTTCAGAGCAAAGAATGTTGTTAGGGAACAAGAAGATCATTTTCTAATGACAGAGGGGTTTGTTCATAAGGATGACCTTACAACAGTCCCAAATATTTATGCACCTAATAGTAAAATTTCAAAATACATGAGGCAAAAAGTGATAGAACTGTAAGGAGAAATAGAGAAGTTTACAATTACGGGTGAAAGATTTCAATACCTTCCTCTCAATAATTGATGGAACAATTAGAAAGAAAACCAATAAGGATATGGAAGACTTCAACAACACTGTCCATCAACTTGACCTAATTGACACTTTTAGAATACCCTACCAGTAACTACACAAAGAATACATTTTTTTTCAATGCAAAAGGAATGTTTACCAAGATACACCATATTCCAGACTATAAAGCAAATTTTGATAAATGTAAACAGATTCAAGTTTTATAATATATGTTGTTTAAACACAATGGAATTAACTTAGAAATAAATAACATAAAGATATCTGAAAATTAGCAATTATTCAGAATAGAAAAATATTTCTTAATAACCCATGAGTCAAGAAGAAATAAAAAGGGAAATTAGAAAGTATTTTTTAAAGATTTATTTATTTATTTATTCATGAGAGACAGAGAGAGAGAGAGAGGCAGAGGGAGAAGCAGGCTCCATGCAGGGAGCCAAACGCAGGACTCGATCCTGGGTCTCCAGCATCCCACCCTGGGCTGAAGGCAGCACTAAACTGCTGAGCCACCGGACTGCCCTAGAAAGTATTTTGAACTGAATGAAAATAAGGACAAATACATCAAAATCTGTGGGATGCTGCTAGTGTGGTGGCATTTAAAGGGAAATTTACCCTAATAGTATATTACTCTATTAGAATAGAAATGCCTCAAATCAGTGACTTCCATTTCCACTTCAAAAACCGTAAAAAAGAGAGTAAATGAAATCCGAAGTGAAGAATGGGAATAATAAATACCAGAGTGGGAATCAATGAAATACAAAACACACAACAATAGAGAAAATTGCTGAAACCAAAACCTTGTTTTTTGAGAATGTAGATAAAATTAATAAAACTCTAGCCAGACTGATAGAAGAAAAAAGGAGAGAAGAAGCTAATTACAAATATCAGGAATGAGAGACATGATGATATCACTGAAGATTTTATTGGTATTAAAAGAATAAAAAGGAAATATTTTGTATTACTTCATGCCAATAAATTTGACAATTTAGAGGAAATGAAAAATTCCTTGAAAAACATAAACAACAAAGGAGAATTAGAACAGATGAATAACACTGTACCTATTTTTTATTTTATTTATTTTTTTAAAGATTTTATTTATTTATTCATAAGAGACACATGAGAGGCAGAGACACAGGCAGAGGGAGAAGTAGGCTCCCTGCAGGGAGCCCGATCTGGGACTTGATCCCAGGACCCAGGGATCATGGCCTGAGCTGAAGGCAGATGCTCAACCACTGAGCCACTCAGGCATCCCTGTATCTATTTTTTAAAACGAATTTATAGTTAAATACCTTCCCTGTAAGGAAGCTGTAGGCCCAGTTGGTATTACTGATGAATTCTGCCAAACACTTAGTAAAAAATAATGTTAATTTTATAAATTTCCTCCAGAAAATTGAATAGGGTGGGCCTGTAAGGCCAGCATTATCTGGCAAGGACATTACAGGAAAAGAATACAGTTTACTATCACTCATGAGCATAAGTGCCAAAGGTCTTTAAAATTTTCAACAAACTAAAAAAAAAAAAAAAAAAAAAAATTTTTCAACAAACTAGGATTCCTGGGTGGCTCAGTAGTTGAGCGTCTGCCCTTGGCTCAGGGTGTGATCCTGGAGTGCCAGGATCAAGTACCGTATTGGACTCCTTGCATGGAGTATGCTTCACCCTCTGCCTATGTCTCTGCCTCTCTCTCTGTGTCTCCCATGAATAAATAAATAAAATCTTTTAAAAAATAAAATAAAATTTTCAACAAACTATATTCAATAATATGTAAAAAGTATAATATATCAGGACCAAGTGGAATTTGTCCTAGTAATGCAGAGCTGGTTTAACACTCAAAAAATCAACCAGTGTAAATTACTTCATTTTTAAAATTTAACAAAAACATATCATTTTAATAGAAGCAGTAAAAACATTTGACAAATCCAATATCCATACCTGATAAACACTCCTAGCAGACTAGGAATAGAGAACTTCAGTGGCCTAATAAAGATCATCTACAGAAAACCTATGGTTCACATTTTTAATGGTGAACGATTGAATGCCTTCCCTGAAGACCAAAAACAAGACATGGATGTATTATTCCTCCCTTTCATTGAACATTGAACTGGAGGTTCTAGCCACTGCAATAAAGTAAGAAGAAGAAATATGAAGCATCCAGATTAGAAAAGAGGAAAGAAAACTGTTTTTATTCTCAGGTATCATGTATGTCTACATAGAACATCAAAAAGAATCCCCCCCAAAAAACTTCTTGAACTAAAAACTGAGTTTGGTAAAGTTGGAGGATACAAGATCACTATACAAAATATAATTGTATGTTTATATTCTAGCAATAGACACATACATGGACAACTGATTTTTTACAAAGGTGAAAAAGCAATTCAGTGGAGAATATAGTTTTCTCAATAAATTGGGCTGGAACAAGTGGATAAAATTGGACTGGATCAATGCGATATTTATATGCAATAAAATCAACTTCAAGCCATACCTCACACCATATACAAAAAAATTAACTCAAAATGGACCAAGACCTAAATATAAAACCTAATACTGTAAAAATTATAAGCAAACATAGGAGAAAATCTTTGTGATCTTCAGTTAGTCAAAAATGTCTTAGATATGACACCAAATACATGATCGATAAAAACAACACATTGATAAATTAGACTTAAGAAAACTAAAAATTTTGTTCATTAAAAGACTGTTAAGGAAAAAAGTGTGATATTTATACAATGGAATATTATTCAGTCATGCAAAGAATGATGTGCTGATGGTACATCATGGATCAACCTTGAATATATTGTACTAAATGAAAAAAGCCAGAAGAAATAACACTGTATCATTGTACTCACCAGAAATGTGTAGAATAGGGAAATTATAGAGTCAAAGTAAATTAAAGGATACTACAGGCTGAGGGAAATGGGAGTTAGGCAATTACTGCTTTTGGTTACAGAGCTTCTGTTTGAGGTGATGAAGAAGTTTTGTAAATAGTAGTAATGATTGCATATCACTGTGAATCTAATCAATGCCACTGAATTGTAAACTTAAGAATAGTTAAAATAGCTAATTTTTATGTTATGTATACCACGGTAAAAGTAAAAATAAGAAAACACTGTTAAGAGAATAAAAAGACAAACCATACAGGGAAAAAAATATTTGTATGTCATATACTGACAAAGGACTTGTGTCCAAATATATAAAGAACTCTCAAAACTCAATAGTAAGAAAGCAAAAAATAGATAAACAGTCCATTAACAAAAATGGAAGAAAGATTTGAACAGACACTTCACCAAAGACAACGTGTGGAT
Organism: Canis lupus dingo; assembly: GCF_003254725.2. Taxonomy (NCBI): domain Eukaryota; kingdom Metazoa; phylum Chordata; class Mammalia; order Carnivora; family Canidae; genus Canis; species Canis lupus. Next base: position 1,671,326 of record NC_064267.1, read on the forward strand.
AGAAAGTAAGCAGATGACAAGATGCTCCATATCATTTGGCATTAGAGGAATGCAAGCCAAAATCATGAGATGGCATCGCACAGCTACTAGAATGGCTAAAATTAGAAAAGGACCCTAAAATGTGTGGGTGTGGTTGTGAATGTATTGGAACTCTCCTACACTGCTGATAGAAAAGTATAATGGTAAAGCCACTCTGAAAAAAGTTTGCCAGTTACTTAAAAAGTTAAACATATACCCACCATATGACCCAGTCATTCTACCCTTAGAGATATTTTCTCAAAAGAAAAGTAAATATACATCTGTACACAGACTTATATACAAATGTTTCTAACACCTTTGTAATAATAAATGGAACCAACACAAATGTTATCAAGAGGTGAATGGATAAGCAAATTGTGATAAATTCATACAAGGGGCTGTTACTCTACAATAAAAAGGAGTGGATTGCTGACATAGGCTAAAACATGGATGAATCTCAAATAATTATGCTGAGTGAAAGAAGGCAGACAGAGTGCATACTCTATGATTCCATTTATATAAAACTCTAGAGAACACAAAATGCCCTGTAGTGGCTGAAAGCCCATCAGGGGTTGCCTGTAGGAGAAGAGGTGCACAGGGAAACTTTGGAGAGTGATGGATATGCTCATTATCTTGACTGTGGCCATGGTTTCATGGGTATGTACATGCCCAAGTTTATTAGATGGTACATTTTAAATATGTGGAGTTTATTGCAGGTCACTCACACCTAGTAAATTTAACTAAAACAATATAAGGGTACAAAATAAAATGTTAATAGTCAAAAAATGCTAACATACTTCCCCCTATTACTTTTTAAAATTTTTTTATTTATTTGAGAGAGAGAGAGAGCTCACGAGAGAGGGAGAGAGAGCATGAGCAAGGGGGAGGGGCAAAGACAGAAACAGACTCCCGCTGAGCAGAGATCCCATTGCAGGACTTGATCCCCGGACCCCAAGAACATGTCTTGGGCCAAAGGCAGACACTTAACCAACTGAACCACTGAGGCGCCCTTCCCCCTATCACTTTTAAGAGTTCTGGGAAATAATCTAGGAATGTAGGGTACCCTCCAAGTTTCATATTAATTTTTTATTACAGATAGAAATGAGATAAGATAGCCACATAGATTCCAGATCTCTGAAATTATACCAGGATATGGTCATCATTTTGAAAAATTATAACATTTTTTTAACTTAGTAAAAATCCCCATAATTTTAAATTCGATGTTATCTCACTATTTATTTATGGGAATGTAAAGTGGCACATAAGCAAGTGATAGATTTTTCTGTAGCTCTGCTTTGCTATTTTCTTTACTCATGTGTATTCACGCAATATTAATGTTTCCTTCACAGACCACATGATGGTTATCAGTGTGATGAGGCTGAGCTCCTGGTACAATTGTTGAGAGCTTTATTTGGCAGCCTGTTCATAACTACTCAGTATTTCTCACATTTACAACTTTCATTTATATAAGCTGAAAATCTAATTTTTCCCCTAATTTTCATTGAATTTCCAAGTCTAAGATCAAACAATTTTTTAAAAATCTTTTCATTTTATTATCAAATTTCACATAGTTTTGTTCATATTTTCATTTTGATGCATAAGTCACTTAAAGATAATCCATGATTTTATGCGGCTATTTTGTATGGAGCTCTTTAAATATATATATATAATGTACATATGTATACATTTGTGTGTGTGTGTGTATAGTGGTTTACAGAAACTATACAGAGATGTCACTTACTTCCCTTCTATTGCCTCTATTGTAGGTCATATACACTCATCCTTGATTTACTGCTATAATCCCCAACTAGTTTTATTAGGTTTAGTTTCTACTTCTAATTGAATTTTAGCCAGAGTGAGCATCCTGAAATGTAATCACGTCCCAGGACTGCCTGGAGTCCTGCAAGTACCATCACTTTTGGAAAAAGAATGCAGACAGTTCACCATGACTCATATAAGGTCTGCATGCCTGGCTGGCCCCACTCTATCTCATCTGTCTCTATTCCCTGTCTCATACTTAACTCATTCTCTGTTGAAATTCCTCCAGGTCTTTTTCACAGATGCTCTTGTCCTGTGCCTGGGATCACTCTTTCCCACCTCGAATTCTCACTTATCTCTTATGTTTCAGCTCTTAGATTACTTTTCCCTAGAAGCCCTCCTTTTCCCACGATGGCTTTATGCTTCTCCTTTGTGCATCCTGAAGCACCCTGTGTTCTTCCTGTCAGAACCTTTATTAGAGAGTTTGAATGCTCTGGTAGCTGTTTCCCCCACTATACCATGGGCTGTGCAAAGCTGGGGACTCTTTCTTGATCACCATTTTATCCTCCAGGACTGCCTAGCATATCTGGTATATGATAGGGGCCAAATGACAAATGAATTATCTAGAGGGTGAGAAAAAGGCACACATAACAAACTAAATGGATCTGTGATAATTTTGGAGCAAAAAGTGAGGACTTCTGTTTTCTATTTAGAATTAAAGATGCCCAAGCCCCTTAAAAAAAAAAAAAGGCTCAGTGGTTGAGCGTCTGCCATGGGCTCAAGGCATGATCCTGGGGTCCTGGAATCAAGTCCCACATTTGGTTCCCTGCAGGGAGCCTTCTTCTCCTGCCTGTGTCTCTGCCTCTCTCTGTGTGTCTCTCATGAATAGATAAATAGAATCTTAAAAAAAAAAAAAAAAAAGATATCCAAGCCAACAAAAGGAAGGCTACACATAAACACAAGCTAGCTTAATTAGCTTGATGTGTTTATTTATTGAGATAAGTGATCATTATTCTACTTGTACCTTTTAAAATTAAGCCAGCCTAATTCCACTTATACAAGGTACCTACTATAGTCAAATTCACAGAGGTAAAAAGCAGAATAATGGTTACTGGAGTCTGGGAGGAGGGGAGATTAGGAAGTTATGGTTTAATGGGGACAGACTCAGTTTGAGATGGTGACAAAGTTCTGGAGGTGATGGTGATGGATGCACACCAGTGGGAATGTACTTAATGCCACTGAACTGTCCACTTCATGGTACATTCTTCAGTCTTATGTTATAGTCAATTCATTTTGAAGTTTGAGAGAGGGGACAAGAAGGAAAACAAAACACACAGAGAGACAGCCATTGAGAAATGCAAGGTGAAAAAGTTCCAAGGGAGAGAACTCAGGTCACTGGGTTTCTTTAAACAAATATAGATCATGCAGCTTCTATGTTCAGAGAGATGCAGTATTTGAATAGATTATCTCAAATTACTATTTTCCTCTTATATTTTAATGTGCTCTTTACACCTAGAGAATTCACCCATGTTAATTAGAAAACCATGTGTCTCCCCACAGCAATGATGGATTAGGAGATGAATGAGTGTCGGACCAGGAGAGGGTGGAAATTTTGGTCCTGATGCTCTGATAATGAATTAGACACTAAGAGTTTCCATCTTATCCATGAGACTACAGATGATTCTGTGGTCACCACCAACATGGGATAAATTAAAGAAATAAGATAAATGAAGGTTCTTTGTTAATATAATTCTCAGCTATAGAAATTGGCATTTGTGAAATCCCATGTAGGTTGCACTTTGTGACCAACAGTCCGTATAACTTTGAAGATTTCATTGCATGGTGTGTTTGAAAAGTATATGCTTCAAATGTTTCTAAAATAAGACTTAGTCTTTGGGTATATTGAAGTGGTATTGATATTCCAACCCAATAAATTTGTGTATAATATTTGTTGTAATCTAAGTACTGCAAAAGACCCATTGAGAATTACACACAGTGGAGCATCCTCTCATTGATTCATGGATCCAGTAAAAGACAACACAAATAAAGCTCCTGACCCAAAACAAGTTGCTGGGGGAAAGGAGCTAAAATGAAAGCTTCCCAGATACGGGTATATTTTTATATGCAACTTGCGGCTACCACCCACTGTATTTTCTTCTTAAACTGAAATACACAGCATCATATTTTTTTTTTTAGAATTAATACCTAGCGTTAAAGCACACAAGGTTGTCTGTTGCCATTTATATAAAAAATAATGGTAGCAACATAACTTCTCTCATAACTTGCCATTTCTTGGTACTTGCTCTCAGATAATCGACCACAATTATCTCTGACAAGGTCATCTCCCAAAGATTCACAACAAACAAACAAACCCAAACCAACTTTTATATTTACTCCATCCTTTAAATTACTGTACTAGTCACGCGTTAAGACAACCAGTCTACCTGATTGTCCTCTATGTGAAGTCAGATCCCTCAAATTGGCTTTGTCAGAGTATTTCACCTGGTGAGGGAACAGAACTCAATAGGTGATATAAAAGGTTTTGTTAGCCTAGCCTTCAAATTACAGCATTCCAAAACCACTTTTCAGCCTTCCTCCATCCTTCCTCCAAGGTCTTTTTATTGATCTGTTTTGGGTTGAGTAGAAACAGATGACAACTGTGAGTTTCCAAAATGGTCCCATTGGGATCCCTGGGTGGTGCAGCGGTTTGGCGCCTGCCTTTGGCCCAGGGCGCGATCCTGGAGACCCGGGATCGAGTCCCGCCTCGGGATCCCGGCATGAAGCCTGCTTCTCCCTCTGCCTGTGTCTCTGCCTCTCTCTCTCTCTCTGTATGACTATCATAAAAAATAAAAATAAAAATAAATGGTCCCATTAATTTCTCCATTGTTTACCAGCAGGAATGAAGTTGGGACCTTGAATTTGTCAGTCCCAATAGTATGGAATCTTGCCAAGTGAACGTTCATTTGGAAATGATGATAATATTGATAGGAAACATCTGATTTTATACCTTGTGAGACAAAAAGTGAAACAGTGGACTATCATTCGCCCAATGAAATCATCTAAATGACATTGAGAATGGTTTTTAAATTCTTTCAATATGTAGGATCAGTCAAAAAGCTGGAACTGATTTCATCACAGTCTATGAGTGATTGGTGTGTTATGAACCTAAGGCTTAAATGTTTGCAAGTTCAACACTTAGCAACATTTGTAAAAATGATCTTAATTCTATTTGGCAAAGTACTTTTTGAAATGAACATTTTCATCATTAGGAATTGTAAACCAATAAGCAAATAGGAAGTCTAAGCATCTCTTTTTTGAAGCGTGTTTTGAAGTTTTATTTTAAGTCTTTTGACTTTTATCCACGATTGACAGCCTGTCTGTTGGGGATATAATAGGGAAGTAAATGGGCACCCACATTTGTGATATAGTTTTTTTGTGTGTGATAGGGTAGACATTTATAGATATTGCTACCACCAGAAAGAAGAATGCCCTTCTGGCAAAACAGAAATGATAAAATAACTCCCTTGCAATTCTGCAAAACTGTTCCCTAGTTTTGAGAAAAGAATAACCCAGACTCAGAATTTAAAGACAAGATACCAGTATTTGTCAGAACTGTACTGTAGGAGAGGAGGAGAGTTCTCTCAGAGACAAATAACCCCAGACTACTGGTACAACTGAGGACGTGCTGGGCAAACACGGAGTGTAGAATTCAGGGCAATTTTTACCTTGCTTCCATGGTTTGCAGCAGTACACCAGGAACATTCTCTTTCCCCGCCTCTTGTCATATTTGGCTCCCACAAGTACCTCGTCCAATGAAAGTAAAAATTCAATTTTTTCAAGCCTTTCAAATAGCCTTTGAAAGTTTTCTAACTTTTGCCAAAGCTTACCTTCCTCTTTTTGCTGAAAGTCGAAGGTGTCATCTCCCCTACCCCAATGTCAAAAAGTTCACCACCCTTGGTATTCACAAGCCAATTTTTGGTGGGCATCTTAGGTTATATTATGTATAAGAGAAATCCTGTAATTTTGATGAGTTAAGAAAACTGGTGTGGTAGGTCCCAACTTCTGGCTATGGCTATGAGTCTTTTCTTCCTTCAGAACAGTTCTTTTAAATGGCAAGGTCTTATTTCCCCCTATAATGGTAGCAACATTAACTACTACTTACAGAAAGGATATGCAAAGAGTGAATTAACCCAAAGAGGTTCAAGTTGAAATACAGATCACACTTGGGTAGGCAAAGGCATACTCTGTATGTTGAGAATTTTTGATAACCCAGACACATAATCATTAGACACTTCAAAGCCTTTGGGAAATAATTATTTCTGAGGATATGGTTTGTTTCAATTAGGAAGAGAAAACTGTAGGAGAACAGTGGGTGCAGACCCCAGAGAGCCTAATTTGAAGAAAGCTTGCCTGATAACATACAGGGGCAGCTAAACAGGTGCACACAGAGCTGGTGAGCCAGACCTTCTAGGAACACACCAGCTATTATGCTATTATTTTCCATAAAATCTCCTTGTGCCTTTGGTAACATTATTGAAAATCATCACTCCCTCCATTTTTACTTCTATAAAGGAAATACACATGTCTTATTAACAGTTATACAACATACTTGGATTTTTTAAAGCATCTCTAGAAGTTTTAGCTAATTCTAGCCTGTATTGGTAAAGCTCAACTTAGGTAAATACCCTCAAGAAAAAAGAAAGTTTCTGAACTCTTTGTAGGCAGGGGAATGTGTGTGATGCTATTTTAAATTTGAGACAGGTCAGTGCAAAACTCATAGTGATTAAAAATTTCAGTAAAAATGAGGATCTACAAGGAGTTATGAACCTAAACCCCTTTGCCCAATTAGGAAAGTCACAGCTTTGGCAAGAAATTAAACATGTCAATTAATTTCAGAAGACTCTTATTTTACACACAGTAAATGAGGAATTTATTAGTTGTAAAGCATTCAGGTGAAATAAAATAATATCTATTTTTTATATTGTAAAATAATTCTTACTTTAATTCTTTAGGTAAGAGTCATAGCACTTTATCTCATATTTTCTTCCCAGAGAAGAGGATGGGAATACCAAGTAGGTGTTGAAACCCCATTTCTCCAAAGCGGCCTGAAAACGCTCCTCTCTTTCTTTGTTCACTGATATAAAAGACGTTGACCTTAGATCACTGTGGTCCCACCAATGACATCAGCTTAAACTTCCTGTCGGGAGGATATGGGATTGTACTTGTACCTTACAAGAAGCAATTAGTCCCAGAGGAGAGAAACAGCCAGTTATTATGTGTCATTTATTTCACATTGAAGATGTGCTGTCTTTTGCAAGCAAGACCGAGATCAATCCAAAGAGAGTGAGGAGTGTCCTTGATTTGTGGAACTGGTTTCTTAATGAACTAACATTTAAAGTGTAGACTGACCCACTGTTGACAAATGGAAAAGCTTAATTCACCCGCTATTTCTTTAAAAGAGGGGAGTGTGTTATATTTTTGAAACATTTCAGAAAAAGTGAATGCGTTGAATCTTTATACTGCTCGTTGGGCAGCGCCTTCCACCTCTACTCTACTGGCAACTCAGAATGAACGTCTGGTTGGCCACAGTGGATATTTTATGTTAACACAACCGATTATGAGAGCATAAAATAGGAAAGGCAAAGCTCTCTCATTTCCCACAGATAAGACAATATTGTGAGATTTCTGTGAACAAATCAAATATTGTATTTGGATTACTGAAAAAAAATGCATAGCTGCTACTTGGAGCTTTCAAGAATCCTGCCTTAACAGGGAGGGTCACACCAAAGTCTGTCGTTTAAAGTGTATGATGATCCCATCAGAGGCTGCGCATGTTCAAACTAATACTAGCTTCTCCAATTTTTAATATGTGACCACGTGCGTTATAAGGAGATTCCTGGATGAAATGTAAAATATGCATGAATCTATTAAAAATAAGACAATACAAAAATAAGACATGGCCAGTTCTCTTTTACTCTGGAATCTGTTCTATTGCATCCTAAATAAGTCAAAACTTTACTCTTTTTTCTGAATTTTTATTTTAGAAATCAGAGTATATTTCTAGCCAATCAATTATGTAGGTTTTGAATCGATTACACTCCATGTGGATAAATGAGAACACCTAAATTAATTTGTTCTTTAAGTTCACTGAATATTTATATGTCCCAGCAGCATTTTCCCCCCCCAAATCTCATAAAAAAGAATCAGCAGTTAATTCAGCCTCTGCCCCTACATTATTCATAAGGAAAAAAAAATATTATAGACAAGACCTTGTCAAAAATGGCTTGTTTATTCCATTCACTCACTCACTCATTCATTCGTTCATATGTTTATCTTGCCATGACAAGGTCCAAGCAAGAGGTGGGATGGGAAGAGTAGTTGTGGGTTTTGTTTTGCTTTGCTTTAATTTGAGCTTATTTTGGAAGATGTTGTGTAATGCCTTTGGCCTTCTTTTGGAGCAGATTTGCCTGTGGATTGGGGGCTGGGGCCCAAGAATAATAAATCCTCTTTCTCTCCCTTCATAATGCTCTAAATCTTCCAACAATACTGACTCAATGACTCCAAGTCCCATGCCTTTTTCTTCCTTTCTTTAGCTTTCTAAACATGTTTGTGTTATGAATCATACTCAGACACAGGGCCCTTTAGAGGGCTGGGCTGAGTTTCCTTGTCACCACCTCACTGAATTGGAATGCAGCCCACAGAGTGGCCCCTGCCCTGGCCCAGGAGCTCCTCAGGGGCTGGGGGAGAGTTCATTGATGTGCTGAATATCACAAAGACTTAATTCTGCACTGAAAGGTTAAAAAGAAAGGCGAGGGGAGGGGGAAAGAGAAAGGAATAAAGATGAGTTCTGTGGAGAATGGTCGATTCAGCTAATGAACTTTTGCAACTTGGCTACCAGGGAAGAATTTTGCTGAGGGAAACTTTATCATTGATATGACTCCTTTCCTTTTCTCTGCCCTTTTGAGAGGGAGGAAAGTTAGAGGAGCTGCTGGTTAAAAGCTGAGTGGGAACAGAAAGATATAATTTTTTTGAAAACGTAGAACAAAAATTCTCACTTTAGCTCCCAGTACATGCTTTGAGGAATGTAAGCGTCTGGTGGATTTGCTAGCACAGCCCTAAGTATTATGCAGCTACTATGACCTAATTTAGTCTTGTTAATCCAGGGCAGAGGATTCAGGGCTTCCCTCAGATGCCTCTGCACCCTGGCTGCCAACAGACAGTGCCTTTGGGAGAAAAGCTGGGTTGTTAGTCTTTATGGTGAAGTCCGGTCTCCTTCTCGCTCAACAGGCATATATGAATAAGCCGGGATGGTTTCAAGGCAGAGATAAGACACTGATAAGAAGTGTAATAAAAGCACCTTAGCCTATTCTATCTCTCTTTCTTTCAGGAGTTAAGTATCTCCACTCATCTCTGGACTCTTAAAATCTGCAATAACCTGAATGTATGCACAGGATAGAAGAAATCTACAAATGACACTTTAAAGCAAAAATGTATTCACGTTTACAAAAACAACCATGTGATTGTACAAAATGTATTCATCCTTCAGATGCCTGTGACAAATGTTTATATGCCTCCAGTAGGCGACAAGATTAAAAATAGGCGCTGGGCCCAGCAGAACTGAGGTTTTAACAACTTGCAGAGGAAAATTTGATTTGCATACCATTTACAAATAATTTCTACCACCCCTGACACCAGAGTTATAAAAGTCTTCAAAACTGCACAATGACTTTAGGACTTGCCTACATTTGATTTATAGTCACACAAACTGCAAAAGAGAAAAAGCTGGCATCTTCTTCTTTCTTGCAACTAAATAATGCATCATACATTAAGTAGATGAATCTGACTTTTTTCCAGCTTCCAACTTTGGACTCTATTGCCCAAATATTAAGAGGTTGTGTGGGAAAAGAGCCCAAAGTGGGGCAAAGAGAGAAAACATTTTATTCTCTTTTTATCCTTTGCACAGCGCAGTCCTAAGTATCATTGTGTAACACCACAGGTAGGCAGGACTGTTATCTTCTGCTTTCAACTGAGAAAATGTAGAATAAATGAAATGGCCAACTAATGCAGCTAATATAATAGAGTTAATACCCTCCTCTCCCTTCTTTTTAATTTTAACATTATGAGGTTTATTCATTGATTCAACATATAAGAACTGAGCATCTCTGGGATCCCTGGGTGGCGCAGCGGTTTGGCGCCTGCCTTTGGCCCAGGGCGCGATCCTGGGGACCCAGGATTGAATCCCACGTCGGGCTCCTGGTGCATGGAGCCTGCTTCTCCCTCTGCCTATGTCTCTGCCTCTCTCTCTCTCTCTCTCTCTCTCTCTCTATCTCTGTGACTATCATAAAAATAAAAATTAAAAAAAAAAGAACTGAGCATCTCTAATGTGGCTGGCAGCCATTGTTCTAGATCCTTGGGATATATTAATGAACAAATCAGATAAAGATACTAGCTCTCTTGAGGTTTATATTCTGGGACAGAATCACGGTCTCATAACCTGATTCTAAAAGAGGTTTAGATTTTCCCCTCTAAATCTTCTTGATATTCTTAATCCATATAAATTCAGTTCATATGTATTTTATTTACCATTCCCATTGCAGTATCTGTATGCTCAGTGCTCTACTTTCAGATGTTTCCTAGGGAAACTGCATAATCTCATCTTTGGGACATTTCTTCAGCCTATATCCATTCTGTTTCTCATTCAACACTTTCCATGCCCAGAGAAATAGAGAGGTGACATCTGAAGGGTCTTTCTAGTCCTTATTATGTATATTCCTAAGTATCAAATATCCTCACGGGCTAGGTAAATATTTTCTTCTCTGCCCTCATTTCCTAACGTACTTACCAAAAGTCAAAGAGATAACCTGCCTGCAAATAAGAAAGACTTGAGAAGAGTCAAACTCACCACTTAGACTATGAAGTTTGGCTGTTTTTTGTATTTATTCTCCTATTCCCTTATTCGTTCATTTATTCTTCACCCAGTTGACTTTTGTTTGCTGTGAACCACTAAGTAGAGCAAGAATAAACCAGATAGTCATTGCCTTCTGGAACTCAGTCTGGTCGGGGACCAAGATGTTTCTTTGCAAACTCAATTCCTGACTCCAAGTCATGAATGACTTAAGTGTTTCTTCAGCTGGCTTCTATATTTTTTTCATATCTTTGTGGCCAAGTTTTCTTTGTCGTCAGAGTAAAATACCATAAACATATCAATTACTGATTTGAGTTGTTGGACATGTATGTGTGGACATATCACATGCACACACATACACACATGCACACACACAGATTTATTTTTGCTGAACTATCTTTTCTTCAGCTAACTGGTGTGGCAATACAGTGATACACCAGCCTTTCAGAAATCCAACGGGGGGATCCCTGGGTGGCGCAGCGGTTTAGCGCCTGCCTTTGGCCCAGGGCGCGATCCTGGAGACTCGGGATCGAATCCCACCTCGGGCTCCCAGTGCATGGAGCCTGCTTCTCCCTCTGCCTGTGTCTCTGCCTCTCTCTCTCTCTCTCTCTCTCTCTCTGTGTGACTATCATAAATAAATAAAAATTTAAAAAAAAATCCAATGGGATTCATGCCCAACTGAATCATTTCATTCTACACTCTGTGTCAGTTCCTGGAAATTAACAATAGACTACTTCACTTTGGTCTCTGATCTCACCAGCTCAGCCACGGTATTTTTCCAGATGTTTCCTTCTTGGGTTGCTATTACAAAAAAACACAACGCAGGTTAAGCCAGGCCAAGTTGGCCTGTCCCTGGAGCTGAGGAACGTGCTTTTCCCCAAATAACCTGGTCATGGGCTACATAAGAATTAGAAAGAGGGAGAATCCCAAACTTTCAAATCTGAGTGATCCCTTGAATATTAAGTGTTAAGAAAAATACCATGCCCAATGTCTTCACAAAGACATTGTTTCAGCCTGGTTTTAGTAAATTATGTTTTAAAATAAGTTAACATGCTGATTTTTTTAAAGTCTAATCTACCCTAACCTGACACTCCTAGAATTTAAGTGCCATGGGGGAAAAAAATCTTTAACTGCTAAAGGATTATGCCATTTAGGTGTTTGGGCAGAGATAAAACAAATAACTGACATTATTATGCTTTCTATAAAAGTTTCATAAGCAAAAATTTTGTAGCATGTTTTAACACAAATAACAAAAATATGAGCCCACAGCAACAGGAACTTGAATCACTCTATGTGAAATTAACTTGACTGCTCTAGAAAAAAGAAAATCAAAATGAAAGAAGTGTCCCAAGAGAGATGCCCCGGAGCAGGGACTCATTGTTCTACCTGCACTCTAGCCAAAATGGCCCAGGAGAATGTTCTTAGATATTTTTAAAGCATATGCCCTAAAGCTTGCTGTGAGATCTTAAAAATAAATTCTTGGAAAATGGCAACAACAGCCAGTACCCGTGATAGGCTACTCTTGAGTTGTGGTTAAAATCTGACTCTAGAAAGAGTTATATATGAATGTTGACACTTCTCCACAAGCAATGCTTATTTTATTAGTGCTTTCTGATTTGATGTGTGCTATTACTAAAACATAATATTATATACTGAACTTGATTTCCAGAATAGGAAATATCTTTTCCAGGTAGGAAATATCTTTTGAAATGTCCATATGTTCTCTACTGTAGCAATTCCAGTCCCAAGTGTATTCAAAACAGCAATATATAGATATGTGAATGAAAAGACAGAGAGTGTTCACAGAAGCATTTTTTGGTAGCAAACAAAAACTGGAAGCTATTGAATGCCTATCAGCAGTAGAGTGGGTAATACTGTGATATATTCACATATGGACTGGTATGCAGCAATGGCAATAAGCCAATTATAATGAAGCTCAGCAATAAGAATGACATAAACATTTCACAACCATAAAGTTGAGTGAAAGAAATTGTAACAGAAGAGTACATAATTTATGATTCCATTTATATAAGTACAAAGACAGGCAAAGCCAATCTAGTGTGTTAGAAGTTAGGATAATGGTTACATGTGGGGTAGGTGTTGATTCAAAAGGAGCAGAAGGAAGTCTTCTGGGATGCCAGTCACAGTTGTTTTGTGATCTGAGTAAAGGTTACGTGGGGTATTCAGTTTATGGAAATTCTTTGAGCTGTGCCCTGATTATGTGCACTTCTCAATATTCATGTAAGATTTCAATACATTTGTGCAAAAGCAAACGTGTTCATTCATCAAAGAGTAGCAGTAGAAAAAATCCAGTTAAGACATCCTACTTTAAAAAAAGTAGCTCTGGGTTTGAAGTTTAAATAGAAACATACTTTGTGAATATTCAGATCTTGTTTTCTAACTTTAAATGGTAGAATATTTTACTGATTGCATGTCAGTGTGAATACATTGTGTAGTTATTATTTGACTAGGAACTCTTCGAAGAGTTAGTATAAAGTGGTGCTCAATAAAAGTGCATTGAATTGAATTAAAACAACAAATGCTACTTTCCTTTATAAAACATTCTGAATTTCTTTGATTAGACATTATCTTTCCCTTCTTTAGAACTCCACAATATTTTGTATTCCCTTTAGGGATATGTATACTACCTTGTATTATACTTAATTTTCTAAATACCTTGGGGCAGAGTCAAGTCTCTTATTCATTTTTGAATCTTCTATGATAATGTAGACCGTCAATATAGTGGTGAGGTTAAAAACTTGTGCATGAGTGCTAGACTGCATGGGTTCAAGGCCTCTCTCTGCCCTTATAAATTATATAACTTTGGGTAAACAGCCTTTCTGTTCTTTAATTCCCTTCTTTATAAAATTAGGATAATCGTGGTATTTGTCTCTTAAGGTTGTTATAAAGAGTGAATGAATTAGATGCATAATGTTATGAGAATAGTTCCAGACACATGGTAAGTGCTCAATAATTGTTAGTTTTTATTTTTGGTCATTGTCATATCGTGATTTTTTATTGTGATTCCTGAATGAGAAAAAGAAAAGAAAGACATTGAAAAGACCTAGCAGGGGAGCCCTGGTGGCGCAGCGGTTTAGTGCCGCCTGCAACCTAGAGTGTGATCCCAGAGACCCTGGATCGAGTCCCACGTCAGGCTCTCTGCATGGTGCCTGCTTCTCCCTCTGCCTGTGTCTCTGCCTCTCTCTCTCTCTCTGTGTGTCTCTATGAATAAATAAATAAATAAATAATTTTTAAAAAAAAAGAAAGACCTAGCAGTAATAATCAGTCAAGTCATATATCAGAGGTAGAATTTTTGGTAAAGATTGTGTCTGCCTATTCCCAGCTACAGCTTTTTTCCTGATATTCTTCAAATACAGTGTGTTGATATCTTATAGTTAAATGTATCCAAAATGTTCTAAATCAGTCTGGTCATACACACTAATTAGGGTTATTTTTGGTGAATATTGGTGGTCTCCTGATTCAGTTAGGAAGATTAGACATAGTAACAAATCAGCCCCAGAATGAATAATTTTGAAAGGCAAAAAAAAAGGCTTATTTCTAGCTCACATTACAGTCCAAGTAAATATTACTATTCAGTTTTCACATGATGGTTGAAGGACCCAGGCTCCGTCATAGAACTACCATTCCCTGAGCCTCATCCTTGTCTATATCTGGAACCTGGAGGGACTGCATCTGCTTCTTAAAAGCCATGAAACAAAATGGCACATATTCGTTACCCTCATATTCCGTTGGCCAGACTTCAGCTGCTACTGACGACTTCCCATGCAATTGAGGAGAGGCTGGTAAATGTAGTTTCAGTGTGTGCCCAGGAAGAAGAAAGTGAATTTGGAGAACAATTAGCAGTGTTTGTCAATATAAACTGAGGTAACTGAAAGTTGTAGCTTTTCTCCTTGACAACCCTGGTACAAATACAGAAGCATACTCAAACACTTTTTTTCCACATGTATATTTATTAACAATCAGGCCCTAACAATGATAGTGTCTTTTCTGAAGCTCATCAAAATCCCAGCACTCTGTCCTTTTAGATATTTCAACCACGGCTGACCTAAGAGAGTCCCTTTGAGATAAACACAGGAGGGCAGGACTTCAATTAACCTGAGTGATAAAATCTGGCAACCAAGGTCCTACAAATCATGTCTGGATACAGCAGTGTTCTGGAGTCAAGTCTCAGAGACCATACACAGCTCACTAGACTCTTCTAATATGAACATGTAAGAGTATGGATGTCTCTATATTCTACGCAATTCACATCCCTAAAGCACCAGTAACTTCATTAACCCAAACCCTCACCTCTTATGTCCATTTTGCCAATTATAAAAATTTCTAAGGTTAGTGCAGTGATAAAAATGACTAAAGCAAATCTGTAGCAGCCACCCTGCGATGTGGCCTTCTGATGAAACACCAGCTAACTACACTTGAAGTGTATACTCTAGCTATAGCAACTAATCGCCCCTAGGGTAGAGAGTAAACAGGGGACTCGCATTTACCTACCGCCCATGCGGAAATATGTTTATGGTAGTCGATGTACCATTATAAAAAGTAAATTTAGCCTTTTATTCAAATATGCATTTAATAGAGATGCCCACCTGGGAAGGTTTCCCTCTAATAAACCACTTATAATTCTATGGTTTAACATGTAATAATTACCTGAAATATGGAATGTTGATTGGAAGCCAAGCAGCTGTGCTCTGCTATGAGGAAGTTGTAGGTTCCTGCCATTTTTTTTTCTCTCTTCAAAGATTAATAGGGAACAATGACTTCCTGATTCAGTAATCCTCAGAAAAGAAGGAAGTAATGAAATGTTAACATTCTTCAGTGACTTTGCTTTTGGAAAACATCCCAAAGCCACTGTGCGCTGATTGATTGTCTCAGCAGGAGTGTCCTCTGGGATGGTTTTATATGAAATACTTGTGTTTAGGTTGTGCTACACGGAGCTGCGCCTCCCTAGGATGTGGGAAGTTATCTGTTGTGAATGTTATTCATACATGTTTTCAGATATGGGAAGCATTCTTGTCTTTTCATGATGGTCTTTTGTTATTTTTGTATCTCTCTTGCTGGTGGGATGGGGAATAGAGAATCTCTTTCCCCAAAATGGTATTTGAAGTGATGTTTTCTAGATTCTAGACAGGAGGTCTGTTTCTAAATTGTAGCATTTGTTTTCAAGTTCAGTGGTGGGGTCCCAAAAGGGTGTTGGAGACCACCCCACTTGTGCTGGGGGCTGCTGTCTTCATACACTATGGTTTTCACCATGGCAATGGGAATAGAATTTTCAGCTCTATGAGCTCTTCTGCATCCTTAAGTAAGCTTGCATAATACTGCAGGGGACAAAGCAGTTGCCCGCTGAAAGCCAAATGAATGAATAAATTTGGCCTCAGGATTTTTGAACTGTTGTGAAAGACTTTTTGTTTCTTGGCTTTTTTTTAATCACAAAATTTTTTTTTTTCTTCAGACGACATTCTTGTTATCCAAAATGTGATGCATAATTCAGATGGGTACAAATTTAGCAACATAAAAGTCATAGATAAAGTATGTGGATATCTGAACAATGATTTCCAATCTATATAGTCTTTTAAGAAATTTGATCTTACAGGAAAGTTTCCCTGTTAAATATTTGTTTGGCATTTGATGCTGAGCATGCTCCAGCACAGAATTATTGTGTCTGGAACAAAAATGATAAACTTTCCAGAAGCTGGCCTAGAGATCTTGCCATATATTGAATAGCATTGAACACTATTCAATTATTCTTGTTCTAGTAGATGCCTGAGGCCAAAAGGAACCTGTTG
This sequence comes from Canis lupus dingo, assembly GCF_003254725.2. Lineage (NCBI taxonomy): Eukaryota > Metazoa > Chordata > Mammalia > Carnivora > Canidae > Canis > Canis lupus. The sequence continues at coordinate 1,687,811 of NC_064267.1, forward strand.
TTGCAGAACAACTTATGTTGGATTGATTTTGTTTTGCTTTGTTTTGGTCACATTATCTCTTTCCTAACCAAGTACCAGTTTTAAATACCATTACCCAAAGGCCATTCTCAGTTTTATCCAAATAATTTAGTGGTTGCTTTAGGAAACATAAAGAGTTACTGTGTATGTTGAACTGTCATGTCAGATTATGTACAGTAGAAAGCAGGCATTTAAGTCTATGAAGCCTAGTTGACCCAGAGACATATATGAGTCTCTAAAGTGCATCAGGGCTTAGAACACAATGATGACCAAAAATGCCTGTCATTGCCAGTCATGTGTAGTATTTCAGTGCATCTCAATTTGAATTGTACAGTGTTTAGAGGTCTGGTCAGATGAGCCAAGGAGTTAGGTCTTGAAGAGAATTATGAATCAAAGTCATTTTGGCCTGCAGATCTAGGTATTATTGTCAAGATCAGCTCCTTAAGACCACAAATTCCTTATACTTTACAGTATACTAAGCCACTTTCCCACAATAGCACACAAATACATGGCTACTTTTGTTGTTGTGATGGCTCTTTAGAAAACATTCAGGTTGTTTTGTTTGGATGGAACAAGCCAAATGAGAAGGTTTTATTTTCTTAAAGATAACCAATTTACCCAAATCAAAAAATAACACACACTTTTCATCCCTTGTATTACTATTAAAAATATTTCTCTAAATTATATTTCTGGCTATGGTGCTGAAAGCTCCAAACTGGACCCATTTCCTTTTTTATTTATTTATTTTTTTGAAGCTGCCAGGCAGAATGTTATATAATGGCATCAACTAGTTGACTAGTTGTCTTTCATAGTCCACTTCTATTTGAATTTCATTTGTTTTTCATAATTCAAGCCATAATAATTCAATCTAATCATAAAGTTAAAGGTAAAGAATAGTGTTTATTGCATATTTCATGCAAAACATAGGAAAGCACCATAACAAAATTATGGGAGGATGCATTATTTATTAAAGCATTTTATTTGCCTGTAATGAGAACTGGAAAGTCTCTGGGTATTTATAATTGGCTAAATGCAAGTAGTAATACTGGAAGATCCATGTAAGGATCAAATAAATTACACTTAATTAAAGTGATTATGCTAGGAACTTTATAACATTGTTTTTAATTTGAGTATGAAGAGTTATGTTCATTAATATGAATAATTCTCTGGTCTTCTGATCTGATAATCTGAGGTAAGCTTTCTGCCTACATTAGGGCATTTTAGTTTAGTCTATAGATTAAACCACTAAGAAATAAAATAGCAGTTTCAATTTATGTAACTGACTTATTAATAAGCTCACTTAAAACTTAGCTATTTCTCAGCATGATTGAATGGTTTATTCAACAGTTTTTGGCATTTCTAGGATTGCATATATATTGGGTTTTTTATTAATTAATTAATTAATTAATTTATTTATATTTGAGTATAGTTGACACACAATGTTACATTAGTTTCAGGTGTACAACATAGTGATTTAAGAACCCTGTGTGTTATGCGGTGTTCACCACAAGTGTAGCTCCCATCTGTCACCATACAATGCTATTATAATACCATCGACTATATTCCCTATGATTTACTTTTCATCCTCATCCCACTCCCCTTCACTCTTTTGGCCATCCCCCTACCGCACTCAACTCTAGCAACTATCAATTTGTTCTCTGTGTTTATGGGTCTGTTTCTGCTTTTGTTTGCTTATTAATTTGTGTTCTTTCTTAGATGCCCTGTATCATGAAATCATATATTTGTCTTTCTCTATCTGACTTATTTCATTTAGCATAGTACTCTTTAGGTCCATCCATGTTGTCACAAATGGCAAGATCTCATTCTTTTTTATGACTGGCTAATATTCCATTATATATATGTGCATATGCATATCACATCTTCTTTATCCATTTGTTTGTCTATTGATCTACACTTGAATGTCCTCCATATCTGGACTATTGTAAATAATGCTGCAGTAAACATAGGGATGCATATATCTCTTTGAATTAGTGCTTTCATTTTCTCTGGGTAGATATCCAACAGTGGAATTTCTGGGTCATATGGTATTTCTATTTTTACATTTCAAGGAAACTTCATACTGTTTTCCACAGTGGCTGCACCAATTTACATTTCCACTGACAGTGCACAAGCTTTCCTTTTCCTCCACATCCTCTCCAACACTTGGGTTTTTTATTAACTTGCTATTTCTTGTCTTTTTGATAGTAACCATGCTGACAGGTGTAAGGTGATATCTCATTGTGGTTTTGATTTATATTCCCCTGATGATGAGTGATATTGAGCATCTTTTCATGTCTGTTCATGTATACATATTGTAAATATATGTTGTTTTACTTACTTAATTTCCACTGCATTTTGAAAAGGATTTGAGATGGCTGAGTATGAATATCTTCCTGCTTCATATTATGGCAGGTATACAGATAAGTAGTCTCTGGCATCCATTTTTACTCCTTGGTTATTATGCAGAAGGAAAGCACAGTGCAGGACACTGTGTCCCAGACAGGCATCTGGCACCTTTCATTAGATCTCAGAAAGGAAATGCCCCTTTCTTTCCAAGAAAATCCAGTACTGTTTATCTGTCTCTAATAATTGGTTTGATGAATAATTAAATAAACCAACTTTTGTAAAGTAGTTCTTGAAGAAAAAAATTGATAGGTCATAAATCAGTGAATATTAAGGTGAACACCCTTTTAAACAAATATTTATTATATAGAAGAGCATTGCCTTCATAGCTCATGACATTCATTTCCTATTTGCAGCTCAGATCCTTCTTTCAATTGCAAGCAGATATTTTTCTAAAGCTTTTTGGAGTCATTTTCCATAGCAAAGTTTTGATGACATGACCTAATTCTTCCAGTTTTCAACTTCTGCTTGGCCCATGTTCTATTTGGCACTTACCTGGAAGGATCAAGAAAAGTTAGTGAAGTTGTTTGTAGGTGAAGATCTGGAAAATGGAAAAACTTGCGTACTGGAGGGTAAAGCCTTTGCCTGCCCCAAGGTGAACTTCATGCTGAGCTGTGTCTAGATTATGAGGTACTCACGAAGTTGGTCTGGAAGAACCAGATTCTACCCTAGATATTCTTAGGCAAAAGATCTGTAACAGTAAATGGAGAGACTGGAAAAAACATTAACTACTTAGTACAGACTTTTTTTATTTTCTTATTTAAAAAACATTTTTTTTTTTAGAGTGGGGAAAGGCAGAAGGAGAGGGAAAGAGAGAATCTTAAGCAGGCCCCACACCTGGTGCATGAGCCCAACCTGGGGCTTGATCTCATGATCCTGCAATCATGATCTGAGCTGATATCAAGAGTAGACTAAGCCACCCAGGAGCCCCCAGTACACTTTTTTAAAAAGGGAAGGGATTCATAGAATCCAATGAAGAAATTAAGTTTCTATGCAATGCAAATAAACACAAATAAATAGAAGGGAAACAGTGAAGAATGTTAGCTTTGAGCTTAATGTGGGTTGCCAAATTCTGTCAGTAAAGGAAAATTAAATAAAGATATTACTTGAATGTGGAGATATGGGCTACAAGATCGCCCTGTTTGAAGAGCATAGTCTTGAGATCCATGTTGCCCTAGTGAACTTCTTAGCACGTTGATGACCGTAGAGAGATAAATCACCCTGAATCTCTTACAGTCCCAGAGTTTACCTCGAGGCTAAAACCTGCAGTTGATAATCAGTCACTCCCTACTGGAGAATGTGGCCTCATCCATCTGTTTGTCAGCATGACAAAATTGTTTAAGGTGATTTGATTGTCTTCAAAAGACTCAAAATTTAAAAAAAAAAAAAAAAGGTACAATGTTGAGAAGACTCACCCCACAATATTAAGTGTTTTGTATAAAGAAATCTGAATGTATTTGGCATCTTAAGGGTTGAGTATCTTCATTGAGCCCCATGATTAAATTAAGATATGAGTAATTGACTCATTCAGGCTTGTGGTTTTAAATTGAAATACTAATAAGTATAAAAACAATATTGAATCATTTATATAAGTTAAGATTCACTATGTTTAAGATTTTGTTTATTATATTTACAAGAACTGATTATGTATGTGGTAGAGTTTGTTCTCAAACAATTCAAGGAATTAAGGAAATTAAACATATAATTTGTAAATGTGGTTTTTGAAGTGTTTATGAAATTTGATTAATAAATGAGAGTAGTTATTGATCAAAGATCCCTCAAAAGGAATTGTTGATAGTTGCTAAATTTCTCAAGAGACTAAAAAAATGTAATAAATTGTATTTAGACACTTCAGGGATATTTATTTTTTTAGAATAACTTCTAGATTATCCTAACAGTGCACAAAAACCGCCCTGGGAGATACTGAAAGTCACACATTCATACTCTCCTGACACAGTTCTTCCTCAAATAGTGTATTGTTTATTGGAAAGAAAAGGCACCCAACTGGACATTTTACCTAAAGTCTCAAGGCTTGATTGGGAAAGAGTATCTGCTGCCTTTTAAGATACGGGACTCAGCCGGACCTAAGTGAAACTGTGTTGAACGCCTTATTTTCATTTCCCATTCATCCTGAACTCTGGGGAGCTTGTTGACAATGCAGAAAAATAAATTAATGTCAGTCACACATACGAGGCCTCTTTAATGTTACCAATTGAAAAAACAGGTTGGACAAATTCCATCCTTTGCTTTAATAGGATGAGTCCCACCATTAACTCAGATTTTGCTTCTAGAGAGGGCTGTGGCTGCCTCCAAGCAGCTCAAATTAATCTTGCGTGTCTTTCATTAGTACTTTTACTGCATGCCTTCTTTCATTCTAGAATTCCCTAAAATTTATTCATCCTCTCTCTCTGATGTGGCCAGTGAACGTTACCTTAATTGGCAGCACCTCCTTATGTCAGGAGGCAAAAGAGTCTGAGAACTTCTTTTGGTCTATTTGTTTATATGTTGGCTTGTTGAAATTAGCAAGAATATTTGTTGCCCCCTGCCCTTAATTTGGGTTCTGAAGTTATCTATTCATACCAGACCCAGGAATTGTGGTTTGTAGAGACAGCCCCCAAAATGTTTACATTGCCAAGGATTTGAGTGGAAGATAAGAAAAGGAATGTGAGGAGAATAAATATTTTAGAGCACACAAACAAATCTCTTTCTGCTAACATGGCTCTATAATTCATTAGGCTAATCATTTAAATATCATCCCAAAGACTTGATCAAAATTAAATAACGATGACAATCAGTTTTCAAGATGGAGATACTTCTTTCACATTTTATGAGTGAATCTAGTTTTCTGATTCACATAAATAAAAGGCTGTTGATTTCGGCAGATGCTGTGTAAAGTTCAGGAAGACTTTGCCAGGTGATAGAATTCAAAAATCTGAGCAAAAGTAGGCAAAGTTGCGACGGATGGTGACAGTCTGTGCTGTATGATATTAATTTGACTGTCTGTGCCCAGGTTCACCCACAGAAGCCTGGGAGAACAAGTGTCCAAATACAGGCTTTACCCATCACCTTACACTCACTGGCACTTCATCCAAGTCCTTGTTTTTTATAGTTCTGCCTTACTCAATTCTCTTATGATCCCATATGCATTAATCCTATTTCCAAACAGATTACAGTTCCCTCCTATCATCCCAAAGTACCTGTTAGAAACATAACAGCTATCAGCTAACAATGTTTGGTTAGTTGGTTTGTTTTAACTGGGGGGGGGGGGTGGTGGCAGGGGGACCTGGTGGCTTAGCAATTGAGGGGTCTGCCTTTGGCTCAGGACGTGATCCTGGGGTCCTGAGATCGAGTGCCACATTGGGCTCCCTACAGGGAGCCTGCTTCTCCCTCTGCCTGTGTCTCTGCCTCTCTCTCTGTGTGTCTTTCATGAGCAAATAAAATCTTAAAAATAATAATAATAATTGGGGGGGAGGAACAGTTTCAGTGAAGTGGTAAATGTTGAATTCATTGATTTACTCGTTATTGACAAACATATAATGAGCATCTCCTATGGACCAGGCATGGGCTTAGCTGCTTCAGATGCTGATATTAGAAAAACCAGTCAAGGTGTTAGCAGGACATCCACTCTAGGAGGCAGACAGCACCAAAACAGAAATGGCACAGCTAATTATAACAGAAGAAAACATCAAGAAATCTCTAAGACATGAGAAACTAAATTTTAGAGGAACCTAAATTTAGGAACAGTGATTAGTAAAGTCTGTGCTAAGAAAAATGACTTTGAAGCCAATGGTTCCCAAATGACCTCTTAATGGAATCAGGTAGGGAATCTTTAAAAAATACAGATGCCTGGCTCCCACCTCCAGATGTCCTGACTTAATATGCATGGGATATGATCCAGGCTGTGGGGTAGTTTAGAGACTGTTAGTTTAGTTTAGTATGGGGATTCTAATGCACAGCACAGTTTCAGAACCAGTGATTTAAGATGAGACCCGAAGGGCACATCAGACTTGACCAGGATTTTAAAGCTCCTTGAAGCAGGGAGGATTGGACTCGGGGACTAAAAGAAGACTCTTTGTGGAATTAGGGTATAAAAATGGGACAGTTGCCACCTGACCTAAGCCAGTTTGGCCATGCAGGACACTGAGGTTAATTTTGTAAGACCAGAGCAGTAACTAAGAAGTCCTAAATAGAGAAGAGAAAGCTACTGCCTTATCACCTGCCTACTCAGTTATAAAACATACAGATTTCAAACAAAATTTTACCACTGTTTGTTTAATAAACATCCTGTAGTAAAGCAGGCACAAAATAATTCATATGCTTTATTCCTTAAGCTCTATAAAATCCCAGCTCTCTGTATTTCTAGGAGAGCTGACCTTACTTTAGAGGAAAGGTATACTTGAGACAGAAACCACAGCATTTACAAAGAGGGATTCCATGACTTCTACTTGACATTGTAAATCAAAAATCCTTCTACACCAATGGCTGGGCATAGATCCAACTAGGGATCAAGCCACAGGCACCATTCCTCCAAGAGGTACAGGAATCAGGCCTAAGGGTTCCAGAATAAAGGCCAAGCTGGATTCTTGAACCTTCATGCAACAGCGGGGCCATAGCTAATTTATTTCTTCTCATGTACATATTTTGAATACCTGAGATGTCACCTAATGAGATCATGTTATTACATCCATTAGGCTAATTAACAAAATATTACTTTGACCAATAGAAACACATTTATTTGGTATTGGCAAAGTTGCTGCTCTTGATTGCACTACAGATAATGGTAGGGCTTGTAGTAACTAACTCTAGACTCTGGCTCTTTCTGCAACCTCTCACCCTGGCCTGGGCATTCTTCATAGCATGTTAGCTAATGACTTCTGGACAGTATATGTACAATATTACACTGGTTATATATAATGAAGTACGTTACAGACTTTGTAATAAGGGAGTAGTGGTTATCTCTAAGCCTGGAAAAATTGGAAAAAGGAGGCGAGGATAAAATTTTTCTTGGATGGGAAAGCTGATACTGATTAACTTCCCTTCCTGATAGAACACAAGAGCTTATCGAACGCAAGGATAGAAACTTGGAAATAAAGGAAGAGGCTAAAAGCTGGTTGGATGTTGCCTTTTCTAAACTGGCAAATGTCTGGCTCTGTGAATGACTTGAACTGCCACTTGAGAAAAGCATTGCTTCTTCCAGGTCTTACACTGTATGGATCCCTGTTTTTACTTAGTTGTTAGTATGGGGATTTCAATATTATTACAAAACCTCTTGGATCTAATGATCAAGTTATCTTGCTCTCTCCCTGAGTCATTATATACCCTGCTGGGGGAATTCCAGGAGCCCTTAGCCCAATTCCAGTAATGAGGTGCCATCTTTGATCAAGAAAAATCAAAGTAAAGATCTGAGTACCTCGGGACTCACAGCCCGAGTCTCTCTAGCAGACTGTGGGAGCTGCTTTCTCACAGTCAGTTCAAAAGACAAGGCAGGGATTTTGAAATCTATGTTTGATATCTTTTTGATACTGCTAGATTACGTAGCTTCAGCTGCTGGCTAGGCCTTTATGTTGCTCCCGGTAGTGGAAATATTATTATGCCTACTCTCAATTCCAGGCACTCTTCTGCTGTTGTTGCCAGAGGATTCTTTTGCCTTCAGAGCAGATAATTTAAGAGTCACTTTTCATGAGTCAGCATTTTCTCAGCTCTTTTGTATTACAGATAGAACCTGTGATCCCAGTCTGTGTCGTCAGTAGAAGGATAATGTGGGCCACATATGTCACTTCAAATTTTCTGGAAGCTGGATTTCCAAGAGTAAAAAGAAGCAGGAATTAACTTCTATAATACTTTCTTCATAATACAATATATCCAAACAGTGTCCAAATGGTGTCATTTCAATATGTAGTTGGTATAAAAATTATTAATGAGGTTTCGCTTATTTTCTTATTAAGTGTTTGCAACACATGTTTGTTTTACACTGTTGGCGTATCTCAGTTTGGACTAGCCACATGTCAAGAGCTCCGTAGCCACGTGTAGCAGTGGCTACCATGCCCAAGAGCAGGAAGTTTAGAGACTATCACCAACAAATCTGTTATCTCAATAATCCATTTCCCATACCGCTTATCGTTTGAATAGATTTTTTTAAAAGCGTATGCTTGGATCCTTCCCTATTTCCTGGTGGTTCTCAGGACCAGTGGCTCCTATTTTTGAGATGATGGGGTTAAGGGGATGCTGGAGGCAAGCTAACTGGCCACCTAGAGTTCAATCGTGTGACCCTGAAGCCTTTAACCTCACACCCTAACTATTTTGGTTAACCGTTCACAGCAATACAGAAGTGATGGCAATTAGACCAATGGCTCATGGTGGCAGAGGATCAGCAAACCAGGGGAAGTATGAGAATGATTTGGCAGAAGAACTCATGATAGTCCGGAGAAACCTAAATTTTAAAAAGTTCGGAAGGAAAAGGCTACACGTGTAGATCTTTAAAAACCTGAGATTTTCGAGTTGCTTATCTTTCTGCTTTAGCACCAGTCTAATAACAATGACCTGAAAGAACTGGTGCAAGTGGAAACCACCTTCCACCCCCCCTTACCGCGTCCGAGGGCATGAGACGGGGAGGTGGTGTTTGCCTGCTTCTTCTAGTGTCCTTTATCCGCGTGATCACAAGACGGATGAATTTCCCCTCTTCAGTGAGGGCAGCGCTAGAGGGGAGTCGAGAAGCAGGAACTCATCGTACTCATTTTCTTCTTTTCTAGTTTCCACTTCTCATTCTTGATGATCTTTTTTTTTTTTTTTTTTTTGGTGTTCAATTTACTAACATACAGAATAACACCCAGTGCCCGTCACCCATTCACTCCCACCCCCCGCCCTCCTCCCCTTCTACCACCCCTAGTTCGTTTCCCAGAGTTAGCAGTCTTTACGTTCTGTCTCCCTTTCTGATATTTCCCACCCATTTCTTCTCCCTTCCCTTATTTTCCCTTTCACTATTATTTATATTCCCCAAATGAGCTGAATCCAGGTTTCATTCTTGATGATCTAAGTGGGTTTACGCAAATGACTTTGGCACTTGTGTGCACTTCTCTAAAAGTTCAGAGATATTGTAAAATGCTCCCATGTTCGAGAGAACTTTGGGGGCTCTGTAATTGTGGGACCTCCAATGCTCAGTGTGTCTGCTGTGATCTTTGTGGTCATGCTCCACGTCATGAGGAAGCCAGTATGTCTACTGGTGTTCTTTGCATGATCTGCTATGTCTGCTCTGACCTTGGCAGTTACATCCCACATAGTGAATAGGCCAGAACTCAATGTCACATAGGCTCTATGAACAAATCGTCCAACTTAGTTTTCTATACATTAATTATAGGATAGCATGTATGTTTAAATTATCTTTTTCTGTGATATTTGCTCCCTGTTTATTTCATTAGCGGTTAAGCTTGAAATAGGTGAAACTGAGACATAATATTGAAAAGGAATGAAAGAAGTTTAGGATGAACCCAGCAGTTGATGCTGACAGGCATTCTGGTGCTCAGAAGATACAGAAGGGTCCTACTAATGCCAGCCGTCCTTATAATAGTCTGAAAGGTATTCCTTTTAAAACAACACTGTCCAACAGAACTGTCTGCAAATAATAATGAAAATGTCTTATATCTGTGCCATCCAATACAGTTGCTAGGTATCACTAATGAAGATGTGAAATGTGGCTCATGTGACTAAAAAACTGAATTTTAACTTACATTTGATTGAAGATGTCAAATGTGGCTGGTATGACTGAAAAACTAAATGTTATTTTACATTTGCTTGAACTTAGGCCTAATTTTTTTTTATGAGTTAACATTAACAGAAAATACCAGTTGAAGCAAAAGGTGTCATGCTGAAATACACATTATTGCCATTCTACTTTTTAAAGTAGACTTATTAATTACACATTACTTTGGGGCTGCTTTCTTATATCAGATTTTATTTTCTGTATTTCTTTATTTTAACCCTGGAAATCAGCACCCTGTGATCACCAGATTTCCTCCAACCTCTTGCAGGTGCTGGTAATGATGCAATTTATCTTGCCTAAGATGCAAGAGGCAGCATTAGGCAATATTAGCCATAACACTTTGACTCAATGAATTTTTCTTTTCCACAGCTTGATCTTTATAGAATCCAATCTAAGACCCCATGTTTCTCCCCCTTTCACAAGATGTAATGATTCCTGCCTTGCCTTCTCAATTCTGCTGTTCTTAGCTGCCAATCAAGATAGACCTACATAAATGTTTTTGATGAGAGTTGAGGAAGAACTAGTGCACTTCCCTTCTAATTTTGGCTCCTTCTTAATGGTCACTTTTTTCTTCTAATACTAACAAATATACCTTTCTTGCTGGTTTAGAATCTTCTGTTTTAACATCCTTCTGCTCAAAGAGGCTAAACTCAGTTTTTCTTCTGACTCAACTATTTTGAGTAGAAATGAATATATGGATACACCTTAGACTGTGATTTCTCTACTGTCTCAAGAATATGGCTGCAAGTAGTATAGAAATGTGGTTAGTTACAAATTTTAAGGTAAGCAGCAGAAAAAAGCAGATTGAAGGTTAAGCTGTTTTGGCTTGCAAACACTTGTGTTGGAACTTTGAAGTCTTTGGTTGGAATTTTTATAGCATCTGAGAAACCATAGGGTTTTTAAATACTTGAATTCTTGCACTAATTATTGGCTCATTGAAAGACTTCCAGTTGTAGGGCGGGTTGGCTGCACACATGTCAAATGCACACAGAAGGTGCTCTGCTGTAGTAGAGGCTGGTGGCCCTTGGCTGAATGCCGTCAATTCACATCATCCCAGAAGGCAAACTAGTATCAGCAAATCTTCCAGGTTGGTAAAATGTAGGCTTTTGCTAAGTTACTTCAAATATGGGCTAGTAAAGATTGAAGTGTCTTATTCTACTCTAAGTACAGAAGAACTTAGCATTTAGCAAATTGAGAAATATAGTTTTTAACGTTTCTCATTATGGTAAATTAAAGGTAGAACCTCCCAGGTCAAATCCAGAGAACCCAATGGTACATAACACTTTTGTTTTTGTTTTCTTTTTTCTAACCTCTTTCTCTAAAGAGCCCAAAGAGAGGCACCTGGGTGGCTCAGTGGTTGAGTGTCTGCCTTTGGCTCAGGGCATGATCCCTGGGTCCTGGGATGGAGTCCCACATCAGGCTCCCTGCATGGAGCCTGCTTCTCCTTCTGCCTGTGTCTCTGCCTCTCTCTCTGTGTCTCTCATGAATAAATAAATAAAATCTTTAAAAAAAAAAAAAAAAAAGCTCAAAGAAATCCACTGATCTCTCTTGAATCTTTGCTTAAGATCCATGAAGGTGCTCAGGAGATAGAATTGCTTATTCAAGAAGCCCAATAAGAAAACAGGCAAAGAAGCAGCAGCCCTGTTTAAAATAGGGGTTATTGTTAAAGTTCTTTCTTCTTCAGTTTCCTTGAGTATTTCTCTTACACATCTCCGAGCCATGGCAATCCTCAGAGGAGTCACAATGGAACACAATCTGAAAACTGACCAAAAGAATTGCAAAAGGGATCCCTGGGTGGCTCAGCAGTTTAGCACCTGCCTTTGACCCAGGGCAAGATCCTGGAGTCCCAGGATCGAGTCCCACATCAGGCTCCCTGCATGGAGCCTGCCTCTCCCTTTGCCTGTGTCTCTGCCTCTCTCTCTCTCTCTCTCTCTCTCTCTGTCTCTCATGAATAGATAAATAAAATCTTTAAAAAAAAAAGTTGCAAAAGATGTATGTAGTGATGAAATGTCTACTGAGAGGCTGAGATCCTAAAACACTTTTTATGGCATTCTAATGCCACTTGGCAAGTCTCTCTCTCTCTCTCTCTCTCTCTCTCTCTCTCTCTCCCTCTCTCTCTCCACACACAGATACACACTCATGCATACTGAGTCTCTTAAGCCTCAAGATAATCCAGGAGTACCGGCTTTAAGTGCATGGTAATTTCAGAATAGATTGGGTCTTTCTGAGCAGCCTCTCCTCACCCCTCAAAAAAAGAGGTGGAGGGTGGGGGAACAGGGATAATTTTCTTCTACTTAGCAGGACCTGCCAGAAATAGGGTGTTATGGAAACATGAGCTTCAAAATAAAAGTCTGTATATTGGAAGAAGAGAAACTCAACAGTGTTGAACACAAGAATTCAAAGAGGAAAAACACGTGGCCCACCTTGAGATGAACCCGAGAAAAGGAGGCAAAATGACCTTTCTTTGCCTTCTTCATGGATGGCTTGCAAGGGTTAATTAAGTAAAAATCTGTACATTTCTTTGAGCCCTTCCAAGAAAGAAGCTATTTAAATATAAATTATGATTACACAGCTTGCATCTCACATGTCAAGCATGCATGGTTAACTGTCTGATATGTCAGTTGTGCTTTCTCCAGATGATAAAGATGAGCATCCCTGACTGCCCTGAGTTCTTTGACTTAGTGGTAAGATGATAAGGCAGAGATGTATGGTGCTATGTGTGGCATCCAAGCACAGTTTCCCTCTGTGAACCTCAGCATTGTGCTTAGAGAAACTGGAGTCCCTGTGTATGTCTCTTTCGGGAGGCATTGTCAAGAAATCCATGCAGTGGAGATGGAGGTGAAGGCCTGGAGTTGATTAGTAAACTGAAAAAAAAATTTTCTTTCTTCTTTTTTTTTAATGTACTTTCCTTTATCAACATATTACCTCAGATGGTTAAAAAAAAAAAATTGAGACAAGAAAGTATTATTTGACTGAGCACAATAGTTTCCTAAGGCTACTATAGGAAAGGATGGCATGCTGGATGGTTTAAAATAACAGAAATTAGTTCTTTTGCAGTTTTGGAGATTGGAAGTCTGAAATCAGGGTATTGGCTGGGCTCTGCCCCTTCCTGAATGGTCTAGGGAGAAGCCTTCCTTACCGCCTCCTCCTCATTTCCAGTTCCTCCAAGTGTTCTCACTCCCGTGTCTGCAGCCATCTTGACATGGCTGTCTTCCCTCTGTGACCAGGTGTCTTCTTCGGAGAAAACCAGTGATCCTGGATTTAGGGGGCTGCTCTACTCCACTATGACCTCACCTTAACTCATCACATCTCCAGTGACCCTATTTCCAAATAAAATCACATTCTAAGGTATTGGGATTAGGACATACGTCGTTGGGGGAAAGGGGACATGATTCAGCCCATAATACCAGGTGAGGGTAGTTTCAAAAATATTTAATTAATACTTAATTATTTAATAATTTCAAAAATATTTCCCTCATAAAAGATCATTTGGAAAGCCCGAATGAGAGCAGGAAGAACTGCCTGTCCTGTGGAAGGAACGATGGATCCCACGGCCTTTCTGTTCCCCTGTCCAGATCTCCTGGCCCCCTCCCCCCAACTTTGGTGCCTGCATGCTGTTTAGACACTATGGAGATCCCCCCAGGGCTTCCAGGGGCACAGCATGGAAAGCTATGGCAGTAGAAGTGCCCTTATATTCCTTTCTCAAATAAAATCCCATTCTGGGACAGCAGTAGCTTTCAGGAGCATACATTCTAAAAATAGTCTGTTTGCAAAGCTTGTTTGAAAGCAGTTGCACTTCCTTTGTTTGTTAATTTTAATTATAAAGAAATAGAATCTACTCAGAAAGCAAACCTCCTCCAGGATCACCTTAGCGTTGTCACCAGCAGCCATTTCAAACAGAGCTGGGTGAAAAACTTAGTGGAGATGCGGGGTTGATTTTCTTTTCCCCTGAAGTTAAACACACACATAAAATCGTGCCCTGCAGTTCACCCTCCGGCATCTAACTCTTTCCTTTCATGAAACTTGGGAAAGTAGAAACTTCGCAGCTAGTCCCATCTATGAGATGGCACCAGATGCACCAACAGAACCAGTTACTCCCCAACAGAAACTCCGACAGTGGCTCGAGCGACAACCTTCCCCAATGACAGAGCCCCGTGGGAATAGCCGCCCAGGCTCCCGGGAAGAATGCAGACCCACTTATCAGCCTTTGGGAGGCTGCAATCTCCCTGGCAAGGAGAAAGATTGTGTTTTTTGGATGGCTAGATGCTGCTGGAAGAGCAGGCTCTGGGAAAGGATACACAAAACAGCCCAAGGGGAAAGTCCTGATGTTAACTCCATAAAAGGAGGCTTTAAATGGTCTCAGCTGATCCATATTTTTAGAAAATTGTTTTGACTCAGCCTGCCTGACTATAATACTATTGCCAGAACCAGCAATGAAAGGGAGATAAACACGGTGTTGTGATTTTTCTTTTTATGCCTCCCTGGGAGCCCTTGGTAGTACAAATCATGCTTGACAGCCTTTGATTAGCACCTGCTCAGTTCCACTAGGGAAAGGAGACATTTGTCTGAGGCTCTATTCTCCCTTTATGAATAAGCTAGAAATTTCGATGTGGAGGATGGTCCCCCCTGGAAGAAGCCTGGTCTAAGCCATCTCTGTTCCACCACAGGACACTGCCCTGAGAGAGGCAGTGGCTGGCATGGTGGAGCAAGATGGCGCCTTTGGGGCTGGCTGCGAAAGTCCGAGTCTCACTCATAGGGTAGTGCTGGGTGCTATGCCCTGTGCCAGTCAGATCAGGTGCTTTCTTTTCTGTGTTAATAGTGTGGTATTGCAGAAAAGGGTATTGGACAGAGGGACAAGAAATACCATTCATTTTGGATTTCTTTACTGACTGAGCATGTCACTTCATCTCTGAGTGGCAGCCTGCATTCATTCTTCCAGCTGAGCTCCACAGAAGAGGCTGGTGATGCACAGGCTAAACCCCAAATATCTTTTGGACCGTGGATATCTCACATCATTTTGGAGAAAGCATTTTTACACACAAAAAATAAAGTTATCTGTGAAGTAGGCTGGAAAATCCCTTGGTAATTTATAAGGAAGAAGTAAGGAAGACCTGTGTCAGAGGAGGACCCAGTTAAGGTAGGACCTCTGACCATATGATATGAAGTTCTTTCCTCTTCTTTAGGAATGTTTTGGTGGAAAGGTTGAGAAGTGCTGGAATAGATCGCCTTGATGGTCTCTTTCAGCTCTTACATACGAGAGCTTAATTCACAACCATAAGACCTTTTTGCCTGCTAAGTTAGGGCCAGTTTCCTTGGCACAGAATTAATGATCTCTGCAAGAGTCACTGACCCCATCCTGGCCGCTTGACCATCCCTGTCCTCTTCTTGATCCCCACTTGCCCATCGTCCATGCCCCTTTCTTCCCCTGGGATGACCACATCCACTTACGAAAGCCCCTCTCATCCTGCTAGTGATTTCCAGCCAAAAATGAGCCAGTTTCACTGGCAGTCATTGGTTTTGTTGCTAACATGGCACAAGTACAAGCTCAAAGTTCAAGCTTGCTATTTCTGTGTTACTTTTCTTCCTCTCAAAGGCTACAGTGAATGGATCTTCTTCAGGTTTTTAAAAATTCCTCCATAGCAAAGAGCCCCATGTTTTGTACAGACCCAAAAGCCCACCAGCTCAATTCATGAAGAGAGATTAGTATTGTTCTCTCTGTGTGTAGAATTCCTATTCAGTTAACTAAATCAGCAGGCTAAGAATGAGAATCCCCGATTCAGTCTTCCACGAGTTCTACTCTGCAAGATGCAGCATTGACTCATTTGGGGGGTTGTTTCTACATTCATTTTATTAAACCTCTTTGGATAATCTATTTGAAAAAGATATGAGTGATTTCACTGAAAGCTTATGATAATATTTTAAATACCCAGAGTCTGTTTTTTTCATTGTGAAATAGTTTGTAATCATGTTTAAATTTGTGTTTTTAAATACTTTATATTTTCTAAAAATCAAAAAGACTCTTAAGACAGAAAGTGGTATTTTCAAAATAGAATTAAAGAAAAAATTGTTTTAAATTGACTGGAAACAAATTTTCAAGTACTTTCAAAACTTGTTTGGAACTGATCAGTAAATCACAGATGGAAAAGTAAAAAGTTTCAGTTATCCTTGACATTTCAAGAGGGAAAGAAAACAGAAAAGGAAAATCATTATAGTTGTCTTGAAAAAAATTGCTTCCAAATTGTTGTCTGTCAGCTATTCCAGATGGCTTTACTGTTTTTTAGTGGAATTGATGATATTCTAAAAAGACCTAAGGAAAATAAATGAGTTTTTTCTTTCCTGATATGCCAGAAGGTAGGTGAAGGAAAAAAATATCTTTAAAGAAATGTCTAGGGATCCCTGGGTGGCGCAGTGGTTTGGCGCCTGCCTTTGGCCCAGGGCGCGATCCTGGAGACCCAGGATCAAATCCCACGTCGGGCTCCCGGTGCATGGAGCCTGCTTCTCCCTCTGCCTGTGTCTCTGCCTCTCTCTCTCTCTCTCTGTGTGTGACTATCATAAATAAATAAAAATTAAAAAAATAAAATAAAATAAAGAAATGTCTATCCTAAGTCTACTGGTCACCTGCACCACCTCAATGGCACTCATAAATGATTTTATGGTATATTCATGTGCTCCAGTTTTTTAGTGGTGAAAAGGGTACTTTAGTGAGTATATAAGTGGTAAAAATAACATATATCCTAAGCCAGAAAGTTAGTAAAAACCTAATATAAATGTCTTATAGTCTAGTCAGAAAACCCCACATGTGTATTTATGATCTCTATATATTATACTCAAATGATAATATAGGCTACATCTGTACTTATATATGGCTTGTATACATGTATATATGTGTGTATGTATATAAAATAATCCTTATAGCAGCTCGATGAATGAATTTTATTCCTAATTTACTGATGAAGAAACATCATCAATAAACTGATAATGTGTGCCCATCAGTAAAGAGAAACATCACCTTCCAAGAGAAAAACAAGAAAGTTACCCAGGATCCCAAAGCCAGAGGGACACATGGTCATATTCCAAGGCTGTGCCCTAACTACGTAGGGCTGTGTCCTTTTGGGGAATGTGTGAGGTGTTTGATTCTCACATCGAAACCAGTTGTAAAGACAGAGATTTCAAGCCTAGTCTCTGCTCTGGTAGTCTGTCAAGACAAAACATCCGGACAACTTCAGGCTCTTATTGTTTTGTTGGAAAGCTAGCTAGTAATATCTAGAACTTCAAGAGAAAGCACTACCTCACTGCACGGTAGTCTTGTTTTCATTACTCCCTACCATTTTTACTTTATGCTTCCTCCATGACATTTTCAAAAGGATTTTTTTTTAAGATTTTTTTTATTTATTCATGAGAGACACACAGAGAGAGGCAGAGACACAGGCCGAGGAAGAAGCAGGCTCTCAGTGGGGAGCCTAATGCAGCACTCCATCCCTGGATCCCAGAATCACGACTTGAGCTGAAGGGAGACGCTCAACCCCTGAGCCACCCAGGCATCCCTTTCAAAATTATTTCAAATACTCTTCAAATTTGCTTGAGTTTCGAGCCTTCAAGTGGCTTACTGTGGCAGGTTGTATACTGCACAGAAGCCTCATCCCTCTCAATTTGTAGAGTCTTGCACTAACTCTTTATTTCAGCACATGTAGATTTTACTACTTTTTAAAATATGCC
Source organism: Canis lupus dingo (assembly GCF_003254725.2). Classification (NCBI taxonomy): domain Eukaryota; kingdom Metazoa; phylum Chordata; class Mammalia; order Carnivora; family Canidae; genus Canis; species Canis lupus. The sequence continues at coordinate 1,705,704 of NC_064267.1, forward strand.
TGGCATCTAACTGTAGTGTTGTCAGGGGCCCCTGATTGAAGTACTTAAGGACCTTAGAAATAAATAGGAAGATAAATCATTCTTATCCTGACACTATTTTTTTTAAGTCAAGTAGAAATAAATGAACAGGGTTTGGAGGCATAGAATCTATTTGTGGGCACTTGATGTATTGGTTAAGGAGAGAGATTTTTGCTCTGCCTCCTAAATATTGTTATGTTAGAACTGAAGCTGGATCCTAAAATAGCACTTAGAGGGAAGGTGAAGGAAAAGCCCCAGGACGCTCATCACTCCCTTGGAAGGTGTCTCTATCTGAGTTCTCCACTGTCTCGGGTAATTTTATGATATTAGGATGTCAGAATTTGAGAAGGTGATGTTTTCCTTCAAATACATTGTCCTGTCTGTGGGCTTATCCTGAGTGATCTGCAGGACACCCTCCCCCTGTCACGTGCAAACCTGCCAAATCACCATGCACTGGAGCAGCTACCATTCCCTGGGCAATTGGGCGTGCATGTCTTGGGTCATCATGCCATCCCTGAGAGGTGCAGGGGGCTTTATCCACACGGGCCATGAGGGAGACACAGAGGCTCAAAAAGTAAGTGACCTGCCTAAGGCTACCTCCAACCAGGGCAGAGTCTGGCCCCACACCATAGGGCCTCTGGCTCCCCACCCTCCTGCCATTTCTCTACTGCAGCCTTCCAAGTCAGGACCCTGTTTGAGTTAAAATCTAGCCAAGTCCCTTCTTCAGACTCTAACTTTACATAACAATTAAAACTTCCTGCATTAATATTTTTTGCATCCATATGAAAAGACTCCTTCTCTAATTTCCTTCTCAGCCGGCAGTCTTGTCTCTCCTTTCTTCAAGGGAATGTGGCTACTCACATCCCACTAGTTCCTCAGACAGCTGGCCCCTGGTGCCCTGGCCCCCCAGGCCCGGCCCCATAAGTCCCCTGTGTCTTAGTGCACTCATCAGGGTAGTCCCTCACACGATCTGCACGAACTAGGACAGCTTGATTCCGTTGTTGTCTCCAGGCAAACCAGACACAGCCCCCAGATCCGCACCAATCCTTGCGGCAAACTGTGTGCTGTGGGAGCCTCTTCTCCGGCTGACTCTGCACGACTCAGCCCTCAGTCGCGTCACCCATGTGGCTGGTGTCAGCTCACCTGGGCCTCAGGGAGAATTACTCAGGGGGCGGAAGGGGGCATCCATGCTACTTCCTATACCGGAGCACATCACTTACAGGACTGAGGCAAAGGAACTAGGAGTAGTGTTTTAACAGGAATCAAAGGCCTGTAGGCATGTCAGGAGAAGGGTTGGAGGGGGTTGGGGATGGCATTCTGGTTTCTGATGTGTCACCTGGGAGACTTCAGACCTGTGGCCCCATCTGCCCCACAATCCCAGAAGTTCTGTAAACCTGTCCCACAAAGGAACGCATCCTGGGGGTGGCGCACTTGGTTTTCATAGAGCCACTGTTGAGGAAATGAATACAAATGTTTGGAGTATTGTCTTCCCCTTCTCTTTCCTCATTATTTCATAAGAGGGAATCTACTTTTAGATGCCCTGCACGGTGACGGGACGTTTTATCTCATCCTCTGGACCACCCTGTAAAGAGGCCCTGGTATATCCATCTTACCAATGAAACTCTTGGGGTTCAAGTTTAAGAGACTTGTTCAGTCAGTGTCTAGTAAGTAACAGACCCAATATTCAAATACAGGTGAGACTCCAAAATCCGGCCCCCACAGTATACTCCCTGACTGTTTATCTGAATGCAGTCAGCAGTTTGCCAAATTGGATGAAACTGCCCAGGGTCTAGTTTGGAACTGACACTACACTTTCAAAGCGGGGTTGGGAGAGGTTCAGTTTACAGTGTAAGTTAAGTTTACTCACAGCTAGGTTTTTTATTTCTTTCTTTGCTTGTTGTTGATAGGATATTGTTAGAGCCTAGTCCAGTGCTCTCAGGACACTTTCATGTTGAAATGTGATCATTGTTCTCTCTTTTTTTTTCTTCTGTTGGGGGGTAGTGGGGATTCGAAGTGATTCAATTTGTACAAAACAGCAGTGATCCTTAAGAGAAAACATGTTCACTGAAAACTCTGAGCTGAGTGGCTGGGCTGGGCTGGAACTCTTTATGTCATTACCTTTCTGGGCTTTGTGAAATGACTCCTGAAGTTCTTACAGGTATTTCTGGGTCAAACATACTAATGTTTGCAATTCTAAGACAGCAGTCCAGTGATACAATATCAATATTAGTACTGATACACATCTTAAGCACAGAAGTGGGCACTTTTATTAAGCCATGTGTTTCTAATAAAAATATTAAAGATATGGATATCATTAGGTTTGTTATATAGATGAAAATCTGAGCTCAGAGAATTCAAAAGCATGCTGCGTGAGGTCACACATCTGATTAGGTGGTGTTAGGATTTGCACCTGACACAATCAACTTCAAAGCCTGCTCTATACCCCACTCAACCCTCAGGGCCCGCAATGTGGTCCTGTACAGCCAAGAACGTCCCACCAGGAGCTGATTGGAATCACAGGAGATCCAGCCCTATCCCAGAAATATAGAACCAGAATCTACATTTTTAACAGGCCCCCAGCTAGATTGTGTGCAGGTCAGTCTGAGAAGCCCTGCATTGAGCCATACTACTCTGGAAATGCAGGTCCATGTCTTTGTTCCTCTCCTGCTCTAACACTATGGAACACCTTAGCATCAGTGAAAATTACCATTTTGTTTTTTGTTTCAGAGGTGTAGTTGCAGCACTGAGCACTGTCAGCTCCCTTTCCGCAGTGTTATAGCAAAGACAATGAGCCAAAGCGTAGAAATAGGAGTCAGGAACCCTGAGTTCATGGCCTGGCTCTGCCTCCAGTTATCCACTTGAAGAAGCTCAGATCTCACCATCTGTCTGTGAGTCCCATTCCTTCATCTACCAAGCGGGGACACCGGTTCTGGCTCTACCTATTTCACAGGAAGGCCAAAAGTGTCTTTAAAAGTAACATGCAACAAAAACCAAAATGAAATGGAAGAAAAAAAATATTATTAGCCTTGGTAGTAGTATATGAATTCCTCATCTAAATGGCATCATCAAGCTGTGGCAGTTTCATTTGTTCCTACTGAGATTTACATGGCTGATATGACTTTTGGGGGCAAGTGATCATTGCTCATCATTACAGGAAGGTGCCCGCTGGAACCTTCCCTGCTTTCTGTCTAAGAAGATGACCTTCTCTGAGAGCAGAGGACCCGATTTCCTGCAAGGGGAAAGTTATGGAATCACAATTGAGTATAAGCACACATTGGCTTGAGCCAAGCCCTCCAGCCTCTCCCACATGTAGCACAAAGTTGAACACCTGACAATAGAGACCATTTGTTGTCGTCTTACTGTAAGGTACTGTGCCCATCACTTTAATGAACTATCTCATTTAATCTTTGCAACAACTCCAAGAGGTAGAGAGTTTCCCCATTTTACAGAGAAGGGGAACTGAGCCCTAAAGTGGTGGAACTGGAGGTTTTTTTCAGATTGAAATGAGGTTCTATTTTTTTTTTATTGGAGTTCAATTTGCCAACATATAGCATAACACCCAGTGCTCATCCTGCCAAGTGCCCCCCTCAGTGCCCGTCACCCAGTCACCCCAACCCCCCGCTCACCTGCCTTTCCACTACCCCTTGTTTGTTTCCCAGTTAGGTGTCTCTCATGTTTTGTCACCCTCGCTGATCTTTTCACTCATTTTCTCTCCCTTCCCCTTTATTCCCTTTCAATAATTTTTATATTCCCCAAATAAATGAGACCATATAATGTTGTCCTTCTCCGATTGACTTATTTCACTCAGCATAATACCCTTGGAACTGGAGTTTCTTTACTAGGGTTAGAAAGATGTTGCTTTTAGTCTGATGTAATTTATCAGAAACCTGTCCCATAGAAATGGCAAAATGTCCCCAAAGTTTCTTTGTGTGAAACAACTTTTTTTTCCGACCAGTGATTGCCTAGGACTCTAAAAAGAGTAAAGATGACAAGTCACTCATGGCTGAAATTAGCTTGTGAAGTTTTTGCTCTGAGTGAAGAAGCAGGTATTCTGATGTATGTCTTTTCTTGTCTTCTGACCCATGAACTGGAAAAGGAGAAGAAATAAGAATCAAGGAGCCATTTGGGGAAGCATTTTAAGAAAATCTCAAGTATGCTGTCTTCTGCAGTATGTTTTTGGCAAAGAAAGGGTCTAACTGTCATTTGTAAAAATAGTTTTGATAGTTCAGAAATGATCATATTTCTATTCTATATTTTAGTGTTAAGATAGGATATGCTTTCCTTGGTTAAACTTTTGATGATAAAAGAATCCATTTTTCATCTTGCTGCCTCTTTGAAGAACACAGAGTTCTTTGTGTGCTAGAGCCCACATCCAGGTTTTCCCTCACTGGCGCTGGGGGAAGAGGGATTCTGTAGAACTCTCTAGAGCCCTTGCCTTTGGATATAGACAGTAGAGTCAATCCTGGAGAGATGATGACTTGCTTTCCTTCTTGATCTCCTGCCCTGTTCTTCCTTTTCTGTTTTTTTCTTAAAGGTTTTATTTATTTATTCATGAGAGACACACAGAGAAAGGCAGAGACACAGGCATAGGGAGAAGCAGGCTCCCTGGGAGGAACCTGATGCAGAACTCGATCCCAGGACTCCGGGATCATGACCCAAGCCAAGGGCAGATGCTCAACCACTGAGCCACCCAGGTGCCCCTTGCCTTTTCCATTTTTATATCTGCAGGGGTTGGTACATGTGTGGATATGGGAAGTGAACCCAGAGCCTGGACCGTGAACACTTGGGGATTCAGGAAGCATTAAAGGGTAGAGTTTAGCAATATTGGCTTCCAGCTCAAACAGACCTGGACTTAAGTCCCGGTATCTACTGCTTAATATAGCTTCATGAGCATGAGCCTGCTTCTTTTTTTTTTTTTTAAGATTTTATTTATTTATTCATAGAGACACAGAGAGAGGGAGGGGCAGAGGAACAGGCAGAGGGAGAAGCAGGCTCCATGCAGGGAGCCCGATGTGGGACTCGATCCAGGGTCCCCAGGATCACACCCCAGGCTGCAGGCGGCGCTAAACCACTGCGCCACCAGGGCTGCCCCGAGCCTGCTTCTTTAACTAATTCTCAGTCTCCTCCTTTGCTATATGAAGGCAATGATATATTTATTTTATTTTATTTATTTATTTTTTAAATATTTCATTTACTTATTCATGAGAGACACACAGAGAGAGGTGGAGACATAGGCAGAGAGAGAAGCAGGCTCCCTGCAAGGAGCCCAATGTGGGACCTGATCCTGGGAGCCCAGGATCACACCCTGAGCCAAAGGCAAATGCTCAACCACTGAGCCACTCAGGTGTCCCGATATTTTATAAGTATTATATAATTATGCTGGGGCTTTTGTAAATACTAAATAAATCATTTTGCTATTTAACATTTAACAAATATCACAAACCAGTGAGTTAGTTGCAAGTAAACATATGGTAGAGTTTTTGGCTTTCCAGGAGATACTTATGAATAACTACAGCAAGGTAGTAAGTCCCAAATAAATGTTATAGAGCGCATCACAGTGGGAGCCCATGAGAGGGGGTAAAACCTATAGCTCAGCTGTTGAGGTGGCCAGAGCAGGCTGCCTGTTGAGGCTTCTGGACCTTAACAGCTGGTATTTTCATGGCAGAGTCTGAGCATAAGGTAAGGAGTGAGACTATCTCAGTCAAAGAGAAGAGATACAACTTCCAGAGATGAGAAAATTCAAGACATATTCAAAGAACTGATATCCCCAGTCAGAAATGCCTTTGGGACTGGTCAGGGCACCTGAGCCACTTTGACTTGGCTCTGTGCCAGTTGCCCAGTTCAGTGCTGACACCTCTTTCAATTATTTGAGACACAAGAGATACGGACTTGCCGGTGAGAAGTCCCCTTTAGTAAAATATGATGTTGATGAAATCCAACACAGCTTAGCTGTGGCTAAGCTCAAGTAGCAGGTGGCGAGTGTGCGACATTGACATGGCCTAATGTCCAAGCACTGGGATTGTGATAGGTGGAAAAGAACCCTGGTCTGGAACCCAGGAACCGTGGGATTGATCTGGGCTCTGTGTCCTCGGACAATCCTCTTTCATCCTCTGTACCTCACAAGAGCTTGCATAAGCCTCCTTCTTATAAAATACTTGAGTGCAGTTGACCATTGAACAACACAGGTTTGAACTGCATAGGTCCATTTATACGTGGACTTTTTCCAATAAATATAGTACTGTACATGCATTTTTTATTCCTTATAATTTTCTTAATGACATTTTTTTTCTCTGGCTTAGACTTATAAGAATACAGTCTATAATACATATACAAAGTATGTATTAATTGACTATTGTGTTATCTGTAAGACTTCCGGTCACCACAAGTCTATTAATAAGTTAAGTTTGAGAGAAATCAAAAGTTATACACAGATTTTCAGCTGCACAGGGTCAGTGCCCCCTGACCCCTGTACTGTTCAGGGGTCAATTGTAGCTTCTTCCTGATGGCCCTTACAAGGTCTGAAGAGTTGTAATACTGGTCCTTGCTCTCATTTCCTCCCCACCAGTGAATTTATTTTGGAAAAGGGCCGTTATCTAGGGGTGAGAATAGACTTGTGTACATAAATTAGCATATGGAGCTGGAAATGTGCCAATGTCATCCGAAGAGAAATCCAGATAACAGGCTACAGGACGAAGCAGCTTGCATGAGAAGAGTAAAGAAAACAATTTCCCTCTGTGCTTGCCACAGAAAAGAAGATAAAGGAACTGGAGGATGGATAAAAGTATCCAAAAAACACAAAAGATGAAATGATGGGAAATGCTGGTGTGACCACAGAAGGGGCAATAAGTGGAAGAAGTCACAGTGTTAAAAAAAAAAAAAAAAAACTGTGGAAAAGAATGGAGCAATAGTCATGGGGAAAAAAAAGTGAGATCACATAAAAACTTTCAAGAGTGCCTGGAAAAAATAAGGCTTTATGAGTCTCCAATGAGGACTCTGTTCTTACCACCTGTGGAGAGTAATTGGCATTGGCTGACTAGAGGTTTGTTTTGCCTTCTTGGCAGGAGCCGAATTGTTATGTTAATATTCCTCTGGCTACGTGTTAAGCACCGACTTTGAATAAAAAGAGTTTTGCAGAAGGGAAAATTGCCAGCATCTAGTTCTTACTTTGACCACTGAGTTCTTTACGAACTTCAGACTTCACACTTGAATTCTAAGAAATAATTAGTATCATGGCAGATGTTTCCAGCATTGTGTGAGAAGGAATGGAGTTTCCAGTAGGCACTCTCCCAAAGGTAGTCCAGGGGCAAAGAGAGTGTATCCACTTGGTGCAGGAGTCCCTTTGGTGATAAAGGTAGATGTCTTTTATAATACAGCCTCGCAGCACAGCTCCCGAGTGCTTGCATCTTTGCATTTATCTGCGCTCTCTGTTCTCCATTAACACTGGCTTCTTCTTAGACATCATTCCACCAACCTGGCTCTTTAACTACTGGAATTGTCTTGAACAGAGTGAGACCAAATCCTAGGGTATTCAGGTTGGAATGGCATCTTGGTCAATAAGTTCTTGAAATGGAATTTTTTTCATTTCTACTCAGGTCATGATCCTGGGGTCCTGGGATCCAGTCCCACATCAGGCACCCCATTGGCAGCCTGCTTCTCCCTCTGCCTGTGTCTCTGCCTCTCTCTGTGTGTGTCTCTCATGAATAAATAAATAAAACCTTAAAAAAAAAAAAACAATTTATTGAGTCATTTCTTGGATTATTATTTTCATTATTTTGGGGAAGCAACATCTCTCTAAATTTCTAAGACGTCCTACACGGTGACCTTTTTCATGGTCTGTTGCCCCCGATAGCGGATTTCAACTAGGTGCCAGGTGAAGACTGAAGATTGAGGTACTTTACACCAATTTGTGATTTACTCATGACTCCTTTAAAGTACAAAGTCCTTAGGATTGCAAAAATAGATTACTTCTTAATTACAAAGGAGCCTGTAGTTGCAAATGATCTCAGACCACCTCCACTATTCCCCTCACCTCATTTACCACCTTCCTCAGGTCGTTGCTTTGCTTCACAGTGTCTTTCCTCACTTCCACTCCTATACGTACAGATTTTCCCAAAATGTGATAATGTGACTATTTTTTTCATGACATCTCTTATGGTAGTGACAAAGGAATGTGGTGAAAATACCACATAATTAAGCTCATGGAGTTTATAAACCATCAGATTTATAAATCTAATAAAGAAAATCCATGTAGATATAAAAGTTTGTGAGCCAGAGATTCTCACTGAGCTGTTTGCTCCTCAGGAGTAAACTAGGGGACTAGAGCTATTAAAACCTATTAGGTTATGAAGATATCATTTGGGCAATCACCTCAAGTTCCAGAATATTCTCTGAGCCCCATTTCAGCAGGCAACAACTAGGATGTTTCTAATTCAGGGATTTTCAGACTGCTCTTCCATGAAATGTTAATTTCTACAACATGGTCTAAGGTTTAACAGGGCTAAAAGTGAAAAATGACAGATTTCTTCCTTTAAAAAGATGTTCTTGGGGGCAGGTCCAAGGTGGCAGCATAGGAAGACCCTGAACTCACTTCCTCCCACCAGTACACCAAATCTACACAGACATATACATCTCCTCAAGAAGAACTGAAGGCTGATTGAACAGCTTCTGCACAACAGATGATAGAAAGACCACATGTAGAAGGGTAGGAGAGACAGAGACACTGCAATTACAGAAACCCCACCTCTGACTCAGTGACCCACAGGGTCCCTGAGGAGTATCACCAAGGGCCCTATGGGCAGACTTCTACGTCAGGGCACAGCAAAAAAATAGTGATTTAAAAGGGCAACCAGACTATAAGTGAAGGGAATCCATTTACTAACCTTACAGCATCCACCAAACAGGAAAGGAACTGCTGGAACTGTCTCCAGAGTTGGAAGACCAGTGAGTACCATTTTTCACATCACCTCCTTCCTTGATCACATGGGCAGAGGCAGGGTCCAACACTCTAGCTGACCTGCTAGTCTGTTAGGCCCTGGGCCCCTGGCTCACATTACCTCCAGCCATTCTATGGAGTGGCCCTGGTGAGGCACACCAGAAGCCCCTACTCCCATATCCAGCCCAGCTTCAGCTGTCCTATCAAGGTGGCCTTGTTACTCTCTCCAGCTCTAGACTTCCTGTCAAGGGAACCCTTCCCTCCTACTCTGGGACCCTTCACCCACTTGCCTGTGCCTGTTCCATCTCCAGCCAGCTTGCCAAAGCCACTAGGCACATATAGTCTACACAGGGAATGTCCCTACACAAGGCCACTCCTTTAAGACTGGGAGAGGTAACTGTTCTGCCTAAGTCGTCGTCATAGAAACAAACACAAAAAGTCAAACAAAATAAGATAAAGGAGTATGTTTCAAACAAAAGAGCGAGATAAAACCCCAGAATCCAACCTTCTTGAAATGGAGATAATTTATCTGATAAAGAGTTCAAAAAGTCATGATCATAAAGACAGTTATTAAACTAGGGAGAAGACTGGAGGAACTCAATGAGGGCTTCAGCAAAAAGTTGAGAAATGTAAGAAGAACCAGTCAGAGCTAAAGAATATAATAACTAAATGAAAAATACACTAGAGGAAATCAATAGTAGATTAGATGATGCAGAAAAACGGGTCAAGACAAATGAGTGGAAATCACTCAACCAGAACAGAAAAAAAAAAGAGTTTTAAAAAAATGAGAAATGTTTAACAGACTCCCTTAAGGCAATATCAAGTATACTAACATTTGCACCATTGGGATCCCAGGACAAGAAAGAGAACGGGTCAAAGAATATATTTGAAGAAATAATGGCTAAGAATTTCCCTAACTTGGGGAAGGAAACAGACATCTAGGTCCAGGAGACAAAAAGAGTCCAAAACAAGATGAATCCAGAGAGATCCACATGAAAGTGTTCAGAATTGAAGGAAAGATAGTTTCCTAGATAAGCAAATGCTAACGAAGTTCATCACCAATTAACCAGTCACGGATAAATTCCTAGAAACACACAAGTTTCACACAAAAGTATGAAGAAAATAGAAAGTCTGAATAGATCTATTATACGTACGAAAATTGATTTAATAATTTAAAAATCCCTAAAAGTACAATATCCCAGGACCGGATATCTTTCAGGTGAATCCACCAAACATTTAAAGTAGAGTTAGTACCTATCTTTCTCTATTATTCCAAAAAAAATTAACAGGAAGGAATGCTTCCAAATTCATTTTATGAACCCAGGATTACCCTGATGCTAAAACCAAACAGAAATGCCACAAAAAGAGAGAAAACTATAGGCTAGTTTTACTGATGAACATAGATGGAAAAACAAATTATTAGGAAACTGCCTTCAAAGATACATTAAAAGGATTATATACCACAATCAAGTGAGATTTATTCTAGGGATGCACAGTGGATTTGCATCTGCAAATCAATCCGTGTGGTACCCCATATGAATGTGATACATCACATTAATAAAACCAAGGATAAAAATCCTATGATCATTTCCATAGATGCAGAAAAAGCATTTGACAAAATTCAACATTCATTTTTTTGGTAAAAATTCTCAACAAAATGAGTATAGAAGGAACATACCTCAACATGGTAAATGACATATATGATAAAACCACAACTAACATCGTACTCAATGGCAAAAGGCTGAAAGATTTTCCTTCAAGATCAGCAACAAGACAAGGATGCCCACTTTCATTCAACATAGTATTGGAAGTCCTAGACACAGTAACCAGGCAAGAAACGGAAATAAAAGTGATTGAAATTGGAAAGGAAGAAGTAAGCCTGTCTCTACTTTCAGATGACATGATACTGTATACAGACGACCATAAACACTCCACCAAAAGACTATTAAAACTAACAAATGAATTAAGTAAAGTTGCAGGATGCTAACAAACAGAAATATGTTGTATTTCTATATACTAATAGCAGTCTGTCAGAAGGAGAAATTAAGAAAACAATCCCATTTACAACTGCACCAAAAATAATAAAATATCTAGGATTAATTTAGTCAAGGAGGTGAAAGACCGATACTCTGAAAACTATGACACTGATGAAAGAAATTGAAGATGGCACAAGTGGAAAGATATACTGTGCCTATGGATTGGAAGAATTAATATTGCTAAATATCCATACTACACAAAGCAATCTACTCGTTCATTGCAATTCCCATCAGAATACCAGTGGCATTTTTCACAGAACTAGAACAAAGTATCCTAAAATATTTATGGAATCACAAAAGACCCCAAATAGCCAAGGCAATCTTGAGAAGGAAGAACAAAGCTGGAGGTATCACACGTGCTGATTTCAAACTATACTATAAAACTATAGCAATCAAAACAGTATGGTACTGGCATGAAAATAGACACATAGCTCAATAGAATAGAATACAGAGGCCAGAAATAAGTCCATGCGTAAATGGTCAATTGATCTATGACAAAGGTGGCAAAAATATACAATAGGGAAAAGACAGTCTCTTTAATAAATGGTGCTGGGGAAACTGAACAGCTACATGTAAAAGAATGAAGAATTTGGGAAATCAGGAAATGCAGGGGCAGGAAGAAGCTACAGCTGATGATTTGCGCCTAGTGGGTGAGGAGGCTGCCTGGAAGTTACTCCCCAAATCTTAGGTCTACTGTCTGTGAAAAGGCATGCCCCGGTGGCAGCTGCCAACAGGGAATTGGTTTATTTCTCTCTTTTACCTTCTAAACTCCACACAAAAACTTCTCATTGACAGGACATGAACCAGAATTTCTGCCAGCAGAAGAGATTTGAAATGTAGTTTCCTGATCTCTAGCCCCACCTAGACAGTATCTAAAAGTAGTGATTATTTTGATTACCGAGCAGTATCCGGCTGAGGGTGTAAGAATCTGTCCAGCCCAGCACCCTCTTGATGGTCTACAATAACCTTCTCCAATGGCACTGTCTGCAACGGTGAAAACGGTCTCTGCCGGGTCCGGTATGGTAGCCCAAAGCACCCTGTGGCTGTCAGGCACTTGAAATGTGGCCAGAGCAATTGAAGAAATGAATCTTTAGCCTAATTTTAGTAAACTTAAGTTTGCTGCAGGGAGCCCATGGCTCCTGCTTTGGGCAGTGCAGATCTAAACTCTCTTTGGTCCTGTGCCTCCTCTCCCATTCCTTTAAATGGAGACACTGCCTGATCTGCCCCAAAGTGTCCTAAACTTGCCAGTTGAATGTTTGTTGTATTTATGGTATGTTGAAGGCGCTTGTTAAAATGACTGTGTGATGGATTTGGGGAGGAGGGTTTTTACTGAGTTTACAGAATTGATCATCTGACTGCTTTTTGGCCAGCTGACTAATAAACATCGCTGTATATTTCCCTGAATGTAGTCTAAGACTTACTTTCTCCAAAGAGTACAACAGCAGAAAGGTAGTGAGAGGCCACCAGTATTTATCTGTGGAACCTAAAATTGCAACAGCCAATTAGACTGATCAGTTTGCAACATATATTCTTCTCCTGGAAATGTTTCTCAGACCTTTATAATCTGCAGTACTCTAGCAAACATTAGCAGAGGACAAAACAAAGGCTGTAAAAATGTTAATACAAAAATCCAGATAAGCTAGTTGCCCTCCCCTAACACTTTTTTTTTTTTAATGTGAGCTATGTCTATGGTACTTTTTAAAAATAATCACACACTTAACAAAATTTCTTATGTATAAAATTGTTCTTAATTTCTATGCTTGAATCTACATTTCATTGTCACAAAAAAACCCAACATTCTACAAAAGAATCCTGACTGCCAAGCATTCTACAGCTTAGAAAACCACAGATTGGGCACCTGGGTGGCTCAGTGGTTAGCATCTGCCTTCGGCTCAGGGCATGATCCTGTGGTCCTGGGATCGAGTCTCACAGCAGGCTCCCTTCTCTCTCTGCTTCTGTCTCTGCCTCTCTCTGTGTCTCTCATGAATAAATAAATAAATAAAATCTTAAAAAAAAAAAAAAAGGAAGAAAGAACCACAGATCAACTTGCTCCATATATAAGCTCCTTTCTGTTTAGTTTCCCAAAGTGCCTGGCATCATACGGGACCAAACAGCCACTTTGGTGAATATGTGACACATTTTTCTGCCATCTGAAAAGGATATTAGCGAACAAGACTATTTATCATTTGGTTGCTTGTCAGAAAAAGAGAAAACTGATGGTCTGTTTTTTCTAAAGATTTTATTTATTTACATGAGAGAGGGAGAGACTGCATGCGTGAGTGTGGGGAGGAGTAAAGGGAGAGGGAGAGACAGAGTGCAGAGCCTGATGTGGGGCTTGATGACACCATCCTGAGATCACGGTCTTAGCCAAAACCAAAAGTTGATGCTTCACCAACCAAGCCACCCAGGCTCCCCAAGAAAACTGATGGTTTACATGTTACTATTTTTCATTTTTTCTTACATCTGAATTTTTTTCTATCTTTCCGCATTTGTCATCATTAAAAAACTGCTCACAAGTTCTCAAAAAGTGGTGTTATTTATTAATTTAAGAGCTGAGTATTATGAAAATGAGACCACATTATTTATTAAACCTTCATGGAATTCACTTTACATAAACTTTGGCTCCTCATCATCTTTTTACATGATGGTGGATAATACTGGCATTGTCAAAGTTGTCTTCAGAGTGCTGCAAGTTTTGTCCTAAGGGGAAGAACTTCAGGAAACCAGTCACTGGGGGACATTTGTTTAGTCAGCAAAACCTTATATTGTTGCTTTCTGGGTTACTCTTCAGCCTCGACACAATTCATATTTATGCAATTGCATAGGAGGCTTCCTGGAATTCATAATTTGCACGTTCAGTGGTTCTTTGTAGGTACTCCCTCAGATCACAGCCCCTCTGCATTAAATGGTGGTTTTACCATTGACCAAGGGACAGACTGGAAGGTGAGACATTTGTGTCAGTTCACAGGGGATTTTTCTCCACACCATAGAGTTTGGAGATGGTTTAGAAAGCAGTTCCTCCTTAGGTGCCTATAAAGAAAGAGACTACTGGGGCACCTGGGTGGTTCAGTGGTTGAGATATGTCTTTGGCTCAGGTTGTGATCCCACATCAGGCTCACATAAATTTATAAATAAATAAATAAATAAATAAATAAATAAATAATTTTTAAAAGGTTTTATTTATTTATTCATGAGAGATCCCCCCCAACACACACACATACACACACACACAGAGGCAGAGGGAGAAGCAAGCTCCATGTAGGGAGCCCGATGTGGGACTCGATCCCGAGTCTCCAGGATCACGCCCTGGGTTGAAGGTAGTGCTAAACCGATGAGCAACCCAGGCTGCCCTTTTTTTTTTTTTTTTTTTTTAAAGAAAAGAAACAGACTACTTACATGTATGGGCTATATGCTTGAGTCATCTGCCAGGGGAAGGGGCAGAAGCAAAAGGGAATGGACAGGGACTTAATACAGAGATATTGGAAATCTCTTCTAGAGGCACTTGCCCCCTGTCATTCTTCCTCTCTGTTACCACGTTAGTGGATGTTTTTCATTTCAGGGGCTTTCTCATCATCCAGCACCATACAATGCACATCCTCTCAGACAGGGCTGGTGTTCTTATCAGATATGTGTGCAGTGGTCCTGCTGACTCCCCACACTTGTGGGACTTACAGATGATGACAGTACTGGCTCACTGATATGACAAGATGTTACTTTCTGATTAGCCCTTAGATTCTGGTGTTGAGTGCTTAAGCCTCATTCAGCTTCTTATCAACTGGTATTAGGCTTTGATACGAAACTGAAGATGGGCTAATCAAAAGCTGTCAGCCCACAGTGTGCTGCCTTGATAACTTCATTTATTTTTTTAAGATTTTTTTTTATTTATTCATGAGATACACACACAGAGAGAGAGAGAGAGAGAGAGAGAGAGAGGCAGAGTCACAGGCAGAAGGAGAAGCAGGCTCCATGCAGGGAACCCAACGTGGGACTCGATCCTGGGTCTCCAGGATCAGGCCCTGGGCCAAAGGTGGCGCTAAACTGCCGAGCCACCAGGCTGCCCAATAACTTCATTTATATTAAAGTAACACCGCCACCTTCTTCATTTCAATCATCAAAACTTTTGGTCTGAAAAAAAAAAAAAAAAAAAAAAAAAAAACTTTTGGTCTGAGCTGCAAGGAGGACTTCAATTATATAAGTGTCTGTCTTCCAGAGTATTTCTGAGATGAATGAACCTTCTCTTTTCAACAGAGTATAATAGCAGGTGGTACAGTTAATAGATCTAATAGCCAAAGTGGTTCATGAAAATCTTTATGTTTTCTCTGCCCCTGGTAAAATGGAATGATACTGAAACATTCTATTTTGATTCTTAAATTGGAAAGAAAAAAATCTAATGCATGATGAAGCATAACCCATTAGGCACTTTTGCTTGCTCTTGATTTACTTGTTAATACGGATTGATGGTAGAATTGGTCGGATTCTTACAAAAGTGGTTTAAAAAGCTTCAGAATCATATTTCCTAAACAGGATTTGCAAGGCTTTTAGTACTTTAAAAGGCAGAGTTGGAACCAAACTGAGCTGTCAGTTTTTTGTTTTTTCTTTTCTTTCAGGCAGATTTGAAATTGTTCATGGAATCAGACTGACCTTGGATTGCTCACATGAGCCCTGGCCGGTGCCTTCTAAAAAACAAGCACCATGCTCTTTTGTTATATTGCTAATATCGATCCCTCCTCCTCCCTGCTGCTTGCTTTCTCTAGAGATGCAGAAGAATATCTCTTGGCTTATCTCTTCGCAGGCCTGCTGATCGGTGCTGGCTGTGCCCTCTACCCCTTGGGCTGGGACAGTGAGGAGGTCCGGCAGACTTGTGGCTACGTCTCTGGCCAGTTTGACCTGGGTAAGTTTTTTTCATTGATGGTACTTCTTTTAGAGAAGAACCTTACCTGACCTTTCATAGAAGTGGAATGTGGAAGAGACATAAGGAAGAGAACCATACGGTGTATTGCAGCCAGTGGTCATGTGTCACAACACGCGTACCTTCGTTTACCTGTTTGTTCCGTGAAGTTATTAGCAACCTATTGTTTGCCTGGGCTGAGAGGAGTATTGTAGACACAAAGGTAAGAAATCGACCCTGCTCTGAACAGTTTATATTCGTTGATCAATTCATCCCAAATCATGTGTTTATTACTTATTGCACGTGCTAAAAATAATTCTGTGGAATTTACAGGCTGCATGAGGAGATAAAGCAAACAGACTCACCAAGAGCTGAGAAATCCAAAGCGATCTCACTCCAGAGTAATAATAGACAACTTTGTGGAGGGGCTGGGTCTTGAACACAGTGATACACGTGGGTTGTCGGGCAGTACACAGAAGCACCTGGCAAGTGAGAGTACCAAACAGCAAAAGCACCAGGGAGCAATCCAATCCGAAAAGTCCCTCTGGGAGACCTTGGTGATGCGGGAAGCAGGGAGAGATGTTATCGAGTAGTCAGAAGCTCACACACTGATGAAGGGAACCTCACAGACTTCAGTTTTCTGTGTACTAATCAGGAAATTTCGGATATTTTCACTTGTAGCTATAGTGTGTTCTACTCAGCAATCTAAAAAAAAAAGGTTGCATGGCACTACATGGTTTGCATCATTATAACTCCTACTAATTGATTTATTTTTCGCTTGATTGATAAACCTACATTTATTTAAACACTTCCTTATTTCTTTCTTGTTGGGTAATTCATCTATTCCAGTTTCTGTTATTTTAAGGCACATTATAATGAGAAATTTAATGAAAGTAAGTCTTTTCTTTATTGAATTATCTCCTGAGGACTTTTTTCCCTGGAATTGGTGTTACTACATCGAAGACTACTGCCAAGTGATAGCAAATACTTTCCCCTCATATAAGGACAGACAGATTAAGTTTTTGACCTGAAGTGTATAGTGAGTTATTAACTTAAAGATTCACGTTTTCCATTGAATACTTCATTCTAAGAAGAAATGTTTGAGGGAGTTGGTCTAATGTCAGTATTATATCCCAAATCATTTCCAAGTTTGGTGTTAGAACTTCTGTGAAAAAAACTTCTGTCAGACACTGAGAAACATGGACAGATGTGGTGCTGTATCAAAGTTCTGTGAATTTGAAAACAAAGCAATTTTTGTTTGACTCTGGATGACAAACACCCTGCTTCCCCGAAAATAATACTAGTTCTTTGGGTGGAGAAGCCAGTACATTTAATACCGCTGATTTGCATTGATTTGAAAAAGACAAGAGATGCCTGACTGCCCTTCTGCCCTCCTTGCCGAGGCTAAGGCTTTCCCGTTAGTTTTCCGTGTAGTGCATGATTGCCCTAAATGCGGAGAAGGGGAAAACGCTGGCACAAAACTGAGTGTCAGCTTGGTTTTTGTTTGTTTGCTTGTTTGTTTTTCTGTTTTTTGTTTTGCTTTGTTTTTGGAAAGCAGACTGTGCCCTGGGGAAATATTTTAACACAGTGTTTGGCATCTTTCTTTCTCTGGTGTTTGGGACATACTTGGCTGTTTCACACATGCCTCAACTTCACTATGATACTGTTCTTGATGATCTCTTACTATTGTGTGTTGCTATATTAATTAGCAGGTTATAATGAAACCTGTATCCTGTTTTCACAATTTTCATTATGACATCCCAATCGTTTATTGCATTGTGGATTAAAAATTTGAAATTCAAGCTTAAAAAAAAAGCTTGCCTCTCTACTGGTGGTAATAATTTCTTATGTTATTGAACTCACTAAACCATTTTAACAATTTAAAAATTATGGTGTTTTAATTTTTCCTGTTTATTTTTAAGTTTCTTTTAGTTGGGTGATGAGGGGAAAAAAAACAAAACTGACGTCATCTACAGATAAGATGAGTTCTAGGTCCTATAAAACCATCCTACAAAACTGCTTGTTTTCTCTCTAAAAAATTGTTGCCATTCTTCTGAACACTGATGAAGGCTGAACTTCAGTGAATGAATAAAGTCACAGAAAACAGGGCTAACTTGGTTGAGCCTAGGACTGGAGCTGGGAGCCCCAGCAGGCTCTTTAGGGGAGCGCTCTCAGTAAGGATGCCCTGGGGCCCCAGCTTTCCTGGCACGCGTGCTGGTGACCGCACGCACTCTGCCTGCGCCACTTGGAGAGCGGGAGCTCATTGCTGCCACCTCTCAAAGGAGACAGCGCGGGCAGCACACTTTCCTCTCAAAGGTCGGGAAATGTGAACGTTAAAATTCACGCTCTCCTTATTGTGGGTCGTAAGTCACTTTCTTGGCGTCCCGTTACTGAAATGTTACTTTCTCTAAAACACACCCTGAAAGAAAACATCGCTTTTCTTTTTCGCACGGAAGGGCATTTTAAGGAGCGCGTTCATTCAGTTACCCAGCGGCAGCCGGATGGCATCAGCAAGGCCACTGCCCTCAGGGAACTAAAGAACCGGCAAGGCAGCCAGATGTCCAAGAAACAACATCCACAGGCTGGGCGCTAGAACTGAAGAATGTCAGGCATTGCACCGGACAGTGTGGCTGCCTTGCCAGTATTGTTTCCTTCTGGTTGGTCATTCTAAGCCAGAGGCCGCGAAACGTCTCTTTGAAGAGCGGGCCAGGGACTGTTTTCAGCTTTTGGAGCTATGTGGTCTCTGTTGCAACTCTTCAGTTCTGCAGTGGTAGCAGGAGAAACGCTCCATGAATAAATGGGTGTGACTGAGTTCCCTAAAATTTTGTTTACAAAAACAGGTGGTGGGGCTATTGGCGGAGGACGCCCGATTTCCACCAAAGCATACCCCCGATGCTCCAGAAACAAGTTCTTTTCAGATATGCTCATTTGTTGATCCCTTCAGCCACGGGGACAGCCAGTCTGGACCTAGGGCAGAGACTAGACTGAGCAGCCACATCCAGTTATCCTGGGATGCTGTATACATGCTATACCTTCCTCCTTGTGCCGTGTTGTGAATGGGTGGCAAACTCTCTAAATTAAACTTGGTCGTCTTACTTCTTAACACTAGCTTGGGATGAGAAGACTTAAGCCCATTTGGACCAGTGATTACTAAGGAGTTGTGTCCAGAGACTTTTGGGGAAAAGGGGAATCACATACCTAAGGGGAAGGCACCTTCTGGTGCCATGATCCCCCTTCCTCCGGCAGCTGCCTCTGACGGGTAGAATGGCAGGAGGGAGCAGCCTCCAGGGATAGGGCTGGGTAGAGCAACCAGCTGAGGCTCAGCCACCTGGTGAAGCAGACCTTGCCTAAGAATTTTCAACCTTGCTGAGACATAGTAATTCATTTCCTTGTTGGGTAATGTTACAGGCATCTCTTCTACCAGCAGCTAAATGCAGCCTGACTGCTATTTTATTTAGTTGCTGTATCACAGTTCAAGGGGACTTGACCTCCTCTGAGGGCTTCCTAAGGAAGTATTATTTTTAGCTGAGCCTTCAAGCCTGTAAAGGGTTTAGGTAGATAAAGGGTGAGTATGATTGTGTTTTAGGTTGCATGGTGGGCAGGAACGAGAACCAGGAAAGAGCCCAAGTAGGAGGAGGTAGGCCATACTGGAGGAGGTAGAAATGCTGGCTGGGAAAGGAATGTAGGAAGGGCCTCCCAGGGGAAGAATATTTAAACTGAGTCCAAACACATAAGTAGTAGTGAGGCAAGAAACAGATTTCATAGAAACTCACGTTTGTGGTTTCAATGTACTGTGGTAGGAATCTAATAGAATCTAGTTTTTAAAATGCCGTTTTCCTTAGCCAGGAGATTTGGGGAGACTTTTTTTATGTGTGCCTTGAAAACAATTTTATAAGGCTATTGATTATTTCTCAATCATGTTACTGTTACAAAGTGCAAAGCTTTGAAGCAATTTCAAAAAAAATACTCACTTTTACAAATCCAAGATGGTTACTGTTTACCTTTGGATCATTCTTATTTATGAAGAAGCCAGGAGCATGTTTGAATACACGTATTTTTAAACCAGGGAAATGAGTACAAGCAAGCTGCATAATGAATTCCTAAATTACCCAACCAAAATTGTACAGCTTGCCTTGACAGTAGCTTTCAACCTTCAGCATTAAAATCAGAGGCAGACTTGTCTCATTTGTGTTTTAAACAAGTATCCCAGGTGACTCAGGTGCAAGGGATCAGCAGCCAGACTTTGAAACAAAATTACCTAATTTATATAGAAAATGATTTTTTAAAAAATTATTTGAGTTGACATACAATGTTACATTAGTTTCAGGTGTACAAGATAGTAATTCAACATCTCTATATATAATGCTGTGCTCACCAGGAGTGTAGTTACCATCTGTCACCATACAACACTGTTACAGCGTCATGACTATAATCTCTATGCTGTGCCTTTTATTCCCACGTCTTATTCATCCCATAATTGGAAGATGTACCTCCCACTCCTAACCACCCCTTTTGCCCATCCCCAAATCCCCTCCCCTCTGACAACCATCACTTTGTGCTCTGTAGACAGTTATTTTTTGTGGTTGCTAGAATTTAATTTAACATTCATTTTGTTTTATATAAATCAAGGAGCCTTAGCTTTAGGTTACAAAGATCTGATTCCAACTAGATGAAACAAAGAAGATATTTACAGTCTTTTATTATAGGAAGGCCAGAGCTAAGGTGAGCTGCAGACTTGACTGATCCAGGGGCTCATAAATGTTGTCCAGGGCCCAGGTTTTTCCTGAACCAGAGACCTTCCACTTACAGATTCTTCTTCAACCCTGGCCCCACCATAGTAAGTTTGGCTCCATCTTGAGGCTAGTTTTCTTCTCATAGATGATTGCATTTGGCGCTCGTAGCTTGTTCATGTCAAATAAGAGAGGGTGTTTTCCCCTGGTCCCAGTATTGGAATAAACGTCTCACTCCCCAGTCTAATTGGACCAACTTGGATGAATTGCTGCTGTCAGGGGAAGCCATGTACAAATTGGCTTCTTATGGTGGAGCATGGATGTGTTCAGAGTTTAATAGAAGCCCATCTTACTGAGAAGCAGTGGCATTTGTAAGTGGAAGATAAGGCTAAGAACAGAAAAAACATCTCTCTCTCTCTCGCTTCTCTCTTTTGTTATTGGCCTTGCTGCCCTGTGCTCCTTCCATCATGAAGCCTGTGGTTGTAGGCTAAGGGTCAGTAATAGCTTATGCTGTGCAAGTGTTAACAATGCTAAATTTATTTATTGCTTTTTAAGAGAACAAAACAATACAAATGATAAGAATTATATGTAGTATATAGCACAGTATCTTCACATAATAAAAATCTAGTAGATATTTGCTGTTATCATTCACGTTATTTGTACAGGACCATTTTTGATAAATATTTGTTGATTCATCTTTTTTCTTCCCTTTACATTTCATAACAGTAAGTTTGGATTTACACATTAAACATAAGGTCTTTATAATCAGGTTGTCCAATTGATTTAATTCATGCCTCAGAGATATTCTCATCCATCCAACTTTTCTAATTATATCCTTATGATCAAAAGTAGTGTTTCAACTAATTTGCCTTGCTAATTTGCCAAGTAAATTTGAGTAATTATTGCTTTCATTTTTGCTATTTAATTTGATTAAGAAGCCATCATGTTTCCTGTTCTTGAAATTATGCTCATGGCTTCTCAAGAACAGTACCATAAACTCTGCAACTCAGAGCCTCTCAGTGTTGAAAAAGATGAGAGTCTGTTTCTTCCAAATTTTCAATCCAGTGAAGAAATCTCTTCTACTCTAATCTGTGACCTTGTCACATGTCTTTGGACAAATCTCTTTGACTCCTGATTCATGTTTTCTCTCCTTTCAAATCTAATTTGTCCAGGTTGCTAGAAGCCATTTGGAAGGTCCAAGAGGAGACTGTGTTCCCTCATGTAGCATGCTAGTGCAGGAGGATGACAGGAAAATGGAGAGGCCGCTGGGCACTAAACCAAGCCCCAAACTGAGTAGGCCCATGGGGACTCAGGGGAACACTCTGGAATGTGACTGTGACTCCAGGTGATGTTGGAAAGTTCCTGAGGCAGAGGAAGCTCCATGTGGCCAGTAATGAACTTATGGAGCAGCATCCAGGCACCTGCAAGGGAAAAACAATCATCTGTGCTGGTTGCTCAGCCTTCTTAGGGGCCTCTTTTCATGAAAAGAAGAGTTTTCTGCATTCATTCTAGAAAGTGAGAAGAACCAATTCAATTCAGGGCCGCGAATACCAGTGGGACCATGACAACAAGAGTAGACCATGCACATATCCACTTTGAATTATAGCTTAGTAAATGCCTCTAGTTTTGCTTTAGGAAAAGTACCCCTTCTGTATAATCATAGATCCAACTCCGTCTGCTTCCCTAAACACATCTTTGTAGGTTTCAGATGAACCCATGGGACAGGAATTTTGCAACTTCAGTGTCTATCTCAGTGTTTGGCCCAGAGAAGTACTCAACAGATTTATTATTCAAGAGATATTTATTAAGCATATTTTTGACACATACTTAGGATGAAATCATGAATTAAGATAAACATGATTCTTATGCATGTCACATATCTGCCATCTACGGAATGGTTTAAAGAAGGGAGAAAGGGAAGGTGTGGGATGGAGGGAGGAGAGAGGAGAAAAAGAAACAAGAAAAGGAAAGAGAATGAAAGGGAAGGAAGGAAGAAATTCTATCGCTAATTTTTGACCTCTAAAAAGGAAGCCACCATTTATGCTTCTGTAGATACTTGGCCAGGATATCCGGTGAGAATTATGGCATTACTTTCTAAAGGAATATGGCTTAACCATCTCCCAGAAAAAAAAAAAAAAATCAAGTTCAGGGTCATCATTTAAAGAACAAAATGCCCTGATAGAGGAAAAAGAAATAGCTCTAAATTTTTTCCATCTATATCTTTTTTCGTTTGGTTATTTCAGAGCAGGATCATCCTCAAACCTGTATTAAGCCTTCTTAAAACCTAATTCAGTGGCTTATAGTGATGTGCAGCAGTGGAACTCAGTGATTGTAGAAAAAGATAATTCTCCTTAAAAACCTGTGGGAAATCATATTTCTTAAGATATGGCCATCACACTATTGAGAAGAATAGGATGGTCTCCCTTTTAAAGATTATTAATTGTTTCAATGTTATCCCCTTTGTAAAAACAAAACAAAAAAGATACACCTGAATGGCATGCTATTTTAGATATAGTGTATTTAAGGAATTTAGGAAATTAAACTGGCCATTCTAATTATTCTTTTGTATTAGGTGCTCTTAACTATCTCTTAGTATGTTCCACTCAGATATTAATCTGGCAATAGAAAAGCACGAATTTAACTGTTTTTGATGTTTTGGATCCTCTCTCAGGAATGAACTTTGTTCCCCTTACTCTATCAATGATGTCTCTAAGAAAGAAAGAGCAATTAACGTAAATCAGCTATATGAACATCATCTTGAATAAATCTGCAGATTTTATTAAAATGTCTTAGTAGTTAAGGATTTGGAGAATAATCTGCTAATTAGGAAGAAGAGCCTATCCCCTCCTATCATACCGAAGTGCACCCCTTTCGATAATGTAATTAATGCAGCCCACTTGAGAAGTCAGTCCCCTACTTGCTCCCTGCCCTCAAAGGGATTATAGTTGAGAGATTTGTCACAGATTTCTTAGAACATTCTCTTATTAAATAGGAACACTGAAGAAAGACCTTCCAGTGTTGTTGCTGGGAGATTTGTCTACATGAATGTTAGAGTTCTTTCAAATCTTGATGTTATGGTTCTTAATCTCAGGAGAAATATTTCTGCCCCAGAATTGAGAACTCATGTGTTTTGTAACCTGTGTATTTTTGCCTCTGTTAGTGGGTCTTCTGTTAAGAAATGGCTACATGTAAGCATTATTGATTAACAACGCATCAAAAGTGTTTTAGAATAAGACCAAAAACACAACAAAGTCATCAAAAGGCTCAACTGACTTCTAATCTGATTTTTAACCTGTTGGAATGTTGACAAAAACTAATTAATGTAGAGAATTTGTAGAGCAAAACTAATTTATGAGATCTTTTCATGAAATTCCATGTGAATGGATTATTCCAGAGTAATGAATTTCCCCCCTCAAAGGAATAGTTAATGGGAAAAGCGCGGACTGGTTTCAATCCCAGTTTCACTCTCTTCTAGCTGGTTGATTCTGGACAGGTTTGGCCTCTCAGAATTTCTCTAAAAGGGAATGACAATCCCTATTTCACAGGCCCGTTGAAAGGATTAAATGTGATGAGAGTGCAAGGCCCTTTAAACATGGAAGACCTACAGTAACCATTAGTTCTTCCTTCCTGCCTGAAAGGTCAACATATTTCCTATTTTAATCATGTTGAAACAGTTTGAGGATGTAGATGTATCATAGCCAGAATCCTTCATTTAGCCAGAATACATGAAACATAAAAAAGTCTTTAAAAGTCTTTAAAAAAATCATTAGCGATTGTGGTCTCATGACTCAGATGGAGTCATAACTAAGAGTCATGGGCCTTTGTAGAATGATTTAACTTTACACTAAATAACCAAATAACCAAGAGTGAAAAAATTGAGTTCTTTCTAGCTTTTTGTTGTTTTGCGAAAGTTTTATGTCCCACTGTCAGCAATTATTCACTGCAGTTATTAATCATGGATTTCTCTCATTTCTTCACATCTGGTTTGTATGCTTTCTAAATCATAATAAACCACCTTTAAATCATGCTTTTCAAGGAATACAGTCCAGGGCACCTGGGTGGTTCAGTTGGTTATGCATCCAACTCTTGGTTTAGGCTCAGGTCCTGATCTCAGGGTTGCAAGATGGAGCCCTATACTGGGCTCTGTGTTCAGTGCAGAATTGACTTAAGATACTCTCAACCTCTGCCCCTCCACCTGGTGCTCTCCTGTTTTCTCTGAACACAGTTCAGCTCTATTGCTGTGCACCATATATCTTTGAAGTACTGATTTTTGTATGCTCTGGGCAGTTTTATTTTTCCTTATTTCCTGATTTGGGGTCATGTTTTGGATAGCCAAGAATATCAGCTACATGATATCTGGATAGTAAGCTACTTTGGTTTGGCAACTGGATATTTTGATGACACTGGTAAATGAGTTCAGTGTTTCAATAAGCCTTGTTCTGGGGATTGATATATTCAGATCATTCGAGGGTCCAAAGTCCATTAATAGGCTTCAGAGATTTCTGACCCCACTGAAATTATGTGCAAATTTTATATGGCTATGTGTACATGTTGTTTTCTGGAGAATTTATTCAAAGCTTTCATACAGTATTCAAATACGTTCCTGACACCTGAAGACTTAGAATCTCTGCTAAACCACATTTGGAAGTGTGACATTAGGAAGCTGAGAAACTTGATCTCTAGACTTTCCCTGCCAAACAATCCTCAAATATCACACACACACACACACACACACACACACACACACACATCCCATCCCAGGAAACTAGAGAGCCACTGAACCCTTTTGACTTGATTTCATTACCTGTGGAGGTGTTTGTCAGAGGGATGTTGTAGGGGAAACATCGTACTTACAGTAAGCATTATTGCAAATAGATGCTCCCATATACCAATTCTACTTTGAAATCATATTGTAAAAATGAGTGTTCAACCTTCCTAGTGAATTGAATATGTTTCCACTTAGACTGCTAGTCCGTTTCATTGGTGCCATTATCAGGAGACAGCTCTTCGGCGTGTCCCAAGAGCTTTTGGTTCTGAACTATCTTGTCAAAGATGTTTGTATAATGAGCAGCCTTGGAAGGTATTGAATCGTTCTGGAGCAGAGGACAAGTTTGTTTCTTGTTTAGTGTAATGAAGATAATGTCTCCCTCTGGGGCAAAATTTGGGCAGATTTGTTTGCAGCCTATTTTAAGAAATTGGGGTTCCCTAAGCATGGGATTCCTCAACTGTGGCCCAAACTCACTGAGTTTGCCACATCAGCCCCCGTGCAATGTGGGAGGCAAGGGGATGGGTGCAAATGTGAAGCTCAAGCTGCTTCCTGTGCTGTGAGTGATGTACACCTCCATCTCTGACTTGGGAGTCTCCTGGCTTTTCTAGCATCTGTGAAATTGTGGCAGTTTAATTTGCTAGCTTGCAAGTAGAGTAAAATCTCAGACTCTTGATAGTTCTTGACATCACTGTTATAATGCCTGTGATTCGTTTGAAAATGCTTTGGGATAAAAAGAGTGAGATGTGTATCAGCTAGGAGAAGTCACTACTCAGGTGCATCCTCCAGAACAGATACTCAGGGCTGCTAGCACAGTGCTCTGTTATCCGTATCTCAACCAAAACCAGAAGCTTTGCTATTAGTGTAGCAATATCAGAAATGGATTTTTATTGGTGGAGTTAATATCTTACTAATTAACATGATAAATGTTAAAAATGGGTTTCTACCAATGAGATTAAAGACATTCAGGATTGTGGATTAACCCAAAGAGTTAAAGATACCCCCTATCCTTGTGTGAAGGGATGGAAACATCCATCCAGGCATACAGCCATTATTCTAAGTCCCAGTGATATGAAAAATATGTAGCAGCCAATTTTTCGTAGGCTCTAACCAATCCAAACTAAAACACATCCTGGCCACAGCACTAGAGCAGACTCCCTAGGGACCCTGCTCTGCCAGGCACTAACTCTTTGGTTGCTGGAACATGAGGCAAGCATTCTCTAGAGTTCTCAGAGACAGAGAAAGGACACTTGGGGAACTTGGAGAAGTGGATGTTTACCCACTAGTACCCAGAGGGACATATTTTAGGATTTTTAACAACTGGTACAGCTTCACTAAAGCATTCCAGCTATGTGTTTGCTGCCCTTAGGAATGGCAGCCAAGGCTTGATCATCCCTAAAAAGCTCAATTTCCAGTATTTATGTGGAGGATTTCTGGTTCTTTGTTGCCAAAGGGAATCAAATCCTGCCCTAAAACATCGCTCCAGTGGTTCCCTCATGCAAAGTGGTATTTCCAAACACTTAAAGGATAGAGAGCTAACTAGGCTTTGACTAGCTTCCAGAAAAGGCTGATGACCTGATTTGTGTCTGCTTTTTGATAACTGTTTCTTGAACATCTCTGTGTAGCAGCATTTGGTCTGAGACTTGTTTTCATTCTAAACTGGAAATGAGGTTGTAGGAGAGTGGTTACCAGACACCATCCCTCACACTTTTTCAACATTTGCTGTAATTTACCAGAAAGTCTCAAGGTTGTGCTTGACCAAATTGGATTAGGCTTGTCCCCAAGCAGCCACCTGACACATAAGGAGGGATCATCCAGGAAAACCTCTTAGATGGAGGGCAGAACCAAGCTCAAAGCCATGCTTGCTGCAGCCCATTTCCATTTAACTGGATATAGAGAGGCTATTCAGAGGCAGCTTGATGGCAAGGGAAGCCTGACCAACAGAGGAGGGCAGATAAAATGCTATCAGAATGGAGTGCGGCAACTCTTCATGTGGATTTGCTGGAAAATTGGCCAGCAGCTGCAGGCTACACTGAAGACTAGCAATCAGAGAGAGTCTAGGTCCTTTCACACTATCTTTTGGGGCCATTTATGAGTCAGAGGAGCTGAATTTCAGGTCATTCCGGCCTTTATAAACAGCAGCGATAGACAGAAACTAAAGGATACTCTGTCACCATATGCTGAATAAACACCACTGGTGACCTCAGCCTCCCCCCACATGGAGAGCAGATTCTGTGTCAGTTGACAGCATGATCACAAAGGCCACCAGTGTACATTGTGTATCTAGAGCCAATGTGTGCACCTTATCACCTTAACGATGGCATTATCTCTAGTGAAACTTTCAGGATGGATTTGGTGCTAAGAGCAGAGATTAATAACAAAGATTAATAAAATTAAGTCTCTGTGCTAAAGAGACTCAGATGGCCAGGCAGGACGGAGGGAAAACCATTTTTTTATGTATAAATCTTGCAAATGTTTATCTTAACAAAATTATTTACCGGGACGCAGAACAGAGGTCCATTTGATTGGTGTGATCATAAGAATTCAGATACACTTACCCTATATTATGACACTTAAGCTGAAATTCGATTATATTTCTAGAAGCACCAGGGTCGTTATTTTCTTTAACATCCCTTTGTGGCACAGGCCTGCTACATAGGCAGAGCATATTTGCGACCTGTTTCACAGTTAAATGGTTTTTACCAGAATTCAGGATGGGGTGATGCAGGACCTTGAATCAGTGCAGAGGTTAAGAGGAAGGACCCAGAATGGATCTGATGGGCAGGAAAAACAATAAACAGGCTCAGTGTGGTAGGATCAGGAAACACGCCTGACAGTCTTGGTGTGAGAGGAAGTGAAGCCACCTTTCCTGTGCAAAATCACCCGAATGTCTATTATTTTGATCTTCCAGGATTGTTTCTCTGATTAACCCATCTCTACTCTGTTTTCTACCTCCACATAACACAGCTCCTTTTTTGTTACACTGTGCCAAAATGTATGTAACATAAAATTTATCATTTCAACCATTTCTAAGTGTGCAACTCAATGGCATTAAGTACATTCACAATGTGCAACCATCATCACTATTTCCTATTTCCAGAACTCTTCCATCATCCTAAACAGCATCTATATCCAGTAAACAATAACTCTCCATTATCTCTAACTGCCAGATCCTAGTAACCACCGTTCTATGAATTTGCCTATTCAAAGTACCTCACATACATGGAATCCTACAGTATTTGTCCTTTTGTATCTGCCTTCTTTCACTTAGCATGATATCTTCAGAGCTCATCCATGTTGTAGTGTGTGGCCAAATTTCATTCCTTTTTTAGGCCTGAATAATACTCCATTAAATGGGTACACAACATTCTGTCTATCTGTTCATTTTTTATCTAGAGATTTAGAGTTGTTTTCACACTGAGGATTTATTTATATTGACACAAAGTACATCTGTTCCACTGGTTTGTTGGTAAAAGAGATTGTTGGTGTATCCCCCCCTCCCCCAACGTTATAATTATTTGCTTTGGCTTTGTGAATTTGACTTTAAAGTACAGGTAGGTAATGATGTGGTGGACATACTTATTACCCAGATAGTCCAGGACTAAATTTTTGGTTAAGAATAACCCAGCATCAGCACCCTGCTTTAGATTGGAACCTGGAAATTCAAAATTCTAAACAAAGAGAAAGCTCTCCTACTGAAGAAAACACATTCAAGAGACCAGGGAAGGGGACTTTTGTCTCCCGAGCTACAGTATCCTCATTGGCAAAATACAGGAGATGACCGATGTCAAGGGTGTGAGCATGCCGCGCGACAAATCCATCCTGCTTGTTTTTCAGTAACTTTTATTGGAACGCAGGCATGCTTGAGTGCTTACTTGGTGTCTCTGGCTGCTTTTGACCTAAAAGATTTACTACCTGGCCCTTCCCAGAAAAAGGTTTTCAACCCTTGCCTTAGATGGTCCTTCTCTAATGTCCCTTTGCTCTAAAATCTGTAATGCTGCGATATGCTAGGCGGGAAGAGGAGGAGGGAAGAAAAGATAAAGTCACGAGGACACAGCAACGGAGGTGTGATGCACTGGTTCTTGACAAGGCTTCGAATGTAGAAAAGCCTCTGCCCTTGAGGCTCTGCCTCTGAGCTCTGCCTCTGAGTTCCTTGCTCCTGACCCTGCGTCCTCCTGCCATGTCCTTCTGTCTCAAGCACTCACAGCCTGACTTGCCAGGGATGACTTTGATGGTACATAAACTTTCTGTGGGTTTTTCTTATGGAGCATATGCTTTGCTCATGTAAAATCTGTATATCGGCTGGATTTCAGTGGGAAGTGTTGTTTCCCATGGCGAACCATATACAACCTCTAGCCTGGAGGCACTTTGTGGATGAAAAGGCATCAGGCATCAGTGCCGCTCTGGTCTTGGCCTGGTACGTCCTGGAGCAGATGGAGTTGGTGCTCCACTTCCTCCTCACCTGGACACCTGTATTCTGCACACTAGGCCCTTCATTTAACATTTCATACTATTTTATGATACAAAAGCTTTAATTCAAATGTTTAAAAGAACAAGTGGCTAAAATGATACCTTGTATGACTGAAAAGAGAAGAATGCTCAATCTTGGTTGTGGGGTAAAAAACGGAGAAATAAAACTTACCCATAACATATCTCCTTAGATATGATGCTGTTATGGGCTCTTTGTAGATGCCTATCTTATCTTTTTCAGAGAGTAAATCCCTATTCCCTTTGACACACATGGTGGTGAAAATCCTTACTAATGCCATGGCTTAAGTATCTCAGTTCTTACCAATGGACATGTCTGCATTTTATCTTTTGTGTGTGTGTGTTGGTGGGGGGGGGGCCTTCAGCTTCTGATTCGGTTATTTATTTATTTATTTACATTTTATATTCTGATTATTAACATCCTGATTAACTCTGTGGAGAAAGTAGTGTAAACAAAGAAGATAGAAGGATCTGTTAAGACATTTCTTGCCTCCTCTTTTTTGTTTAAGTGACTCCAGTGCTCAGAGCTAGATCATTATTCAATGAGGCATGTTCTGTGTTTGGGGGAAGAGATATCATTCAATTTCCAGAGAGTTCAGGTCCTACTATTCAGTATCCTGAACCTGGGAATGAGGGAGATAACAGGTGGATACAGTCAGCCTACTCTATTTGAGTCAAAAGCCACAGTCCTTGAAGAGAAACACAGTGCCCACCCACTGTGGTACTGCTCTGGAATTTGAGGTGTCAACATGGCCACCCCTTGCTAGGATGTTTTGGGACATTCAGTGCTTAGGATTTAAGGGATTCTCACATTACACATACCTCCCCATTATCTATTTTTGGGGAAGTACTAACAGGGTGTGTGCGTGCCCCAGATCTGCTTGCAGAAACCATAGAGCACATCCCCATGGGGTACACAGAATATATAACTGGGGCCCTGATCGCCTGGGTAGCGCTGTCCAACTCTTGGTTTCCATTCAGGTCATAATCTCAGGGTGGTGAGATGGAGCCCCACGTCAGGCTCTGTGCTCAGTGGGGAGTCTGCTGGAGATTTTCTCTCTCTCTCTCTCTCTCTCTCCCTCTGCCCCTCCTGCTCATTCTCTTTCTCTCAAATAAATGCATAAATCTGTAAATAAATAAATAAATAAATAAATAAATAAATAAATCCCTGCAGCTGTATACAGGACAGCCCTGATAAGCAATGTGAGTTTATACTTCGAGTGATGAACAGATGGACTACAAGTATGGGAGCTTGAGAAAGAGGCATACTTTCTGTACTTCTTCTGCAGTCTTTTTTTTTTTTTTTTTTAGATTTTATTTATTTATTCATGAGAGACACAGAGAGAGAGGGGCAGAGACACAGGCAGAGGGAGAAGCAGGCTCCATGCAGGGAGCCCGACAGGAGACTCAATCCTGGGTCTGCAGGATCAGGCCCTGAGCTGAAGGCGGTGCTAAACCGCTGAGCCACCCGGGCTGCCCTTCCTCAGTCTTTTTATTTCTCCGTTTTTTACCCCCACAACCAAGATTGAGCATTCTTCTCTTTTCAGTCATACAAGGTATCATTTTAGCCACTTGTTCTTTTAAACATTTGAATTAAAGCTTTTGTATGTTTTAGGCGGAAGGTTTGAAACTTGTTTCTTTTTTCACCAGTGACACCTTTGTTGGGTCACTCACAAAGGAGCAAATGGAATGGGTCCTGTGACAGATTCTTTTTGTTCTTGATTGTTTTGGGAGTTTTGTTGTTGTTGTTGTTAATGTGTATGCAGACAAGATGGTCTGAATATGAAGAGACATGAAGGAATTTATTCAAGAGAAGCAAGACATATCAAACTTCTGGGCGGGTTTTTAAGAGGACAAAAATCTTTGTCTCTCCTCTGATCCTTCCACCTGCCAGCCCTCATTATTTATATGGCAAACAGGATGAAATTGAAAATGTCTGCTTCTTTTCTACATGGGCTGTGCATTTGTATCTTAACATAGTGAAAATTTTAAAATATCAGAGAGGAAAGATATTCTCCTTTGATAAATGCAGTCAGTGGTTTTATTATATCTGAACTCGGGCCCTTGTGGCCACAAGTCTGGGAACATAGCAGTGATCAGTAAAGAAAGAAAGAAGCTGGGAAGAGGTGGAGCTCGGGTTCAAATGCAGAGCCCAGGAAGGAAGGCCAGGCACACATGGAGTTGTGTGTCAGATCACATCAGTGAGAGGATGGGACTGCTGAGCTACCATGTTTTGTGTTGTGCTACAGCAACAGTGTAAGCAGTGGGTGGCACTGTGGCCACATCTCTGCATAGGGGTGAGGATGGCATGATGGCTCCTGCCAGCCTGCTGAGGGCTTACTGACAGCACCCCAAGAAGGGTCTAAACACACAGCTTGGGGCATGTTCATAGCCAGGTTCACATCGAGGAAGAATCAGTTATCCACATTGTCTAGAAGAGATGGGGTTGCCCAGAGAGTGCTGGTTTGGTTCTGTCACCTCAGGAATTGGGTACCAAGTTAGTCAAAGGTAGGCCTTTAATAACTAGAATTGTGCAAGGTGGACACAGGGACGTGGAGTCTTCTAAGGAGACCCACGAATTCAAAGGAGTAAAATATATTTCTTGTTGGCGTGTAAGTTCTAACAAAGACAAGTACTATCTAACAAACGGGGAAAATGCATTTGATGTAGAACACCCTACTACCTTATCTGAGCACAGGAGAAAGTTCTGGGATCAGAGTCTGACCCAAGTTCAAGTTGAAGCTTCACCATTTACCTGAGATACTAAATAAATTACTTACCTTGTATGGAACTCCATTTCTACATCCTCACAGTGGGAAGAACTCTGGGAAAATACATACAGATTTGCTTCTCTGATTTCTGGAAAGCATCAGAGGCAAAAATGATGAAGTGAGATGACACCTGGCTCGCAATCTGTATACGTGACGAGTTAACACTCGTTATTAACTTCAGATTCCTCTTCTCAGCCCAAGTACTGTGTCTGATACTCATTCATGCCATGAACATATATTGATCATCCGCTGTGGCCTGGGCATTGTACTGAGCACCAAGCTACCAGAGTAGAGGAGGCGTGGTGGCCCATAGTAGGTTCTGTAATGTTAATGACACCAATTATTGCGGCAGATGTTAAACTGCCATTTCCTCCAAAGATGAAAAGACCTCTGGAATTCCATTGTTAACTAACAGTGAGGCTGGATTCTTTCTACTTTTTCTTCTGTCTCTATTCCTGACCAAAGCTGGACAAAAAGAAATGAACTTGAGCCTCTCCGAAAACACCAGACACACCTCTCGCACCCCATCTCCTCGGGGCTGCCCTGGAACGCCGCCACAGCATCTTTTCCTATTGACTTAGCAGGTGGCTGTGGTTTGCTGCCTTCTGCCCATTAACCTCTGTTCTATCTGTCAAGAATAGTATTCCCCATTGTTGAAAGCAGCAATTTGCCAACCAAGCAAGCTTGGAGTCCTGTCTGATGGAGCATTACACAGAGCAAAAGGGAGAGTTTAAACAGATTTGCTTCTCTAATTTCCTGAAAGGATCACAGACAGAACTTGCCCTCTAGTAAAATGCTTTTTGTTTGCATTATCATAACAAGCATTTATTGCCACGGCTTGGGGAGAGGGAGGAGGAGCTTGGAAGAAAGGTCCTGCATTTCCTGGTTTCATTTAGTCCTGTTACTACTCAGGGATTATCATGCTGTTTAAAACATATAAACTTTCCTGATAGCCTACTGTACTCAAAAAGACTTTTTCCTCTTATTATTGTAAAACATGGTGCTAATTTCTTACATTGAGCATGGGGGTTTTAACAATGAAATCATGCTCAAAGAGGAAAAAAAATCTACTTTTCTTTTTCCTCTGGAGAAATTCAAGGTACAGTGTGTCCAGAGTGCAAGCTGGAAAATCTCAGAACTCTCATGAACTCTAGATATTTTGTGTTTATATTTATGTTTCATGAAAAAAAAATCCCTCTGTATCTGGTCAATTTCATCCAACTGAACTTATACAAAATATATGTGTAGAATATACAAGGGATAGTTTCAAAATAAAGCAAGTGATGTGAGTGACTTGAGAATCAGTCTTACTAGAACATAAACCTTGTTAGACCAACGACCCTGTCTTGTTTACTGCTGAGTCTCTGGCTCCTGTAACATTGCAACACATACAGTGGGTGCTCAGGATTTATTGACAAATGTTGAGTAGCTTTGTTGTGCCCAAGATTGCGAATCCGAGAAACCACCAAGGAGCCGACCCCGATGCAAACACACGAGGGTTGATTTACAAGCTCGAGCTTGGGTCCAAGTACACCCGACACAGCGGAGCAGGGACTTGGACCCCGAGGTGGGTTTTAGCTTAGTTTTAAGGGCTGGTCTGGGGACCTCCAGAAGGGCTGGAGCAATTCCTCAAGTTCTGTTTACAT
Source organism: Canis lupus dingo (assembly GCF_003254725.2). NCBI lineage: Eukaryota > Metazoa > Chordata > Mammalia > Carnivora > Canidae > Canis > Canis lupus. Next base: position 1,739,978 of record NC_064267.1, read on the forward strand.
TTTGATATGGGGCCTTCAAGGGCATGGAGCTCTGTTCTCATTCTAATCGGGGCTTCCTGCCCTTGGCTTTGGCTCAGTTTTTATTCTATTCTGGGGCATTCTAGGACATTAAGCTGTAAACTTTTGTTTTTTTCCTGTAACTGAAGTAATGTAAATTTCAGCTCTTCTTCGCAGGGGCCTGGGATGGCTGGACGTGTGCTAACGCTGAACTTAAAGTGGAATGGCCTCAATTTTCTCGGCCTCCACAGCTTACATTTCTATCTACTAGTACAGGTGAAAATTCTGGAGAGATCAAACTCTGGAGATGTTCATACCCAGCCCCATCTCTTGCTTACACCCCAAGTGGCATTATTTCTTTCTTGAGCAATACTTGAACAAGAGCTAAATTTGCCCATATTTCTCCATTTCTCAGTCCCCAAGTGCAGGTACACTCTTCTCTGCCCTCTCCCATTTCTACTTGGCTGGCGCCTGCTCTTTTTCCAGTCTCAATATATATTTCATTTCTAATTTAAGGTTCGATTTCACTGACCACACTCTAAAGATCCCTTGTGATTTGCTGTCTTGGCATCCTGAAATTTTTTTCTTAAAAGCACATGCCTTGATTATCATTATATAATTATCTGCATAATTATTGTTTAGTACTTCCTTGACTAGACAGAACTCCTTGATAGCAGGGACTGCTTTTATCTTGTTTGCAACAAAATCCCCAGCACCCAGTGATTCCTGTCAGGTTTAATCCGATCGGTAGTGAAATGGAATAGAGAGTCAAGGCAAAAGTTGGTCAAAACAGGCTTTTAATGGGCCGCGCTCGTGGGCGAGGTTCCACGGCCCACAGGGGAGGGAGAGAGCGGGAGTCGCGGGCCAGGAAAACCGCAGGGGAGTCTATAAAGAGTTTTCTGTGGGAAGATAGGGGTAGGCTGCAAGGCGGCATTATTGGGAGGTTGCTGGCCTGGGGTCCGCCGTTTTGAGGTCCCCAGTCTCGCCAGCCCAACAATTCCTAGTCAAAATAGACACTTAATAAATATTTGTTGAATCAATGAGCGAATTGAGGGAGAAAGGAAGAATGGGAGAAAGGGAATCAAGAGTCAGACTTAATGTTCCTGTAGTTTTGCCTAAATCCTATTGACACATCTTGATCTTACCAATATCATCTTGATATTTGATATTCACCATCTCCTGCTTCTCAAAAGATATTTGTGTGTGTGTGTGTGTGTGTGTGTGTGTGTGTGTGTGTGCTTTTTTGTATATTCTTTTGAGGGTCATTTGATGGGCTAGGTATATTTCTAAAAAATATAAATAAAAAATCTAAATACCAGGATAAGTCCATATTGATTTAATGATTCTGTATTTTATGAATTACTAAGTGGAAGTCTTCATATCTGAAATAGAAGATTTTTTCATAAATCACACTGAACATTAGTTGCTTATTTTGGATCTGAACCCATTGCTGGATTTAAATCACAAAATATATAGATTATGTACATAAATTTGCATGTATGAGTAATTAGTGGCAATTGATATCCTCAAACATTTTCTTTTCTTATGGCACACTTTTAAAATAACTTCATTTAGCCTCCTTTCTGTTTTCATCTGATAAATAGCTGGTTTGATGAGTTGACTATATGTTTTATGACACAAACAAGAAGGGCTCCAGAAACAATTATTAGAAATAATACACACATACTTACCAAGACATGGAGTTGGATTTGCCACCAGGAAGATAGTAGTCTAGACATCTGGTGTGAATGATGTAGGAAATGTTGGGGTTCAGAGCCAATGGTTAAGAAAGAATTCTTGAGGGATCCCTGGGTGGCTCAGCAGTTTAGCGCCTGCCTTTGGCCCAGGGCTTGATCCTGGAGTCCAGGGATTGAGTCCCACATCGGGCTCCCTGCATGGAGCCTGCTTCTCCCTCTGCCTGTGTCTCTGCCTCTCTCTCTCTCTCTCTCTCTCTCTCATGAATAAATAAATAAAATCTTTTTTAAAAAAAGAAAGAAAGAATTCTTGAGACATCTTCAGTGGAAAAAGGTGTTTTTATTAAAGCACAGGGATAGGATCCGTGGGCAGAAAGAGCTGCCCTGGGGTTGTGAGTGGCCGATTATTTACTTTCAAGTGGATAGTGTGTTAGGGATAGTGTAAGTCTGTAAGGAATTTTGGAGGCAACGTTTCCAGGACCTTGAGAAGGCTAGCTATTGTTAGGAAAAGGTCATTTATTACTGTTTAGTAAAACCCCAGTCACAAGACCCTTCAGATGTATATCAATGGGGTATGCTTGGGGGATGATTGCCAACATATATCTTGAGGGGTAGAGATAAAGGAAGTTTCCAAAGAAATTTTTATGTGTTTAAGGAGATTCCCTGGATCCTGGAGGGTTGGAAGAATTTAAGCTAAGTTTGCCTTTTGCCCCTAGCAAAGTATTAACATTGAGGCAGCTGAGCTCCCAGAGGAAGGTCACTTTCCCTGTTTCAAGGACTTTGCCAAGTTATAAGTAGTAAGGACATGTAAATGTTTTTCTTTTGTCTTTGTGTCCCACCTCACTCAAGGCTCTGTTCTGTGGGTCTTTCAGTGATGACAGGGCCTGGGTGGGGTGGGTAGGTGGGTGGGGTGGTTAAACCTCTAACAACGAAGACCTCACAGACCTTTATTAGGAAAAAGATAAAGCAAGAAAGATTTTGTTCCCTTGCTCTTGTCTTAAATCAGGTTCCCCAGAACAGATCCTTAGATGAGGATTCATATTCAAGAAACCAGTAAGGAAATGGGAAGTAAAGTAGTAAAAGAGTAAATGTGAAGGGTACAATTCGAGGTGAGGTCCCGGCCTCAGTCTGAACTCACTGGGGCTCTGGAACATTCATTCCACCAGACAGTCTGTCTCCCCTGGAGGTGAGAAAGCCGGCTTTCATACTTCTGTATAGTGGCTGTTGGCCACACCAAGGGCCCTTAAGCTCTCTGAGAGTTGGGGCAATGTGGCTCCACTCTCATGGGTCCTCTGCAGAGGGTCGCAAGGGTAAGCTGTTAGGAGAAGAGCACGATCAGAAGCTAAGGGTGAGAACTCAGGATCGCCTAAGGGGTATAAAGGAATTAGATAGAATATCTATATGGTCTGCTCCCAGCTTTGCCAGTTAAGAACCCCTATTTTCTGTTGACTTCCCTGGAGGCAAAAAAAATACACACACACACACTCTCTCTCTCTCTCTCTCTCTCTCTCTCTCCTGGGTCCTCAGTGGTCAATTATTTAGTAACTTCTTTTCATCTTTATTTAGTATACATGGCCACTGTCACATGGACTATTTTCAAATAATTGCCCTCACCAGTTACTTTTTCTTGAATAAGTGTCAATAATTAATAAAGAATTATGTACTCTGCTCTTCCTGTTAGGTCACAGAACTGTGTGTAGGTCAATACCTTGTTATTAATGAACAATCGTGTTCCATGTTATGAGCCCCAGGCTGAATGGATAGCCCACAAATTTTGCTGGCTTCTTGAAAGGTTCTAAACCTCTTGCCATCTCTTTGCGACCTATTAATTCTCCCTCCTAGATTTATTTAATCCAGCTAAAGAATAATTAAAAATGGAGATTATTCTCCAGCCACATTTGTAGATGGTTACCAGAAAATTTGGTCCATGAACGGGACTCTGTTACTCTTGAAAAAATACTTCCTGAGTCTGTTTTGATGGAGGTCACTGTGCCAGTGAGACCTACCCTGCCGTGGAGATGTAATCTTTCAGGATCTATTAACCTGTTAAATTTAACACACTCTGTAAATGCTATAAAGTTGGTTTGGGAACTTCTCTCTGAAAGTTCTGTGTCAAAACAGGACTAGAGTTATCTATATAATAAAATTCCAGATTTACTCTGTTTTCCAGGGACTAGCTATTTGCCTACTTTGTTTCCTTTCTTTCTGTTCCTCCTTTTCCTTGCCTTTCATTCAGCGTTTATTTAGTGAGTACCTGCTATGAGACAGGCACTTTTGTAGGGGTAGAGTAGAGAAGAAAACATGCAAATGTCTCCCCTAATTGAAATTTTCATTCTAGTGGAAGAGACTGAAGTTAAACACACACACACACACACACACACACACACACACACAATTTACAAACCATGGTAGGTGCTGCAAAAGCAATAAAGTGAGGTAGAGAAATAGTGTGACTTTGATGAAGTAGGTGGGGGCTGGGACATATCTTTACAGAGCTGCCATTTCAGAAGGAGCCAGCTGTCTAATGATCTGGAGTAGAACTTTCTGAGTAGAAAGAATAATGAACATGAAGCACCCAAGCCAGCAACAAGCCTCATGAGGTCTAGAGAAGGCAGACAATATGTCTGAAAGTGGACAAGAGGGAAGTCAGTCATGAGTTTTGAAAAGTAGGCAGATATCATCATTCAAGGCCTGATAGGCCATTGGAAGGAGATTGGGTGTTTGACAATTCATTTGAAAAGTTTAAGTAAGGCAGTGCCTTAAGATTTATCTTTAAGAAGGTAGCTGTCTGCTTTGCTGTTGGTGATAGCATAAGCAGAAACAGGGAGACAGGAAAGCAGTGATGGCAGATGAGATTTCATGAGGGTGCTGCAGGCATCTGAGGAGCAGTAGCACAGAAGATAAATTTTGGAGAGGGGCAAAGGACTTGCCACTTACTAAGGATGAGTCTTTGAGCAGATTATTGCATTTTTCTTGGCTTTAGTTTTCCCATCTGAATGTACCTATCACATCATGTTCTTATGAGGATTAAATGCATTAACATTTACTCCCTGTAAAGCTCTTCTAACAGTTCAGATCAAGTAGTAATCAATACGTGTTTGCTGTTTTTAAATTGTTATTAGATATGGAGAGAGAGAAATCAAGGATGACACCTAGGGTGAAGACTGCACATAGCCTATTTTCTATGTCCCTGGGTAGTGTACTCTTGATTTAATCCTGCTGCTATTGCTTTATAATGACCACAAGCCAATGACTCACTTAGCTTTGCCTGATCTCACCTTTTATCTGTACATGGGCTGCATGCTGACTACCCCTCCAGTAAACCTCAGAGAAGATATGAAGTCAAATTGCATGCTACATTTAACAGTCGTTGTATTTTTCAAGAGAAAAGTTACTAATGAACAAGATAAAATGACTGACTTGTTTAAAAAATGATATAGTTTTCAATCTATGGCTTATGCGTTGCATGACTGAAATCTATGTGTTTATATCTACTGTAATGTATAAATGATAGCAAAAAAGGAAGGAAAAATATTGTTAAAGCATTTTCTGATAATATCCTAAAACTGGCTAAAAGAGGGATTAAAATTAGAGCAGAAAAGACAATGTTCGATGAAAGATATAGAGGCCTTCCATACTGTGCACACAAAAAGAATAATTTGAATGCTGTAAAAAAATTGAGGAAGGGAGGATTAATGAATGCAGGAAACTATTTTGTTCATTCAAATAGGATATTCTGGGTCAATGACTTCTTATTCTTGAACACAGAACCCAAGTTTGAGTCCTGGCTCTGAAAGGCATCTTGGTTGCTCTAAAGCTTGGGCAATTTTGGATAAAGCTGCTAAAAACATCCATATGCAGATTTTTTGTGGATTTAAGTTTTCAGCTCCTTTGGGTAAATACCAAGGAGTGCGATTACTGAATGTACCATTTTGCATCCTTAACACTGTTGTGCCCAAGATTGCAAATCCGAGAAACCACCGAGGAGCCGACCCCGATGCAAGTACACGAGGGTTTGTTAACAAGCTCGAGCTTGGGTCCAAGTATACCCGACACAGCGGAGCAGGGACTTGGACCCCGAGGTGGGTTCTAGCTGAGTTTTATGGGCTGGTCTAGGGGACCTCCAGAAGCGGGGGGAGGAATTCCTCAAGTTCTGTTTACATTCTGATATGGGGCTTTCAAGGGCATTAAGCTCTGTTCTCATTCTGATATGGGACTTTCTGCCACGGGCATTGAGCTCTGTTCTCCTTCTAATATGGGGCTTAACTGAAGTAAAGTAAAGTTCAGCTCTTATTCACAGGGGCCTGAGATGGCTGTACTTGTGCTAATGCTGAACTTAAGGTGGAATGGCCTTAATTTTCTCGGCCTCCACAACCATCAACGTATAAGAGTTCCTCTTGTTTCACATATTCACCAGCATTTGGTGGTGTCAGTATTCCAGATTTTGGCCATTCAAATCAGTCTGAAGTGGTATCTCATTTTAATTTGCACTTCCCTTATGACATATAATATGGGGAGCATCTTTTCATATGTTTATCTGCCATCTGTATATCTTCTTTGGTAAAGTGTCTGTTAGGATCTTTGGCTCATTTTAAAAATCAGGTTGTTTGTTTTCTTATTGTTGAATTTCAAAGGTTCTTTGTATATTTTGGATGAGATTCCTTTATCAGATATATCTTTTGCAAATATTTTCACCCAGCCTGTAGCTTATCTTCTCATTCTCTTAGCACTGCTTTTCACAGCGCAGAATTTTTTTTTAATGTTAATGAAGTTCAGCCTTCAATTATTTCTTTCATGGATTGTGCTTTTTATGGATTGTGTTATATCGAAAGTCATTACCATACTCAAGGTTACCTACATTTTCTGTTATGTTATCTTTTAGAGGTTTTGTAGTTTTATGTATTACATTTAGGTCTATGACCTAGTTTTAGTTAATATTTGTGAAGGCTGTAAAGTCTATGTCCAATTTCCTTTTTTTTTTTCCTTTTTTGCATGTGAATGTCCAGATATTCCAGCACCATTTATTAAAAACACTGTCTTTGCTTCATTTTATTGCCTCTGTTCCTTTGTTAAAGATCAGTTAACTATATTTATGTGAGTCTATTTCTGGCCTATCCATTCTGTTCCATTCATCTATGTGTCTGTTCTTTCACCAGTACTACCCTGTTTTGATTACTGGAGGTTTAGAGTAAGTCTTGAAGTTGAGTAGTATCAGTTCTCCAACTGTATTGAATTTTGTTCAGTATTATGTTGGCTATCCTGAGGGTTTTGCCTCTCTTTATACAGTTTATACAATTTTAGAATCAGTTTGTCAATATCTGCAAAATAACTTTCTGAGATTTTGAATAGAATTGCACCAAATCTATAGGTCAAATTGGGAGGGACTGGCATCTTGATACTATCAGGTCTTCCTATTTGTGAACATGGAATATTTCTCCATTTATCTAATTCTTTGATTTTTGTTCATCAGAGTTTTGTAGATTTTCTCATATATTGTATGTATTTTATTAGATTTATACCTAATTGTACATATTTTGTTAGATTCATACCTAATTATCTCATTTTGGGGGGTGCTAATATAAATGGCATTATCTTTTGAATTCCAAATTCTACTTGTTCATTACTGGTATATAGGAAGTGATTGACTTTTGTATATTATCCTTATGTCCTACAGCCTTTCTATAATTGCTTATTAGTTCCAGGAGTGGTTTTTTTGTTTGTTTTGTTTTGTTGTTGTTGTTGTTGTTGTTGTTGTTGTTTTGTGGATTCTTTCACATTTTCTATATAGACAATCATGCCATCTGCAAAGACAGTTTTATTTCTTCCTTCCCAATCTGTATACCTTGTATTTCCTTTTCCTGCCCTATTGCATTAGCAACAGCCTTCAGTAAAATGTTGCAAAGGAGTGGTGAGAGGGAACATCCTTGCTTTGTGAGAAAGGCACAACACAGTACAATGGAGCAGTCTCCCTCTGCCATCTCGTTTACCCTGAAGATATTAATAAATTATGGGACTTTCTTATTGAAGTTTAATGTTAACCATATCTAAGCAGTTTCATCAACATCATTGAAATGGCAATCACTCGAAATTCTCCTGAATGTCTTACAGGTACTAATGGAAATTAATCTGAAAATAAAAGCTTTAAGTTTATCACCATGAAGTATGACATTAGCTGTAAATGTTTTTAGATATTCTTTGACAAGTTGAGAAAATTTCCCTCTATTCCTAGTTCACTGAGATTTTTTAATCATGAATGTATGATTTTTTCAAATCATGAATGGATGTTGGATTTTGTTAAATCCCTTTTTTTCATCTATCAATATGACCTTGTGATTTTTTTCTTTTAGTGTTTTGATGTGATACATTATATTAATTAACTTTTTAAAAAAGATTCATTTACCTATTTTAGAGAGAGAGCAAGCAGAAGGGGGGGGGGCAGGAGAGAGAGAATCTCAAGCAGATGCCTCACCAAGCATGGATTCCTGATGTGGGGCTTGATCCCACAACCCCAAAATCATAAACTGAGTCAAAATGAAGAGTCAGACACTTAACCAACTGAGCCACCTAGGCACCTCAGTATATTAATTGACTTTTGAATGCTGAACTAGTCTTGTATATTTGGGATAAATTATACTTGGTTGTGTGTTTCTTTTTATACATTGTTGGATTCAATTTGCGATAGCTTGTTGTGAATTTTTGTATCTCTGTTCATGAGAAATACTGGTTTGTAGTTTTCTTGTAATATTTTTATCTGATTTTGGTGTTAGGGCAATGATGGTCTCATAGAATGTTAATGATTTCTGCTCTAACTCATTTATTTTCTTCTGCTTACATTGAGTTTAATATGTTCTTCTTTTTTAGTTTTCTAAAGCAGAATCTTATATTATTGATTATAGATCTTTCTTCTTTTCTAATATATAATTTGATGCTATTCATTTCCCTCTAAGCACCATTTCCATTGCTGTGTAAAATTTTGATAAGTTGTGTTTTCATTTTCATTTAGTTCAAACTATTTTAAATTTTGTTTGAGATTTCTTCTTTGGCCCTGTGTTGTTTAGAAGTGTGTTGTTTAATCACCACAAATTTTCGTATTTTCCAGTGATCTTTCTGTCACTGGTTTCTAGTTTAATTACATTGTAGGCTAAGAATAGATAATGTTGATTCCTATTCTTTTAAATGTTTTTAAAGTGTGTATTATATAAGACCCAGAATTTTGCTGCATTTTCCATGTGGCCTTGAGAAGAATGTGTATTCTACTATTGTTGGTTGAAGTACTCTAGATGTCAATCAATTCAGTTGATTGATATCAACTATGTCCTTCCAGATTATTTTCTGCCTGCTGGATCTGTCAGTTTCCAATAGAATGGTGTTGAAGTCTCCAACTATGATAATGGGTTTATCTGTTTCTCCTATCAGGTTTTGTGTCATGTAATTTGATGCTTTGTTGATAGGCACACACACATTACGGATTATTTTGTCTTCTTGAAAAATTCACTCCCTTATCATTATGTAATGCCCATCTTTGTGCCTGATAACTTTTTTTGCTTTGAAGTCTGCTCTCTCTGAAATTAAAATAGCTACTTCTGTTTTCTTTTACTAATTATATTTTTAGAATTGTGGGTGTGCTATTATTACCAGTAGTACTAATCCAACTCTGGTCAGGGCTCATTTGAACACTTTTCATTATGTTCTATGAGAACATATGATGACATTTTAATTTAAAGAGGAGTATTGATCCCAGAAGAATCTGGGAGTTTTTGTTCTTCAATTCAAAAGGTAGAATGTAAGTCATTTGGCAACTTTATATAAATAGCAGTATTCATTTCCACATCATCCTTCAAATGGATCTCCTCCACAGAGTGGCCCCTTTGCAGAAAGACTGTATCTATATTTTGATTTTTTTTCATTGTGCATATGAATTTGGATGATTTAAATTCGGACTAGTACTTTCATCTCTTCTATCCTGATTGCTATCATTCCTCCTTTTCTTCAGCCAAAAGAGTGGGCATTGGTGGAAGAGAATAGGCCTCTATCTTGTATCTTCTTAGCTAGCAGGAGGGTAGCTGGGGGAGGTCCTTTTGAAATGCACACAACCATTATGGCTTTCTTTAGTCTTGAGATAGCTTTTAGCACTTGTTATCATTCCATTTGGGTGAGTATGCCACATTTTTTAATGGGTATTTCAGTTTTACTTCAGTACACCAGGTTCATACACATTGGGAGAAATAATAGAGCATCTGGAAAATTCATCCTGATCTGTGCCTGTTTTCTCTCCCTCTCCTGTGTCCCTAGGTAAGTGTGAGATTGGCTGGGCCTACTATTGCACGGGAGCAGGTGCTGCCACCGCCATGCTGCTGTGCACATGGCTGGCTTGCTTCTCAGGCAAGAAACAGAAGCAGTACCCATACTGAGATGGAGCCACCAAGAGTAAACAGAGGAGAAGATAAACCGAAGGGGTCTGGAGAGAACGAACATCCAGCTACTTTAAAAGGTGGAATAGTGGTTCTCTAATCCATACAGTGCAAATGAAATGAAACCCAGTGGTATGATAAACATTATGTAATGTCAGAGGGTTATGCAAGATTTACAAAAGAAATAGCGAACATGGAAAAATAGAGAAAAATGGACCAAAGGCTAAAAATATTGCAGGGTGTTGAGTATTTCTATTCCACAGAGTATTGTTAATGTAGATCACATACACACACAGAACAAACCTATATATGCAAACAAAAGCTTTGTTGTTTTTTTTTTTTAAAGACGAGGACTCAGAAAATTAAAAGGGCTAGTAGAAACAGTATTATGTTGGGAAGCAGGGTAACCCACAGATGTTCCCTGTAGGTCATGGCACTTCTGAAAGCACATAGAGTCGAGTCATGCGCATCCACACACATGCCCACACACAAACATAGACATTGTTGCACAGATTGTATGGGAGGTTCAGCAATGCATTACTCCTCTGTTTTCTTTTTAATGTACACTTAAAATACAGTATTATCACTTTATAAAGCATACATTAAACCTAATAAATGGACCAATAAGCCACTCTATCAGTATTTTGTATATCCTGCATATGCAGACATATAGAGTTAAGCCTTTGTATTTCAATATTATTCAAAAATATTCAAGATCTCTTTGAGTAGCTTCTGCTATGATATTCTTATGAAGTAAAGAGGCAACTTCCTATCCACTGTAGGAGAGAATTCAGTTGAAGGAGTGAGAGTAATGAGAGACATTTTCCATTCATTAGATCTTGCTTTCTTTTGTTCATTATTGTACTGTGCTGTACCACATTTATTTCAATATTCATTTTGTATTAAAAAATTTTAAAGTGCTATTTTTTTTTGTTTGTATTTGAAAAACTCTGTGAATAAATTCTCTTTGATCAATAAACGAGCCATGAAGTGTTAATTCAGACTGGATTTGCTTCTTTAATTTTCTAAATAGTCTTTCAACTCCAACAGTCCTGTAAATTTTCCTTTTCCTCCTAAATCCTGCCATTAATTCTCTCTAATCACCCAACCAACCATTGTTTTAGGCATACAAAGTATTAAAGGTAAGAGTTCCAGCTTTCAACTTAAATTCTTTGCAACTAGAATTCTAACTACATTTAAATCATGACCAGATTCTCATGAGAGAAGAATTTCAAGTCTATTTTTGGATTGACTTTGAGAATCTGGACAATATTCGGACATGGCATAGGGCAAGGAGAGCCTGGGCAATGTCTGGGCCAGCAGTGTCCAGGAATATGCCAGCGTCATGACAAGCCTCCTGTGACTTGCTGCCGCTCCACCTTGAACAAGGCACTGGGTTTCCTTAGTACTTCTGTGCCAGGGACAACTTCACACCCCTCTCTTTTACGGCTCTTGGCCATTTGAGAAAGATTATCTCACATGTCTGCTCCCAGAATAAAGCTTCAACTGAAGTGAAGGATATGGACCTTCTCATCACCCCGTAGCAGAACCTACACTTCCAGGAGCAAAGGTTGCATCTTGGGTAATGGATGTATTATTTTCTTAGGCAACCCTGAGTTACAACAATCCAATCCTTAAAACTTCAGTGTCCATTAGTTTCTAAATTGTGTACTTTCTGAATGGTGGCATTGCACATTCTGGTTATTTATACGTGTAACTCTATTTTCTATTCTTCCTATCCATATTTATCAATTTAGTTTGAATATCTGAATGTCACATCTGTGTTGTGCCCAAGATTGCGAATCCGAGAAACCATCAAGGAGCTGACACCGATGCAAGTACACGAGGGTTTATCTACAAGCTCGAGCTTGGGTCCAAGTATACTCCATACAGCAGAGCAGGGACTTGGACCCCGAAGTGGGTTACAGCTGGGTTTTTTATGGGCTGGTCTAGGGGATCTTCAGAAGGGATGGAGGAATTTTTTCCATTCCAATATGGGGGAAAGGGTTGGGGAGTTTCTTAAGATCTGATATGGGATTCTCTGCCAAGGGCATTCTGAGCTTTATGTCTTTCCGATATGGGATTCCCTGCCAAGGACGTTCTGCAGTTTTTCCTGTAAAGTTCAGCTCTTATTCCCAGGGGCCTAAGATGGCTGTACTTGTGCTAATGCTAAACTTGAGGTGGAATGGCCTTAATTTTTCTCGGCCTCCACAATCTGCTTCTGATACTTTTAATCATCTAGTGTGAGGATTTGTGCTGCCCTGGGAGAACAATACAAGAATCTAGCCAATGAAATTCTGGACTTTCTAAGGCTTTGTTGCCATGGAAAAAAAAATCATTCTGCTCTCAAATGCTTAATTCATAATGGGCTGAATGTCCTTTGACTGTGTCTCATTGTCCACTGAGCAGGGGCTTCTCCACTTTGTGGTTTCCTGAAGAGAGGAGATTACACTTTGCTTATTCAATGAACCCATCATTTTTATTGTTTCTGGTGCTTTTCAAATGTTTTTAACTACACCTTCCTGTCAGAATAGTATTATGATTTTCTAGCTCCCATTATCAAGTGGGATTCTCTATGGAATTCATTAAGATTATTTCTTGGACAGATTTAATGATGACATTGTCCTTTTTATGTGACCCATATGATTTTAGACATTAATGTACCTCACTAAAATAAAAAAGCTGATTACTCCAACAGGATGCAGTCAAATGGCAAACACTTACATCTTGAGTTCTGACTAGTCATTTGTGTTTTGGGTTCAAGATGTCCCAGCATTTAATAAGGAGCATCTAATTTATTAAGAATTACCCAAAAAATCACATATACTTCCTTTCAAATAAAAACAGGATTCATGAAATAATCCTTATTGCTTTACAACAGCAATAGTAAAATGTGTGAAACGTGTCTATTCACAGGCTGCTCACTGATATACACTTACTTAGAGGCAGAACCTCTCCATTTTCACAACCTCATAAAGCTTTCCTCTCTTGTACATGCTTGTGAGGTAAGTGGGGAGATTTCCTTGTTTTCAGAAAATGATATGCAACACGCGAACTGATGAAATTGAACCAACTCTTCCAATTTTCAACACATTCATTTGTATATTGGGGTTATAAATGGTCCTTGAGCACCTGCTACTTGCTAGGTATTCCACTAGATATAAAGCAATCCATAAAACATGACTCCTGCTCTCAAGTTGGCCTCCTCTCAAGCTTGTGGGGAAAAGGGAAGAAAAAAAAATCAGTGATTTCCATATCCTATGATGCCAAATGACTCTCAAGAGGGGGATGGAGGAGAGGGCAGTTCCACCTGGATAAATAATTCTGCACAAATTAAAAAGGCATAGGAAAAAAAAGATGAGAAATTACAATTTCTGCTCTTCAAAAGACATTATGAAGAAAATGAAAAGGAGACTGGAAGTTATATGTCTGGCAAATGAGTAACAATAAAAAAATTAACAAGTCAATTTTTTTAAGTGAATAACAACTTGAATGGGATATAGGACAAAAGAGGCTATACAAATGCCAATAATCATTTTGAAAAGGTGCTCGACATCATTGGTGAAGAAGAAAATGCAACTTACAGCCACAATGGAACACCACTTCACGTACACTAGAATGACCAAAATAAAAATGTTAACAACACCCAACATTACCAAGCATAGTGATGATGCATGGTTGGAAGACCATTAGGCAGTTTCTTACAAAGCTAACAAAACTAACTCCCCTCCGAGCTATTTACACCAAAAGACAAAACAAAACAAAAAACAAAACACTTCTGTCCACAAAAACATTGTATAAAAATGTACATTTCAGTTTGACACATAATAATCCCAAACTGGGAACAGCTCAAATATCTGCCAATAGATAGAGAAATTGTGATATATTTAAGTAGAATACTACTCCACAATAAAAAAAAAATGTACTTCAGATATACATGATGACACACATGAATCTCATATTGTGTTGAACTAAAGAAGCCAGACGTACAAGCAAAACTAATATATCATGATAGAAATCAGATCAATGGTTAACCTGAAGGCATTAACTGATGAGGACACAGGAGCTTCCTGGGGTGTTGGAAATTGTCCTATGTGTTGCTTAGGATGATGGTTACAGTTGTGCACATTTTTCAGAATCCATCCATATGAGCAATCGAAGTCTGTGCCTTACCATATGCTAATCATAGATTGCTAAAAAGTGGGAGAAGGACCTTAAAGAGCTCTGGTGCTGCCTGCTGTCTCCTGAGGCTACAGTGAGGGTGCACTGGGGTATGGTGGGAGATGTGGTAGACATGAGATGGAAAGGCAAGAAGTGCTTCGTAGGCCATGCTAAGAAGATTACAATTGATCCCGGAGGTAATGGAAGCATTTGACGTGGGAAGTGGGAAGATGGGGCCTGACTACCTGGGTGGTTTACAAAGATCCCTGGAGCTACTCTGGTGGTTCCTCACTGGATAGCAGAGGTGGAAAGAGGAACTGTTACAATGTATTCATCTTACCAACAAAGAGTTTTGAGCTCCTACTATGGTCTAAGTGCTTAGGACAAGGAGGTGAACAAATAGGTTGATGTCATCATGTGAGAACCAAAATTAGTGCAAGTGGAGATGATGGGACAGATCAGAGGGAATAGGAGGATAGAATCAATAGATCTTTAGATGTAGAAAGTGGGAAGGATGAGAGCAGAGGTGGTTCTGATCTCCAGTGTGGAATGCCACACCAAGACACGATGTGAAAGAACATCAAAGTAATTAAGAACTCTTTATGTGTGAGGTGCCTGTGGGATATCCAGGGGGAGATGCCTAATGGGTAGTTGAAAATTAAGGTCTTAGGCTCAGGAGAAAGTTAGGATATAGAAATAACAAATATGGGCAACATCAATGACTATGCAAGCATCAATAAGAAATGAATGCAGGAATGTTTTCACAATATTTAAAGCAGAAGCACATCAGCTACGATTTCCTTTGGCATAGGGTTGTTTTTTGTTTTTTTGTTTTGTAGTGTAACTTTTTTAAAAAAATATTTATTTATTTATTCATGAGAGAGAGAGAGAGAGGCGGAGATATAGGCAGAGGGAGAAGCAGGCTCCACGCAGGGAGCCCGACGTGGGACTTGATCCCAGGACCCCGGGATCAGGCCCTGAGCCAAAGGCAGACACTCAACCGCTGAACCACCCAGGCGTCCCTGTAGTGTAATGTCTTAATCATAGACTACCATCAAAGATTTTTAGGAATAGCTTTAATGTTTAAATAGTATATTAGCAGCATGCAATAATTACATCACAAATTCTCTGGCAGAAGCAGTCTATTCCAAGAACCCTCTTTGCTATCAGTCATCTTAGTTTTTACGTTAGAAGACCGAACATACTGTAGAAATGCGATTTACTCAGTAATACTTGAGCGGTTTCAATATTTGATTATCCATTGGTTGTGACTGAAATATTCTTTACTCTAATTGATGGTCGTTGCTGTAACAGTATATTGCCTGTATATCTGCTTCTAGTAATGGACCTTATGTACTGGATTTTAATATCCTTGAGCCTGGACAAGTGCACAAGTCTTTTTAAAAGAAACATCATTTACTTGCACAAAATTGATCAGTCTTGAATGATCATTAATGCCTTTGAAGTGGTTTTGTGGGTGTGAAACACGTGGTGAGAATTTGAATTGGCCCCTCTTATTATAGTATTGAAATGATGTCTACTTAATTTATCAAGTCATGTGCATGCTCTGATTGTACATAAACCTTGTGATACTTGAAAAAGAAAGGGAATGCAAGAGAAATCTTAGAGAACATCATCATCTAAAGGATAGGATCCCTGTAGAAGGAGCAATCATGGAAAAGAAAAGACTTTTGAGAGGGAGAGAGTTCTCAATAGTGTTTATGGCAGATGTCTTGTGGGAGTCAATTTATATTTATTTGATTTGGTAACCTGAGGGTGAATAATGCCCTCAGAAGAGAACACTATTAGTAGAGTGGCAGACTGCAGCTGAAATTGTTAGACAAAGAAGAGTGAATAAGAGAGGAGGAAGAAGAGATAATAATAGAGTGGCCTTTCAAGCAATCAACTGTCAAAGGGAGGAGAAAATGAGGAGTTGCTGCCTAATGGGTATAAAATTATTAGCCCCACATGATGGTGAGCTCTGGAGATCTGCTCTACAACATAGTACCTATAGTTGACCATACTTAAACATGTGTTAATATGGTAGATCTCATGTAAAGTGTTCTTAGTACACACACACATGCAGAAGGGATACAAGGAGACTTTTAGAGGTCATGGCTATGTTTATTACCTTGATTGTGGTGATGAGGTTATAGGTGTATGCATATGCCCAAACTCATCAAATTGTATCAATTTAATTATGTGCAGTTTTTGTATATTTTGTATACCTCATTAAGTTGTAAAAAGAAAAAGAAACGTAGCTGGGAAGGGAAGATGAAAGACAAAATTCATTCAGCACGTTTGTTAAAAGGATCCTTGTGGACTCATTTTTGCAATCCTTGGTGACTGGAGTGATTTGTCAGAACATTAAATGTTCATCATCATGCACCCATCTCTGATTCAGGCTTTCTCTCAAAATGGAGGAGGCATCTCAAGAGGGCTTTAATGGAAATAAGACCATCAGGGTGAGCAAGCTCATAGGGCCTAGAAGAAATTGCCTGTCCCCTCAAGAGTGAACTGCCCAGGGCAGCCCAGTGGTTCAGCAGTTTAGTGCCGCCTTCAGTCCAGCGCCTGACCCTGGAGACACTGGATCGAGTCCCGCGTCAGACTCCCTACATGGAGCCTGCTTCTCCCTCTGCCTGTGTCTCTGCCTCTCTCTCTCTCTCTCTCTCTGTCTCTCATGAATAAATAAATAAAATCTTTAAAAAAAAAAAAAAAAGAGTGAACAGCACAGCACTAATTCCCCAGAACAAGGCAAAAGGATGCCATGAACTGAGTCACTGCACTAACACATAGCAATGGGGGTCAATGAGAAAATAAGTAATTTTTCCCTGGAGGAATTCACCTATTGTAGAAAGAGAACAATATTCTTATCATCCAGGTCTTCTTTAGTTCTATAGTCCAAGTTTTATGTACTTAAGTGGTAGTTAAAGTAAATGTTCATATCTGAAAGTGAATTTTAAGCAGCAATGAAAATTGGGAATATTTTAATATGAACGAGAGCAAGGAGAGAATGCCATGCTAGGAGGCCATCTGTGGCCAGGCTGACTGTAAATGACTTCCATCAGCAATTGGATCTTGAAACTCTTCCTATTCTATTTTTTTTCCTAATGACTTTCATAATTGCTGTTTCTCTGGGATATAGGAAAGGACTGTTACTCACCCTATTTCGAAGATTATGCTGTGCCTTCTATGTATGATTGCCTGAAATACTGTTTAGCTCACCCAAAATGCTTTTTTTATGACTTCTGATGTCCTGGTATTTTTCTTTTAACTACTCATTTATTTAAAAAATGGTTACTGATCACATACTACACATCACACACTGTGACACATCTATGCCTTACTATGGGCCTTAAGTGTTTCTATTCCTCTAAATTCTTAAATACTCTTTGTTGCAATTCTGTAAGCATATATTAGACCACAGTGCTACTAATAATAATTTTTAAAAAATGAATGTTTAACCTGTAGCACACACAGAAATAAGCTTCATTAGGAGACACTATTATAAGGGCTGTTTATCTGCACTTACCGAGAGTGAATTATTATTTGCCCAAGGTGAATTATTAAGTGGTTGGTTTCCCAGCCACTTTACTGACAAACACCAGGTCTCGAAGGCAGCCTTGGGGTTAAGGATAGAGCTAACACAAAGAGATGGATAGGTTGGGGCTACTTACAGGCAATGGACTTAGATGCTTTAGTTTGGCTAAAATGTACGTCAGTGCTTCAGTTTCTGACTCAGAGTGCCCAGGTTTGGATCTTGATTCCATCATGCCTTAATCTAGTGAACTTAGGCCAATTTCTTACCTTTAGTTTCCTCATTTAGAATCTGAACAATAACCTCATCTTCTTGGAGTTTCACGGAAATAACGAAAGATCATCAATGGGGAGCTCTTTGTAGTTCTCAGCAGGTGATAAGCACTCAATACATGTTAATCATTGTTATTGTCATTAGTTTTGGGTTTGTTTCATTCTGGGCCTGGAGTTTTGATTAATAGAGAGAGTCCATGCATTCCAAGTATATGTCTGTAACAATATCAAGCTCAGTAGGTTAAGTGTCTGCCTTCAGCTCAGGTCATGATCCCATGGCCTTGGGATCCAGCCCCAGGTCAGACTCTCTGCTCAGCAGGGAGCCTGCTTCTCCCTCTCCTTCACCCCTACCCCCCCCCCTTACTGCTCTCTCTTGCAATATCTCTCTCTCTCTCAAATAAATAAATTAAATCTTACAAAAAAGAGAGAAAGAAGTAAAAGAACTCCAGATTTTAAAAAGCATCTAAAAAGATTTGTTACAAATGCCATGTCCATATGTGATTGTAAAAGCTAGACAAAATGCACTTTCTAATCCTTGTCTTCTATTTCTCCTGAAGACCCATTAATCACCCTTTTCTAAGGAAGCTAAGGGGATGATTCTTGCTAATTTAGTTTGTCTTCTGTGTGATCCACATTGCTTTGTCCTGTGAGGTCTTATATGCTCTAGACTGTCTTCTTCCAAAAACACCAATCTCTAGTCGTAAGTCCATATCAGTTTCTCTACAATGCTTTGCTTTCCTCCAACTGGCCTGAAACATGCTGCCTGTGATTTTGCTGTTGCAGCTGTCTGAGATTCTAGGCTGAGCTTTCTGAGCCTCTGTGTTCCTCCTGGCACCTGCCTCCTCCGTGGTCTGCCCTTTGTCATGATAAGAGAGCTTTAAAGTCTTTTAGCGAGAAGAATCATTTCAATTTGCCCCTGTGCAAAATGATGTGTGGATGAGGTTTTCTCTGAGGCATTTTCAATAACAGCAGAAGTCTGGAAACAACTTAAATGATGACCAGTAGGGAAATCCTTAAATAAATTATGGTCTATCCAAATGTAGAAAACTAGATGGCCATTTAGAAAGCAGCATCTCTGTACTGATACAGAAAGATATCCAGGATCTTTTAAGAAAGAAGAGCAAGATGTCCAAGAGTTTGTACTGTATGTTAAAATTTCTAAGAACATTTTTAAAGAAGAGCCATGAGTTTTCTTTATACAAAAGGAATATCTCTAGAAAGGTAAGCAAGAAACAGATGATAATGGTTGCTTCTAAAAAAGAGACAAAAATAAATAAAATAAAAAAGAGACAAAGGTGGGAAGGAGACTTAACTTTACAGGACCTTTGTATTGTCAAACTTGTGACTGCTACTTATTCAAAAATAATTTTAAAAGAATACAAAGATCATTTAAAGGTGTATAATACAGAGATGAGATGACAGATATACCTTCCCTCAACATCCATGAAAAACAAACCCTTCAGGTCCACAGTCTTACAACATTCAAAACCAGCCCCTGCATTTCTGCATATTTCTGGAGGGATATTTTCAGAGGCTATCCCTTATGGACCTACAGGCTGCCTTTGTCTTCGTCCCTTGTTTCTTTGCCCTAGACCTGAAACTCTGCTTCTTTTCTGGTTTCTAAAAGAAAGAATACTCACAATAAGAACTTGAGATTTTAAATTTTGTTTTGTTTTGTTTTGTTTTGTTTTTTCTGAAGCTTTCTTTGTCAGGTGAAGAGGCAATGCAGCCTCTCAAGCAACTTTAACAGAAACATGAGAACCTTCCTTTAGCTGCCCTTCCACGGTGAAGTTCCATGGTGAGAGTTCCTATAAACCGGCTAGCCCACTCTCTTCATTGGCCTCCTTCCTCTCTCCTCTTCCCTTCTTTATAAAGCAAAATAAATACTCTTTCTCTCCTGCAGAGTGGTTCTGTGTTCCAGTGTTGTTACTTTAACATTTATTCTAGTGCAATTATTTTTCTGAATAAAGGCAAAGCTTACTTGAAAATTTGCTCTCAGTTCTAACGTGATATAAAAGTGCCACATCCTTGCTAGAGTGGTAACACCGAAATCATTATTGATTTATGTGCTCCGGGTACTCAGACTTTACATGTTGGAGTTCTTCAGGGCTTTCTTCTCTTCTAAGCCACTTTCTCCCCGGGCAAACCCATGTACTCTCGTGGCTTTAACTACATCTATTTGTCAAAGGTTCCCACAGATACATATTCAGCCCCAGACCTCTCATACCCAAAGGCATATGCAACATCTCCATTTAGCAAACTCCCAAATATATCAAACCCACTGGCCCAAGCTGAACTTACAATCTTTCTCCTAAACCAGCTCCATCGCCAGGGTTCATATGTGTATCATACCGCTAGGAACCAAGTTGTTCATGCCAGAAACCACCCCCATCCACATCAATCCACCCCCGAGGAGGAACTGCCACCTCTCTCCATCTCTGTACATACTATCTTAATCCAGTTTATGGTATTTGACCTGAGCCAATCCAATTTCCCAATCCTGTTCAGATTCTTGTTGCAAATTATCACTAGCTTAAGATGTCTGGAAGTTTGTGAGAGCTATAAATATCTTCCTCCACAAGTTTGCCACCAGATGGGATGTTACAATTAAAGCAAGTCTCTGACCAGATTCTGCCACATATTGCAAGCATTTGTTTGCAAGTAAGCACAAAAACTGTCATACAATCTGTCCCACTTATTTGTACTTTAGGCATTTTGAAGAGTACCCAAGCTGAAGGGTCTCCTCAAGGAGATGTGACTACTGTCTTCTAGCACAGGATTTAGCTCGCCTTCTTTTGGATCAGAATCCTCCATTTAGAGATGCAGAACCAGAGGCCCCTGGGTGGCTCAGTGGTTGAATGTCTGCCTTCAGCCCAGGGCATGATCCTGGGGTCCGGGGATCAAGTCCCACATCAGGCTCCCTATGGGAAGGAGCTTCTCCCTCTGCCTGTGTCTCTGCCTCTCTTTCTGTGTCTCTCACGAATAAATAAATAAAATCTTTTTTTAAACAAGGAATGCAGAACCAAGTGTCTGGTTTCTAAGGCCTAGGCTCCTGTGCAGGCCGATGAGAGAGGCTGCAGGGCTTGTGAGATTCTGAGGAGGTAGAAATGATTCAAAAGGTGGAAGTAGATGTATAATTGCTAGGCATCAATTCATAAATTTTGAATGCCTCTCCTTCACCGACGCAGTTATTCCTTCTAACATTCCTATGCCAATTAACAGACACTGTGGGGAAGGTTTAGTGGTACAATTTGAAGACATTTGTTGTAGCGGCCTCTAAGGAATGGATGTCTGATGAGGGTAAATTGAATGTTAAGTAGCCACCTCTAGGATGGAAATGTAAAAAAAAGTGTATATATTTGTATGTAGTTACATACAACATATATGTTATATAATATGCACATTCGTATGTATATTTACATAGAACATTTAAAAAGCACATTGCAGACAATGTATCCCGTCCATCTGTATACTTCTAAGGCATCTTCCCATGACCTCTCTTGCTCTCCTGTAAATTCACTTTCCACACGGGTAAAACAATCAAAATCATAGACCTAATCATTTCCTTGTCTTGGTGCCTTCCCACTTGTCTCATTTTACCTGCTTTGTATGTATCTTGTCATTTTGTCACTCTTCGGATTTACTGTGCTGGGCTGCATTGTCCTCCTTTATGTTCCCTCGATTAGCTGAGATAGCAAGTGTCTTGTAGCATTTTCACTTTTGTCTTCCCATCTAGAATATCATTCTCTACCTCTCTCAGCCTGACAAAACCCTATGTGTAATGAGGCCACAACTTAAAGTCGTTACTGACTCCTCGGATGAGTGAGCCTCTTGACAGACCCGCCTGTGACTGAAGTTGCAATGAATTGCCTGATGTTTGTCACTGGACTGTTGTCATTTTAGGGACAAGGCTCATGTCCTCCCTTAGCCCTGCCTTTGTCTCATTGTTAGTATTCAATAAATATTGGTCACAGGACTGAATGAATTTAAGAGCTGTACTATATCTGAGGACCTTCAGCCACAGGCTTATATTATGCTTCCTATTGGAATACAGATTTGTGGTTACGTCTGGGACTATCAATTGGCATAGGCTCTTCAGTAGGATTCCTTAGAAAATGATATGGCATATTAATTACTCAAATTGTATTGTATAGAGAGAAAGTATAAATATGATATCCTTTGAAATCTAAATCTCTTTATCTGATGGCTTCCAGTGATCTTCGAGAAGAGAAACACTTAGAACAACATGAACGCAAATAATCGTGTATTACGTCTGAAGCAGCACAATTTCTCCATCAGTCTTCTTCAGAGTCTCCTGGGGAGACTAAGCAGGGGTCAGAGGTGGGGCACAGGAGGGCCTTCTAATGAGAGTCAAAGGAAGTTTCCCAGCAAACTAGTTTGGGAAATTGTGCTGTGAAGTCATTCCACATGGAGAAACCCTACAGAGTGCAAAATCTATTTATCTGCTCTGTTCAAGCAAACACAGGCTAGAAATCTATTTGTTTGTATTACAAGGATTGTTTTTTGTTTTTGTTTTTGTTTTTTTATTCTACGGTGCCTTGAAGGCAATGAAAGAGATCATTTATACATTAAAAGATTGTCAACAACCTCTCAGGCCTTAAAAGCATCGTACAATTTTCCCCCTATTGTATTGCTTGTTAAAAATACAGATGGTTGGACCTGCGTCCAAAGATTATTATTCAGGAGGTCTGGCCCAGGGCCTCTTAATTTGCTCTTCAAAAAATAAGTCAAGACATTAAAAGCCAGAGAAAGCCATAAGGAAGTATATAGCGAACATCCATATTAACCCTGTCCATATACATGGATCTAGTTCACTTGTATTGGTTGTAGAGTCCCATCCTGTTACAGTCCTCACCACTAGGGAGACTAGTGATCTCAGGGGTTATTAGGGATAACCTAGTGAGAAAATGAGGTACCTTGAGTTTGGCACAGAAGTAAGTAGTAGGGATCCCTGGATGGCGCAGAGGTTTGGCGCCTGCCTTTGGCCCAGGGCGCGTTCCTGGAGACCCGGGATCGAATCCCACATCGGGCTCCCGGTGCATGGAGCCTGCTTCTCCCTCTGCCTGTGTCTCTGCCTCTCTCTCTCTCTGTGACTATCATAAATAAATAAATAAATAAATACCTTAAAAAAAAAAAAAGAAGTAAGTAGTATTACCAATGAGGGAATAGAAAAGAGG
Source organism: Canis lupus dingo (assembly GCF_003254725.2). Taxonomy (NCBI): domain Eukaryota; kingdom Metazoa; phylum Chordata; class Mammalia; order Carnivora; family Canidae; genus Canis; species Canis lupus. The sequence goes on from NC_064267.1 coordinate 1,763,249, forward strand.
TAATTTCTTTTTCTTCTACAGGGAACGGTCTACATTGTCTTTTCAGCAATATTTATTAACACAAGTGTGGCTTCCTCATTTCTCTTTATTAGAGAAACCTAAACTTCCACAAGAGATAAATGATGGATAACAATGTAAGCAGCATGATTCTCTAATACATTTAATACATGAATATACCTATAGTATTTTGGCTTAAAACAGGAACACACTTTCTTTCCAAAGAAAAATATACTTGCAAGTCAGTTTTTTTTTAAATTTTTTATTTATTTATGATAGTCACACAGAGAGAGAGAGAGAGAGGCAGAGACACAGGCAGAGGGAGAAGGAGGCTCCATGCACCAGGAGCCCAACGTGGGATTCGATCCCGGGTCTCCAGGATTGTGCCCGGGCCAAAGGCAGGAGCCAAACCGCTGCACCACCCAGGGATCCACAAGTTAATTTTCAAATAAAAAGAGCAAAATGTCACTCAGTTGATGGTTGTTGGAAAAAGCTGCTATTCTAAAAGTATGACCCATATGTGTTGGTAGAGGGTTATGAATTAGCAATGCAAGGGCTTTGTTGACTTCTTGGTGGGAATGTAGGCTGAGGGGCGAATACGGATTGGAAGCAAGAATGAACAGTATTGAAGTACCTTAAGCAGATTTCTCCGGACAATATATTTTTGACCTGGCAAGAGTCCCACTTGCTCGCCCTCAGAGCCTTGGACAGGTTGCTCTCACCTTTCCTGTTCTATGTTTTGTACCTTGGGTTGGTTTGTTTGTTCTGTTTTGTTTTATTAAATCATCCTACTTGTTGTTTTAAACTCTGGCTATGCTTGGTATTTAAAGCCATGGTCTAGTAACAGCGTATGTCACTGTAAAACGAGTCTACATCAGAGACCTGTTCTTGCCACTTACTAGCTGGACAAATGTCCTAATCTCTAAACTTCTGACCCCTCATCTGTTAACCAGAGCTGATGCTCATACTCACCTAATGAGAAACTCAAAATCCAGTGCCTGTCAAGTCATGAGTGCTCAGGAAATGTTCCTTTGATTTTCACCATTAATATGATCACATTTTGAAATCTGGTACTCAGTTATATCTCTTTTTTTTAAGATTTTATTTATTTATTCATGAGAGACAGAGAGAGAGAGAGAGAGAGAGGCACAGAGACACAGGCAGAGAGAGAAGCAGGCTCCGTGAGGGAGCCTGATGTGGGACTCAATCCTGGGTCTCCAGGATCACACCCTGGGCCAAAGGCGGTGCTAAACCGCTGAGCTAACCAGGCTGCCCCTCAGTTACATATTAAAGAAGCTATGAGAACCTCTTTTACATGAAGTTGAGAGTCTCTCTCTGACTCTGAATTGGAAAATTTCTGTCCATGACTACTATAGAGTCCTTTGGGAGTCACTTACCTTGGAGAACGTGGGAAAGCCCACCAGGCAGTCTCCAGCAGAGTTAGAGACACTGATGACCAGTTCATCAGACCACCACCTCAGGAAAGAGGGCTCTGCACCTCTTTCCCACCAATTGGTATTTTTAATTGCACCTCACCACATTCATGCTGTTTAAATTACACCTTCTAAATGAAGATGTAACACTTCAGAGCTCTGTGTGTCTAATCAAGGTGCCAGAGGAGGAGGACATGGGCTAACATGAAGAAGGAAGGGCATGATGTGCAGGGAACAGACACAGAAATCTGAGTGCTCACCACCTGCAATGTTCCCTGAAATGAGTAAGAAATATTCAGCACAAACCAAAGGACCGCAGAACCAGTGGCCAGAAGGAGCACTACATTGATTCCTGAGTTCAGAATCTTGGGGCTCTCCCCAGGCCTGTGGAGCCTACCCTCCCTGGAGGCTGGAGGCTGTCAGCAGGCTTTCCCAGGGTGTGAGGCTGCTCCCAGTCCTAGGAAGGCTCTCAAGCAGCAATTCCCATGAGCTATAGCTACGAGTGTCAGCTTGCTGATGCAGACATTTTCAGGCACTGATTTTTTTTTTTTTTTCTGCCTCTGGCAAGTGGTTTTGAGCTATTCAGTTAGTAAAGAAAAGGATTGGGTGCTTTGGGAAGACATGAGACAGAGGGAAATGTGTTTTGACCTAGTTAAGCAACTGAATAGATTACTGTGTTTCAACAATTTCTGGTTATACGGTATTAGCTACATGCATAAATTTTTTAAAAATTGGGACTTGCTGGGCACCTGGGTGGCTCAGTGCTTGAGCATTTCCCTTCGGCTCAGGTCGTGATCCCAGGGCCCTGGGATGGAGTCCCACATCGGGCTCCCTACAGGGAGCCTTCTTTTCACTCCGCCTGTGTCTCTGCCTCTCTCTTAGTATCTCTCATGAATAAATAAATAAAATCTTTTTTTAAAAAAATCAGGGCTGCCAACTGTTCTAGGAAAACAGAAAATGTAAATTATAAATGTCTATTAAATAAAGTATTAGGAACAGATTACTTTTGAAACATGCTACACACAATGTCCTCCTTCCTTTAGTCCTTTGTCCCTTCCTTTCTGCCTGCCTTCCATTTGTGAGGGCAAGAACCGTGCTGTATGTGAGAGGGCATGCACCACAAACAAAGGGCCTTATCCTCAAAAAGCAGTCTAACTGGGCGGCAGTCTGTTCACACACGGAACTACAATTATACAAAATTGTACACGATCCAGTTAGGAAGACAGTAGGAAGTGGTCATTCTCTCTTGCTTTTGACAGAAAGCAATATAGAGAGGAATTGCCACCTGAGTTTTATTCTTGTTAAAGATAACCCAGCAACTGCATCGAGCACTTGTCAGAATTTATTATAGCCATGTGTACACACATAGACACACAGATGGGAGTCAGTAAAGATGCTTCTCAAGAATCCTAAGATAGAATTTTTAGGCAGAGGAAGTGGTTTACCAAGACCTAGGACTGAATACTTGGTAAGAATGCTTCACAAATTGGCCTCAGTCTTCCTGTCTAGATCTTTAGGATCCACCTTTGGCTTGGTCTGGCACACACATGTCCAATTTCTGTGAGTTTTGTTGTTGTTGCTTTGTTTCATTTCGTGAGAATTTTTAGATAAGCAAATTTAGGTACAGATTAAAGTTACCACTCTTGCAAATAGCAACATATATAGTGGATGTTACTGCAAGTTCTTCCTCAGCACTAGAAAATGAGTAGATATCCACTAGCTGGACACGGTGAGAGAGAACGTCCAGGAAGCAAGAGCAGCATGAGCAAAGACATGGAGGCATAAGATAGTTGGGTACTGTAGGGAGATAAAAGCGGTTCGTTTATGGCAGGAACACAGGACAGAGTAGAATGGGGCTAGTGAGTGGGACAAGGGCCTAACATGCCACTTAATTGCTGATGGCAGCCACATTTGTATGCCCAGGCCTCTCATTGAGCACCATAGTCAAACGTCTAACGGCTGCCATGCTGCTTCCACATAGATATTTAACAACATTCAAGCTAAGTATATCCAAACAGAACTTTTCATTTTCTCTGTGGTTCTGATTTTTTTCTCCAGTTCTATTCATCTCCATCAGTGACTTGTACCCACAGTTAATGAAGCTGAAAGTAAAAAATTCATCTTCGTTCTTTTTTTTTTCACCTAGGCCCAAATATAAAATGAATCCCAAATCTGTCTGTTTTTCTCCACTGATGGCTATTCCTTTAATCCAAGCCTCTAAAATTTTTTGTATTTGGGGCACCTGGCTCAGTGATTAAGCATCTGCCTCTGGCTTGGGTTGTGATCCTGGAGTCCTGGGATCGAGTCCCACATTGGGTTCCCCACAGGGAGCCTACCCCTCTGCCTGTGTCTCTGCCTCTCTCTGTGTGTTTCTCATGAATAAATAAATAAAATATAAAATAAAATAAAAGTTTTTGTGTTTTTGTAATAATTATCTCTTTTACCAAAATATAAATCTGATCATGCCACTTCCCTGCCTTTGACCCTTGACTAGCTTTTCATCACTCTCTGAATAAAAAATCAAGTTCTTAACTGAGGTCCAGAAAGGCTCTGGACTGTGCCTCTTGCTTCTCCAACCTCATCTTATCCATGGTCAGTCTCCTGCTACCCCTGCCTTCTTCACCTTATCTTCAGGGCCTTCGACTTTGCTGTTCCCACTGCTAGATGTTGGCCTTCTCAATAGCTGAGCTGAAGGGTTATCCTTCAAAGATAGGAAAATCTTTGGACCTCAGTTCAAGTACAGTAATCTTTTCATGATCTCGTTCTCTAAAGTGGTTTACACAACCACGCCCCTGCCCCCTTTTCACAGCCTAAGTACTATCCTATCTTTCTGTTTATTTCTTCCACATTAATAATAACACTGGATTTATACTGCTGATGTTTTGTTGACTTGTGCGTCTGCCTTTCCTGAGTGTAATTTTCTTGAAGGCAGAGACGTTGTCTTTCTTGTTGGTTATTTTTACCTCAGCTTCCAGATCAGTGCTTGTCGTTTATTAGATATTCAATAAGTGTGTGTTGAATTGGATGAATAAATCTAGGATCTGGTCCATTATACTCAAGAATTTAAAGCCACAGCCTAGTTTTTATGGTCTAACATTTCATTCAGAGAAACGTTCCATGTGTACTTCAGGAAATCGTACTCTGCTGTGGTTGAGTGAAGTGTCTGTTAGGTCTTCGTGGCTTATAGCTGTAGAGGTTTGCTGTTTGTCCTTATTGACTTTCTACCTAATTGTTCTATCAATTTTTGAAAGTGGAATATTGGAGTCCCCAGCTGTTACTGTTGACTTGTCTATCTTTCACTTCACTTCTGTCTCTCTTATTTGAGTTAGGTAACTTTTCACATTCTTCATTCTGTCCTGGGATGCCCTCACTTTCTAAATGATGTTTTAAAAAGTGTTTTTAGAGGGTAGCCTGAGTGGCTTAGCGGTTTAGTGCCACCTTCGGCCCAGGGTGTGATCCTGGAGAGCCGGGATCAAGTCCCACATCGGGCTCCCTGCATGGAGCCGGCTTCTCCCTCTGCCTGTGTCTCTGCTTCTTTCTGTGTGTCTCTTGTGAATAAATAAATAAAATCCTCTTTTAAAAGAGTGTTTTTACATACATTAAGGTCCACTCTTTGTGCTCTAAAGTTCCCTGGGTATTGGCAAATGCTTCATTTCAAAGTCATTCCTGTCAGAGGGAGGTGTGGAGTCTTCCAGTCTTAGAGCCTGTTCCACCCCAGAGAAGACGCCCAGAGTCCCTGAACCAGAGCTGGAGGTGGGGACAACAGTCCCATTTCTCTGCCATGCCTGCTCTAAACAGTGCTTTCCCAACATGAGACTGTGGAGGATGAGAGATCCTAGTGGCTTATTACTTTCAGGGTGAACCATAGAATTAGACTTGAAGCTAAGGAGAGCAGGAGACCCTATTTTTTGTCTACTCCTCAAAATAATATTTTTTTCCATTACACAAAATGTGGGTAGGTAGGTGATGGTGTGATGACAGCTGGCCCTAATTCAAATGCTGAAAACTTTTTTTCTGTTTGTTATCAAGAAAGATTTAGAATAATTTGAGTAAATATCAGGCTGTTTGCTGTATATCCTTAGGGAAATTTCCAGAGACTTTAAATAGTTGTTTCTATTTCTATTTTTACAACTGCCACCAGTTAAATGGTTGTTTTGCTGGGAAAATCATTCCCCTAGATCCCCATCTAGAGGCTCACATCACCATTCCAGAACTCCTATCCCCTAACAGGCCACTTTTTCAATTTTAAGCCTCAGTTAATAGGCATCCAGGAATCAAACTGTCAATGTTACATAAATATAAAACAAATGTTATTACTATTGTTAATGAAAATAATTTAAACATGATAAATCCATATTAGATAAATGGATAATATTTCCCAGATTACTGTATTCACCTTGATGGCAGGTAACATTAGCCATAAGTGAGGTTTGGCACTCAGTATGGTTTTCATGTTTTTTGTTTTCTTTATTTTTTACTAATTGAGAACAGCTAACTCGAAAAGAAAGCACGTGACTTGTGAATTTGTTAGCTATTTTTCAGAACAAGGCAAGGACTCAAAGTTCCTGGAGTCATCTTTCACTGAAAACAACTTCTGGCACACCATCAGGTGTAAAGTCAACAGGCTTATGAGTATTTTAGCTTGGGATAAAGTAGCTTACTTTTTCCTAACCTACACTTTGATTACATTCCACTCTGAACCCCCCCCCCCCATATCTATTGCATCTTGTGGAGGTTGTTTTAAAATATAACCAACTAATATGAAGCCAACTAATTCCTGTGAATGAAGTATTTCACATACTTTTTGGAGAAAGCCAAATTCTCAGCAATCAATCTATCATACCTTGTCTTTCTTATAAAATCCTACTATCATATCCTTAGAAGTGACATCTTGAAATTTCATCTCTGAAGAGATAGGTCTAGGCTATTCAGAGTTCTTGATATATTATTGAGCTACGACACTTTAATAAGCTTCATGAAATCACAGAAATTTTTTATGGCCTTATAAGTGTTGTGTGGTTTTATCACTAATTTCAAAGGCTGATGTAAAGCATCTTCTCATTTGACAGTCAAGGAAATTCAGAATGAGAAGTAGGCTTACACTTCCAATCTATTTGCACAATAAGAAGAAAATACCTTTATTCTGTGGGTATTTGATTTCATTGCCTTACAATTGTGCCTCTCACCAAAACCCTGGCTGACAACTGCTGTCTCTGAGAAAGTGTTCAGTGGATAGTGACAGATGAGCCCTTAGCTCATGTTTTGTCAGTATTAATGTTAACACATTTTCTCCAGTCCACACCATGGCTCATGAAGGAATCCCTGACTTAAAAAAAAGTTTCCTGGGGATCCCTGGGTAGTTCAGTGGTTTGGCCCCTGCTTTTGGCCCAAGGCGTGGTCCTGGGGTCCTGGGATTGAGTCCTGCGTTGGGCTCCCTGCATGGGGCCTGCTTCTCCCTCTGCCTGTGTCTCTGCCTCTCTATCTCTGTGTCTCTCATGAATAAATAAATAAAATCTTTAAAAAAAGTTTCCTTTTCTAAATCATTGTTTCAATGTTGAATCAGTCAAAAAGCCATCAAGCTCATCTACTCAATACATGTGGTATACATATGCCAAGAGCTGATTCATACAGTACAGTATCACAACTCATTTTTCATACTAATTACCCAGAGTTAATGCATACTCCACAGGTTAAAGGCGGAGTTCCCCACTAGCTGCCCCACCTTAGATGCCTGTTGCAAATTTTGGAGTCCTCAGGCCACCTAGACTTTTAACCAAATGGCTACAAATCAGGAGTTCCCCTGATCCCCTCAGCTTTGATACTTTACTAAAATGACTCACATAATTCAGGAAAGCTCTTTATTATCATATTATGATTACAGTCTTACTATAAAGCATACAAAGGATCAGCCAAAAGAGGAAGCATATAGGGCAAGGTCTGAAACAATCTTGAATGCAGAGTTTCCATGTCCTCTTCCTGTGAAATCAGAATATCACCCTCCTTGCACATAAATGTGTTCATTTGCCAAAAATCTCAAGTAAGCTTCAATGGTTAAAAGTTTTTGCTGGGATTTCATCACATAGGCATGAATGATTGAATCACTGGCATGTGACTGAACTCAATCCATGGCCTTCCTTCCTCCTTGGAGGTATATCTAGTATCACATGGCTCAAAGCCCCAACCCTCTGATTACATAATAGGTCTTTCTGGCATGGCCAACCCCCATCCTGGAACTATCTAGGCATCCACTATTGTCACTCAGGATATTTCAAAAGTTTAGAAGCTCTATCTCAGAAACCTGGGACAACGACCAGATAAATTCCTTATTCGATAACGTGCATCTTCACGCAGATGCAAAGTTTATCCTAGCAGCATGTGTATTCATCAGGGTGTGAAGTATCCCTGGCTCCATTTGATAAAGGCTTTTGGCAATCTGTTATTAGATTATTTCTCTGAGCTCAAGATTACTATCATTTGTATGTGTGTATTCATGAAGAATGTGATGCCAAGAACCCTCTGCAGGTTTGGACTTTGTCTTTGATGATTGCTAGTGCTTAATGAGTGTTTGCTCTTTCCCAGGCATAGTGCTCATTTCACCCTCATAACAAATCTATAATATTACATATAAGGGAGGGGGTGGTAAAGAGACATTGTGTCCAAAGTAATGTACCCAAAGTCATCAAAGTAGTGAGTGGCAAGGCTTGAATTTACAATGGGTCATCTACTTTCAAAGCCTGTGCCCCATTAGACTGTGCTACTTACAGCAATAAGAACATCAGCTTTGCAATGGAAAGTTTTGAAGAAACTCTTTTGATTTATCATAAAAGCAATTTTTCTTTATTTGAAAAATGATACAAAAGCATCTGTGGTTAATGTCATAATATAACAAGTTTTCCTAAAAGAAAACACTCTAAGGACTCATGTTAAACAAAAGACAATCCAATAAAATTCAGTGTTCAAATATTTGTCATTCCTTGGATGCTTGTGAAAAACCTTCATTTACAGATTCACTATCCCAACACATGCAGAGTTGAATTCTCAATTTAGTTTGGGGACCTCTTCACTGTTCTTTATGATGAAGCTATTCTGAGTTGGAGTATTAATGTTCCTATTTCATCCCTATTTTTGTACCTTAACAAGCCACCTTTGGGGAATTGAGATGTTTGAAAAATTATTAGTATTAAAATAAAAATGCAAGTTTAAGACAATTAAGCTAAAGCTTACATGAAATAAAAATATATTGACTAATGAGCCTTCAGTTCCTTAACTGTTCCTTTACTCACAACAAGTAAAGTGTTGTGAGGATTACAAAATATAACCTATATAAAGTGCCTCCAGTAAGGAACAGTGCTCCAAAAGACAGACAGATCTAGAATCTTCTTGTCAGTGGGCAGGTGCCAGCAGGCCCATTGGATGGCTAAAAGAGTGTCCCTTCTTTCCTGCTGTATTCATCTCTTATTCTGAAAAAACAAAACAAAACAAAACAAGAAACAACTAATTTTTCTCTTGTGGATATGGATTGTTATTTTTATTTTTGGCAATCACCAAGAAGGAAAATTTCAGACTAGCTAGTCAGAGAAGGAAGATGGGCTTTTTTTGATAAGAGCTCATTAATGGAGAACAAACAGGGATATAATGGCATCAAGGGCAAAATTGCAAAGTAATGAGAGATTGTGATGCTCTTTGTACTTCATTTTTATTACATGGAGCACTGATACTACTTACTTTTTCTCTGTTCATTCACTGTAAAACTTATGTATTTGGAAAATAATGGAGTATTCTTTATTCATTTACACACAGATGCTTTATAAACCTCTTCCACATTTAAAAAAGAAGTAGAAGATACATTGAAATTAATTTGGTCATTTTTCTTCATTACTTTTAATTTCTCCCCAAATTTGCCAAGCCGACTTTAATTGGACCTCAATAAAACAACAGTGTTTTATTAAATAGTTTACATTCAGAATATTTATCACTACTTGCCTTGATCTGATGGCTGTAAGCCCTCTTTCAGAAATTCAGCCCTGCACATCCTCCATGGCTCTGAGACAACAGACAAAACCAAACTTCAGCTGTTGGAACTGTGCAAAGGAGCTCATGACAAAGGTCTTTCATATCTTTTCTAGTGATGTTAACTAAAAAGGGGTGTGGGCAATTCCTCCTTCAAACTACAAACATTTAGAGCCAATTATTTACTTATATCTAAAATGTAAATCTTCAAGGCACCTAGGTGGCTCAGCAGTTTTGAGCATCTGTCTTTGGCTCAGGTCATGATTCTGGGGTCGTGGGATTGAGTCCGCATTGGTCTCCCAGCACGGAGCCTGCTTCTCCCTCTGCCTGTGTCTGTGCCTCTCTCTCTATCTCTCATGAGTAAATAAATAAAATCTTTAAAATAAATAAGTAGGGATCCCTGGGTAGCTTAGCAGTTTGGCGCCTGCCTTCGGCCCAGGGCGTGATCCTGGAGACCCGGGATTGAGTCCCATGTCGGGCTCCCTGCATGGAGCCTGCTTCTCCCTCTGCCTGTGTCTCTGCCTCTCTCTCTCTCTATCATGAATAAATAAATAAAATCGTTAAAAATAAATAGATAAATAAATAAATAAATAAATAAATAAATAAATAAATAAATAAAATGTAAATCTTCCTTCAAGAAGAATTTTTTTGGTCCAATAGGTATAAGGTGTCCTATGTAAGGAACTGAATAATTTGCTTTAAGATCACTGGTAGGTAGAGTTGGGCTCTACTCAGAAGCAAAGCTGGAATTTTTAGCCAGCCTCCCCAAGATCCCCGGCTCTAGGCAGCACTTTGTCCTGGGCCTCTGACCTGCTTTTTTTCCTTCTTCGCCGGTTCATTTTCTGTGAGTGTGTCTGCATCCCTCCTGACCCCTTCCAAGGTTATCCTCCCTCTCGAGAACCAACCCCTACCTGTATCTGTTCAGCCTTCTCTGCTTCCCTTCACTCACACAGGATAGAGATCTCCTTCTGGGATTTGAACCCCAGCCCACCACTTACAAGCTGTGTTAATGTGGGTGAATTACTTAATCTCTATTGGCCTCTATTTCTTCATCTGTAAATGAGACTGATATTAGTTCTTCTATATTTTGGTTAATTCGAGGAGGCAATGAATGTAAACTTCTTAGCACAGAGTCTAATACACATGAAGGGCTGGTAGCCAGCAAAGCAAGGAAGCCTTTTTTTAATGTATGGAGATGTCGTCCCCTGCCCAGTGTCTTACTAGGACAGATTCAGCGGGTTCACCTCCATCATTTACAGGGCTTGGGGGCAAGAATACACATGTATGCCCACTTCTACTTTCTTCCCAATTTCAGCTCTGTCTCTCACTGCAAGATACCTCACCCATGAATGTGTGTCATGCTCCTATCTGCATGTCTAAGCTCTGTCCAAACCCACTTCCCTCCTGCCCTGCAATTAACCATTCTTTGGCCACCTCTCAGGTCTATAAGTGGGTCCTCCAGAGACCCATATATCCATGGAAAAGCTCCTTGCCGGCTGGCAGTGGCTTGAGCCCTGAGATGGGGAATTTCTGATCCTGGGTATGCAGGATAGGGTGTGGAAGCAGAGGGTGCCACGGGCTTGGTGCTCAGAATTGTCTGCCACAGAGAAGCATGGCTGAAGGATGGCTGGCCAGAACAGGGCACTCCAACAGGCAGGACTTGGGGTAGGAGCCCTGGCTGTCTGGTGGTAATCATGTTGCAGGAGATGAACCATGAGGCAGAAAGGTAGTGCCTCCATATTCCATGTCTCCAGCCAGCACAGATACAGATATGACACGTCTGTAGTGCAGTCAGAAGCCTACTCCACTCACCAAGGCCCTGACAACCCATTGGACAAGCCCCAACGAATACAAATTCTCTTGAGTGCTCAGTTCTTGGTGTTACAATGTCTGTGCTCCTCTTTCCCAGAGCTGCCTCCCAAGCTGCAACACAGACCTCTCCATTCCTCCCCCTTGCTAATGTTTCCTTTGCTTGGTGTTTGTGGAGTGGACGCTGAAGAAACACGGGAGAAGCTCATCTCAAATGCCAGGAGCTTAAACCCAGGGAGAACCTCAGGACTCAAAGGGATGAAAGAGATGTGTCTGTTGGTAGTAAGTAACCTTTGACTCAAGAAAGCCTAGTGAGTAAATCACGAAGATCAGAACATCCCCACTTCCTGAAGAATTGAGGTCTCAGTCCATCTGCTCCTTTAAGATATATGGTTATGTCGACATTAGCAGCTTTCCTTTCATTACTGAGAGTCTCGGCACCCACGTGTACTGTGGATTGCTGCAAAGGACTTGGGGTGAAGTGTTAACTTACTGAGAATTTATGGTGAGGAATAATTTGGCAAGAGAAAGTTACAAAATATAATTCGATAGTAAATGCACAAAAAGAGCACATGTGGCAGATAGTTAAAACCCCTCAGAAAAGGAAATTGATACCTTCAATTATAAATTGTCAAGGAGTGACATTTGGCATCTGAGCAGAAGTGCCATCTCTGGAACGAAAACCATTCAATTCCAGCAATGGAGGCTTGGCGGGCCTCCCTTCCGAGCAACGGTGCTCTGCTCTGAGGACCTCAGGAGTCCAGTTCCGGGCCTGCGGCATGGCTCTTGCTCAGGACCCAATTACTTCAGAAGTGGGTTGATCTGGTGAAGTATTCTTGTGTATAAAGATGTATATAAAGGAAGGAGCCTCTTTCAGAGGTTTTTTATTTATTTGCTTGGTTTCTGAAAAAAAAAGTGACATATATGAGTGATATTCTAACTAGTGGGCTGCAGAACATGAATTTCTTGTGCTGTTGTTAATATCAATGGGGTTCAATTTAATTTGAGTATAAACTGAAGGGTTCTGCAATTAACAAGCTTTGGAAATGTTGAATGAAACCAAATCTATCCATTTCTGGGTATACACCCAAAAGAATTTAAACCAATGTCTCAAAGAGATATTTGCACCCCCATGTTCACAGTAGCTAAAATATGTGTCCAACAACCGATGACTGGCTAAGCAAAATGTGGTGTCCACACGCAATGCAATATTAGCAGTAAAAAGGGAGGGAGTTCTTGAACAGGTGACACCATGGATGAATTTTGAGGTCATTATGCTTAGGGAAACAATCCAGTCACAAAAGGACAAGTGCTGTATGATTTCACTTTACATGAGGTACTTGGTCGAATCATAGAGACAGAAGGTAAAACAGTGGTTCCGGGGAGCGGGGAGAACGTGGAGTTCCTATTCAATGGGGACAGAGTTTCCAGTTTACAAGATGGAAGGAGTTTTGTGGATGGACAGTGGTGATGGCTACGGAACAATATGAGGGGATTTAATACCCCTGAACTGCACACATAAAAATGGCTCAGATGGTAAATTTTATAATACATATGTGTTAACACAACAATTTTTTTTTTAATCTAAGGGTGATTATTTTAACTGTAGGATATCTCAGAGTGTTGATTATGCTCAAGTGCAATGTTATTTGAAGTGAGAGGGTGTAAAACATGCTTTCCCAAAATAGAATATGCTTTAGAAACTACTAATATAGACCACTACTTATTCCTTCATCTTCCTCTCCCGGTCCAAATAAAATCTTTTAAATCTTTAAGTTAAGGAGGCTCCTGGGTGGCTCAGTGGTTGAGCGTCTGCCTTTGACTCAGGGCATGATCCCGGGGTCCCAGGATCAAGTCCCACATCAGGCTCCCTGCATGGAGCCTGCTTCTCCTTCTGCCTGTGTCTCTGCCTCTTTCTGTGTATCTCTCCTGAAGAAATAAACAAAATCTTTTTTTGAAAGAAATATTTAAGTTAGGAATGTTTTTTCTTTGAAAACATGATAATTCAAAATATTCCCTGGGGGTGGGCAAGGTGCATTCATGAATGTTGGGCCCTAATATCGCCACAAGTTGTCCATGTGAGGAGGAAAACTGGAAAAGGTCATGCAAAGTTTCTCATGGAAAATAAGAGGTAGGAGAGCAATCTCTGCGTGGGCTCTCCCTTGGCATCTGTGTTGTTCCAGCACCTCAGGACAGCCTGGATCAGGCAAGGACCACCCAGAACTCAATCTCCACGCCATATAATGAGTTTGTTTCCTCATGTACTCCCTAAGTTCTCAGGCTTCCTCCCCAGCAGACCTCCTCCTACACTTAATGACTTTTATCAAGGAGAGGCCGGAATTTGGTGGTGGGGATGGGGAAACAGCAGAAAGTTAATCATTTAGGAAAATACTCTAGTTCTCCAACAAGCTTTTATTGTGTACTCCTTACTCTCTTTTTTTACTTAGTTTCATAGGGCAGCCCATAGCCTCAGACACATCGATTAACCTTTCTTGTGACATATGGGGCTGCTTGCCTTTGCCTAATTCAACAGACTTTCAGCTTTAGAGAAGTAGAAGGTGTGAATCAGGGGAAGACAGGGGCCTGGAAATAAGCCTTGCATGTGCTTCAAGACACCGGGAGTGTCCTTGTGCTATGCTCTCATGTTTAAAACACAGAGCCTGCCTTTGGACACAGATCTAACTACCAGGCACCTATCATGAGTTCTATAAACATGGTGAATATACTCTCCAAATCTCAAATTGGGACACATCATCTGACTAAAGTTGTTGTTTCTTTTTTTTTTAATTTGTGAAGCTAATTTTTTATAAGCTATGCATAAGTCTCATTTGATTAGTCCAGTAATGGAAATCTTTTATTGGAGAAAATGGAATTTTATAAAATCATAACTGTACCAGGCAAGTTGGTGTAGATTATCAATATATATGGGACCCCACGTGGTGCCTAGATTGCAGACTATCCCTAAGAATTTTTTTGTATATTTAGTACTCTATTAAAGGACTGATCTTTCATAATTCCTTGCAAATCAAGACCTAGTGCACTCTGCCAGTTATTTTATTTTATTTTTTTAATAATAAATTTATTTTTTACTGGTGTTCAATTTGCCAACATACAGAATAACACCCAGTGCTCATCCCGTCAAGTGGCCCCCTCAGTGTCCGTCACCCATTCACCCCCACCTCCCGCCCTCCTCCCCTTCCACCACCCCTAGTTCGTTTCCCAGAGTTAGGAGTCTTTATGTTCTGTCTCCCTTTCTGATATTTCCCACACATTTCTTCTCCCTATATTCCCTTTCACTATTATTTATATTCCCCAAATGAATGAGAACATATAATGTTTGTCCTTCTCCGATTGACTCATTTCATTCAGCATAATACCCTCCAGTTCCATCCACCTTGAAGCAAATGGTGGGTATTTGTCATTTCTAATGGCTGAGGAATATTCCATTGTATTCATAAACCACATCTTCTTTATCCATTCATCTTTCGATGGACACCGAAGCTCCTTCCACAGTTTGGCTATTGTGGCCATTGCTGCTAGAAACATCGGGTGCAGGTGTCCCGGCGTTTCACTGCATCTGTATCTTTGGGGTAAATCCCCAACAGTGCAATTGCTGGGTCATAGGGCAGATCTATTTTGAACTCTTTGAGGAACCTCCACACAGTTTTCCAGAGTGGCTGCACCAGTTCACATTCCCACCAACAGTGCAGGAGGGTTCCCCTTTCTCCGCATCCTCTTCAACATTTGTGGTTTCCTGCCTTGTTAATTTTCCCCATTTTCACTGGTGTGAGGTGGGATCTCATTGTGGTTTTGATTTGTATTTCCCTGATGGCAGGTGATGTGGAGCATTTTCTCATGTGCATGTTGGCCATGTCTATGTCTTCCTCTGTGAGATTTCTGTCCATGTCTTTTGCCCATTTCATGATTGGATTGTTTGTTTCTTTGGTGTTGAGTTTAATAAGTTCTTTACAGATCTTGGAAACTAGCCCTTTATCTGATAGGTCATTTGCAAATATTTTCTCCTATTCTGTAGGTTGTCTTTTAGTTTTGTTGACTGTATCCTTTGCTGTTCTGCCAGTTATTTTAAAGAAGGTTTTCATCACTCAATTTCTCTCAGTGATTGAAATTGCAAGATAGTTTCTTTTTTCCTTCAAAACTATAGTTTTCCCACCCAAAGATACTGCACACAGGCCGTTAGAGCATGAATATGTCTCAGAGTCATGGGACTTGTTGCTGACCCAGTCATTCCAAAACTCACATGTAATGCTGTAGGGAAGAAAGAATCCAAATCTTAAAGCCCGATCTCTAAGTTTCCTGTGGTATTTAATAAAATATTAAGTGAGCATCATCTCTATCTAGTTCTGATTTGTTCTTAGGTGAGCATTAAGTGACTACATGTCCAGGAGGAATAGGAGAGGTGTGCTATTGAATGTCCCCTTATTAAGTCACCATATTTGAGCAAAGTTAGCTTGCAGTTGAAAGACACAGGATAGTTGGACCTGATTAGATATGAGAAAGTTGGCAAAGCAGATCTATAGGCCCCTCTTCTCTCACATCTTCCCCTGAATCACCTTACCCAGGGTACAGCCTTGGCCATAAATCCTTAACAATACCACTCACAAGAAAATTTAGTTTCCCTTGCTTCGGATTGACTATTAGCTCCCTTCCTTGAGCCTTGTTATTTTCACTTCATTAAAGGAAAATACTGAATTTCACACGTTGGTAACTTTGAGCCTCTTACTATACCTACAGTAGAATGTTTGTCAGAAAGTTTTCAAAGGACCAAAGTTTGTCCAAAAAATTCTCTTATGGAGAGAGACCAAGGCTCTGATTTCTTATCTGGTGGACAGCTGGTAAAAGTTTAGCAACATAGTCATCATCATGTTGCATGGTCTACATACTGCTGCCATGGTTGACTGAGTTAGCACCAGGTCGTCAGTGAATGCAGGGTTGGGAAGAGGGATGGGCATGATCTGCTCTTGCAAGCCTGTGTGGCACCACTTTGATCCCCCTAGTCCATTGGCTTCCCAGTTTTAGAATGAATCACTATTGCTATTGTTCAAAGTATAAAGGTTGATTCAGATCTCTACACTGAGGCCAGACTATTTAGATATTTAACAAATTTCCCCAGTGATCCTTATACTGCAATTTGAGCTCTGGCTCCTATATTTATTCCCATATAAAGCTGGTCTTGTATATGTGGTGTTGCCATTACAGATCAAGAAGTCTAAATGCATTTTCGTACTATAAAATTTACTAAGATATTACTATATATTATTATTATAGGTAGGCTAAATTCCCTAAGATGTAATGAAAATAGATTCTAATATTAGGAATGAATAATGACCATCCTATTCACTTTGATATAATGGTCTATATTCAGCTCATTACTTTTCATTATCCTGAGTATAAAATATGCTATGGAAATCCAAAATCCATATATTTTAGAATTAGATGAAATCTTTATGGAGCTCATAAATATGCTCATCCTAGAGTTATGAGAAATATTTGCATCAGACATTTTCATTGTAAAAAAATGATTCACATGACAACTCTCCTTGCTCACCATCAATATTCTTCCAATAGGATTTTGCCAAGTGTGTTGCGAATATAATGATTTGTTTACAACAAAAAATTTCAGGGCAGCCCGAGTGGCTCAGCAGTTTAGCACTGCCTTCAGCCCAGGGTGTGATCCTGGAGACCCGGGATCTAGTCCCACATCATGCTCCCTGCATAGAGCCTGCTTCTCCCTCTGCCTTGTGTCTCTGCCTCTGTGTGTGTGTGTGTGTGTGTGTGTGTGTGTGTGTGTGTGTCTCATAAATAAATAAATAAAATCTTTTAAAAAAATGTCAGATATGCATACCAACTTCCTCTGAAAAATGTTGGAGTGATTTTCAGAAAGATTTCACAGAGTTAGTTTATTCGTTTTCGGGGATGAGTGCTTTTTGTCAGAGGTGACTTCACTGTTTTAGTGCTGATCTTTTTCCAAAGACTGTGTTCACCCCACAAATATCTCCCAAGACATATTGTCTACTCTAAAAGAATTTATAGTCTCCTAGGGCTTAAGAATTCCTTCTATTAGCAATTAAAGAAAACATGGGAGGTATTTGAAACTGTGGTGGTTATTGATCTTGTGTGTATGTTCTGGGTAGTTTGTTGGGAAAGATGGGCATGTAAATGACAAATGACAAATGCTGGAAGACAGTGACTAAAGTCTCCCTTGATGTTCAGGAGCTGGGTGTTCAGGATAGTTGGAAAGGTGGGAGCATAGAGGGCATTTGAAATAGAGGAATGAAACCCGGGCACCCTACTGAGCAACAGAGATTGTCAGATTGTTCTTTTGAATAATAAGTATTCTCCTACTCCATACATGGAAATGTGCTTGGCATTCAGGTGAAGGAGTGTGGATGAAGGGCACAACCCCAGCACTCAAGGTATTGATTTGCCATTTGGATGCCTAAGACATGCAAATATTAGAGAAGGAACAGGGAAATCACACATGCAAATGCCATGACGCATCACACATAAATGTGGTGTAGGGTGTTATAAAAATGTGAGAGAGATGTGAGCAGACACGTTTAGGGAAATCTTCCTGAGTTAAACATTTTTGGACATGAGAAGCATTTAAACAAACAACACAAAACCACCCAGCACACATAGGTGAGAGAGAACATGCTGTGTGGGAGGCAGAAGGGAAATGACATGCTTGCTCAGAATAGGTAATACTGGTGAGCCATGTGGAAGGTGAAAAGCCACCTTAGGTCAGTCAGGGTCCTGCCTCAGCTCAGAATAGTCGGGATTTGGAGGAAAGGGAAAAACCTTCTATCTTTTCAGATCCTCAGTTTCTTTAACTACATAATGGGCCAAGGAAAATTAGTTCACATGTATGAAGAACCAGTAAGGCAATTTATGTGAAAGCATTTTGTAAGCTGCAATGTACTATAAATATGCGTTATTCTCAACAGGGGGTATTCTCAATGACTCCTTTCTAAGAAGCCACAGCCCCATGCCTGCATACTCAGGCTTTCAGGAATGGCATTCTTCAGTGTGAGGATATAAGTTGTGTGCCAAATTGAGATCTTCCCACTGAGAACAAACCTCAGAACCAAAGCATTTTAAAAAGCTAATTTTTAAATGCAAATTTTAAGAGCAAAATCTGGTTTCCAGTTTCTTTTATTATATCTTAAATGATAGACTCAACAAATTTTTACAATTTAAATTTTAAAATAACAATATTAAATAATTGTTAACATTTTTAGTGATATTAGTGTGTGTGAGTTTTAAGTAGGTCACATTCCTAGAGGAAAAAAAAAGGAAAGACTTGTGTTATTTAAACTAAAAAAATATTACTTGCTGATTAATGGCTGTTCTTTTTGGAAGCATTGTTTGGAAACGAAAACAGTGCTCCTAATCTTAAAGTATTCATTCTCATCAAGTAAAACACTAGTGGTTAAAAAAACTGTGTTTCCAAGCCTAGCAAACTCCGAGGATTCTATTGGCCATCCTCCCATCCAGCCACCCTGCTATGTCCATGCAAGTGACATAGTACATTAAACATTATCAAAAATTTGTTGATTTTATATATCAGAGAGTGAGTAAAACTGTAAATTTTACAAAGATTCTTTCCTATAACTTTGCCCGAAAGGAGTTTCCAAAAGGGATTTGGATTATGTGTTTCTCATCTGGAGAATGATATTCTTTCTCAGATATAAACTATCAGATCTTGCCCCCAACGCAGTTCTAAAGTCTTTACTACTTGCAGGAAGACACAGAAAGTGACTCCACTAACCTGTTCCACAGAACTTCAGCCTCAGCTAAGCTCTGGAGCCCTTGTGTCTATTTCAGATCTAACATCTGTTCGGTACATGAGGGCTGATCTCACTTCACTTTTCCATTTAGTTTTTTTTTATATATATATATATAAGTTTTCGCGATTTTTTTTAAATTTTTTAAATTTATTTATTTATGATAGTCACACACACACACACACACACACACAGAGAGAGAGAGAGGCAGAGACACAGGCAGAGGGAGAAGCAGGCTCCATGCACCAGGAGCCCGATGTGGGATTCGATCCCGGGTCTCCAGGATCGCGCCCTGGGCCAAAGGCAGGCGCTAAACCGCTGCGCCACCCAGGGATCCCTCCATTTAGTTTTACTGCATTTCTTGGTAGAACCACTTGGATCAGCTCAATGACATATGACTGAATTCCTCACCATCACAGGGATTTTTCCCCTCCAACACATTTGGAATAAAAATGGATTTGAAAAATTACATTTCCACATTTGAGGAAAGAACAAAGATGGCAGGTGGCTACTACTTTCCAACAAAATACTTCTCAAATATCGCTAAAATCCTTTATATTTTCAGGTACACTGTACTTATTTCTCTTGGAAAAGGACAATGCCTTTCTTTCATTCATCTTATAGGTGTAGTAAGAATAAGAATAATGACTCAGCTAATCTAGTAAATTCTGGGAAATGAAAATTCCAGCCCCTTTGGTTGTTAGAAGGGACAAGTTGTGCTTAGCTGCTGCCAAAACAAGTTGAGGACAAGTTGAAAAGTAATGTAAACAAGCGTCATGCAATCCTAAATTCTCCAAGTCTTTGGCTGAGTCCAATTCTTGTTGCTTTGGTGGTTGGTTTTAGTGAAATTGTTTTATGTACATAAAACAGGGCATGATAGATTAATGATGGCCACAGATTCTCTCTGAGTCCTACCATTATGAGGTAAAGACTGGCCTCAGAGGCTCACTTGCGTGTGGTGGAAGTGACATTTGTGTGATTCTCAGGCTAGGTCACAAGAAGTCTTCCAGCTTTTGTCTTTGTCTCTGGAATGCTTCCTGGAGTCCTGAGCTGTCCTCTGGTAAGTCCACTCCCCCTGGAACAGCCAGGCCTGAGAGGCCACATGTGGGTGATCGAGTTGACCAACCAAGCAGAGCCCAGCTTAAGAAGTCACATGGGAGTGAAGCTATATGAAACCTCCAGACCAGTCCATCTAGAAAATACCATCTAGAACAATGGAATCACTCCCATGAGTGCTGCCTGATTTCCTAAACCACAGAACTGTGATCTAATAAAATCATTGTTGTCCGAAGCCCAATAAATAATCAAACACACAAAAAGTTACGTTCTTTGAGATAGTTATTGGATTCTTATCCATTGGCCTCTTTGCCTTACCTCCTGACTATTATAAATGGCATCTTTTTATAATCCTCATAATAACCTTGCACCATGTATATTATTATCCTTGTCTTACAGGTGAGAAAACAGGCACCACGAGAATAAGTAACTTGATTAAAATATGCAAAAGCGTTATAGACAAGAGTGAAAGCCAAGTCTGTCCAGCTTTAAACTCTTGGCTATTATCAAAGGAAGAATCTTAGTTACTGCTAATGTGATCACATCATTAAGAATGAAGTTTTTCTGGATGTTTCAGGCTCTGACTGCATGAATTTCAATTAGGGGTTGGCAAATTTGTTTTAAAAGGATGAGACAGAACATATTTTAGGCTGTAGGTCCTATGGTCCCCATGGCAAGTGCTCCATTTGGCTGTTCCCCTGTGAAAGCCACCATAGGCTGCATGTAAGCAAAAGATATGGCTGTGCTCCACAAATTTTTATTTACAAAATCAGCTGGTGGGCCAGATGTGGTTCTCAGGCCATAGGCTATAGACTCCTGATCTACACATCTGAGGTGATTATATTTGAATCTTTTTGAATTTTTGGAAAAGAACTTCAAATTCTAAATGAACTGTTGATGGCACTTCCATTCAAGCCAAATTTAAAACCAAAGTCTAGGTTTTATGAATTGTCAAGTTTAAACAGATTATATGTAAGTCAATGGGCTATGTAAATCAATGTAGGAGGAAGCAAAAAAAAACTGTACCTTTGGAAATATTGCTTTCGAGAAATCCCCTGAAAAGGATGGATTATAACATAAAGATAAACCAGGATGGTTTGGAACTTTCTACACACTTGCATTATCTATCAGAATATCTCTAGTTAATTGTTACTTGAATCCTTCCAAGTCCTAAAGAGATATTCCTGGTAATGATTCCAAAGTGTTTCATGAAGCTTTTTGGCCCTATTTGTGGGAACTCCTCCCTGCTACAGCCTGACAAGACCTCCTGACCTCTGTGGCTGACTTACTGGCTGTTTGACAGCTGTACATCTCTGTTATGTACAAGGTCAGAACAGAATATTCTCTGCTAACTGAAACTATGTGGGTACTTGGGGGTTGGGGAGGACTATTGGTAGTAGCTGAGAACTGCTCCTGGAGCTGGAAGAGTTTACGCTTTTTAAAGGGAGTTCATAAGGTCTTGAAAATCAAGGTCACGATTTTAACTTCTACAAAACTTCTCTTAGTCTCTATTCTTTTACTGTTAGTGGAACCACCTGGAATCATTTTAATTCATGTTGCTTATTAATTTTAATTATTTTGTCTTTCTTGTATTCTGGACCCTTTTGTCTAGTAATTTTGAAGTGACTTGAGTGCAAGAAATAAGAGTTTTCTTTTCCTCTTTTGTTATCATTTCTACCTCCTGACATATAATTGTGTTCAATTCTTTTTTAAATAAAGGAATAATGTCATTCCTACACTCTGTAGCCTAAGAATTGTCATGTCTTGCTTGACTCTTTTTCCTCAAGCTTTTTAGTATCAAATATATATATATATATATATACACATATATACATATGAAGACTTCCTATACCCAGGCTTTGGCAATCCAAAAATGCTCTGAACAGATTATGTAGTGTGATCATCAGGAGCTCCTAGTGCTATAATAGCATTTATTTTACAATTTGATCTTGTGAATTGGCCATCCATAAAATTTCCAATAACTTTGAATTTATTTATTCATTTAGAAGACATAATGTATATGCTTGGTGTATAACTTTAAGAGGCACAAAATAATATACAGTAGTAAAAAGTAATTTCTTCCCATCCTGTTCCACAGTCCTTGGTTTCTCATCATTATACCCAGTTTTTTAAGCATCCTTGGGTAGACAAGACATTTTCCTAAGCCAATCATACAGACTAACACTCCCTTTAGTTTACATATGCAGTAGCATATTGCACATAGTTCTCTATGTCTTGCTTTTTTCACTTATTATATTTTGGAAATATTTCCATTTTAATGCATATAGAAATGACTTTTAAAGATATCTGCTAGGGCGTCTGAGTGGCTCAGTCAGTTAAGTGTCCAACTTTTGGTTTTGGCTCAGATTGTGATCTTTGGGTTGTGAGATTGAGCCCTGCATTGGACTCTGTGCTGAACTTGGAGTCTCCTTGAGATTCCCTCTATCTCTCTCCCTCCCCTTCTACCTCTCCCCACCCCCCGTTCACTCTTTTTCTCTCTCTAAATAAAGAAATAAAAATATCTGCTAGTATTTTATTGTGTGAGTAGACTGTAGTTGACTTACAAATATTTATTGATGTACATTTATGTTGTTTTTAAACATTTTGCCCTAGCAGGCAATGTCGGAATAAATATCCTTCGACATATGTCTTTGCTCACATGTGAGAGACCATGTGTAGGATGATTTCCAAGAAATAAAACTGCGAGTCAAAGCAATCTGCATTTTGCATTTTATTAGATGTCTTCAAATTGACCTCCATAACATGCAATGATATACGTTCAGAGCAGCAGTGCACCCTTTCCAGCTCCCATTCCCTATACACACAATGCCTCATCAAACTTTGACTTCTGTTAATCTGATAAATTAGAATTCTTTCCTTAGAGTTTTTAATTGTAGTTTTGTTTGCTGAGGACTACTTAAGATTTTCATCCCATTTTGTACGTGATTGTTGACCTTTTTTTCTTGATTTGTAGTTCTCTGGATATTAGGAAAATGAGGGCTTTGTGAGACATACATATTAAAAGGTTCTTTTTCAACTTTTGTCTTTTCTTTCTTAATATAGTCAATTTTGTCAATCTTTTTGGGTTTAGAAAAAAGTATATAATAGTGTTACAGTGTATAAAAAAGTTTACCCACATTTTCTTCTAGTACTTTTATAATTTATTCTTTTTCTAATTTAATGTTAGATTCACCTAGAAATTTTGTAATAAAAAATGGACTTCTTTTTTCACAGAATGTTATCAAGTTGACAAAACTTCACTTATTAAAGAATTTATCTTTTTCCCACCTCCAGCAACACCTCCTTTATCATGTTATAACTTTATGTACTTGGTTTTTGTATTCTCTGTGTCTGCATTCTTTTCCTCAAAATGGTGTTTTTCTATGTGCACATTATTTATTTTTTTCTTTAAAATATTTTAACACTCCAGTTTTCTTATCTTTTCATTTCTAGAATTGTTCTAAATATGCTTGCACAAGAATATACTTTTGCACATGAACTTTAGAAGTAGTTAAGTTTAAAAGTTTTCTATTTGTAGTTTATAGTGGGATAAACTATAATTTATAGATTGACTTAGAAGGAATTGGTATGTTTATATTATTATCTTCTTGCCTGAGAACAGAGTATACCTTGCTTTATACTCAGGTCCTCTTTGAACTATTAAAAAATTTTTCTCACAGATCTAACTCATCACTTGTTAGGTTTACTTCTAGTGTTGTTTGTGATGGCTCTTGGAAATAATATCTTTTCTTCCATTTTAATTTTTCTAGTTGATAGTTGCTTATGTATACTAAGGCTATTGATTTTTGTATACTTGTTTTGAATCTATTTACTTTACAGAAATCTCTTATTGTATATGAATAATTTTTTAGTTGATTGGCTTGGGTTCTTTCTAGACCTACAATCATATCCTCTAATAGATAATTTGTACTCTCTTATTAAAATGTTTTGTCTCTTAATTTTTTTCTTCTTGCCTTGACTGTTACCCCCATGACAAAAGAGCTAAATAACTATGTTAATGGAAGATAGATATCCTTATCTTGTTTCCAACCTCAATGAGAATGCTTCTAGTATTTTTTAGCATTAAGGATGAGGCTGGGTTTTGCTTGAAATATATGATCAGAAGATATTTCAATATATAGATTTAAATATTTAAATAAAGAAATGCTTCAGGTGAGGTGTGTATACATATATATGTGCGTCTATACACACATATATATACATATATGTATATACACATAAATAAATGTGTATATTTAAGGAAATACTTGAAATTTTTCAGGTGATTTTGTGAAATGTGTATAGGAAAATGTTTAAATGTGTCCAAGTGATTTAATATTTTTTTCTTCTACATTCCTCTCTGGTCTCACAAAACATATGAGCTGCCTCTGCTTTTTGTCTCATATATCTCATCCTTTATTCTCTGGAGTAGGTTTATTGACATGGCTAAATAAAAATTGAATTGTACAGGCTCCAGAGCTTATCCTAATTGCACCCCAGGGTTATAGAATTCTCGACATATTGAATCAGCCAATTGGAAAGAGGCCATAATATTTCTCCTCTACAAGGCATTTCAAGAAGTTTAATTGGATATTGTGAGCTCCACCAACTTCACTAAACAAAGAGATCTTAAAACACAAATATGGTGGGGCCCTTGAAGTTGATAAATGGTTGCTAACTTGCATATGATGGTGAATTTTTTTTAAAGATTTTTTTTGAAGCAGGCTCCCTATGAGGAGCCTGATGCAGGACTCAATCCCAGGACTCCAGGATCACTACCTGACCTGAAGGCAGATGCTCAACCATCGAGCCACCCAGGAGCTCCTGTGATGGTGAATGTTATGTGTCAACTTGACTGGGCCATTTGGTCAAATGTTATTCTGTATCTTTCTCTGAGAATGTTTTTGAGGAAATTTCATTTTAAATTGATAGACTTGAGGGGCAGCCCTGGTGTCTCAGCGGTTTAGCGCCGTCTTCAGCCCAGGGCGTGATCCTGGAGACCCGGTATCGAGTCCCATGTCGGGCTCCCTGCATGGAGCCTGCTTCTCCCTCTGCCTGTGTCTCTGCCTCTCTTTTTCTCTCTGTGTGTCTCTCATGAATAAATAAATAAAATATGTTTTAAAAAATTGATAGCCTTGAGTAAAACAGATTGCCCTCCATAATGTGGGAAAGCTTCACAAATCAGTTGAGGGCCTGAATAGAACAAAGACTAATCTTCACTTCTCATTCCCACCCTGAGCAAGACTTCAGATATTAACTGCAACAATGATTTTTCCCTGGGACTGTAGCCTGTTGGTCCACTCTGCATATATTTTTTAAAGATTTTATTTGTTTATTCGTGAGAGACACAGGGAGAGAGAGAGAGAGACACGGGCAGAGGAAGAAGCAGGCTCCATGCAGGGAGCCCGATGTGGAACTCGATCCTGTGACCCCAGGATCATGCCCTGAGCCAAAGGCAGATGCTCAACCGCTGAGCCACCCAGGGGTCCCACCTTGCATATTTTAAACTTACTGGTCTTCACAGTCATGAGCTAGTTTTTAATATTCTCTCTCTCCTTCCTCTCTCTTTAGACACACACTGTCTTTCTGGAGAATCCTAACTAACATATTTTTTTCTACCAAATTGTGACAGGAAACAGGAAGAATTTTCTTCATTATTTTACTACTTCTGGAACAAATTCTGAGATGTTAGATTTACTTTTGTTGGCTTGAGGGAAACGAGTACAATAGGAGAATGAGATCCCCTCCCAAACTCTGGACATTCCCACTTTTGCTGGAGAATGAAAGTAGAAATAACCAGAGAAAAACAGGCAGTGATCTGGGCCTGTGGAATTTCTGGCCTGGCTGCAGTTCTGGGAGCTTTACAAGTTTTATAAGAAATCTTATCCTTGGACTTTCTGAGTCTTGTATTTATTTGAAAGTCTTGGACCTAGACTTAGGTCTACTCCTCTTTTTCCTCTTTCTATTCCTTCTGTCGTTGTCAGGCTTAGCTCCCTGGGGTCTATTGTTTCTTGTTCCTTCCTCAGCTAAAAGTAAAATGAGCCCAATCAATTACACATTGTTGTACAAAACTGCTATCTTCCTGGAATAATTATTTCTCCTCTATCCCCCCATCTTCTTCCAACTTGAAGCCGGCAGGGCACCAGCTTTAGAGCTGGAGTTTATGTCTTGGAGACACACTCAGTAGTTGTCATGTGGCCTCTTGCAGCCTCATTTTTCTTACCTGTAAAATGGTCACACAGTACCTACCCTACAGATTGTTGTGGAGATTAAGTGAAATCACACATGTGAAGCACCTGGCACAGTTTTCAATGCATAAAGGGCTTCAATAATGGTATTTTCTCCCAAGATTTTCGAATTTTTTAAGACCCTGCACAAATGTAACCTTCCATGTTATGGCAATCAATCCACTGGGGCTGCTAGAAAGAGATACAGGCTCAGAATACAGATAGGATTATCAGAGATGTTTTGCAAAGATACTCAAGAATATAAATAGGAGCTAAGCACTCTGGATTTTATTTTTATTTTTTCTGACCAAAACATATAAAGGGACCTTCACAGTGAACTAGAAAAATAGCCTTGCATTTGTAGGGATGATAACCAGAGTTCCAAGAACATGCTTTATCTTGGTTCATCTAAAAGAAAGGGTCCAGTGGCAGTGACATGCTGCCACTCAAAATAGGTACAGAACATCTATATTAGAGTGGTTTTAGAGAGGGTTGTGGTAGGCAGAATAATGGCCCTCCAGAAATGTCCATGCCCCAACCAGTACAAACTTCAGACACTACCCTACATGGTAAAAGGGACTTTGCACATGAGATGAAGATTACAAATCTTAAAATAGTTTATCCTAGATTACCAAGTGAGCCCAGTGTAATCACATGGGCCCTTAAAAGTGGAAGAGTTGGGGCAGAAATGGCAGTCAGAGATGCAGGAAGAGGAAACAGAAAAGATGCAGAAGCAGGCTATGACGGTGGAGGAAGGGGACCTGAGCCTGGAATGCAGGCAGCCTACATGCTGGGAACGCTCCGATGCTGCCCTGCTGACACCTTAGTGTCAGCACAGTGAGACCTATACAGAAAGCCAGCTGAACCCCACTATTCGGGGATTCCTGCTACAGGAACTGTGAAATAATAGGTAAGTGTTGCCTGAAGCTGTGGGAATTTATGACAACAGCAATAGCAGATGAGTGCAGAGGACTTCCCAGAGATGCTTCATTTACCTGGTACCAAACCTGCATATGAATGCTTCAGCTCCCACACATGTCCTCGGTGCCATCGGTTATAACAAAGCAGGGATCAGAAATCAAAGCAGCATATGCCCACCCCCCACAAATACTGGGTTAGGGCCACTTTGATTAAAAGGTAGTAATATGGGGTGCCTGGGTGGCTCAGTCAGTTAAACATATGCCTTGGGCTCCGGTCATGATCTCAGAATCCCTAGATAGAGCTCTGCAAAGGGCTTCCTGCCAGTGAGGAGTCTGTTTCTCCCTCTCACTCTGCCTCTCCACCTCCCGCCCCCCCCCCACTTGTGTCCTCCCTTCTCTGGTCCTAAACTGGAAGAGGGGACAAAAATGAGAGAAACTGTTAATTATTAAATTGGTCCTGGTCTTTTGAGGTTCAATATTACAGAAGTTGTTCAACTTCCTGGATTGTCACTAGAGGAGGCAATCTGGCTTCCTGTAAGCATTAGGCATGGCAGGCTGGCCTCCTGGGCTATTCATTGTAGTTACAGGAGTTGGCTCCCTAGGCGGGTAGCTGCAGGTTGTGGGGCAGAGCTCTGTTTTGATATACAGACCAGCCATTGTCCATTTTTTCTCAAATAGATAAATATATTTTTTAAAAAGGTAGCAGTATAAATGTGGGCTCACAGTACTGAAAATGTCCCCTTGGCTCAGTACAGTTGAAAAAGTCTCTCATCCTCTTAGGCATGACTTGATTGTGCAAGCTGTTCAATCATTTAGCAAATACGTACTGAGAGCTGACAAGCAATAATTAATTCCAATAATTCATTCATCCTAATTTATGACTAGGAGTGAAGATGACCAAGTGAAGATGACCATTTTGACCCAGAGTGAAGTACTCTCATGTCTTCCCTGAAATACTGTACAACAATGTTCTTTCTACCTTTTCTGCTTCCCCTGTGACCTTTGCTCCTAAAGTACAAGAGCTAAGAACAGGCTTCTTGGTGAGAGAAATACATTCACAGTATTTGACCTGTATAATCATTATTTTAAACAGCCTTTGGTTTTTATTTATTTCATCTTTTTATTATTGCAACCTTACCCTTCAATCCTTGCTTGGACGGTTCAATATGAAATTACAGAGAAGCATGACAGACAAGGCCACCTCCTTCCTGGTTTACTAACATTATAGGCCTAAGTGTGAAACTCAAACCTCTTGTGTTCATATTCCAGCTGTTCTGTTTTGGCAACAGATTTTTTTTAATTGTGCATTCCTGGAGTAAGCCACAGTTGCCTGTCTGTCACGGCACGCATGTCTTGCTGTTTTAAACCCTAACAACTTTGTGTCTTCTGGACAATGTCATGTTATCCTGACCTCATTCAATCAGGCTTGTTTGGGAAAAGCAAATCATTTGAAAAGACAATGCCACTTCTTTAGTGGTTAGTGTTATTTTTGTAATATCAGCTCTAAATATTTGATAATTTTTGTAATAGAACATTTCAGTATTCCCCTGGCTTTTTCATTCACACTACATTCATTAGCCCCAGAGAGTTTGAACAAGTTGTCATACTTCTCTTAGAAGTTGAATGTGTGGAAGTAAACACAAAGGCCAATTAAATGAGAAAAGCAAAGGCGATTTATTCAGAGCTTGCCACAGCCAAGGAGTCAGCCTCCACCACTGGTATTTGGCAGAGATTCAAAGGCAGGGAGAGGAGTGGGAGAGCTCTATGGTAGAAAAAGGGAAAGGAGCAGGTGTCCCCTGATCAGAGGCTGTTGGCAAAGGGAAGCTGGAAGCAGAGCATGCTGTGTGATTGGTTAAGGGAATATTTGGCTTTCTCTGGTCCTAAACTGGAAGAGGAGACAAAAATGAGAGAAACTGTTAATTATTAATTAGGTCCTGGTCTTTTGAGGTTCAATATTACAGAAGTTGTTCAACTTCCTGGATTGTCACTAGAGGAGGCAATCTGGCTTCCTGTAAGCATTAGGCATGGCAGGCTGGACTCCTGGGCTATTTGTTGTAGTTATAGGAAGGAGTTGGCTCCCTAGGCGGGTAGCTGCAGGTTGTGGGTCAGAGTTCTGTTTTTACATACGGTCCGGCCATTGTCCATTTTTATAGTGTTTTTCAAGTGTACCTCTGAGCTTTTGAAAATAGGCTTTTGGTTCTGCACTCTGCAGTAAGCACAAGTCCAAAGCACACTTCCAAAGAAATTTCCTTTGTTAAGGTTTTGGACATGGGTCTAAGGAAAGATATGAGGCTTTATATTATAAACAAGTCACGCATGAACCTAAATTCTGATAGAGAATCAGCTCTGCTTCAAAGAGCTCCTTTAAAAAAGAGATACTTGAAGCTTACAGTTTCCATATGATTTTCTTTGAGACATTTAGATGGACATCTGAAGAAGCACATGAAAATCTCTCTTAAAGACCCTGAACATGAATGGGCATTGAGGATCCTCCGAGATGGACACTGAACATATATACTTGCAATTTTTAGGTCTTACAAAAATCACTTTCACAGAAGTAGAGGGAGATCAAGTATGGCAATGGAAACAGGGTTATCATAAAACAAAGGCTGTTTCTACTCTTACATAGAACATTATACTTCTACATTTGTTCCACCGTATGTTAACTGTTGCTTAGTCATCAGTTCTTGGGGTCACACAGGTCAAGCATAGACCATGAGTTCTGTAACTATTAAGTACTTATCATCTTAACCCATCTTAACTTGGGAAAAGATGTAAAAAATCATGTTTGGAAAGCATTTGAGTCTTCTGATGAAAGATAAGCTACCAACCATTATTTCCTACTTAGTCCTTCCAGCATCTTTGCTTTAATGAAAACCCAGATTATGTTCTCCATTTGATGAAAGGTGCTATGGGTGAGCCAGGCAGCCAATGACAGAAAGATGGAGTCTTTCAAGTGGACACCAAGGACTATTCTAATGAAATCAATTGACTATACCCCTAAAGCTTGGAAAATTGGTCCATCTCTTCCTGATTTAACAGTAGAATATCTATTTTAGAATATCAGATAGCTTGCCCTGAAAAATACCTTCCTGTGTTCTTACAGTCTGTGAAGACTTCCTTACTCATTCTTTTCCGGAAAGTCCGTTCTTTCACCTATTAATGTAATGGATCGCTCTGCATCATTTTCTTCCTTATAGAAGTTTTCAGGAGTAACCCATGGGAGAACAGATTCCTTTAGTATTGGATTCTGTGGATATTTTCATTTCACTGCTAATTTTTTCCTATAAAATGATAAAGAGCACTTCAAAATTATTTTATAAGCACAAACCTGACTCAGATTTTTTTCTCATTTCAAATAATTTAGGGTAGAAGGACCTATTAAGCATGTACACAGAGAAACGTGTGATTTAACATTAGCGTTTTTCAATTCTTTTGTGTTCCTGGGCGATACTCCTCAATGATCTGTGGCATTATGCTAGAATAATTATGCCACAGCAAAGATAATTTTTTTCTTAAGACTTTATAGTCTCTTTGACTTTTCCTACCCTCCCCCCACTCAAGGAAATCTTAACTCATAATAAGATAAAAAAAACTACTAGTACTAGTAATTTATTATTAATATGCTTTCCAGAAAATCCCAAAAGACCATGTACTGTAAATGACTATACAGGGTATCTAGATGAACTTGGGGTTATTCAGTCAGCCTCCTGAAAGCCATGTAGAGCAATGGCCATCATTCTGTCTGGAAGAAAATTCAATAAAGGGTTTTCAGTCAGATGCAATGTGCTGGTGACAATTCACAAAGTGCAAATGTTTCCCACAACACAATGTCCCACCATTGGTCCATCATCTAAAACCAGGGAATTGGCAAGACTTCTAGAATAATTAAAGGTATATTTCTCAACAATATGATTGTTAATGATTCAGAGTCAGACAAACATCTGATAAAAAGAACTGACAATTTTGTAAAGGCAATTCTAATTACATTATACAGCCAAATGATCTGTTTCCATACTGACATTCTGATGACCTGTTTGTTTGGTTTTGGCTTTGTTCTAGTTCTTATTTCATTCTGACTTGTATTTCATTTAATTATTTACATGATTATCTTTCTCATTCAACTTTTTTTTAATGGAGGTAAAAGGACTTTTTAGGTGATATATTATGGGATATATCTTTGTATCTGGAGTCCATGGTGAATTTCTCCAAAAGCTATCTCAAGGTGAATGAAATTTATTATTTAAAATTATCCAATAAAATGGACCCATAGTAGCAAAAGTATTTCACAAAATGGCTCAAAATGGAAGAAACAGCTTCTAAATGTCCATAGCATATAGCTAAGAACGTATGCCAACAGTGTAACATGGGAACACAGGACATTCCTTCCTCCCAGGTCCTTCTGATCATGTAGGGAATAGTTTATACTAACACTGTGCTGCAGACTCAAGCTTAAAATACCAATTTTGCAAGAACAATGCAAAAGTTTCTTGGGAAGAAATTGTATTAAAAACCGTTTACACCATTAAAATGGTGTGATTACTGTGATTCAACTACGGGTTACTCAAAAAATTCTTCAAGACATTAGAAGCTTAAAATGACAGAGTGAGCCCAAATTTAACTAAACTGAGCCATTATACCACTTCACTTAAAAGCTTTTATTCATTCACTCATTTAATCATCCATTCATTTATTTATTCAATAAATATTTATCACTGGCATACTATGACACACTGACCCTTTACATATATTATATCTAATCTTCTCATTCAAGCTGAGGAGTTCATTTTATTATATCTATTTTACAAATGTGGAAATCCCTCAGAAAGATTAACTTTCCCAAAGCCACATATGTAAGCAAGTGATAGAACTATTACTTAAAATGAAGTTTGGCTTTCAAACTTGGAGGTTTTGCCCTTGACATCACTCTATTTCCTGATCAATAATACTTAACTTTCATCAAAAATATTTTCCCAAGTCATGTTCCCTGAAACATGAATCCTATAAAATGTTAGCAATTATAAAAAAAGGTTTGGGATGGGGCAGAGTTCCATGGTCAAACAAGTTTGTAGTGCATTGGTAGATACTCTCATTCTCAATTATCCACTCTCCTTTTCCTTTTAAGAGAATCATGCACGCTACCAACTGCTGTGTGATACACAGTGTTTTCTGGGAGATGGATAGACATTCTTTGGCTAATGGAATGTGAGCATCCAAGCATAACTCCAAGATGCCTTGGAAGTTTCTGCTAGCCTCCTTGCTCTCATATCTGCTACAAGAATAGCATGTTCTAGGCCATGTATATTCTTTCAGCCCAAGTCCTGGAATGGGCAGACATGTGGATCAGAGCTATGATAACCTGCATCTATTCACATGTATATAAAAAGAGATCTTCACCGTGTTGAAAGCTACTGAAGCTGAGGGGTTGCTTGGTACTGCAACAAAGCTAACCAATATAAAAATACTGCACAGAGTGTCCTCCTCTAAGATATTCATAAAGAATTACACGTTTTAGGTTTTGGGAAGTCCAACAGTGAAGAAAATGTTTAGAAAACCTAGTGGATCCAACACACAAACACTTATATGTGCTCCCTCATTAATTGCTGTTTAAATGTCAGTTAAAGGGATTTAAAAAACAGGAAATAGAAAAGAAGTAAAGAACAGACAAGAGACACCATCCAAATTCTGAAAGTTACAAAGCAGAATGTGCATTAGTTGAGGGAGAAAACAAACTGTGGCAGAACATGAAGTTTAAAATTCAGGGAACAAAAAGAATGTCCTAAAAGCTTCCAGAGAGGTTAAAAAAATAATACAAGTCGGGTCTCATCTAAAGAGGATTGGGGATGAGAAGAATGGGAGGAGGCACCAGTATTTTTATTTAAGTTTGTGGAAGCATCTGATTTTTAAACATTGTGTTCTTTTGTTACTTGATAACAAATAAAACTTCAATTAAAAAAAATTTAAAAATACTGTTAACTAAGCGTGCCCACTTATTTGACCATAATCACTACTGTCCTGGTTCTTGAGGAACAAATGGTCTGTGAATCTCCTTTTTTTTTTTTTAATTTATGATAGTCACACAGATAGAGAGAGAGAGAGGCAGAGACACAGGCAGAGGGAGAAGCAGGCTCCACGCACCGGGAGCCCGACGTGGGATTCGATCCCGGGTCTCCAGGATCGCGCCCTGGGCCAAAGGCAGGCGCCAAACCGCTGCACCACCCAGGGATCCCTGAATCTCCTTTTGAGAAAAACTTGCCTGACAGAGATGAAAACAAAACAAAACAAAGAAAAACTTTGCCAAGGAGTAAACATGTAACTGTACTCTTGAGCCTTTTGCCTATGTATCAATAGTGCCTAATGGAAAAGGAAATCACACAGAGTTCAAGTGCACTGTGCATGAAGCACCAACCTGGTCCCTTCCTTTTCTGTGCAATTTTCCACTGCTTACAGTTGGGTCAGCAACTTTCTATGGATTTAACTGAGGGGAGTAGGAAGGCCTTTGTAAAATTCGATCTTGCCCTAGCATACCAACAACTGCTCTTTGATGATAGTATTCCAGATACCCAAGCCATCATCATTCATCAAAGAAATTGCCAACTTACATTCCTTCACTTTGGAATTTCTGTTGTCTTTCTGTTGAATTTCTGTTGTTTTCCATTGCTTTGTGAAGAATCTGGTTTCTAGAATTTCTGATGAGATACCACATTTCAGTAGGTATTATAAAATTCTGGGGTTTGGGGAGATACAAACTTGATATTCCAAGTATATCTGCCCAGGAGCATTCTCCTTTCAATATATAATACTTCTATGATAGTAACCAGATAGACTTTCTGGAAGCTCCATTGCACTGTTGCCTCATATTGAACTTACTCTCAACTTTGATCTAAAGGGTTGTTAAAACTCTTTTCACACTTACCACTGTTAAGCCCAGTCTCAACAATATTATATTTGGATTCAAGTTTTTGACTTTATATTTACCTACCCCAAATGTGGAAGGGTAGCCTAAAAGATCCTTCTGAACCATATTCTGTCACTTAATGCATATTTCCGCCCTCACAGCTTCATGTAACTCACAAATTTTATAAACATCCTATTGCTTAAAATCATGAACCAGAATCAAGAAAACCAATCAGGGCTTTTAAGCAACTATTTATTCATCAGTTTCAAAGGTGCTCAGCTGTAATCTTATCCAAACCAAATTTCCCCAGCATGTCCACTGTGTTTTATGTTAAATAACTTGTTGAATTCCAGAACCATTATATCTATCACTTTCTGCTCTGACAGTCTAGTAATCCTTTCAGAAAAAGAAAATGTAGATAATCGTACATGAATTTTAAATCAACACATTGTAGGTTGGAAATCACGATTCTTTCTTCTAAAGATTACCTCACAAACCATTCTTTCTAAGACATTAATTTTAGAATTTTCCTTAAGATGGCTGTCATGAGTAAAATAATCTATTTTCTTCTTTTGAAGAATCGAAACAATGTGTAGTCATGAACTGTTAGATCTTTTCTTCATAGGTTTTCAAAAAACATTGGCAATGTCTCATGTATCTTTTTAAAAGTAATTTCAGTGTTCTGAGACATAATTTGCCCAGACCATACTATTTTTTTTCTCTTCTGAGGCTTCAACTTCTACTCTTTATTTCTTTCTAATGATTATTGTCCTACAGCTCGCAGATAAAATAAAAATAAGTTTTGAACAGCACTATGAACTGTAAATGTAGAGAGGAGAATGAGGATAGTGAACTCAGCGGTAGTAAGGAGCTATCTTTAAACCCCCAAATATCAGTAATTACATTAATTTTACATTGATAAAGCCTTCTAGTAAAAGACAAGGTTCGTCACATGAAATAAAGCACAAAATCCAATTATATCCTGCTTACAATTTGACATTTATAATATGAGGATATAGGGAGTTTGGTGATACAAGGATGAAAAGAAAGATATCCTATGCAAACATTAACTGAAAAAATGCAAAGGTATTAATGTCAAAGTAGTCTTTATGGGGAAATCATTCCTGTATAAAAAGAAGGATAGTTTATAATGATTAATTCACCAGGAAGATATAACAATTCTAATGATAATGAAAAAAGGCACAAGTAACTAATATCAGGAATTTTTTTAAGACTATCTTTTTATCTTTTGAAAAACATCAAAATTTTGAGATAGTTTATTATAAACATATCTCAAATTTTGACATTTAGATAAAATGTAAAGTTCTTAGAAAATACAGCTTATAAGGGATCCCTGGGTGGCTCAGCGGTTTGGCGCCTGCCTTTGGCCCAGGGCGCGATCCTGGAGTCCCCGGATCAAGTCCCCCGTCGGGCTTCCTGCATGGAGCCTGCCTCTCCCTCTGCCTGTGTCTCTGCCTCTCTCTCTCTATGTCTATCATGAATAAATAAAATCTTTAAAAAAAATACAGCTTATTAAAGTGAACACAATACTTAACAGAAAATCTGGATAGTCCTATACCTATTAAAGAAGTTGGATGCAAAATTTAGAACTTCCCACAAAAACACTCTAGGCACATTTATCTTCATGGGTGAATTTTTTCAAACAATGTGAAAAATAAATATCACTAATTTTATACAAAGTTTTCCAGAGTGAAGAAGAAAGAAAAAATATACCCCAATTTATTTTATGAATCCAACATAACTCTGATACTAAAACTTGGAAAAAAATATAAAAGAAAAATTATAGGCTAACTTCATTAATATAAATACAACAATCCTAAATAAAATATTAGCAAAATGAAGTTATTCATATATTGAAGAGGATCATATTCTGAATACATAAAAACATTTAGAGGTCTGTGGGAGGCAGGCAGCCAGATAGAAAAATGGGCAAGAAAATTGAATAGATCTTTCACAAAAGAAATATTTGCATGGCTAATAAATGTATGAAAAGATATAAAACCTAAGTAGAATCAGGGAAA
Source organism: Canis lupus dingo (assembly GCF_003254725.2). NCBI lineage: Eukaryota > Metazoa > Chordata > Mammalia > Carnivora > Canidae > Canis > Canis lupus. The sequence continues at coordinate 1,799,446 of NC_064267.1, forward strand.
TGAAAATTAAAGTCATCGTGTCTATCAGACTGACTGTAATTAAAAGACTGACTATAAGACAAGGGCTGTTGGGGAACAGAAATCCCCACACTTTGCAGCTGAAAATGCAAGTTGGTATAACTACTTTGAAAATCTCTATGGAATTAACCATTGACTTTAATCATATGCATATCCTATCTATGGCCCACCATTTCTACTAAGTATGAACCTGCCCAATAGAAACAGATGGAAATATATACCCAAAGACATGTACAGAAATGTTCATAGCAACATGTTTGGTAATAGACGAAAGTGGGAAATAATGCAAATATCAATCCAAAACAGATTGGGTACCACCTATGAGTAAGATTGTGTTGTATTTTTCTTTTTTAGTCTGACTTATTTCACTTTGCATAATACGCTCTAGGTCCATCCATGTTGTCGCAAATGACACAATCTCATCCTTTTCTGTGGCTGAGTAATATTCTGTAATCCACTATTTGATATTCCATACCATGTCCTCCTTATCCATTGGCAAAACAGAGAAAATGAGTCACTCTGTTGTACACCTGAAACTAATGTAACATTGTGTATCAATTACACTGAAATAAAAAAAAAGAACTGTTAATAAAATATAAAGGTAAAAAAGGAAGTAAAGCCAAAAAAAAGCAGATTGGATAAATTATGGTTTATTCAAATAACAGAAGACTATAGAATACATAGACCAAATGAATGTTACATATAGCAACAGCAAAGAATCTCATATACATACTGTTGAGTGAATAACACCGAAGACAGCACATACATACGAACCCATTTATATGAAGGTCAAAATCAGGCAAATTTGTAGCGTTTGAAGTCCAGGTAATAATTATCTTTGAGAATAAGGGAAGGAAGGGTTAGTATTTGTGAAGTGGGGTAGGGAAGAAGTTTCTGGGGTGCTGGTAATGTCCTATTTCTTTATGTGTGTGCTAGTGACATCGATATGTACATTTTTGTATATATACACTTTTTTCAATTAGCTTAAAAAGATTGACATAGTTCCATATTGGTGAGGATGCAGAACAGGAACAATTCTTATTTAGTGCTGGGAAGATCAATTCATACAACTGTGTTGGAAAACATTGGCGTTAACCAACAAATGAGACGATTCATGGCAAGATCTAGCACATCCATTCTAAGGTGTATACCTGAAGAATCTCATCTAAATATGCCTTAGAATACCTGTGGCATTGTTACCAACCTGAAAATCAACCACCTGTCCATGGACATATGCACATATAAGCCATCGTGTAGCCAAAAAAACGATTGTAATAATATAAAGGAGTGAACTATCCCTAACATGAATGTGGATGAATTCTGCAAACGTGATGCTAAGCTAAGAAAACAAGACACAAAAGCACATATGTAGTGTAATTTTGCTAATGGAGGTTTGGAAACATGTAAAAGTATTGTTTTATGAATCCTATAACAATTTGAAATTAAGTAAAATTATAAAAAATGGTAAGGACATTATTATCACAAACTTCAGAAGGATGATTACACATAAGGGGTGGCAGGGAATAACCAATTGGAAAGAGCCAGAGGCTTGGTTTTCTGCGGATAGTGCCAACTTTCTGACCTCAGTGAGTTTTCATGAATTTTTAACCTATGCATATTTGTAAAACTGAAAATATATGTGTTTTTCCATTTTATATGTAATATTTCAAAGCAGAGAAAAGGTGAAATACTTGCTGAAGAATGTATATATTATTCCATGACTTGTTTTTCCATAATAATTATTTATATTGCAAAATCCTGATTTTATTCCTGAGGTCAATTATTATACTATCTTGGTCATAGAGTGTGCAGCATATTTGGACATCATTCATATGAAATTATTGATTCAGATCTATCGGTTTACTGATTCTGATATTGAAAAAAAACTAAAGAGCAAAGACTGCAGACCCAGATCATTCTCAGAGTCCAGGAAAGAGCACAACTGAGTGAAGAGGATCTATGGTAATATATCATGAGCAAGTTTTTAGGACAAACATCTTGAATAACTACTTAAGACACCGTAGAGCCAACAAAACACCCAAATAAAATATATCCAAATAGGAGAGCAGGCAAATATTTTTGATCCATTCAAAGAAGATGGCATCTGCCAGGCTCTTTTGTATCACACACTCCAATTCTGGGTGTTCAACTTGTAACACGCTCACCGCTGCATACCAGCCCTGTCAATACATTTGATATTTCTAAAAACGTACCTTCCTTCACTCAAGCTATTGCCATCTTTCCTCACTTCCCCCAAGAAATGACGAAGGAAAAAGAAGAGTAAAGATGAATACAAAATGCCAAAGCCGGCTTTGCAAGGAGGTTAAGTCAATCTGCAACTCAGGTTGTTCTTATTAAGTGTGAGCAATTCACTGAGGATGTCTTGCTAGACTTTTCTTCAGTTATGTCCATCAAATCTAATTTAGGATTTACAAGCTAAGAAGAGAGAGTTTCTTGGATGTTGCTCTGAATGTTCACACTTGTCATTTCTACCACAGTAATTCGTCTTTAATAGATTGCATTTTGCTGGACTAGGGAGGACAAAGATTATAAAGCTGCATTAAAACAGATCCAAAGTACAGAGCCGCTCTCAGTGTTATCAAGCCGTTCAACTGTGAAGGCACCTGCAGCAGAGCCATTTGCAGTGGACATTGTCATTTTTTTCCCATGGAATTGTGAAGTTGAATTACAAGGTACCAGCGTGATTGAGGAGCAGACTTCTGCTTGACAAAAGTTATTTGGACAAAGGTATATAGTACTGGACATGTGTGGCAGCTATGATCTGGGATGCTATTTTTATTTTGGGGGGATAATTTATTAATTTAGGGGAGTAGTAGCCCAGAATAGCTCTGAAGCTATAAAAAAATACCTGTTTCTCTGAATGGCTATTTATTTCTTTCTATCTTTTATTTAGTGTCCTTTTAATTTTTTTATTTTGAAACTTCTAACACAACAAAATAGCACCGCAGAAATGACGCTCCAGTTCACCCTAGCAATCTGTTAGTATTCGATGTAGTAAAAAAAAAATTTAAGTTATTTCTTGGCCTTTTTCCAAGTGTCTGAAAAGACCACATTTCCCCCTTGGTGGTTTGCAGGGACTACGTTTTAAAGGGGGAAAGAAGTAAGTAATAATAAATACAGGCAGGAAAACAAATCCTCAAATTTCTCTAGTTTTGCCGTTTGGCCAACACAACTGTCTGTGTGGGCTACTGGCGAATTTGGAGCCAATAAGACTTTTCCCTTAACTTGGTCTTGTCTCAGGCCATGACACTAATCCAGAATTGCTTCCTTTCACAGTACAGCTTTGGTTTGACATCTACCCTCCATAGAACACTACTCTCCTTAATGGAGGCATTTAATGAATTTGGGTGTAGCATATGTGGTTGATGTCCTGGGGGTCCTATTTGTAGACTGCAGCGGTGCTGCTGCTCATCCAGACTCCAGCCTTCTCTGGGGGATTGTTCTTGTGTGTTCAGAGCTTCCTTGTTAGAAGGTACATGGGTGGGATGCCCTCCCTCACTATCACCCCAGGGGGGTCAGACTGAGGTAGGGGGGATACGAAACACCCACTCTCACCTCTAGTAGGATAGACTTGAGGGTTAATTTAAACTCTAGTGTTTCCCAGCTAGATGTGGGCAAGTACTGACTTCTTTTGAAGCCACTGCATTGCTTAGCTACTCCTTCCTCCCCACCTGGCTGCTCTCCCTCCCCAGTAGGGTTCTCCTGAGAGCACTGTAAAGAACTGGGGAGGATTGGAGATGGGCCAGAGCCAACGCATTAGCCTGCCACAGTTCCATGGATGCTGGAAGAAGAGAGAATGCTTGTATCGGAGACAAGGGACGATTTCTCACCTATAGCAAGGCAGTAGCCAGAGTCATCTTTGTGGAACTTGGTGCCCCAGTCCCTGTACCCAGAAAGCCAAACAATGACTTGACATCAAGTCTCGTTACAGGGGAAACTCCTTGAGCTTAGGGATGTTGAACCTTCTAGAGCAGGAAGTGAGCAAACCACCCCTTTGTGCATTGGCTTTACTATCTTTATTTTCCAAAGCAGATCACCATGCAAAAATTCTTGAGAAGGTAGCCCAGAACACAGGCAGCTGATTCCTCTGACTGCCGAACATACAGAAACATGCCAGACCCAGGGGCCCCTGAGTGGTTCAGGTCCTTAAGCATCTGCCTTTTGGCTCAGGTCATGATCTCAGGCTCCTGGGATCAAGCCCCAGGTCAGGCACTGCACTCAGCAGGGAGTCTGCTTCTCCTTCTCCTTCTACCCTCCCCACCCCCCCCTGCTTTCTCATTCTCTCTCTCACTCTGTCTTAAATAAATAAATAAATAAATAAATAAATAAATAAATAAATAAATAATCTTAAAAAAAAAATGACAGGCCTAAAGAGATTGTCATTCAGCAGTATGCTACTCTTATTTCTACATCTTCTTGGTGTTTGAAAAAAGTAACCCACTACTACACTACTTTGTCAATGATTTTGATTAGCCTGACTTACTGAGGTGGGCACCCAACTGTTCAACTGGCTTCATATGGGTTAAGGCTGATCTGATAGTCCTCCAGGGTAAGGCCAACCTGCAGTATTGATTTCAGCTGCACCCAAGTCGCAGACTCAGCTGAATAAGTCTCATATACTATAGGCATCCATTTTAGAAAGTGAAGAGTTCTCTCCTTCATTTCCATGTTGACCCTTCCACTTTGTCTGAGGCATTAATTCTGATATGTAAGATATAGTAACAATTACGTGCACTCTGCCTCGGCCCACAGGAGGAGGTCTACGGCAATTCTACTACCTCTGACAGCTCTGGCCAGTTAGTTCAGACCGATCTGAATGCCTTCAAAAACCAATGTGATGTCATCGATCACTTCAGCTATTGTCAGGGACAGACTTTGTACTGCCTTTTTTAACTGGGCCGCTCCTATTGCAAGGATAACTCCTATGGGATTCACATAAATAATGACTCAGTTTCCCCCATTGAACCCCTGCCACCCAGTAACATAGGGTGATCACATTTTAAAAAGACATATTTAGTTTTCTGAGGACTATATGATCCATTTGTGATGTTGCCGTAAGCACTTAAAGAGCTCTTAAATCAACAGGTTTTTGGGTAATGAGGGAAGTTCATATCTGCCTTCCATGTAAGTATAGTCCTGAGGGCACAGATGGCTCTCCAGGAAAGAAGGTGGTGTTCAGATTGCTGGTGACTGTCTCCAAGGTGGTCTCCCGGCAGGCTGATAACCCTTAGGGTTCCTAGCTCAATTAGAATAATTGAGCCAAGTCTTTGAAGAGGCTGCCTGGTGTCAAGCTGGCTTCACGCTTCATTTTCATTTGAAAGTGAGACTTGTTCAGCCCTTCTCACCTTGTCAATCATTTTTTTTTAAGCTTTTGTTTATTTCCTCATGAGAGACACACACACACACACAGAGAGAGAGAGAGAGAACCAGAGACACAGGCAGTGGGAGAAGCAGGCTCCTCTCAGGGAGCCTGACGTGGGACTCGATCCCAGGTCTCCAGGATCACATCCCTGGTTGAAGGTGTCCTCGAACCGCTGAGCCACCGGGCTGCCCCACCTTGTCAATCATTGAGCTCCATGTTGTCCTACCCAAAATAGGAACATTAGGGTGAGAATCACAAGACCTCCATGGGTTAGGCATGCAGTTTTGACAAGATGCCAATGGCAAGTTGATAGTTCTTCAAAAGAGGTGCACCCAGCAGTTATACAAGGGAAATCAGAAGTCCAACACCCTATGGGGCATCTCCAAGTGGAGACCACCTTCCTTTACTGGAGACTCAAACCATCAAAACCACTAGTTAAAGATTTGTAGTTCAAAGGACTCACTAAAGCTGGGAGGCCCCAAAGACACTAGAACTTCTCTGCATGCAGTTCTCCTCAATGCTGAGAATCTGCTATGGCACTTATTTGCAGTACAAACATGACAACGAGCACCAACGCTGCCATGACAACAATGCAGTGAATCAGCCCAAAGGACTCTTCCCACAAGGCTCTCCATTGTGAACTCTGCCCTGTTGATTAGCTGAATCCAAGAGTCCCCCCTCACCAATAGATTGGGTAGGATGGTGACTTGGGTGCCTGCATCCCCTAGAGCCATAAAACTTTCAGACCTTCCCCTTCCTGATATTCCCTACAGACTCGCACATGTGCATACAGCCTTTGGTCACCTTAGGACATCCTTAGAGCAGCTGAGTCGGAATACAGGGAAGGATAGGATCAGGGTGTGAAAGGAGTGAGTGCACCAGTAATCAAGGTGGGTTCACTTTTGGTTTCAGCCAGGGCTGAACGAGTCTCAACCAGATGAACCCCCAATGTTTCCAGTCCGCAAAAAGCCCTATGTCGGTTAGCAAGTTCATCACTACTGATACCATCTGTTTCGGCTATGGGGCTCCTGGATTGGGGCTGGGGCTGCAGAGTTCACACCCACTTGCTCACATGGTCTTGACTAATGCAGTGGCTATTTTTTAACTTATTAAATGCTTTTTCCAGGTATTTACTGCTTGTTGCTTCTATAACATCTCTTACTTTTTCACCCTCTTGTACTATAAGGCTAAGGAAGTTTTCCTGGAAGGAGAGTTGATCACAAAGCATATATAGAATACTCCACATCAGTTTCTCATATACCAGAGAGTTATGTTCATCAACAGTGAAAACCCATTTCCCAAGTGGTAGGAGCTCAGTTACTAGCCAATGCTGTGTCTATAGTTTTCTATGAGCTTTTTTTTTTTCTTTCTTTTTTTTAATCAGAGAAATCTCTAAGGTAGGTGTTACCTTATGGCAGGCAAGACCTACTGCGAAAGACTCCACAATTTCTTATCTCTAATGTTGGCAGGAACCGCAGGAGTTACAAGATGATGCAGCTGTTCCCATTCGACCATGCCATCTGTCCCATTCTCATGTGTCAAGGTTAGCAACCCAAATTATAACAATTCACTTGATTTCTACCCTTGAATTTTTTTCTCTTTTTGATGTACATCTTTGTAATTATTTTTTTTTTCATCTTTGTAATTATTATCTGTGGAGTGTAGAAACTTCTGCTGCCCACCTTTATACTGTTTGTTAAAATGGGGTGGATGTGAAGCTGACTTCCAGATTGGTAAGGAAGCCCCTCCACCAAGAGGGGCATTTGCAACAATTGGGGCACCATTCTGACAACTGTGTTGAAACTTCCTAACAGCTGACCTGCAATCACCTTCCCAATTCATCCTCACTGATCAGCAATTATTTCAGGACCACCTATTGCCTGGTTGAGCACACAATTTGACTAAAATATTCACTACAGTTTTCCATGGACTTCATTCAAATGTTGTTAATGGATTCAAGAAATTCTCATTCTTTCTCTTTCAGAAATCACATCCCTCTCAGCACTTTATCCTTCTTGCTAAAACTGCCAAGAACTGTGAGGGGTCTGAGATTTTTAACCTCTTTGCAAGCTAGCCAGGCCACCTGCTACCATTCACAGATGCTGGAAGACGAAAGGAGACTGCTGTTTCAGGGACAAAGGACAGCTGATGATACTGAACAAGAGCAGTAGCCAGAGTATCAGCTGATGATACTGAACAAGAGCAGTAGCCAGAGTATCACCGTTTTAACATTGGTTCCCTACACCCTAATTCCCACAGGGTGATGCCCAGAAAGCCAGTGATACTCATTCACAATAGTAGGGTGCATTGTCGGAGAGAAACTTTGAACTCAGGAAACTTCAATCTTTTATCCTGGCAAATAAGCTAATGTTTCTGACCTTTGTCCGGGGGGCAAATATTACCTTTATTATGCCCCACAGTAAACAACTTGATCTTTTTCTGTGGAAGGAAGCATTATCTCTAGCTTCTAAGGCTCTTTGTTACCCTAAGTAACTGAAAAGGTAGTTCAGAACAAAGCCAACCAGTGCTGGTGCCGATAAAAAAGTAGAAATATCAGAGACCCATGAAAAAGTACCTCCCAATATGCATTCTCTTAGTAATTCAATTTTGTATGAATCTTTGTCTCTAGTTCTGCTTCTTTGGAACTCAAGACAGGGAAAAAGATGAGCTAGAGGTCAAGTTGGAAAACCACAATAATAATGATTATGTCTATTATGTCTCAGTCTGTTTGGGTTGCTATGACAAAATGCCACAGACCAGGCAGCTTATAAACAACAGAAATTTATCGTTCATAATTTTGGAAGCTGGAAGTCCAAAGCCAGGGATACTGCATGGTCTGGTGTGTCTTGTGAGGGCCTGCTTGGTTCATAAATAAATGTCTTCTTGTTCTGTCTTCACATGGTAGAAGGGGTGAGGGAGTGCTGTGGAGTCTCTTTTATAAGGGCACTAATCCTATTCATTAGGGCTCCACCTTTATGATATAACACCTCCCAAAGACCTGCCTCCCAATACCATTGTCCTGGGCATGCAGATTTGAATTTGGAGAGGACACATTCAGGACATAGCAATTACTGGATGGTATCACAGAATTTTGTAGGTGATTTAACATTGGATAACATTTTGGATGGCCACATGTGTTTGGCTCTTTACTGGTGCTGTAGTTGAGAAATTCTAACTATTGAGAGAAAATGTGTATTTGCCAAGAGAACAATGTTAGTTAGAAACATTTCCAAATGAGAATATGCAGAATGCTTAATTTTTAATTCAGCTAGCTTTGCAAACTATATCATTAGCACAAATTACCTTAAAGGTCTCTCTAGACTTTCCTTTCTAGTTCAGTGTATTGGATGTTGTTTTTGTTGTTGTTGTTTTATTTTGTTTTGTTCCTTATCACTAAGGCTAACAGTCTCTGTTTCTTGGTTTGGACATTATTCCTCCTGTCAGAGAGTCTGCATAACTTGGAAGAAGGAGGATTTTGAGTTCCATGATGTAGAAAAAGGAAATGAAGATCTGTTAAGGAAATAAAGGACTCATGAGTCTCCATGGGTATAGATGAAGACAACAGAGATATGTATGTGCTGTATATTTGATACAAGTGTATATTACACAAGCACATTTAAAAAATAAGTTCCATGGTCCATCTGGATTTTTAGGCATGGCCAGGAAACATTTTCCATTGTTTTATGCAAGCAATTACCTTCCATCTTAGAAGTTTAAATGTATGCCATCTATCAAAAGCTCTATTAACCAGCACTATTAGTACTTCTGCAGCACTCAGTAAATAGAATATGCAACTTGATCAGCACAGAACATACTTAGTCAATAACTGGTTTTTTTTCAATAGCTGTTTTTAAAGCCAAGTACATATTACAAGTCAGAAACTATCGAAATGGCTTTAAAAATATCATTTTCAAGACTTCCACATATAAAAAGAGAGGGAGAAGAGAACCATTTGAGTAGATACAGTAAGTCAACAGACTTCCATCTTCTCATATGAGTCTTACAGATAGACGATGTTTTCTATACTCTACATAAAAGGTAAGAGTCTCAGTAAGGTTGAATACCTTGCTGAAGGTTCCAGTACCCAGGAATTGGTAGAGCAGAGATGTAGACCCAGGCATGAGCCTTTCTCATTGTTCTTTTCAATTAACCACAGTGCCTTAAGCTAGGAAAGATTACTCCACATAAATAGCCTGAAAATGACCTCTCTCTCCATCCAGGAGATTTACAACTTTAAGCTGGGCCACTTAAAAAAAAAAAAAAAATGCCTCAGCCTCACCCTGGACCAACTGAATCAGAATTCCCAGAGAAGAGAAACAGAGTGCTAGCCCTAGAGGTTCTGTGGGTGATTCTAATTTCCTCTGGTTTCTCAGGACCTCTTGGATGTTTTGCAATGACTTCCTACTCAAAATCGAAAAACTAGATCTCAGACACCCCATCCCCTGAACCTTTCTCCTTTTCTCAGTTTCGCCAATGAAGCCATCACTCTTTCAGGCTTCACCGAGCCTCAAAATTCTGGCTTCTTATTTTTTCTTCTACAGCTTTCAGGACAAAGCATAGTTGTTGGGGAAGGGAAGTTAATTCTCTTCTTAGCATCTCCAGTTCATTCCTGTAGTGATTTCTGTTTCTGTTGCCCTCTGCTGTGTCTTCCTTGCATGAAGGGAACGGAACTTTTCCTTGTCCAGGAGAAGATAAGACTTGGTTATATACCTGTTGTGTTTACATAATGGACGTTAATTTACTCTCTTCTTAGCTTTTTAATGTCTTTCTAGCAATTTTTTTTAAACAATGCTTTGACATGAACAGAATCCTGAATTAAGAGGACTCATAGAGTACTGTATATACTGTAAAATGAAGCAATCCCTAATATAAGATAATTCTCCCAAGGATCATTTTTTTAAATTTATTTTTTATTGGTGTTCAATTTACCAACATACAGAAAAACCCCCAGTGCCCGTCACCCATTCACTCCCACCCCCTGCCCTCCTCCCCTTCTACCACCCCTAGTTCGTTTCCCAGAGTTAGCAGTCTTTACGTTCTGTCTCCCTTTCTGATATTTCCCACACATTTCTTACCAAGGATCATTTTTTTTGACCAAGTTAAATATACACATTTTTAGAGCTGTAGATGAAATTGTTAAATTTCAGTTGGTAAATTTTAATGTGTTAATTTAGGTAAATGCATATCAGTTACATATTAAATAATGCTTTCTACATATTATAAACACAGATAATTGTATAATATATATCATAATTTTGTGTAATTTAGAAATACTGCTTTTTCATTCTCACATTTCCTGAAAAAATGTATTTAAATGCTTTACATACACTTTTTCACATATACTGCCATTATTGAGCATCATCAAATGCATTTTTTCTTTATGTCCATATAATTATTTTTTTAAAGATGTATTTATTTATTCATGAGAGAGAGAGAGAGAGAGAGAGAGGCAGAGACATAGGCAAAGGGAGAAGCAAGTAGCCCGATGTGGGACCTAATCCCAGGACTCCAGGATCATGACCTGAGCCAAAGGTAGACGCTCAACTGCTGAGCCACCCAGGGGTCCCTGTGTCCGTGTAATTATTTGTGATGTAGAATCCATGTATGATGTGGTCACTGAAAATTATATCCAAAGCTACATATAACCATTTATATAATATTTGTGCATTTATTCAACGAGTATTTGTTGAGCAGTTACTGTAGGGAGAGAACAGATCTAAGCACATCTCATGTGCTGGGGTTACAGCAGTACCTTACAGCATATAAATTCTGAGGGAGCTTATATTCTAGTATGGGGAAGACATACAATAAAAAATATATCTCAAGAACATTCTATGAAGTGCTATGAAGACTCACAGAGGATAAGGGAATGAGATAGATGGTGAGGTGCTTTCTTAGGGTGTCAGGGAAGGATCTTGAGGACTGTATTAACCGTTTCTTTATTTTCTGTATTCTTTGACATCTGGGGTCTTCCCCACCCTGTAATGACTGCCTCTTCCAGAATTATCAGATTCTTATGGAGAATAAACAGCTTTCCTATGAACATGTTTTTCAAATTTAAACCAACCAATCTGGAGCCCACCTCTCAACCACTTCTTTTGTTGGCTCTCATCCTCTGGGTCACTAGCCACCTATTCCAATCATGCTAGGACCAGATAGCAGACAGCTAGGAATAGACCCTTGCTGCACAGTCTACTGAAGTTATTTAAACTAGCCAATTCTAAGCCTGCTATCCTGTCTCTTCAGTTCCTTCTGGTGGAAACAATGTAGGCTCCTGCCCAGTGCCAACCCCCCTCCTCGCCCTGCCTCCTTGACCCACCCTGGTGTCCCCCTTGTGGCCACATGTGATTTGGCACTCTGCCTCCTCTTGGTGACTGTGAGAATATCCTTTGAAAGGAGGTTGCTTCTTGGTCTGTAGGAAGGTGGTGGTAGCATACGCAGTTAACCTGGGAGTGGTGCTATGGACTGAATGTTCACATCCCTCCCCACTCTGCCAAATTCGTATAGTGAAGCCCTCATCCCAGAGGGATGTTTTTAAGAGGGGGGCCTCCAGGAGGTAAATAAGTCATGAGAGTGGAGCCCTCATGATGGGATTGGTGCCCTTAAGAGACACGAGACAGGTAATCTCTCTCTCTGTTACGTGAGGATATGGGAGAAGGTCTCCTGTGAACCAGAAAGAGGGCCCTCACCAAGAATCAAAGCTGCCCGCACTTGATCTTGGACTTCCAGCCTCTAGAACTGTGGGAAAGAAATTTCTGTTTGAAGCTACACAGTCTATGTATTTCTGTTATAACAATCAGAACAGACTAAGATAGGCAGGCAGGCACTCAGGGATCACTTGAGGCTGCAAGTAATTGGGCTGTCAGTGGGAAAGGCAAGGGAAAGTCTAGACATTGAATCATTCTTCTAGATAATGAGTAACTATTGTCAAAGACTGCAACTGGGACAGGCAGATAGTTCAAATCTCCCATGAGGTGGCTTTCAGGACAAAAGTGACCAATAAATGACTCCTGTGGATGACAGAAGAGAAATTCTGTTTCCTTATCATGCTCTCAGACTATAATGGATTATTGTGTTGAATTATGAAAAAAAAAAGCACTATGTTTCCTCAACCAGAGCATTTACAAAATGATCTATTGGATCATCCTCATGCCTTAGATCCTATTTTGCATTTTGAATAAATGAATGAAAACTCCTTTCCTCTTAGTTTTCTGAAAATGAGAAAAACTTTAGGTCAGAAGCACTATTAATAGAGTAGGTCAGAACAGTATAATTTTTGGCCAGGATTTATGTATGTATGTATATTTAAATACAGGGTTTATTATGCATGTAGTGGGCACAATTAGTATGCATGTAGTAGATGCAAATTAATTAGAAAGTATTTCTTGCATATCTTATCACTGCTTTGGGCCTGAGGGAGTATGAAATCGTGGTCCCCTCCAAGGGTAGTCATCATGATAAGCAAGATAAAGCAATTGATATATAATAAGGAGCAGAATTTTATGATCTAGATTCCAACTTTTCTATAAACTCAGAGAGAGAGATAAGAAGTGTTGGCATAATGAATGAAAAGCTTGATTTGCATTTTTATTTTGACCTTAAAGAAAGTGTGAGATTGACACTGAAGGATGGTGGAGACATTTGATGGAAACAAATCATGAAAGCAGAAGAGAGAACATGGAGTGTTTCTGGACAATAAAGAGTTCAACTGGTTGAGAAAAAGAAAAATATGAACAACATATGTAATTGCTTCAGAACTTGAAAAAAAAAGTTTAGTAATAACTGGAGGAAATAGTGTATCATTGATCAGATTTGATTTTTTAAAGGTTTATTTAGTTGTTTTAGAGAGAAAAGTGAGAGAGGGGAGGAGCAGAGAGAGAGCATCTCCATCTTGGACACTCCCTGCTGAGTGTGGAACCCAGTGTGGGGCTTGGTCCCATGACTCATGAGATCATGACCCGAGCTGAAACCAGGAGTCAGGTACTCAACCAACTAAGCTTCCCAAACGCCCCTTCATTGATCAGTTTTTTGAAAAAGAAGTGACATAATGCAAGTGTTATTTAAGGAGGGTTTTTTCAGTCAGAATTAAGCTGAATGGTTAATAATAATACAACAAACAGAATCGAGGACAACAGGTGTATTAACTTCCTAAGACTGCCATAACAAAGTACCACAAACTGTGTCATTTGTAACAATACAAATTTATTGTCTCATAGTTCTGGAGGCTACAAGTCCAAAATCCAGGTGTTGACAGAGTCATTTCCTTATGGAGGCTCCGAAGGAACATCTATTCTGTGCTTCTCTCCCAGCCCTGGCAGTTACTGGCAATCTTTGGCATCACTTGGCTTGTGGATGCCAGTCTCTGCATCTGCAATCACATGGTATTCTCTCCCCGTGTCTGTGTCTAAAATGTCCTTTTCTTTATAAAGTCACCAGGCATCAGATTGGAGCCCACCTTGATTTCCTATGACCTCATTTTACCTTAACTGTAACTGCAAAGATTCTATTTCCAAATAAAGCCACACTCACAGGTACCAGGGGTCAGGACTTGAGCACATCTATTTGGGGGACACAATTAAACCCACAATGTGAGTAGTCTGTATTACCATAACAGGTGCTGTAGACTGAACTGTATCTCCCTAAAACTCCTATGTTGAAGCCCTAGCCCCCTTTATTTGGGAATGGGGCCTTTGAGCAGAAATAAGGTTTTGACGAAGTCATGAGGGTGGAGCCTTCACGAGGAGGATAACCTTCTTATAAGAAGAGACACCAGAGAGCTTGCCCTCTCTCTGCCATGTGAGGTCACAGCAAGAAGATAGCTAACTGCAAGACAGCTAACTCTCACCAGGTAACTGAAATAGCCAGCACTTTGATCTTGAACTTCCCAGCCTCCAGAACTGTGAGAAATGAATTCCTATTGTCTACATGGCAGCCTGGGCTGGTTCATGCAGCAGGGATGAGGTGATTCATTTATTCAGTAATTGCCTCCCTCCAAGTGTCCAGAATTGGATGCTATGGACAGGGCGTTGCAGTCGATCCATTAATGCATTGAGACACCTATGTATGTGTGCATATATTTTTCCCCTACTCTACTCCCCAAATGACTCAGACTAGATGCCTACTTAATATGATTGCATTAGAAGGGAAAAAATATAGAATATATGGAAAGACAAATAGGATTATGATAATTTGGAGGGATAAGAATCATAAAACAGTGCCCACAACTCCAAGGCAACAAATTTGAAAAATGTAGAAGAAACAGAAGATTTCATGACAAAATATAAAATACCCAAATTAAATTAAGAAATAAAAAAGTGATTAAAGCAATTATCATAAAAGAGATTGAAAAGGTGATGAAAGAACTTCCATTAAAAAGTTGCTGGCACCACGGGGGTCACAGCTGAGTTTTATCTAACCGTTAAAAAAACAGATGATTCTATCATTTGTTAAACTATTTTCGACCCCAGAAAAAGACGGAAACTCAGTAGTTTCTTTCATAAATTCAGCTCAGGTTTCATATCATAACTTCATAATGATATTACATAAAAGAAAGCTGTGAACAATCATCTGTACTAAATATAGCTGAACAAATATAAATAAAATACTGGCAAATAAAATGCAACAGCATACCAAAATACCAAGATACTCTGACCAAGTAGGGTACATTCTAAGAATGCAAGACTTATTTTTATTGCCAAAAATTGGTCAATCTAATTCAATTAATTAAAATGAGAGAACTACAATCAGTTGAATAGATGTGGAAAGTTTATTTAATGAAGCAGAGTAGGTATCCTTGATTTAAAAACTCTATGTTATATGGGGATTGATAAACACTATTTATGAAAGACAACATATATTTTTCTGAATGGCCAAGCACTAAAGTCAAGAGCCAGTCAAGGATGTCTGGTATTATTACCACTGTACAGCAACGTTTTAGAGATGAGTAGTAGACTGCTGAGGTAGCCTCCGATGATCCCTGCTTCTGGAATGTATGCCTTGTGCAATCTCCTCTTGAGTGTAGGCTGGCTGGCCCTACAGACTTGACCTGAATGAAAAGAATGTGGCAAAAATAATGGGCTGTCACTGCCAAGATGATGTTGCAAAGGATGGTGATTTCTATCTTGCTAGCACTGTCTTACTCTCCCTGGCTTGCCTTGCTTCCCTCCTCTGACAAAGCAAGCTACCATAGGCAGGAAGCCCCTATGTGGAGAGGCCCACATGCAGCGTGGAAGGAGGGGAGGCCTCTAGACAACAAGCGAGGAGGAACCCTCAAAGATCTGACTCTTACTATCAACTGCTTGAGTGAGCTTGCAAGTGGATCCTTCTCCACTTGGGCCTTGAGGTGGCCGCTGCACAGACCAACACATTGATTGCAGTTTGTGAAAATTCCTGACTCTGGGGACCCAGGTAAACTGCACCTGGATTCCTGACCTACAGAAACTGAGATAATAAATGTTTTCGTTCCTTGCAAGAAAATCAAAGAGTCTACATTTGTTGTCTAGGGATGGGAGAAGCATTAGGAACAAAAATAAGGAAGATATTTTAGGAAAAGGAAAAATAGAATGATTGGAACAATATACATGTTGGAAGATTAATGAGTTCGGTCATCTGAGAGAAGATTGTAATGTGTAAGAAAGTGGCAATGATTACTTTTGCCCTTATAAAGTGTTGTATTATATTGTACCACTATTGCAGATAGCATGGATTCCCACTGTAATTTTTTTAAGTTCAAATACATAAAATTCCAAAATAAATACAACGTTAAAATGTTGAGGGAAGGAGCACTTTTTTCCTTAGTGTTCAATGTTTCTGTGAAGAAAGTTCACATAATATAATTTCCAGTTTCTCTGCCCCTTTGCTCACCCCAAGTTAAGATGTAGGGTAGAGCAGAGGGATTAGCCCCAGTGGCTCAGTGGTTTAGCGCTGCCTTCAGCCCAGGGTGTTATCCTAGAGTCCTGGGATCAAGTCCCATGTCAGGCTCCCTGCATGGAGCCTGCTTCTCCCTCTGCCTGTGTCTGTGCCTCTCTCTGTGTGTGTCTCATGAATAAATAATAATCTTAAGAAAAAAAAAGATTGATTTGTGCATTCTAGTGTGTGGATTTTATCTGAAATCACTGTAAACACATATAACCTCTAGTGAGTAGTTTTGCTTTTCACAATCATATGTATTTGTAATTCTGAAACTGCCTTCTGCGTATTCTGAGTTTAAGCAATGAATAAACATCTTGAGGGTAACAGGAGCCAGGTTTCTCACTCTGGAGAGATACACATACGGAAACATCCTGTGTTGTTGGATGAGAATTAGAGAGATCAGTGTGAACTAATGATTTTTAAGATAGGTAGATAGATATGATAGATAGATGTGTATAGATAGGTACGTGTGATCATATATAAAAATAAAATCTGTTTCACATAACATATTACCTAGGTCTAACAGATTAAAGTGCCAGAAACAATGAAATATCAATAGGAATGAGCATTTCTAGTGTCCAGATCTTGGTTCTTACATACCATTTTCCATTAAAAGGGACCCAATCTTCTTGGAGAAATGGCTCATCCAGAGCTGAGGCATAGTCAGTATAAAATGAAGATGGAACATCTTATGGCACCAAAAGTCAGGGAGTGTTCAGATTCATCTCAAAGGACATAGAAGTCAGTTTGAAGAGGTTTACACTGGCCCAATATGAGACAATTTGATCATCAACATAAATGATGATGGGAATAATAATCCATTGAATAAAATAAATATTATGTATTCATATTAACATAGATGAATGAACATAGAGAAGGAAAAAACTTTTCCTTGTAATCAAATGCCAACTAATAAAAATAGAAAGTGGAAAGAAAAATAGAACAATTTCAATAGGTATGAAAACTACTGAGTGAGGGCAGCCCTGGTGGCGCAGCGGTTTAGCGCCGCCTGCAGCCCGGGGTGTGATTCTGGAGACCAGGGATCGAGTCCCATCTGGGGCTCCCTGCATGGAGCCTGCTTCTCCCTCTGCCTGTGTCTCTGCCTCTCTCTCGCTCTCTCTGAATGAATAAATAAATAAATCTAAAAAAAAAAAAAAAAAAAAAGGAAAACTACTGAGTGAAAGTTTCCCAATTAACATGATACATAGTCACAAAGTATCTTGCAACTTACTTATTGATTACAAAGGGGAAAATAGTAATTCTACAAGATAAGCCTGTTGATTTCTATCTTAAGCAAGTTATTAAACTTAATAGTAGGAGGAACTAACTTCCAATATCATGATCATGTCCCTTCTAATAAAATACCCCGACAAGGATATAACATCATTTTAAGGATGTGCCTGTAAAAAATCTGGATCTAACCATAGGAAACATCAGACAAATCCCAACTGAGAGACATTCTGCAAAATAACTGGGCAGCACTCTTCAAAAATACTAAAGGCAAAAAGAAAACGAAAAGCCAAGGAACTCTTTCAGACTAAGAGATGTTAAAGAGACATTAATGACCTGGAATTTAATTCTGAGCCAGGGTAATAAAAACTATAAAGGGGCAATTGATAAAAGCTGAATATAGACTTGAAGTAGATATTATATTATTTTATCAATGTTAGATTTCTTGAATTAACAACTGTTTTTAGGGTAAAAGGATAGGACATTTCCACTTACTCTAAATTAGTTCAAATAAGAATAAATACATACACACTCACAGATACATACACAGAGAATTATGAAATAAATGGGGCAAAATAAACACAGCTGGTGACTCTGGTATGTGCATGTGTGTATTATATGCACACATAGATATCAATGATACGATACAAATAGATATGTATTTACCAATAGTATGTGTCTCATATTTAATAGACACACACACTCATTGAGAATTCCTTGTATTACTCTTGTAACTTTTCTGTAAGTTTTAAATAAAAAGTTACCAAATTATTGGGCAATGGTATGGATAGATAAATGTTGAGGGAGTTTACTTTTTAAGGGAATTTGTGAGGAAAAGCCTATACATGGTGAGGTTTTGGTAGTGCTAGAATAGGTGACTTTGGGTTTATGGACCATAGTATTCAGAGTTCAGAGGCTGGTGGCATGTAGTGGTCTATATTGGGCTGGCACTTAGCTCCTTCACTCAGAAGAGGCTTGAGTTTAGACCTATTTTGCCATTTGACTGTTAACTACAGTTTGTAGTGACTTTGTCTATGGCCAAGTAGCAGTTTTTATTCAGGTCCTTACTGGGTCTTAAACAAAGGGTCTGAGCCTCAGCAAAGGCACATATATATGAGTCCGCATTTGGACTGAGCTATAGACATCATGGAGGCTGCGCTCATGATGCCACATTCAGCCTCTTGTTGGGAGATTTTTCCCCAATTTGCTTGGTTTGCAGTTTGCAGATTCCACAAAACTGGCACTGACTGGCATCTGAACAAAGCTGAAACCAAGGATGCATTTGTTTTTTCTCTATGGGGCACTGTTGCATGTCTGCTGTGGCCTTGGACAATACTTAGTTTTAAGCCTGGAAATAGAATTGTTTCCTGCTTTAGGGGCTGTGGTTTGTCTTGTTTTCCAAATTTGGTAGGTGTAGGACCTGGTAAAATCACACAACCTATTACCTCTTGGGTTCTATTTTAAAAAATGAAGTCTTTGAGAATCTTGATATTATAATTTCCAAAGCCCAGAAGAAAGTGCACACATTCCATTTGGAGAAAGTTCAGGCTGTACCTGCTGAATAAGTTCCAACTCTCCTGAGGCATCAAGAATTCCAAATGCTGGGACAGAGCAGGATAAGACGTGAAAGAGCACAGTCCTTGGTTTTATTTTAACAAGAACTCGAGACTTTAAATTTCTAAGTCCACAGGGACTTTAATTTAATTTTAATTTTGGACTATAATTTGCAGTGGTATTTAGCATCTAATTCTCTTCAGAAATTTGAAATTAAGAGAAGGGTTATGTTAAAATTCAGAGTATTTCAGTCCTTATGGGTCAAATTGTGTCCCTCCCCAAATTCACATGATGAAGCCCTAACTCTCAGTATCTCGAAATGTGACTGTATTTGGAGATAGAACCTCTAAAAAGTTATTACTTTGATGAGGTCATTAGGGTAGGCCCTAATCCAATCTGACTGGTGTCCTTATAAAAAGAAGAGATTAGAACACAAGTACAGAAGGAAAGCCATCTGCCAGTCAGAGAGAGAGAGACCAACCCATTTAATACTTGATCTCAGACTGCCAGTCTCCATGACTGTGGGAAAGCAAATTTCTGTTCAAAGTCTGTGGTACTAAAAAAAAAAAAAAAAAAAATCTGTGGTACTTTGTTTTATGGCAAACCTAGCCAACTAGTACATCAGTGTTATTGGATTTGTTGCTAAGGTATGCCTATAAATTTTATTTTTGGAGTAGCAGTGGTTGTTATTGGGAAAATGACCTAAAGATGAGAACAGAAATGCCCTGTAAGTTCACTGGTCCCCTCCCCTTGGGAGCTTGAAAGTTAAGGCCAAAGAGTTAAGACATCAAAATGTGAAATGTGATTAGGAATGTTTTTTCACTACTCTTGATGTTTCCCTTCTGTGGAGGGAGCACAATTAAGTGTAACTCCTAGCCTCGCTGCCTTTTACACATTTCACCCCCAGGTGGCAGTGGTGAGGTCGTGAAGTCTGAATTAAGTTGGTGGGTCGAGGGGGGCTGCCCAACCAACCCAGCCTCTACTCTTTTGACCTGGCGGGTAAATGTTCCTAATTCCAGACTCAGCTAGCATCATACCAGGCTCTCCAACTAAACTATGTTCTCCAAACCTCAATTTAGTTGTAAAGGTGATATTTTGAATTCCCATTTGCCTTACCTTTTATGCTCCATTTCTTCAGAATAGGGTGTGGGGGGATGAACACCCCCTAAAAACATCAACAAATGATTCTGTTTATAATTTTCCATTCTAAAAAGTTAGTTTTTTGAAAGTGTGGGCTGCTATTATTCTTGGACAACTGGCTTGAATTAGCAATGTCCCCAGTGCTGTCCCAACCCCAGGAAGGAGTGTAGATTAAAGATAGAATCAGTGACTGACTTCCCCTTTCCTGATGGAAGGGGAGAGCCCAAATTTTATAACATATTTAACTTATTAAATGTTCAGCCCAATGCATGCCAGGTCCAATTTAATGCTGATTTAAAAACAAAACAAAACAAAACAAAAAAAGCAACTGGATGTTGATAAAAAAATTATCTGATCCTTTACAATTTATAAAATACCTTCATATATAGTCTGCTTTCCCCCATATTATGGATGACTCAGTTTTTATGGATTATGAAAAGTTATAAAGTAAATTAGCAAAAATCACCCAAGACTAGCTCTGTGGTTACAAGGTCAGAGATCTTTCTGCTATATAATGCAGTTGCTTTGTAAAAATTCATTAAGCCTGCTATTTGATCAGCAGTCGAAAAAACCAGGAGCTCTAAATAACCAAATCAGTTGCATTTGTGCTTAAACCGTGTGAAATAAAATCTAAAAGAATGTAAGAACTGTAATATACCTAAAGCAATGCGGGATCTTAGTGTTGGAATATTCAACCTTGCTTTGCTGATTATAAGGCGTAATGAGTAGCATTATTTTCTCAGAAGTATCTGAGAGTTGGCAACTGCTACAACATTCTTAAAGGAGAAAATACTCTGATTACTCCTAAACTCTTCTCCTCTTCCCTTCCAAAATCAGAGAGAATATGGCAGCTTCCAGAAGGTTCTCACACAATTTCCAGTTTGCACATCTTGAAGATTCAACGTTTGTCTATATATCTTCCCACTTCCTATTTTTCTTCTTTTTTCCGGCTTTCATCTTTTGACTGGAGCATCTGAGGATGGATCTGGATCAGAAGAGAAACTTTCAAAACCCACTTTTTTTTCCTCTGCAGGCCTGATTCTGGCAAATATCAATTGAAATCTGGTTCACCTAAGTGGTTTTTCTCCATTAGGTAGGGGCTTGACTCCTAGTCTCCATCTTTCTTCCTGTTCCCAATGGATCATCGAGAAACCAGTTTCTTAACTCCAGAAAATAATTTCTCCCAAGGTGTTACAGAAGGAAGGCACAAAGTCCTTGTTCAGATGATATGTACACATTTCAAAGTGGAATTTCCTTGGTTCACCATAGCTGATGCAATGGTATAGACGTCTGCTCTGTAAATTTGGTGGTTAGGATCACTTTTTCTTGGCAGGGCTTTCAGAGTTTTCATATCATGATACGGAGGCGGGGCTTTCATATTTTCCCCTGTAGAACCGAGCCTACTCCCAGGATCAAATAAAACAATAAAAATGAAACACAGCATCTCAAAGACTTCAAATAAATGGTGACTTAACTTTAGCGCCTTGGAGGTAAAATTGCCTTGTGTTGTGACACAAAGAGCCCTTATCGTCCAAAGCCCAAAATTTAGAGGGTGATAAAAGTCTTCTTTTCTCTTTGTTTCTATAGCCTTCTATTTTTTAACCTTGAATCACCCAAGGGTAAATCATGAAACCTCTGTCTGCAGCTGACATATCTTTTTTTGAGATGACATATTCACTCATTTTCATAAATTATTAACAATAAAATATATAACAATGATACGATTTCCATGTACTTAATCACATTTCTCAGCTATTTTATGAATAATTAAATAGGTTTTAAATAGATTTCTAAACCAAAACATTGCTAAATATTATTATCTGTGATAATCATTTTCATTAATGGAAGAGGTCAGACATTTTAGTGGCTCCAAATCCAGTTTTTAATGTCACTTTCTTGTCATTGTCAAGAAACTCCTATTGAGCGTCTCCCACTCCCCCCTGCCTCCCCTTCCCCCAGTGCCTGTCACTGGACTCCTGCAGACCTAGACCATTCCCTTTAGATCAGGAGCTCCTATCAATCAAAGCATAGAAGGTAAGTCACACATTCTGGACCAGGTCTCCAAGTATATGGATATGTTTCAGACTGTCAGCACCATTGGAACAATGTGTTTAAAAGAGCAAATATGGTTTGCTTATATACGTGTAGCTGTAGCATTCTCCTTGCTGGTTAGCTGAAATTAAACGTCTTGAAAAAGTAAGAGGAAGCACCAACTAACTTCATGAATTCAGTATATGCTGTGTAGAACCAGCCCAGAATCCTCTATTTTATTAAACATCCAAGTCAGGAAATAAATGGAAAAGCGCATTTTCAGATGGAGCTCAGCTAACATAACTGTAAAGTAGTTATATTTGTCCTATTGAATGAATATAACGTCCACAAGGAAAAAAACAAGGGACAAATTCTGGGTGCTCCTCCTCAGCGTTCTCATTAAAGAAAAATTCTCTCCCACGTCGATCTGTCTTACAGAAAAATTTAACTTGGAAACGTGCAGGAAAAGACGATGCCTTTTGGTAAGACCTTGACCCAATCATGTTAAAGTAGAATTAATCAGCCCTCTTTCCCCAGAAAGCTATTTGAAATCCTCCGATGAAAATAGAAGTGCAAAGTGTACTTATAAATAAGTAAGGATTTTTACTGCTAAGATCAGCGGAGGCAAGTTGAGGTTTTTGTGTCTCAGAACCGCTGACTCCGCAGACTTGGCTGCTGTGTGAAGAGTGGGAGCCGGGAGAACCTAGCTGGTGGCCTCTTGGGGCAGCCCTCAGCCCTCAGCTGCAGGGGCTCTATTAACACCACCCACTACATTTTAATTATTCTATCTACACAACAATGGGCTTCTTTGCATTTTTATGTCCATCTTCGGCCATTTAAGTGTGACCCTTGGTTTCACGCCACAACTAATCTGGGTGCAACATCCTTTTATTCCTTTAAATTTTTATTAAAGGGGGGTGTAGTTCCATTGGAAACAAGGCACAAAGGGTTTACAATTTGGCAGCAGTGATAGAGAAAACAGCTGTGTCACAAACAATTTCCTCAAAGAGAAGAGACCCTTAGCCAAAATTGTCTCCCCTTAGTCCTTTGCCTCATTTTATTCTCACCTCCCCATCCTGAGGAAAGGTTAAGGATTACCATCTCTCATGAATCTGCTGAAGTTAAAAATTTATCTTTCAAAGCCTTTGAAACTGTTTTTACCCCAATATCCAATAAAAACAAAAATAGACTTAGTAAGACATTACTGTCTCTAAAAAATGTCATGTTTTTCCAGTTTATTTATAAAATGTTATTTATACATGTTCATCCCACACATGATCATGACTGGCACTTTACTGAACTGTGTTGCAATTAATATTAACAACACTGAGAAATACAGAAGCCCTTATAACAAAATCCTTCCCAGATGCCATAATAAATATTTGGTATTTGGTAGATATTTCGTGACTTGTTTTTTGCAAAAAAGTTCAAAATGTATCTTTTTTTTTCAAAATGTATCTTAAATAGAAAATAGAAAGTATTTTCACAATTGCAGGTAACCACTTCATCTGTACTACTACTTTGTTGTTGTTGTTTTAATATTATAGGGTTATAGAGTCTGTTGCTGGCTGGAATATGGCATTCAGCTGAGATGATTTTTAGGTCCTAGAATGAAGGTGAATTTCTCTCAATTGGAAATTGAAGACATATAGAAAGATTTGCTAGCTTAATGCTAAATGTTATCAAAATTGCTAACTAGGATATAATTAATTAGCCTCCATTTGGGGACCTCTCTTTGAAATTTCCAAGAGATAACCTCTATCTGCATGTAAAGTCTTTTTGCCAAGTGTCCAATGTTCAGAAATGATTCCCTGCTAATATTTATCTAGCTCTTTGTATTTGCAAAGGGGAAGGTGGATAGTAGTCTGTGAATTCAGCATCCTGCTGTAGACATTTCTAAATGTCAAAAGGAACCAAGGATTTTTCAAGCTGATATACCCTGTTGGATTAAAAAAAAAAAAAACAAAAAACACAAAAAACAAAAAAAGCCCCCACATTTATCAAAAGATGCTCTAATTTTAGTTTAAAAGTTAAATTATGCTGGTTCTCAGTAGCTGTAAATCGTCCTGTGAAGATTATAATTCTTCCATGTAACTCACATTTAAAAGCCAATCGACTAACAGATTGTAGTTGAGATTAATACCTGGAACTCTTCATGATAGTGAGGCCTGAGTTTCACAGGCCTCCTCACTCAGTGAAGAGTAATTCTAAAATGCATTCTTAGTCATCCCAGCAAGCTGACCCTGGATTAGTAAAAAATCCAGGCTCTTAGGCTAGGTTCAAACAAGAACTTTCTTTTTTTTTTTTTTTTTTTTTTTTAAACAAGAACTTTCTGATAGCAATGTGTTATAATAGCCTATTTATGTGACTATCACCTTCACTAGAAAATAAATTCCTTGAAGGACAAGGATTGCCTTATTAGCTATTATTGCATAAGCATTGGGCTAATACCTGGCAAAAATGAGACAACAGTAATATTGTTGAATAAACAATGACTATATGAAACCTCTTGGGAGACCAGTATCCTCATTTATATAATAAAGATGTGTAATTCGATGGTCAATAAGCTGTCTTTGAGCTGTATAAATCTTCTACAAAATAATTCTACACTTAAAAAAAAATTAATGAGGGATGTTTGGGTGGCTCAGTGGTTGAGCATCTGCCTTTGGCTCAGGCTGTGATCCTGGGGTCTGGGATCGAGTCTCGTATCAGGTTCTCCACAGGGAGCCTGCTTCTCCCTCTGCCTGTGTCTCTGCCTCTCTCTCTCTCTCTCTCTCTCTCTGTCTGTGTCTCTCATGAATAAATAAATAAAATATTTTAAAACAAATTAATAAATAAAAATAATTAATGAGTTTCTCTGACAATTTATGATAATTTAGTTGGATTTTTCTCTACAGTAGTTTTAGCTTCCTTGGAAGTCTCGATCTATATATGCTCAGAAAGAAGACCATAGAAGAAGAATGCTGTATGTGGCCAGATGCACCTGCAGGCTCTCAGCCCCTCACCACCAGACTTTGTTGGCAGCTGTCCCCACTATAGTGTAGAAAAGGATGTTACTGGGGACTCTGCCTACTTCAGGGGACACTGAGGCATTGTAGGGTAGATAATCAGATTACCAAAGTCAACCTAAACTGGATCTCTCCTATATTTAGATACACAGAGGAAATTGTTTCAAGAACCCTTCCCACAGTTCTTAACTCTTAGCCAGATCAGAGATGTCACAAGGGTCTGTGAGAGGATCTTGTGAGGAGACTGGTAAGACAATTCTTTGAAGGAAACTGAGGCCTTGTCATGCTGGTCACCAGGCATTGTAGCCAGCCAGCCCCAAGCCTAGTAAAGAAAGCATTAGAAAACCCCATGGTGAGCTTTGAAATGTATTGTTCTTGGTAGTGACCTCAGAGGTTCAGAAGCCCACTATAGACCAAGCCTTAGTCTCTGTCACCTGGGCCCCTAAAGAATGAGAGAGTACTTGCTGCTTAGGTGGTAGACTTGGATGGGGGCGTGGCTCCTTTGGGACCAGGCTGCCATCCCGGTTTGTGAGCCATACAGGGAAGAGACAACTCGGACTGCATTTACACCTTGTTCCTGGAGCTCTGAGGAGAACTTGACAAAACAAAACCAGCCAGAAACTGACGGATCAAGGAAACTTCAAATGAAAGGGGCCTGTCAGGGAGTATCAGAAGCCTTTGAAAGATCCCCACAAGATGAGAGATGATCTTTAATCATGTAGCATGACCAGGAAGCACAGAGCCAGCATATGACTCTGCCCACCAGTCAGGCTTCTCGAATGAAGAAGCAGGGAGAAGACATCAAGCTACGGCATTCTTGAGCTGGATATTTCAATTACTATTGTGAAGTGATGCTTGCAACAGCAAATGACTGTTTTACTTGAGACCGAGGAAAAGTGATAAGCCTGCCAAAGTTTTCAGGTTGGAGCACAGGAAGATTATTTAGTACCATTTAAAGAGTTGGGGGAGACAAAAATAAATTTGTTTTGATTTCAACGTGTGAGTCATTGCTTGTACAACATAGTGGTTACACCATATTTGCCTCAGATTTGCTAATTACATGGCACTCCACTGAATTTTGTTTGTTGCACATATTTGGGGTCTCATCAAGTTGCATTTTGTTCCTCAAGAGGAGAAAAGGCCTTGAACGTGATGTGACACCCTGTTTCTGGAGTTTGCATTACCTGCTGGAAGTACAGCAATCCAGCCTGCTGACTTTGGGAGTCCGTCCTGATGGGATTATGTGCTCTGACGGGTATTGGTCTTGGGTCACTGGTGGATAGATGCCATGGTCAGGAAGGACCTGGCCAAAAGAGGGCCTGTTCTTTCACCTGTTGACTGCGTTGCCTGCCAACAGTCTTGTCCTGTGGGCTCTTCAGGGATTCTCTTGGCCGGCTACAGATAGATCCCTCACAGGAGTGTCACCAGCTTGACTCCCTGAACTCAGAAAATTTCTAGCAGAAGCTTCTGTTTAACCATAAGTCTAACTCTGAGAAGCAAACTAACGAACTGCTGGAACAGAAAAAGAAACATTGAAGGAAGAAGCCTGCACAGATGGATCAGAAAGTGCCAGAAGTGACCAGCGGTGACCTAGGCCTCATTATAATGTTAACATTCCATTCTGAATATTCATCCCAAGCACTAATAAAAGGAGCATGCTTTCTCGAATTCAGAGAGATGTAGCTCTGGAAATTATTCCCACTGGTCTCCTTGTTACTTAAAATATAGATGACCTTGTGAAGCAAGTTCACCTGGTGTACTCTCTATAACTCACCGAGGAGTGGGCCCACTTTGGTTCAGTAAGGTCAAACACACAGTAAACCTTCTTTTCAGGTGGCCCATACTCAATGACTAATCACGATTGTGTGTAAAGTCTTGGTCATTTCAGCCTAACTCAAAATAACTCTGTTGAATGGTTTTATGGCAGGGTTCCCTGTGGGATTGTCTGAGGCCCATTAGGACTGTACTCCAGCTTGCTGTCTCCCCCTGCTCACCCTGTTCCCTTCCTCTACTTATGTGGGTGAGGATACCAAGGGTATTCCTTTTTTTTTTTTTAAGATTTATTTATTTATTTGAGAAAGAGAGAATGAGCTCAAGCAGTAGGGAGGGGCAGAGGGAGAGGAAGAAGCAGACTCCCCACTGAGCAGGGAGCTCAACCCGGGGCTTCATCTCACTATTGACCAAGAGGTCATGACCTGAGCCCAAGGCTGATTGAGCCACCCAAGTGCCCCAAGGGAACTTCCTAATAAACAATTCTGCTCCCTTAACTCTCTACTCACCAGAGAGCCCACCCTGCCAGAGCAGCCCTCTGCATTAGCCTATATCCCTGCAATCCTCACTTGTTTCAAATTTGCAGAGATACACATGCACAGTTCTATCCCTATATAGGTGTGGTGTTGGAACAACTAACCTGTATGTAAGTGTTTGGGTAAAAATGTGCACAATTTAATTTGCTAATTAAAATTTGTAAAATATGTACTTAGTAAAATTTAAATCATAAATTGCAATTCTTTGAGGATCCTATATCCTGAGCATAGAGACCATGGTGACGACCCCAGTTGGTCTGCTCCAGAGATAGCCATAGAGGCCCACACATAAACTAGTCCCCAGAGCATTGCTAGGTATCACTGTATCCTAAATCCAAGTTCCTGCTGAATTAAAAATATATTAAACATTAATAATTTCATCACCCTCCAAAGAGTAAAGCAATAAGTGACACAAGCATTACAACTCTATGTGCTGTTCCCAAGAAGAGTAGATCAAACAATGAAATCATACACTTTCATCTCCATTTCATTCAAAAAGACTGTGTGCACCCTCTGAATTCAAAGTCACAGTCAAATCCTCCATTTAACAAGTCTTAAAAATTAACTGGGCTTTGCTTAGCTGGAACACATGTATTATTAACTCATTATGAAATTGTACCTTCCATTATGTAAAAAGGTTACCTGAGGCAATCCCTTTCTATCTGGGTCCATTAAAAACTTGATAAATACATTTATTAAGACAAACTGGCAGGGGTGAATTGTTCTTTACAGTAATTTGCTCTGATGCCATTCTGTTTCAAATCATTGCTCCTTTAGGACAGGAAGTATATTATAAAACTCTGCATGTACTCATGGTGTTTAGAACCGTGTCTTGCATGAAGAGCAGGACTCAATACAACTTATTAAATTCAACAAAACTGGTTCAGTGGCACAACTTTTGGCAAATGTACCTTTTTATTTGCTTTGTCTTTTTTCAAATTAAGGTATAACTGACATAGATTATATTAGTTACACACACACACACACACACACACACACACACTGAAACGATCCCCACAATTTCTAGTTAGCATCTGTCACTATATATAGTTACAAAGAAATGTTTTTTTCTCGTGATGAGAACTCTTAAGATCCACTCTCAGCAACTTTCAAATATGCAATGTAGGGGCACTTAACTCAGTGAGTTAAGCATCTGCCTTCAGCTCAGATCATGATCCTGAGATTAAGCCCCATGTTGGTCTCCCTGCTCAGTAGAGAGCCTGCTTCTCCTTCTCCCTCTGCTACTCCCCCTGTTTGTGTTCTCTCTCTCTCTCTGTCAAATAAATGAATAAAATATTGGGAAAAAAAACCAAATATGCAACGTAGTATTATTATCTATAGACACCATGCTATACATAACATTTCCATGATTTATAAATGTACCTGTTTTGAGAAGTAATTTTATTATGAACTTCCTTCATAATGACTTTATGATTGCCTACATACTGGAAAGTCTATGTTAATGGAGTATAAAATATTTCTATGTCTTCTTGTGTTTAAAATATTTTATTTATTTATTCATGAGAGACACAGACAGAGAGGCAGAGACATAGACAGAGGGAGGAACAGGCTCCCTGTGGGGATCCCGGTGAGGGACTCAATCCCAGGACCCCAGGATCATGACCTGAGTTGAAAGCAGACACTCAACCAGGTGCCCTATTTCTATGTCCTCCAGTCCTAAATTCACTATCATGCCAAGCTTGTGCCAGGCCCATCAAAAAAAAAATCTGATTTAGCTTCTGGTTCCAACATTTCTATTCACACTGCTAAGAAGCAACTAAAGAAGTAACAGAAAGACAAACCAGACTTCAGATCCATTAGTGAATCCATGGGTTACATATGTCTCTCTTGGCCCCAATACTACTTTAAATGGGCATGCATGCTCACATATGCCTATGTGTACATACATCATTTCTATGTGTTTTGAGAGACTGTAGTAACATTCAGAGTTCTGCATTCCAATGAGAACACTTTGTCTGTGTACCATTTATAATTATTTGACCTTCCATGTCTACATGTAGGATTTTTTCATTAATGGCTACCTTCCCCTGCTAGGCTTTACTTTCCTTGAGGGAAGACATCTGTCTGTTTTTCCCCACACATCTAGCACAATGCTCAATGCATGGTAGGCATTTAGTAAATATTGGGATCCAGCCCTGGACTTTAGAGTACTCTATATGGGTAGAGTGCCGTTAAGCTTTTTAAAATTTTTTTTTTCCTTTTGAAAAATGCTTGGATTTCTTACAGCCTTTGCAAATGTTCACCATTCAAGAATGGAACCGCCAGAGCTGTGATTCAGTGATAGGAAATGAAAGCTGTTGATGGCTATGCCTTAGTGCTTAAAATATTAAGAGTGACTCACAAGAAATACTGAACACATGAACTGTGCACATGATATCTATGAAAAGCAGAGGTCACCTTATAGTCATGCTTTCATACTCGTGCCAGCACATACCAACACATACACACACACTCTCTCTCTCTCTCTCTCTCTATGCATATACTGTGGAAGCCTTTGTGATTATGTAATCTCCTTCTGTTGAATGTGAGCAGGACTTAGTCACATGCTTCTAAAAAATAGAATAAAGCAGAAGTGATGAAATATCACTCTGAAACTAAATCATAAAAGGCAGTATAGTCTCTCTCTCTCTCTCTCTCTCTCTCTCTCTCTCTCTCTCCCCCTCTCTATCTCTCCCTCTTTCTCTTTCTCATTACTTTTTCTTGGAAAATCCAGCTGCCATGTCATGAATAACCCTATGGAGAGGCCAACATGGCAAGGAACTGAAGCATCTGTTCAATGGCCACACAAGTGAATTTGGAAACAGATCCTCCAGGCCAGTCAGCTCTCAAAGTGCAGCCTGACAGACATTTTCTCTTCATGAGCGAATCTGAGCCTGAACCATCCAGCTAAGCTGCTCCTGGATGCCTGACCCACAGAAACTATGAGATAATAAGTGTTTGTTGTTTTAATATCCTGAATTTGGAGGCACTTTGCTCAGCAGTAGATAAGTAATACATCATATAACCAATATATATCATGCTAAGGACAGTGCTAGGTGCCAAGGAATACACCGTGGCAATCAAAACCAGACATTTTGTTCTCGTGGGAAAAGAAACTTTTATTAACTTTTTAATATTCATATGTATAAATATAATTCTGAATGCACAAACAAGTTTTGAGAGAAGGGCAGATTATTATTTACTCGCAGCAGAATACAACAGAATACAACAGAATTCACCTGCACCTCCAGTCTTAACCTCTGGAATGATGGGATGAGAACCAGATGCAACCTGTACATGGGAGGGTTGTAGGGGAAAAACTCTGAGCAAAATAGTCTGGCTCTTGGTTAGGAGGGATGGCTGTTTCTCCTTCCTGTTGGAGAAAATCTTCTTTAACACAAAATGGGAAGGATTCTGGGTTCTTATTCTGCTTTAGTGGAGCGAAAATAAATTTCTCCCGGAGAAGATAAGCCAGTATCCAGGGGTGTTTCCACTGCCCCAGGTCTCAGCCTCCCTTGAAATGCATAGACATTCCTCAGAAAGGAAAATATCTCTGGAATTCTCCCAGTATTCAGACATTCATAATTCTTCCAAGGCTTGCTTTTAGCTGAAATCCCATTTTATTACTATTTGTATAGAATATTCCAACTATGCATAAACATAAAAATGTCTTCTCTCCAACCCCACAGTTATAAAATACTCATCACTGCATTCACCACAAAATGAAAATTTTGGAACAGGTTGAATGCTTTAAAATAATGAGGATGATAAAATAAATTATGGAAGAGAAACTAAAAATCTATGTACCCAGGGTCAAAAACTATCAGATGCCTAGAATAAATCTAACTAAAGATGTACAAGACCTCGGGATCCCTGGGTGGCGCAGCGGTTTGGCGCCTGCCTTTGGCCCAGGGCGCGATCCTGGAGGCCCGGGATCGAGTCCCACGTCGGGCTCCCGGTGCATGGAGCCTGCTTCTCCCTCTGCCTGTGTCTCTGCCTCTCGCTCTCACTGTGTGCCTATCATAAATAAAATAATAAATCTGGCTGCCTGCCTTCTTAAAAAAAAAAAAAAAAAAAAAGATGTACAAGACCTCTGTGTGGGAAACTACAAAACATTACTGAGAGAAAGTCAAGAAAATATAAATAAATGTAGAGAATACACCACGATCAAATGGCTGAAAGTCAGAATACTGCTAAGGTATAAGTTCTTCCCAAATTGATCCATAGGTTTAATGCAATCTTGGTAACAAACCCAGTAGGCTCTTTTATAGAACTGACAAGCTGATTATCAAGTGTTTTTAGAAAAACAAGGGACCTAGAATCAGAAACATAATATTGAAGAAAGGAAAAGAAAACTTCAGATATGAAGAATTACTATAAATCTATGTACTACAAATTATATATGATATTATCTATTATAAGACTTGTGGTATTGGCATAAGGATAGAAAAATAGCAGAACAGAAGGAGGAGTCCAAACACATATACACACATATACAGTCACCTGGTTTATTACTAAAGTTTCATTGAAATATAGCGGAGAAAAAGATAATATCTTTAGTAAAGGGTCTGGATCAATTGGATATCCATATGGAAAGAAATGAACATTGACAGCATCTCACAGCATTCACAAAAGTTCAGCGTGGGCAGAGACGTAAATGTAAAAGAGTCAAGCTCTTGGAAGATGAACTTAGAAATACAACAGATTTATGAATTTGGGTTACACACAGATTTCTTTAAAAGAGCAGAAAAAGGCAATAATCCTAAAAGAAAGAAAAGGCCAATTAGACTACATTAACATTAAGATCTTTGTTTATCAAAAGAGCATTAAGAGAATGAATCAGTAAGACAGTGGATAGTGGATAGGTAAGCTAATAACCAAGTTATATTGGAACACATATATCCCTCAAAGGACTCTTATCCTAAATATATAAAGACCTCCTACAAATCAATAAGAAGGACAACCCAGCCAATGTTATGACTGTTGGCTGCTGTGAGGTTTACAGGAGATGAAACTGCTAAACAAATTACAGTTTTTACAAATAGCTATTATTATTGTTTTATCGTTACTACCTCTCAAAGGACCAAGGACTATGTCAGCACAATAGTCTAGTCTCTGTGTGGGAAACACCCACACAACTTCTGAACACTTATTTATTGACATCCTTTTTTATTGTTTAAATTGGAAAAATAAATCCTGCAATTTTAGTGTTGTGTCTAAATAAGATTGTATGAGATATATTGACCAAATAAATCAAGCTCTCTACCTTTCCAACCCTTCAATAACCAGTAAATATTCAAACTTGTACCTGATTCAAACAAATTAGTCAACTCCATTTAAACCATCAAACTGGTAATGCTTTTGGCCACAGGGCTGGTTAAAAGTTCCATTGGTTTGCATTCAAAGGAGGAGAGGGGGAGAGCCTTGGAGGCTGATGAGACTCAGACCAAACACGTCCTCTGATAGTGAAGTATGAGACATCTTCCTCCTTCTTTTGGTTCAGCGTCATTTGCAAGTCTGAATACACTATAGTTTCAGAATGTAATAAAGCATCCAAACTTTTAGAGGCCGGAAATTTGGAAGTACAGGAGACCTTGGTCCTGCTGATTCATAAATTGGTAGGAATACCATGAGAGTCTGAGGAGCCACAGCATAGATGTAGCATGGATCTTCCATGAGCAGGAATTTTATCCTGTTGAGTAGAAGGAAAACAGCAAATAACAATGACAGTAATTAAAAGCATTCTTTTACTAAAACTATGAATACACATACTTTAAAGAGTATATATGGCACATGAACTTTTCAGATAAAACCCAAGAATTCAAAGGCTGTATCCACTTTCTGAGGGGTCTCTTTGGCAACAAGTTCTAGAATCCTGGGGATTAATGTTCAAGTTCCTTTTCGGTAGCGAAGTTGGTAAAGTGCCCCTCTAGACCAATCCCCTTATTTCACATTTGAAGATTCGGAAATCCAAATAGGCTAAGTTAGTGGCAGAACCAGGGCCAGACCCCAGGATTTCTGCTACTCCATCTCCAGAATTGTTACTGTCTTTCCAGCCTCTGACAGATGAGGTTGGCATGAAACATTGCCAGTGCAGGTTGGGTTGAAGTAGTATTCAGTGGCTTACCAAAGCATCTCAAGAAATACCTTGAAGGTTTCTGTTTGCTGACCTAAATTGAACTCTGGGATGGATTAGTCTTCATTATTGCATATTCATTAGTGAGCTTGTGAGGTTAAGTAGCATTCTTTCAAACTCACTTAAATGTAGCAGGAATGCTCTGATTGGGATTCCAATTTTGAGAAGCAGTGTGCCTGAGGGTGCGCCTCAGGGGAGCAGGACAAGATGATGATGTGATTTGTGGCCTGGATTAGGCACTGAAAAGAGGTGGGCATTAATAATAAAACACATTCACATGGTAACACACTATTCTGCTCTAAGTAGGGTTGTAGTTTTTACAGCAATCTGTGGCATTGTTGTTGGTTTGGGTTTTTTTCTCTTAAAATTACAGATAGTGGGGAGAGAGATTTATCAAGTCTCTGCTAATCAAAATCAGATATTCTAATTTTTATGAGTGCATTAATGTCATCCAAGTTTTTCTCTGAGATTAATGACAAGAATTTGAGTGGATAAACTTAACTTTTAAAAAAATAGTGGTAATCTGGGCCTTTTGGGTATTTTTTTTTTTTTTTTTTTTAGATTTTATTTATTTATTCATGAAAGACACAGAGAGAGAGGCAGAGACACAGGCAGAGGGAGAAGCAGGCTCCGTGCAGGGAGCCCGATGTGGGACTCGATCCTAGATCTCCAGGATCAGCCCTGGGCTAAAGGCGGCGCTAAACCGCTGAGTCACCTGGGCTGCGGGGCCCTTAGGGTATTGCCCAAGTGTTCCTGGGTCATTGAGATGGTTTGTCATTTCTGGCATACCTGGCAATGGGGCAACTGTAGACATGGGGCTTTGGGGTCATGCAGTGGACTGCTTCACTTCCCTCTGCTGTGTTGCTTCATTTCATACAATGTTTGAATTTGGTTTCCAAGTCTGCACATGTGCGTTTCACTCAATATGTATCATTCCTCTGGCCATGTGAACATTTCCATAATTTCTATTTAAAACATATTCATGTTTTTTGAAAGAAACCCCACCCACTTCAAATTTTTATTTAAGGAAAATCCAAAGACCTGGTGATTTTTTTTCTGATGCAGCATATAACACCAGAACATATCCATATGTATTTTAAATACAAACTTTTTATTTTACAACAGTTTTAGATTTACAGAAAAAATTAAGATAGTACAAAGTTCCCATATACCCCACATCTAGGTTCCCTATTAGCATCTTGCCTTAATATGGTATATTTGCCCATTGAGCCTGTGTTGACATAGTATTATTAACTAAAGTCCATACTTTACTCAAATGTCTTTAGTTTTTATACCATTTCTTTTTTCCTCTCTAGGATCCCATCTAGGATGCCGCGATACATTAGTTGTCATATTTCCTTAGGCTCCTCTTGGCCATGATGGTTTATCACGTTCTCCTTGTTTTTGACGATCTTGACAGTTTGCAGGAGTACCGGTAAGGTATGTTGTAGAATGTCTCTGGACTGGGATTTTTTTGGATGCTTTCCTCATGGTTAGTCTGGGGCTATAGGTTTTGGAGAGGAAGGCCACAGAAGTAAAGTGCCGTTCATACCACATCATATCAAGGGGTACCACTACCAACATGACTCACCGCTGTCAATGTGGACCTTAATTCCCAGACTGAGGTAGTGTTTCTCAGGTTACTGAAATGTAAAGGTGATTTTTTATTCTCCTTTCCATACTGTACTCTTTGGAAGAAAACCACTTACTTCAGCAGTGGGGAATTGTGCTCCACCTCCTTGAGGGCAGAATATCTACATAAATTATATGAAATTATTCTGCCTGGGAGATTTAGCTCTTCTTTTATTATTAATTATTCTTTTGGGTCATTTATTCATTCAATCATTTATTTATATCAATGTGGACTCATAGATACTTATTCTCATCCAATGCTATTTTATTTATTTTGTTACTTAAATTATTCCATCTTTGGTCTTTGGGATCTTTTTCAGTTGGCTATGCCCCTTTGACATATTCCCATTGTTTTTGTTGTTGTTATTGTTTTAATCTGTTCCACCATTATAAGATATTCCAGGCTCATCTTATACATTCCCTGCCAAATCCTAGAATCAGTCATTCTTCCAAAGAACCCTGCTTCCTAAAAAAAAAAAAAAAAAAAAAAAAAAAAGAACCCTGCTTCCTTTTATTGGAGAATGGCATTAGACACCAAGCTCTGTGTGGTTGGTGTGTTCATTTCTGCTAGAATGTCACTGCTTCTAGGCCCCATGGATACTAATGTGTGTGTGTGTGTGTGTGTGCGCGCGCGCGCTCATATCCATGAGCATTTCTATACATAGCAATCTATCTACATTAAGCTAACCGTGAATTCATGTTAATGTCTTCCCTCTAATCCATTACTACACAGATCATTCTAGGCATTTCCCCTGGCCTTTCTCTGACCCCCTACGTCAGCAGGTAGAAAACTGATTCCCCAGTCTGCCACCCATTTACTTATTTCAAATGCACATGCATCATATATCACGATTGTTAAACCATAACCCTGGGAAACAACCTTATCAACTGGAGTCTAGTACTTATGTATAGTTCTTTTACCTTTGTTCTTACAGACTTACTCTTTTTCAAAATTACCTGGGTCAGAGCCTTTTACCCCACCTCAAGTGAGGTTGTTTCAAACATTTGAAATGCATTTAGATCATTTTGGCACTTTCTGTATTTCATCCTGGGATCCCTGCTCTCCTAAATGATTTTTTAAAATTTTATGCATTAATTCATTTGTTCTTTTGCTGTGAAGTTCTGTAGGCTTTGACAAATGCGTAAAGCCATGTATCCATCACTACGGTATCATACAGTATCATTCTGCCACCCTAAAAATCTTCTTTACATCACCCATTCAATCCCTTTTCCCTCCTGCACATCCCTGACAATTTTTATACTATCTCTAATTTTGCCTTTTCCAGAATTCACATATTTGGAATCACATAGTCTATGGTCTTTTTGTATGAGCTTCTTGCACTTGGCAATATTAATTTAAGATTCATCCATGTGTTTTTTGGCTTGATAGCTTATACTTTTATCACTGAATAATATCAACTGTACCACAATTTATCCATTTACCTATTTAAGGATGTTCTTGGTACTTTCAGGTTTTGGCAATTATAAATGCAGCTGCTATAAACATTCGCATGCACATTTTTGTGTGGACATAAGTTTTCAAATCAGTTGAATGAAAACCAGGAACATGATCACTGGATTATATGGTAAGACTGTGTTTAGCTTTATCATAGACTGCCAAATAGTCTTCCAAAGTGGCTATACTGCCACATTCTACCAACTCTTGCATTTAAATGCAAGTTCCTACTGCTCCATGACCTTGCTAGCAATTGGTGTTGTGAAACTACCTATGAGATTTCCCATCAAATTACTGTTTTATTCATCACCTACTATCTCTGGGCCTAACTGACTCATCTATCAAATTAGTTGCAATATCCTATCCTTCACACCTTTGCAAAACAAAGAGTAAAGGTGTGCAAAGTGTATAGAATGCAACAGAAAAAAAGTTTTTACTTTGAATACAAAAAGTCAACAACAACCCTGCTCCCCCAAGAAAAGAATGACAGAAATGCACATTTCCACTTTATAAAATGCCTCTGTTGCAATTACAGTAACTGGATACTTTGAGAACAGCATTCTTAATACTGAGAAGTGGCTGAAAGAATCCTAAAGTCTTTCCAACCAACCAACCAATGCACTTTATTCAAAAAACTACATAGGTAGGATCTGTGTTTTCTTTTTTTGGGTATGCTTAACCCCCTCTATTAGGGAAAAGGTACTCAGTAATTTTGACTAACTGGAAATGTAAAAACACTTGGATTTCCCTATTTCCTGACTAGTGTCCTATGCATTATATCTGGCTGCCGATTCTGATTACCTTTCTTTTTTTTTTTATTACATTTTTTAGTTTAAATTCAATTTGCCAACATATAGTATAATACCCAATGCTCGTCCCATCAAGTGCTCCCCTCTGCAATGTCTGATTACCTTTCCAAATTATACCTGAACTATTAGCAAATTTACAGAGTAAATAACACTTTGATCATTGACTTCAAGTGGCTGATCAGCCCTAGTGGCACAGGTAATAGTGCTTGCTCAGGGCAAAGGGGATATTCAAGAAGATCTGCTCCATTTCAAAATGTAAATGGGAAGCAGAGAAACTGGCTTGGTATAGGGCTGACCTGGAGGCTCATTTTAGTACTCTGCTGTTCTGTTCTTTGCTGCTTTAAACAAAGACATCTGCATGGGGATGCCTAATATGTTTTCTGGAAAGATAAGAATAGCAATATTCAGCTTTCACACATAGATCCACATGTGTGAGCTCCAAATTTACACTGAAGGACTTGCCCCTTTACCTTCATGTGCTGTATTTGCGTGCTTTTGGTAATGTCTGGCATTAGGAAATATACTAACAGTTGCTTTTTTACCATCACATAGTAACACAGTTATGTTAGGAACTTCTTTGGAACCACATAATTTCATATTCAAAATGTATGGAGTGGAAGGAAGAGATAAGAATAGATGAAAAAACTCAGAAGATGAAAGCCATTAGCAAAGACAAGTATAAGTGGCTCACTTCATCTTTATCCTGCAGCACACTACATGAACACAAAACTTACTTTCAAAGCTATGTAACACATGTTATTATGCATGTATATAGAAAATTGACCATCCCCCATTTGAATATCTGTACAATTAACTGCTCCTGGGGGAAGAAACAGTATATGATAGCTATTGCCATGGAACTTCCAAGTGGTTTTCCAAATGTTATCAGTGCCATAACTGATGGTCATTACCAGCTGAGTATTCATGGATATAAATCTCTGTAATATTTTATGCAGTGTCCTTGTGCAAGAACTTAAACTGCCTATATGTTGTGAAATCAGACATGTATAGGTGGGTCTGTGTCAGCCAGCCAGACTGTTGAGAGGGGTTCCATTTACATGAGGATGGATGAGTCTCATGGGAGAGGCAGTGATTGGATTCATTGATGGACTGCCCACATGGCTAAGATTCCCAAATAAGGATGGCACAGGGGCTACCACAGAACCTCTCAGGCATCAAACTTTTAGGGAAAAGAAATTCACTCTCAGGGGAAAGCCAGAGGCAGCTGTCCTCACGGAGGTCCAGGGAGTCAAAATGTGAGTGGGCACAAGGATTTTAATGGAGTAATGCCTAGAGGCCTGCACCCGATTATGAATAAATAAGTTTATATTCAGATTTATGACTCTAAGAGTTCTGTATTTGGATCAGTCCCCCAGAATTGAATCACACCTAGAGAAATTCATGAAGTTAAGTTTCTGAACAGGCAAAGATGATAATTTGGCTGCCTTAACCCCATTTACTTGGCTAGCCCAAGCCCCTCAGAGTTTTAGTCTCTTAAATCAGAATTCAGTGTAGTGGATTTATTATTTTTAACCCCAGATTTATTCCATGCTTATCAGTTGCATATAAATGATGGAATAATAGATGAGTTGTGTTATCCATTCTGTTTTCATATTTTATTAAAGTACTTAATTGGGCACCTGCAGCTTGATTTCCTTTCCAATAGGTCTAATACTGCACAGACTCTAGGATGATTTACATGTGCTACAGATTTATCATGTAATCATGTAAACCACTTACAAGCTGAATTTACTCATCATATATGCCTTCCAAGAGCACTAAAACAGATCACCTCTGCATGGTGTCTGCAAAAGCAGAGGTTATTATTTATTTCATTTTATTTTATTTATTTATTCATGAGAGACATACACAGAGAGAGAGAGGCAGAGACACAGGCAGAGGGAGAAGCAGGCTCCATGCAGGGAACCCGACATGGGACTTGATCCCAGGTCTCCAGGATCACGCCCTGGGCTGTAGGCAGCGCTAAACCGCTGCGCCACCAGGTCTGCCCAAAAGCAGATGTTTTTTAAAGGAACAACTGAGATAACTAGGAAAAGAATGGTATTTTATGGAGCAGCATTATCTGTGGAAGTCCCTTACTAGTGCCATGATTATTAATAGTTGTTAATGACCAAAGGGCACCATGGTCAAATAAATTTGTGTTATGCTGAGTCAAAGTTGACCCAATGTCTTTACTGAAGGACATACCAGTCTTTAATATGCTAATGAGTTATGAATCTCTAAGAGGGAGCCATGGTGCACAGCATTTCCCAGCCCCATCTGACCTTGAAAGTGGGTTTGGTGTGCAAGTGCTCTCTTAAATACATTTGGAATATTGCTATCCAGAGTGAGCAACAAAAATCTGGCTGAAATCCTGGTAGGCATCTGGGGATGGGGTAGCATCTTGACACTGACTAGATAACTACACAGAGGTGTTGATGAAATTTAGCCCAAAGACAAAAGGAGGAAATAATTCAGCAACACTATCCCTGAACTGTTTTCACTAGATCATATTAGGAAGTGTTGGGAAGCTGTGCAAGAGACCCACTCTCAGCTGTTGTTTTAAGCTTAAAATCTCTTACTTCCAAAAAAACGTTTGAAAATTTTCCACTTCCACCTTGTGTCCAATTCTGATCTCAGCAGAGAGCAACTGTGTCCATCCACAGGTGGCATGGAGAGCTGGCATCCCATAGAGAGTGCAGGAGGGAAAAAAAGATCTCGAGATGGTGGTTCATGAGGATTCAGTCAACAGTGTCTGCTTGTAGCATCTGCAATACAAAAACCAGGCACTTTCTGAAATGCATAACAAGGCCTTTGGAGAAAGCAGCAGGTGTCCTAAAACAGCTCAGGGGACAAGGAAATTGGGGTACACAGGGGGCTCTACTGGAAATTGTCTCTTGGTCACCTTACTTAAAGGTTATCACCAATGAGGAACTGGACATTGGTCCCATAATCCACTATGTAATCTTTTTAGTTTCCTACATATAGTAACCTTTGTTGAATGTTTACTATATGTTACGTATTATCTCATCAGATTCTCACAAGTCTTTGCGTTGCTGAAGAGGAAACCGAGGCATGGGATGGTAACACAATGTGTCCCCAGTGCACTGTGAGTGGTAAACACAGGTCTGTCAGACCCTAGAGCCTGTACCTTCTCTGCACACACAATTCTCCACAGAAGACATGCTTTATCCTTCCAGTCATTAGCAACCAATCTTTTGTCAGCTTTTGTAATTCCCAAGTTAAATCACACCTCCGGTATCATGCACAAGACCCTGTACTGGTAATCATCTTCCTAGCCATACAGGGGAGAAGAACCGCATTTTGTCTTAAGGGGCTTAATTCTACCTGGATATATTTAGAATGAGCAGATATCCAGTTTGCCCAGGATAGTCTTGGTCTATATGTTATTCATAATGGGTCTTGATTTCGCTCTCAGAATTATCCTGGACTGGATCAAAAATGTATTTTTATCCTAGATATATTTCACATTATTAAAATACTTTTTGCCAAGAAATTTTAAAAATGTATCTTTGAGTAGAAATTAGAATATTCTGTAAGGAGGAAATGAGGCAAGAGAAGGCTTACACTAGGCCTCTGACTTGAGTCCACTTACCAAATATGCATAGTTGAAATATGGATAAGCAAAAGAAAAGTATCTAGATTTACTCAGTGTGCTATTTTTATTACTTTTTGAGCAAAATGCACAAATATTCCACATTAATATAAGATGCAATGCAATTTCAGATGCTATTGCCAGAATATTTTATTTATTTAGCCAGACCATCTTAAAAAGATCACTTTGTAGCATCAATTTTCTGCTTAAATTTAACCATGGTATTATCTTAAGTTTAGGAAGAAGCATAAAGTAGAATAAACCACTCAAAATGGAAAAAATTAAAAAACTAAAGAAATTCCTGGCTTGCTGTTACTTTTTAAAAGTATATATTGAAAACTATATCCATATTATTTAGTTTTATACTTTTGTATAATAATTATATGCTTTCATTTTTGTCCCAAATTTACAAAGAAGAAAAGGAAGGAGGGAAAGAGAATAAATAGCATGATGTATAAATACCTTTCCAGGACTAAATATTGAATCTTTGAAATAAAAATTCAACGTCTTTAACATAGCCTACCAATCACTCTGTGCTCTGGCCCTTCTTTATCCCTCTAGATTTAGTTTACTTCATGTTGCTGCTCATCCTCTGATCCCCAACCTCATTGACCTTCTTTCAATAACTCAAACTCACCATGTCCCTTCTCACCAGTCAAATTGTTCATCTCCTGCCTCACTTAGTTCACTCCTACTTAAATCATCCACAAAGTACTCTCCAAGAGCCAGTGCCATAAGTTGGATTATTATTATTCTCCCCATTTCCAAGAGAAGAATATTTTTCCCCATCCATTGATGTTGGGCTTGGTATTGGTTTCCACTGGCTAATGACATGAAAGTGGATAACAGGGAAGAATTTTGAAAAGGTCATGCATAATTCATTTTGTCTTCTCATGTCTCTGCCCTTGCCATGAGAAGAACCCTCCTGGGCTGCCTGCTGGGCCCGAGAGGAGCATGAAAGGCAAGTCAGCAGAGCCACCCCAGTGAAGCCCATCTTAGTTCACTGATCCTCACTGAACTACAAGACTAAAGAAATTTGATTTTTCATTGGTGCTGAGGTACCTTTTGGTTCTTGCTATCAGAAATAACTAACTGATAGAGCTGTGTATTTCTCTTTTGCCATCTTTACAATTATAATTTTACATTTATTAGGGCTATGACATAATTAACGTATCTTTCCAGCACTGAGCATACACACAGTAACAAAGATGGTGCCTCACTAGCACTCAGCAGAGTCTGACATATAGCAGGCAGTCACTATATACTTTAAAAATATATATAAAGGAACTAAAGGCCCCTCCATGAGCAGATATTATGAATAATGAAGAAATAAAACAGGAAGATTAAATTTCCTAACTTAAAGCGGTCAAATGGTTAACAACTAGATGTTTGTAATCTTTAAGAAGCCAATTCCCTTGCTGGGATTGTTATTTGGACTCTCTTGTCACCTGCATGCTAAAATCAAGAACAAAAGCTGTAAACTATTGCATGTATTTACAACAGGAATCAGTCCTGATGGAAAAGTCAGCTGTCAAATTAGGCCAGGGCGAGATTGATTTTTTTTTCTCACATTAATCACTAAACAAATCTATTTCCTCTTCCTCCATTTCCCTCTCTTCTACACCACAAGGGGAGAATGAAAAGAAAGGGAAGGAAGAATGTCTTTCCCATGAGTCTCACTAGACAAACCAGCAGGCAGGCTGAGCATGATTGATGGGGAAACTACCAAGGACCAGCAGTGTTTCAAAAGAGAATAGAAAGACTACTTTCAGGGCAATGCTACTCAGAGCTGCAATTCTCTGTCAAATAATGTCAATTCTTGCCAGAAATTCACTTAAAAGAAGATATTTCTAAGATGCTATTGAATGTTTCTACAAATAAAGATCCAAATTCTGATTTTGTCCTCTCCCAATATAAGCTTATTAAAAGCATTATGTGAATCAATTTCTCACAGGACTTAGATGGTGACAGTCACAGCTCATGCCTTACCAGCTGCCCAGACTTCGATCAGGCTTCTCACGTGTCATGGAGCTAATTCAGCATGTCATGTGCTCAGCATCTCTTATGAGTCACAGTTAACATCAAAAGTTCTAAGGCAAGGTCACCCACAAAGAGCAGGTGCATGAAATCATCCACAGGCCTCTGGAAGCACTGTTCTTGGACACTAAGCATCTGCAGTGACCACAGGATACCCATGCATTCCTCAGAGGGAGAAGAGAAGTGGATGGAGGCATGACAATTTAGTGGACACTGTGCCCAGGCCTGGGGGAATGAGAGGCCACATGGTTCCTTCTTTCAGTTCCTCATTCACTCATTTATTCCACAATATGTACTCAGAGCCTTGACTGTGCTGGGCATTGAGGATAGAAAGATGGACAGTCCTTCAGGAGAAGACAGAGAACGAAACAAGAAAGATCCATACACTGTGCTAAAGGTAGGATAAGGGGTGAGCACAGGGCAGAGGATCACATTGGAGAAGAAGCTGACCCAGTTTGCGAGTGGTCAGGGAAGCTTTCCTGAATGAGGAGACATGTAAGCTGACATTTGAAAGGCAAGTGGCAACTATCGAAGGTGATCAGCAGTAGAGAAGGTACTATAGGCATTGAAATCTGTTGTGCCCAGAAACAGGACAGAGATGGTTGGTGGTGGGACGCTGGGACTGTAGCACAAGGTATGGTTGAGGTGAAGGTTGCAGTAACAAACACAAAAGAAGACAATGGATGAGGCACCTGGGTGGCTCAGTTGGTTAAATGTCTGACTGGTGATTTCAGCCCAGGTCATGATGGGTCGTGAGATTGAACCCTGTGTTGGACTCCACCCTCAGCTGAAACTGCTTGAGATTCTCTC
This sequence comes from Canis lupus dingo, assembly GCF_003254725.2. Classification (NCBI taxonomy): domain Eukaryota; kingdom Metazoa; phylum Chordata; class Mammalia; order Carnivora; family Canidae; genus Canis; species Canis lupus. The sequence goes on from NC_064267.1 coordinate 1,843,523, forward strand.
TCCCTCTCCCTCTGTCCCTTCTGCTCATGTTCACTCATGCTCTCTCTCTAAAATAAATAAATAAATGTTAAAAAAAAAAAGCCACATTAATGCCCCAACTCTATCTTTAACCAAAAGATAACATTTTGTAGGAACATTAGAGGACACGAATGTTAAAAATATGTGCAATGCTTACTTTGTGTTACTAACTCTTTGGAAACTGAAAGTCATTTTCATGAGTTTAGAAATGTAAAGATGAATTATATATAAGTTGTTCTGCCCTGAAAATGAGGTTAGTAACTTGAGATATGAAACACGAGAGGAAGTCCAAGCCTCTGGAGAAAACTTTCTGCTGAACTTTCAGAAGAGGCATCAAAGAAAGTATTGAAGAGAAAAAAGCAAGTGCATCGTATCTTTGATGAAATTAGATGATTTCTGGTCGTTTTAGGCTCTAGAATTTGACTCTTAATGGTGTAGTGATAGTGCTTTCACCTTTTAAAAGTGTTTTTATGCATGAGATATAATTTAATCTTCAATCATTATCTTTGTCAGATTATTATTTTGAGACTTGAGTGAAAAAATACAACCCATACTGTCCAAATAAATGAATGTCACCGACATCATCCTACCCCAATAGATTTCTCTGGCCTGTAGCAACATCCAATTCATTTTCTTTAAATCTTACCTTCTTTCAAAATCGAGTGACAATTTAAAATACTTTCTTGGGGGTTTGGAAGCAACCACTTGTACACAATAAGTATTGGTGGAGAAAATTCTCACAAATTCCTTCATATCCAAGTGCCATCAGCCAAGGAAAATTAGTTCTCTGTGACACCCACCGTAGGGACGTTAAAAAGAAAACCAGTTCAGGTACCTTTTAGGGGATGATTTGAGAGACGGTGCTAGGGCAGAAGGTAGTATTTCTTGACCTGTGTGAGGAGATTTTCTCTCTTCCTCAACAACAACAACAACAAAAATGTTGTTAGAGAGATGTATAGGCAGAAAAATAGCCCCCAAAGATGTCCACTATCTGTCAATACGTTATGTTATATGACAAGGGAGAATTAGAGTTGTAGATGGAATTAAGGTTGCTTATCAGGTGACCTTAAAATAAGGAGGTTATTCTAGATAATCTGGGTGGGCCTGGTTCAATCAGTTGAAAGGATTTAGGAGCAAAGTGGAAGCTGCCCTAAAGAAGAAATTCTGCTAACAGATTTAATCGTGTCTGTGTGGATGAGATTTCCAGCCCCGCCTGGCCTACAGCCTCCCCAGATTGCAGACTTGCCTCCTCCTACCCCCTGACAACTGCAGGAGTCAATTCTTGCAATGAATTGTTTAATATATATCACCTAATGGCACTGCTTCTTTAGTTGAACCCTGGCTGGTACCAGAGGTTAGGTGGTTATTTGGTGACAGCCCATTAACTATTTTTCAGTAAGAGTAACCCTGCTTTATGAACCAGAATAATAAAACTCAATCTTCAACTCTGTGTAACAAATGACCCTAACATTGTTTGAGTGTCTATAAGCACATAATCTGTCTGGCTTCTCTGCAGCATAACCACTGAGATCCCCAGTCCATTATATTTCTCTTGCTGAGCAGCATGCATGGTATACCTAAGAAATAATTATAAATAAATACTGTCTTGTTTCAGAATAAAGTCCAGGCAGATTTTTTTAAACAAATTTCAAGAGAAGCAAAGTGATCTCGAGGTAAAGTCATCTGCCATCAGTGTTAGAAGTTGACACTTCCACATGTGTAAAAATGTATGTGCCTAACCTTGCAGCTCAGTGCATGCTCTGAGTGAACGCAGGCTGAGTGAGCAGAGGACAAACAGACCCGGAATTGCAGGCCAGCAGGAAATGGTGAGTTCTTGGTACCTTCTCATCCTCCCTCCAGACAGGAGCACAGCCTTTTTCTCCCCTTCTGGTGAATTTCTGTGACCTCTCCCACCTCGGATCTTTGTGAGTTGTGGCAGGTCGGTAGATCATAGCAGAAGTTTGATCAAGGGAAAAGATTGCTCCCTGGGAGGAAACCCTCTAATCCAAGCTGCTGGCTGTTTCTAGATTTGACATAAATTAACTTGCTGATTAGGATTTAGCAGCTATCAATCACTCTGGCATCCTCAGAGTCATGAGGAGAGGAAGCTGTCTCTCTCCGGGAAATGATTTTTCTACTGTTTTCCTCCTGCAGCCCTAGGCCAAGCTTGCCAGGCTAGGGAAGACACTTTCATGGTGGGCTCCTGAGATGGGGATGCTGGAGGAAGTTCATGGCATGGAGAATACAATGGATTTCCTTCAAGAATTTATAATAGATAAGTCTTTGAGATGAGTAACAGTCTGTAAGTCTGAGGCTTGGGGAAAGTTTTGCGAGGGGGTTGACAGAACTCACAGAGTTCTAACCCAACAACTAATTAAATAGAGATAATCTTAGTTTATGACAATGGGTAGGTTTTTCCTTGAGTTGAGATGTCGCTATAATAATAATGAGGAATTAGAGGGACCCCTCACTCTTCAGAGGCCCCTCTTTTACAGTGCTTGCATTACATAATAATTTTACCTCTACATTAGAGTGCTGTGAAAACTTATATATAGCGCTGTATATATAGATTCTTGCTCATGAAAATCTTTAATAGGGATTTATTTGTATTAATCAAAGTGGATAAATATAGCTTGAGTTTTTCCTGCATAGATTGCCTAATATGATGATAGAGAAAGATTTCAGTGGAAATGTTTAAGTATAATTTTGAGCTGAGATGTTTCCTAGAGAAAAGTATAGAAAATTTTCTATCAAGAAAGGAGCCCAATCTCAAGAAGATGGCTGAAGAAAGTCTATTGAAAGATGAGGATTATAGGACCCCCAGCAAGAACAGGTCTGAGAGCTGGACCCCCAGCAAGAACCAGGCAACTGGATGGATTATCTCATTCTTCAGGACCATGCCTAATTGAGTGTATACAATTTCATAGCAATCTACCCCAGGATGAGGCAACTTCATGGTCCCTTTTCCACTCAGAATGCTTTAAGATGATCCCTAAAGTCCTCTTATTGCTCAGCGCCCAGAATATTACTTGACCTATCAAACAACACACATTTTAAAAAATTCTGTTCATCTGTAAATTTTATTGGAGACTATATTAGAAATCTCCAGAGAAACAGAGCCGATAGATAGATAGATAGATAGATAGATAGATAGATAGATAGATGATAGATGTAAATAGGCTTGTATTTTAAGGAATCGGCTCATTTGTTTTAAGGAATTGGTTCATGTACTTGTGGGGGCTGGCAAATTTCAAATTTGCAGGGCAGACTGCAGGCTGGTAATGTGGAGGCTGAGAAAAATTAAGGCCATCCCACCTCAAGTTTAGCATTAGCACAAGTACAGCCATCTTAGGCCCCTGGGAATAAGAGCTGAACTTTACAGGAAAAACTGCAGAATGTCCTCAGCAGGGAATCCCATATCAGAAAGACAGCAGAGCTCAGAATTGCTCTCGGCAGAGAATCCCATATCAGAAAGACAACAGAGCCCATGCCCGTGGTAGAAATTCCCATATTAGAATTAGTACAGAGCTCAATGCCCTTGAAAACCCCATATCAGAATGTACACAAAACTTGAGAAATTCCTCCATCCCTTCTGAAAATCCCCTAGACCAGCCTATAAAAAACCCAGCTGTAACCTACTTTGGGGTCCAAGTCCCTGCTCCGCTGTGTCGGGTATACTTAGACCCAAGCTCGAGCTTGCAAATAAACCCTCGTGTACTTGCATCGGTGTCGGCTCCTTGGTGGTTTCTCAGATTCGTGATCTTGGGCACAAGAGTAATTTACCCCCAGCTTTATAAGTTGGTTTTATAAGATATAAATGATACATTATATTGTGTAAGTTTAAAGTGTACAGTGTGTTGATACATGCATATATTGCAAAATAGTTATGGCCACCATTAGCTAACATGTCTATCACATCCCATGGTTACCATTTCTTTTTTGTGATGAAAACATTTAAGATCTCTTCTTAAGGGCACCTGGGTGGTTCAGTGGTTGAGCGTCTGCCTTTGGCTCGGGTCGTGATACTGGGGTCTTGGGATCGAGTCCTGCATCAGATTCCCTGCAGGGAGCCTGCTTCTCCCTCTGTCTGTGTCTCTGCCTTTCTCTGTGTATCTCTCATGAATAAATAAAGCTTTTTTTTTTAAAGATCTCTTCTTAACATTATTCAAGTAAATGAAGAAGAATTATTAGCTATAATCACCATGATGTAAATTAAATCCCCAAACTCGTTAATCATATAACTGGAAGTTGTACCCTTTGACCAATATCTCCTCATTTCTCCCACACCAATTCCTGGTAACCACCACTCTATTCTCTGTTTTTCCAAGTTTGGCTCTTTTAGGCTCCACATATAAGTGATATCAGATAGCATTTGTCTTTCTTTTTCTGACTTACTTCGCTTTTGATACTGTACTCCTGAATCCGCAGGCAGTCTGGAGAGAGAATTTCTTCCTTCTACATAAGTCTCTTCTCTTAAAACTTTCAACTGATAGGATGAGCCCCATTCACATTATGGAGAGGTATCTTCTTTATCGAAAATCTGATTTAAATTTTAATCACATCTAAAAAATACCTTCACAGCAACATCTAGACTGCTGTTTGACCAAACAACCAGGTACCCTAGTCTAGCCAATTTGACACATAAAATTCACCATCACTGGGGAAAAATGTCTTTAGGAAAAAAAATTAGTTTTAAAACTGAATTGGAGTTTCAAAAACCCAAGTCCAAGGTGTTTGTAGAGTAGAGGAAATAATTTTGGTTTGATAACCAAATAACACATAGTCTAGTACCATTTTAGTGACTCTGACTATGTGACTTTGGCTAGGCACTTGACATCTCTGAACCTTGTCTCTATGAGGTAGCCTGGACTATATACTTTAGTTAATTCTTTTTCTTTTTTTTACATTGATTCAATACAAAATTAATGAGTTTCTAAAATGGGCCCCCTTGGGTCTATGCTAGATATTAAAAGTTTTCTATAGATCAATGTTGTGCCCAAGATTGTGAATCCGAGAAACCACCGAGGAGCTGACCCCGATGCAAACACACGAGGGTTTATTACAAGCTGGAGCTTGCGTCCAAGTACACCCGACACAGCGGAGCAGGAACTTGGACCCCGAGGTGGGTTATAGCTGGGTTTTTTATGGGCTGGTCTAGGGGATTTTCAGAAGGGCTGGAGGAATTTTTTCCACTCCGATATGGAGGAAAGGGTGGGGGAGTTTCTTAAGATCTGATACGGGATTCTCCGCTGAGGGCATTCTGAGCTTTACTGTCTTTCTGATATGGGATTCCCTGCCAAGGACATTGAGGACATTCTGCAGTTTTTCCTGTAAAGTTCAGCTCTATTCCCAGGGGCCTAAGATGGCTGTACTTGTGCTAATGCTAAACTTGAGGTAGAATGGCCTTGATTTTTCTTGGCCTCCACAATCAACAGTATAGACATAGCTTAGAGAATTATTTTCAAGTTAGATTTTGACAAGTAAAACAAAAGTTTTATAGCTGGTCTGTTTTGCCTTTTTCTTTTTCAAAAATTTTCCTTCCAGTGTGGCAAGCTTCTATTCCAAGACCTATCTTCATGAAGAGCTGGAGGCTAGGATTTAAAAATATTGATTTTTGCTGAGTTTAGCTCTTGCTTGAATGTGATGGGTTCTTTGGTTAATGTCTAATTAATGACAAGGCAGAGCCATATGGTTTAACAAAAAATATCATTAAAATAATAAAAATGTAAGTGACTTCCTGGCCTTTAAACATCACTTGCAGAAAAGAAACATATTTTATAGCAATTTAAAACCACAAAAAGACTAACTAGACATTTTAAAATATACTCCATTCAACAATGTACTATATTTTATTTAAATATATTGAATAAAATAATGGACTAAGCATTTCAGAGACCACAGAATCTCCTGCAGCCTGGCTTCAAGGGGCAGGGCTTAATTTCCACCTGCTCCTCACTCTTAGCTCTGCCCATGTCATTATTGGAGTTCAATTTGCCAACATATAGCATAACACCCAGTGCTCATCCCATCAAATGAACACCCAGTGCTCATCCCATCAAGTGCCCCCTCAGTGCCCATCACCTAGTCACCCCATCCCCCCGCCCACCTCCCCTTCCCCTTGTTCGTTTCCCAGAGTTAGGAGTCTCTCATGTCTGTCACCCTCTCCAATTTTTCCTACTCATTTTCTTTCCTTTCCCCTATAATCCCTTTCACTGTTTTTTTTTATATTCCCTGTGTCAGTGAAACCATATGATGATTGTCCTTCTCGGATTGACTTACTTCACTCAGCATAATACCCTCCAGTTCCATCCACCTCGAAGCACATGTTCGATATTTTTCCTTTCTGACGGCTGAGTAATATTTCATTGTATGTATATACATTCCTATGTCTCAGAGTCAACAGCAAATCTCCCCTTTCTGGCTCTGGATAGAAGAGGCCATGGTTTTTCCTCACATTCATGTAAAGCCTGCTTTTCATAATTAACTTTTTACAATGCAGGCAGTAGGAATATCGTTTATTTGTTTTTTAGATGTATTTATTTTCAGATATACTTTGATTTTTAAGATTATTATTTCAGAATAAACTCCACTCCAATATGTGGTTTAGTTCTTTGAATATCATAAAGTCCTACATATGTACTTTTCCAGAGCCTATATTAATCTTAAACAAAAACAAAAACAAAAACAAAAACAAAACCAGGGACACCTGGGTGGCTCAGCAGTTGAGCATCTACCTTTGGCTCAGGGCGTGATCCCGGTTCCAGGATCAAGTCCCACATCGGGTTCCCTAAAGGGAGCCTGCTTCTCCCTCTGCCTGTGTCTCTCCTCTCTCTCTGTGTTTCTCATGAATAAATAAATAAAATCTTAAAAAAAAGAAAATCCCAAAATATCCTCTTATGATCACTTCAGTCTTTTTCTCTAGCGTGGTATTTAAGGGGAAAAAAGGTGTGCATGTCTTTATTCTCTTCCCTTTATTGTGTCTCCATACTCTTACAAACAAATGTTCACTGGAGAACACACAGAACTCTAAGGAATTCTTATCCCTCACTTAAGGAAATTACTTAGTTCTGTTAAAACATCTATCTAGTTTATATCACTAAAAATAGCTCCTAATTCTCAGCCTGGAGAGTCACCATTGTTCACCTTCTTGCATTTAGATGTTTCTCTAGATTGATAAGTAGGTGCTTAATTTTCCTTTTTTCCTCCTCAGAAAAAATGGAGAGTTTTTCTTAAAGGCAAATTCACCACTTAAGAAATAAGACAAGCAGCTCAGGGGAGCCTGGGTGACTCGGTGAGTTAAGCATCTGCCTTTGGCTCATGTCAAGACGTTGGGATCCTGGGATGGAGCCTCAAGTCGGTAGGCTCCTTGCTCAGCCTGCTTCTCCCTCTCCCTCTGCCCCTCCACCCCTCGTGTGTGCTCTCTCTCTCAAATAAATAGTCTTTTTTTTAAAAAAAGAAAAAGAAATACAAGCAGCTCAAAACTTTCGAAATAAAAATTTTTCAGATTAAAAAAAAATTAAAAAATAAAAATAAAGAAAGTATATCCTAACAATCTCCTTCCTAGGCATTTACCCAGAGAAATGAAAACAAATGTCCATACAAAGACTTACACAAGCAGGTTCACAGAAGCTTTATTTGTACTAATTCAAACCCAGAAACAACCATTCAGATAGTTGATAGATAAACAAATTACAATTAATAAATATAATGGAACAGTTCTCAGCAATGAAAAAGAACAAACTACTGTTTTTACCCAACAGCGTGTATGCATCTTAAAAGCACCACGTTTAGGGAAAGAGGCCAGACTCTTTCAAAAGACTACATACTAAATTTACATGACATTTTGGAAATTAGGGACATAATCCTAAATCAGTGGTTGTCAGGGCTGGATATTGAGAGACATGATTAGCTGATAAGGGGCATAAAGGAACTTTTAAGAGTGATAAAAATATTCTATATCTTGATCGTGGTGAAGGCTAAACTCATTGAATTTAAAAAGGGTGAATTTTACTGAAGGTGAATATCTCACTAAACCTGACTTTTACTAAACTACTTAGTGCATATACAATGGTAGAGTACCCCCTTTGCATGTGCTATATCTTGGACTAGCTTCATTGAATTAGTGTTGGCATGTCCACTTAAAAATGAAGAAACAGCTTGAAGTAAGTGGCCAGTTGGGAAGTGAACCCACATCTGCTGATTTTCTGCCCAGTGCTAATATCATTCTCCCACATTACACATATCAGTAGAGATGATTTTTTTTTAATTAGTGATTTTTTTTTGCATGTGAAAATAATCATCTTTTGCAAGGATTTAAACAAATACATATAAAAAGAAAAAAAAAAGAAAGAAAGAGAAAAAGAAAGAAAGAAAGAAAGAAAGAAAGAAAGAAAGAAAGAAAGAAAGAAAGAAAGAAGAAAGAAAGAAAAGAAAGAAAGTCTAAATGCTCTGTGGAAGCTTTTTCTTTTGAGCAGAACCATGAGTGATGCAATGAAGGGACCCATGAGAACACCTAGGGGAAGAACCTTCCAGGTGAAGGGAAAGTAAGTGCAAAGGATCTGAGGTAGAAATAGATTTGGAAGGTCCGAGGTGCTGCAAACTGTCCCCTCTTCTTAGAAGGCGCTTCCTTCACCCAGCCTTGGAAGGTCCTCCTCTTTTTTTTTAAACCGTAGCATTGAATAGAGTGTCACAGAGTCACCAGCTCACTTTAAATGCTTCAGTTTATCAGTGTGATATTACATATGTGCCAGCCAGTTTACGCTTTAACAGGGACTGGCCCTCAGCTCTGTCTCTTGGGGAAGCTACTACAAGCCATCTGGTAATTGTATTTCCATTATAAGAAACATACCCTAGCACACTGTCAGGAAAAACTGGTGACTTATTACCATGATGACTATTAGAACTCTTATTGATGAAATTAAGTTTTGACGGTAAGTGGATTCACTACAAGAGTTTAGAGCTATTCTCTACCGTAGCCTAAAGTGCCTATAAGAACACAGTTAAGTTTCTAACCCACACTCAAGCATTGTGCCTTAGACTTACCATTTTATAGTCCCCTAATTGGCCATTGGTTTAAGATGGGTTTTGATAGCACTGCGCAAGCAAAAAGGCAGAGATCCTGATGATTGTCCTATCTTCCTGAATGACACTCTCAGAATTGCCCAATCTTGCAGAACATTTGTATGAATGTTGTGTGTCTGCTTTGCTAATGAGTGCTTTGTCTAATAAATGTGATTATATCCTCAGCGCAGGGCATTATAGATATTATTAAAAGTGATAATATGTATTGGCTCTATTCTACGTGCCAGGTACTTCAGTATGCTCTGAGGATAACAAAATGAAAAAACTGACATAGTTAACCATTCTCCCAGAAGCACCCCTTAGTGACAAGACCAAAATTCAAAAATGTACATGATAAATTATTTAAATTAATGAAGTGATAAGAAGCAGATAGTCAGGTGACCAAGAGAGTGTGTAATAGGAGTATAACCAAATAAAGGAATGAAAAGGAAAATTTACTCACAGAACATGATTTAAGGTATACTTATTTATTATTATGTTCAATAGCTAAGAGTCACAGTCCCTGGAAAAATAGGCCAAAGTACTAAACATCTGTTGAAAATATGAGAGAGGGCCTTAAAGATTGAGCCTTGCAGTTTTAGTCATTAATATATGTCCCTTTATAATGCTTTGACAAAAGGTTTACAAAATGACTCATCTGGGCAGTGCAGACATGAAGCCAGGGCAAATAAACATAAAATGGTTGTAGCCAGGTGTCTGGTATGATGCAGAGAGATCCCATTCATCAAATGCATGTTTAATCTGCAGATGCCAGGGAACCAATGTGTCAGAGCATAAGACGATATTTTTGCCACAGAGTTGTTGATGGATGAGGAGACAGAACAATGGGATATCAGAGCTGGAAGGCGTTCCAAATGTGTGAATGACTTAGCCAACTGTAAACCTGTTCTTGACTGAGGTCAATTGGGCTTCCTGATCAGACCTTTCCACCCTGTGCTTACCTCTCAACAGCACAATGGAAGCCACAGCCATGAGATGGAAGAGGAGCATGATAAGCCAGAGAACACAGGAGAGCCATACACATGGATGGATCCTGGAAACAGTCATTACCATCTTGGATAAAGGCTCACAAGGCTGTATCTTCACTGATCTATGGTTGTGGGACTATATGTGAGCTTTTTCTTTGTTTTCTCCATCTTCCAAGTTCTCTATAATGAGAATATCATCATAAGAATAGCTACAATGTAAAAAAAAAAAAAAAAAAAGCTATAATATATAAGATTTCAAGGTGGCCTAAAATTATGCTATTCATTTAATTCTCAAAATAGCCATATAAAATAAAAGGATGTTATTACCCTAGTTTAACACATGAATCCTGCTGAACGCTAAGGAAAACAAAAAACCCAAGCTATGGAACTCTTGAAAAATAGAACTTGGATCTGAATCTATGTCTGTATAAGATTAAGTTTCAGCCACAACTAATGTATGTTACTCCTTTTGTAAAAATTATTTATTTTAGGGACGACTGTGTGGTCCAGTGGTTGAGCATTTGCCTTTGGCTCAGCTTGTGATCCCGGGGTTCTGGGATCGAGTTCCATATCGGACTCCCAGCATGGAGCCTGCTTCTCTCTCTGCCTATGTCTCCACCTCTCTCTCTGTGTCTTTCATAAATATATAAATAAAATCGTTCAAAAAATTATTTATTTTAGAAAGAAAGAGAGACAGTACACACAGAAGGGAGGGGCAGAGGGCGAGGGAGAGAGAGAATCTTAAGCAGGCTCCATTCTCAGCATAGAACCTGACATGGGGCTTGATCTCAGGGTCCTGAGATCACACCCTGAGCAGAAGCCAAGAGTTGAATGCTTAACCAACCGAGTCACCCAGGCATGCGACTACTGTATATTATTCTAAAAAATAAAATTGGGCAGCCCTGGTGGCTCAGCAGTTTAGCTCGACCTTCAGCCTAGGGTGTGATCCTGGAGACCCAGAATCAAGTCCCATGTCTGGCTCCCTGCATGGAGCCTGCTTTTCCCTCTGCCTGTGTCTCTGCTTTTCTCTCTGTGTGTATCTCTCATGAATAAATAAAATCTTTTAAAAAATAAAAATAAAAAAATAAAAAATAAACTTTAATTTGACAGTATTTTGCACTACTACTTTTTTTTTGGCTAATCAGACTCACTTTAAATAAAATTATTTATGGCACAGATGTAGTTTCTTTCAGTAGAATGATATATGTTGTGACCAGAGTTAGGCAAAATGTTAGAGCTATCCAAATTCAGTTGTTTAATTTTTTAAAGGCAGAAGAAATAAATATACGTGTCTAAAAATGAAGGGAAAATGTAAAATTTCATCATGTTCAAAATTATCCACATACAGAGCACATATTTGCATCGTACAATCCTATTGAATCCAAAGGGCTTTAGATTCAGACAGAAAATATCTGCATGTATCTTAGAAACAAAGAAAGGTAAAGTCCAATCAAGTAATCTATCACAATGAGAGTTAAAGACCAAGCTGGCTGAGAATAGCTGATGTGAGCAACAAGACTAATCCTCTTTCCAGATCTGAAGCTATGATGTAAGAACAATAAAAGGGAGCTCCATGAACTTTCCCAAGTATCATTTCTTAGCTCATGAAACAATGTCAGCAACAGCAAGAAATCTCCCATGGTCCTTTCTAATCACTATGCCACTGTACCAATTTACAATCCCACCAACGGTGTGTAAGGGTTCCAAATACTTCACATACATTTCTATCATTTTTCATCTTTTTTATTTTAATGATACTAGTGGGTATACTGTGCCCCTGTCCTCCTGCTGTTTTTTTTTTTTTTTTAATGTTTCTGGAGCTTAAGATTGTGAGCATTGTTGAATATATTTACTGATTATTCAGATATCCTTTTGTGTGGGGTGTCTCTTCCAGTCTTTTACTTGCTTGAAGATTTTGTTCTTTGACTTTTTCTTCCTGGTTTCTATAAATTTCTAGATAGAAAGATAAACAGAATTTAAGGTAAACTTCCCCGAGAATGGTTTTCTCTCTCCTGATAAACTTTCTTTGCTAGAAAGACTCCTACCTGAGAGGAAGGAAGTAAAAGAAACTGATGAAATGAACCATGTAGAACTGGTGGACTTTGATCCCAGTCAGGAAGCATAAGAGGATGATGAACATCATCCTAGGGGTGATATTCAGTGTCAGACCTCTTAAGGGGGCCAGGGAGTAACACCACTGGCATTTTATATGCAGTAGTGAATGAGTGAAAGACTATAATAGCTCACTACTTGCTATTGTTTTTGTTTTAAGATTCGACTATAGTAGTGTTTAGTTCCTTGAAGACTTTTGTAGAATGCCTTTTAGAAAAGTGATAGCAATTTGTTATTTTGTCTGTGTTATAAGAGGACCCACCTCACTATATCCTTGCCAGTATTGGTATAATAGACTTGTGACAATTTGATGCCAGAAACAATGATTTATTTTATTTTACATTTCTTTAATTTTTAAAAGGCTGGATGTTTTTCAAATATTTATCAGGCATTTGTATATTCTATTTTGTGACTTACGTTTATATGCTTCCTTCATTTACTTTTCAGGGTCATAATTTGGTTTATAGAATTCCAACTAATGTTTAACAATAATGTACATTTCTTCGTGTATAAATGATTGTATTTAGATACATGTAGTTAGATACATAAAAGATCTGGAAAATAAGCTACTGAGATTACAGGGGTGACAAAAGAGATTTCTAAACTTATGTGAAATATTTTAACTGGCTATGTATTTAAGCAATGAAAAATTGACTTTTAAAAAGAATATTGTAGTTTATTGTATGACTTTTGCTGCTGGTTTTGCTTCCAAAAGATGAGATGCGAGTGGCTCTTTGCTCTTTGGTGGTGATAGCTGCAAGATTCAGCAACCTTTTACCCATATGACTGAAATGCTATAGCTCAAGGAAGTCTGCTCAGTTTCACCTTGTGGGCCATCCTACAAGATTTGTAGTGTCTGCCTTTAGAGCAGAATTGACCAAGATTCTACAGCTCATTGATCACTTATGCTTGTCATGGGGTTGGGAAAGTATGAGGAACGGATGGACAGCATGAGTGCCAGCCAGCGATCATCTCTGCTCTAGATACTTTGACTTTAAAATTGTGCTATATTTTAAATGAGTCAGGAAACAGGGATAGTAGTGTGGAATGCAACAAATAATTTAGCTCACAGGGCAAATTTTAAAATAAGAAGCCCATTTAATGTTTTCAAAAAACAGAATAAGAAATCTATGCAAGTGTTCTTACTCCATCTAAATATATAGTTGCTACTCTGTCTATATCATTTTGAGATATTCTCTTTTAGTAAGTCAGTCTCTCCCTGAAACCCAAGATGTCATTATTTTGTTATATGATGACAGTTGCTAGATCATTTCTGTCAGTTAATATGCCATTAGCTGTACTACTTCACAGAGTGTTCTTTCTGAGATGAAGAGGGCGTGTTTTACATGGGGATATTCTTTTTAATCACTTCAAGGCTACCACCTCTATTCAACCATGTAGGTGACAAGGAGACAGCTGGAGACAGGTCCTAAGCCCTGATGATCTGGATGTGCTTTTGAACTTCTTTATGCATCTAGAGATGCTGCCAGAGACAGTGAACTTGAAGAGCCAGGTAAGATGGTCTTTGAAGCCCTAAGGGGCAGTAAAAGTAGAGTGTGATGCAATTTAACAGAGAGAACACTTATTTCTAGGCTTTAAATAGAGCGAATGCCCTCAGGCCAGTTTAGAATGATTATTACTAAGACCACCGCAGGCTCCAGAGCTTCGCTATATTATTCCTTTGATTTCAGTCCCTGCTATTATTAGACTGTTGGCTCACTAAACTTCAAATCAGGCTCTCAGCACCATCATCATCATCACCATCTTCAGAATAATTGCTACAATTTTATTGAGCACTTAGGGAGAGTTCATAAATAGTAGGTACTATAATTGTTATTCTTCTGTTTCGGGCTCTGTGCTCAGGTACTTTTGTTAAGGTGCTCTGATACTCACTTAACAGATGATGGAACTGAGATCCTGGATGGGAAGTGACCTGCTAGATGTCATGTGGCTGCAGGTGGTGAGGCTGAGATCTGAAACCAGTTCTGCAGAATGCAGAGGCCACATGCTCAGGGGAGGTGCTCCCCTCTATGCTTACCCCACTACCCATTCCTCATGACTCTGCCATCTACAGGCCCATGTTCATGCCCCGCTGTGGTACGCAGAATAATGGAGGCCCAAAGATGGACATGTCCAAGTCTCCAGAATCTGTGAATATAATATGTTATGTGGCACAAGGGGATCAAAGTTGCAGACAGAAATTAAGTTGAGTTGAAGACCTTGAGTTGAAGAGACTACACTGGGTTATCAGGGTGGGTCTAATGTGATCACAAAGAAGAGAGAGGCAGAGAAGGAGTCAGAGTCAGGAAAAGGAGATGTGATGAAGAAGCACTCAGGGTGATTCAATGTGAGATAGACTCAATTGGCCTGGCTGACTTTGAATAAGGAGGGAGAAGTCACAAGCCAAGGAAAGCAAGCAGCCTCTAAAAACTGGAAAAAGCAGAGAAATGGATTCTCTCTGTATTAATGTTATGTAGCCATAAGGTGCCCAGGTTAAATATTATTTCTGGGTGTGTCTGTGATGTGTCCAGATGAGATTAGCAACATGGCTGCTGGCCCAAGTGGAAGGATGGAACGGTGCTCCGGCAGTGGCCTGGGCTTGGGTAAAGCTGAGGCAACAGAGGTAGGGTTGATTATGAAGAAGTCTGGTGTTGGAGGAAGTAGCACAAGAAGTGACCACATGACACACGCATATAATGTAAGACCCATGAGCTTTCTGAAAAATGAGAAGAGAAAAGGAGCCTTTTTAAACTTACAAGATTTGGGTGGGTGTATATTTTTGATGCAACTTCAGTGTTCAGTCAAATCGCTCTGGTTGCAGGAAGATTATGTCTTTTATAAGAAGGAGAGTGACCTGTTCAGATTTACGTATCAGAAGTGGCTCTCCAGAAAAGGTTGAGTAAAAGATGCTTCAGAGAGGGGAGAAATAGTACAAAGTCACTTAGAAAACTTATGCGAAAGTCCATGTGAAAGATAAGAAGGGATTGTCTAGAGGCAGCAACAGCTGGCAGGATAAAGGGAATGGATTTTGAGAGACTTCTGAGGTAGAATTAATAGGAGTTGGTGACAGAATGAAGAGAGAGGTTGAGGAAGCCCTGCTATGACTAGAGATGCCATTATCTGTCGATGGAGAACTGGGGGCAGGGGGAGTAGCTTCCTGGTTAGACCATGTCTCCTCAGAGATGGCAAGCAGTGAGCAGGCAGGGACAGGCCAGCACCAGGCCACATTTGAGGGGACAATACCCAGCACCACAAACTTGGGCACTGAGCCCATTCTCTTTGCCTTAATGGCTTAAGAATTCAGAGTGCCCTTAAGTATTTTGGTGCCCCTTCCCCCAGGGGACCTTGAGACACTTGTAACAAGTTGGTGTCTCTGCTTTTCCATCTTCAATACCATAATAATGTTCTTGGGTAGAGATTTATGAGCTAGTGCTTGCAAAGTCCTTTGAGAACCTCGGCTATAAGGCTCAATATAAATTACTTTATTAAGTATTGATGAATGCTTCCAGTCTACAGGCTAATCAGAAGAAGGAGAAAGAAGGGGGGGGAAGTTCTTTGAAAAGACACCTTCCTCAGATGATTGTTTTAGGCTGATTGGCAAGTAAGGAGATTTCGAGAAGGGAGAAAGGACAGGGGCGGGGATGAAATTTCATAGCAATGCCAGCAGGGTGCTTTTTCCTCAGAAGTGGGCTGCAGGCAGCTAGGGATTCGTGTAATGCAGAGGCATCATTCTGGCTTGTTCTAGGGAAGCAGGTTCAATTCTTCTCTATCAGAATGATTTACGGTTTCTGTAAAGCATTTGCCTGTGTACTTTACAGGGTAAAAGCAGAACCCCAGGACAGTAAGACCATCAGGCCCAGGCTTTCAGCACACCACAGGGGCCCACTCTGCTCTGCTGGGGAAGGAGGGCTGGTTGGGAATAGGAGCCCATAGTGAACTGTTTGAGGATACAGAAATAAGCATCCTCAGGCTGCAGAAAGTGGCAGGTAGTGGGGGCTCCTTTTTGCTGAACACTTTTTAAGATGGTGTTAGAAAAGTGGATCAGTGAATCATTAGAGAATGGGACGCACAGTGATGAAGCTGGGGGGAGCGGGCACGAGCCAAGGCCTGGACCATTGACACCTCAAATAGTTGGAGCCTGCGCGTGGTTGGGCTATGTTTGCTGGTCCTTAATTTTGCCAGTTCCTAGGACTAACGAGGAGCCCCTCAGCCTGTCATTCCCTCCAATAGGCTTTTAGATGTGCTTGTGTAGTCATCTTTAGTCTTCATCTCACATTCTGACCTCTCAGATTTTGTTCCAAAGCAGACTTCTGCCATAGGATGTTAGCATTAAAGAGCCTCCTAAAAGATCCTCCTTTTCATTTTATACAGAAGGAAAGTGAAGCTCTGAGAGATTACAGGATGCCGCGTTGCTCAGCTAATTAGTGGCGGACGCAAACTTAGCAGCCTCTCCTCTCCAAGCAGCATCCCTATCTTGCTTCTGCACAACCCCTCCCCACCTGCTGTAGCACGAGCTGACCACCAGTGGCTTGTGTTACCTGTCCAGGTGGGTCACTGTCAGCAGTGGCCTGGCCACCACAAGCCTAAAGTAAACCTATACTGAGACATCCTGGGCGCTCAAAGGAAGTGCATGGAAATATAAAGAAATGGGCAGGAAGGTCAGAAGGAGCCAGGGAGCCATGAGTCCTCGTTGGCATGTTGGGCAAGCCTGTGGGAAGGAGTCACATCGGCTCCACCCCGTTCATCCCGGGAGGACGTCAGGGAGCAGCAAGGGTGCCCAGCCAGGCAGGTGAACCCCTGTTGCCTTCTCAGGAGGCTTCATGCTTCACCTGGTTCTGTTTATGCGCCCCTTTCATTTGTGGGTGTTTTTCGGGGGGCTATGCCTATTTCCTGTTCAAAGTAGTGTGCAAGGAGGTGGATGCATTTGCAATAAAGTCACAGAGACTGTGACACCAAATACCTAATTCCCCCATGCTTCTGTAACTCTCCTTGTTGCCTTGTGACACTGCATTTGAACAATTTTTTTCTTTCAGTAACAAAAATGTTGTTTGTAAAACTTTCTTTCTTTCTTTTCTTTTTTCTTTTTGTTTATTTCTGCTGCTCGTCAGGATTGCAGAAACTGGTTGGCCTTTTTTATTATTTTAATTAATTTATTTACTGATTTATTTATTTATTTATTTATTTATTTATTTATTTATTGCTACTACCTATCCAGAGTACAGCCATCTGACGATAACATACAATCCATAAATTTAATCCTGACTTCAGCCTCTGGATTGTTATTTGAGCAGAGAAAATTTGGGGAGTGGAATACTCTGCAAGGTTGACAATACCTTTAGAGGAAAAGTGAGCACCTGAGCCATCATGCTTTTTGGTCCTACACCTGCACTAATTAACCTCCAAAAGTTTGGGAGCGGGCCACTCAGGAGGGTGAGAGATGAGCCCCTAAAACGTTCTTATCAGGTTAAATTGGTGTCCCTGAACATTCCCAGAGTTTGATGGTGTGATAGAATAAAACCTCAGCACTTGCCAGTTTCTTCCTGTTATGACAGCTAGCTAGAGGACTGGCGTCCCAGTCCCGTGTACTTCCAACCAGGTTTCTGGATCCCTGTGGTGATACCAATCTTCTCCTGATTTTTTTTCTCCTGATATTTTTGATGGCCGGTGGCCCTGAGGCTCACAATGAAGATGGATCATTGCTGTGACTGCCAGTGGGCACCAATACTGATGCCTGTCAGATGTGCCCTTTTCTAGGAGCTTCTGTACATTCTAACAATTTTAAAAGTAACAGCTAAGATGAAAAGTACCGCCTCTGGCTGGAGTCATTCAATTTCCTAGAAAAACTGTAGTGGTCAGTAGAGCTTTTATTTCGTTACTCTTAATCATTTTCCCTCTCATTTGATCACTTGCCCTGATGATAAGGCTGTTGCTCTATCCAAATGTAGTCTTCAGGTGATGCTGCTAGCAGCTTCTCTCCTGGAACCACACATTTTTGCCTTGATCAATCCCACACACCCTGAGTCTCTGTCCTGCTTCTCTCTCATCTTGGTAAGCTCTTTCCCCCTCTGGTAGACCCAGAACAGGGGAAAGGGGGCATAGAAAAATGGCTAAGGGGATGGTTCTTGTTTTTTTTTAACCACTGTGGTCTCTTACTCTGGAGCTGGCAATCAATCTGTTGATGTTCAGGCACACTTTTTTCCCCTCAAACTCTGTATTACTGTGGAAACATACCTTGCAAGGCAATACTCACTGCCAAACTGGGAGGCTTGAAGCCCTGCCACCCTGCTGCCCGGCCTCTGCTGGGATCACGCCCTGAACCGAAGGCAGACGCTCAACCCCATAAGCCAGGCGCCCCAGCCTTTACCTTATCAAGTGATAGCTCCTTGTGTTTTACAAATAGGAACATCTCCCCTCCCCACCACAACCAAGTGTTTGGAAGGATGTGAAATAGTTCCTCCACTTCCAAACTTGGAAATATATAAATCAAACGTAAACTGACCTGGATTTAACATCTTTGTCAGATATTTCATTCTCTGACATCATGCCAGGCTCCAGTGAGTCCCCACAGAAACCAGTTCAAACACCCTGTTTATTCTGCTGTGCTGGTAACAGGTCTAGCCCTCAGGGCTACGGTCAAGTGGACAGAAAGCAAAGGACACAGCAGGCTGTCAGGATTGTCCCAAACACAGGTCCATTCATATGAGGCACCAGGAGAGAGTTTTTTATTTCCCAGCATATACTTCTTTCCAAACAGCAGTGCTAAAGTGTAAAACAGACGAGACAATGTGGATATGTGCCTCTGTGATTTATTGCTGTACTAACGACCAGGGTCAGTAGAAAATGTAATAAGTCAGCAGTACCCAGAAACTCTCTCCACAAGGTCTAACTGAACTGCACAGTTTCTCCCAGAATACAGTAATTTCATTCCTCTTATTTCTTTAGGCAACACTTAATATCTCTCTTTCTATCCAATGATCTAAAACGGAGCTACCAGATTTTAGGAGTCTTGGAAGAAATGTTAACATTTATATTTATTTTTAATTGTTCTAAATTTTCTTTCATAAGCTTTTATACAGTACAAAAATATATTAGCATAGCACTATCTATACATTGGTTATAATTAAATCTGCATTGATTAGGATGTTAGCTCAATTTTATAAACTGATGTGTGATTAAAAACTGAAAAACCACTGCTTTAATCAATCAGTGCAATAGGTAATAGTAGTTTCTAAATTTTTCGGAGTATCATAATTTAATTTTAAAAAATGGTATTCTGGTGATTTTTCATCTACCCATTGATTGAAAAAAAAATATAATGAACAATAAAAAGTTACTATGAATTCAGTAGTGCTTTAAAATTGCAATGTAGGGCAGCCCCGGTGGCGCAGCGGTTTGGCGCCGCCCGCAGCCCAGGGTGTGATCCTGGAGACTAAGGATCGAGTCCCATGTCGGGCTCCCTGCACGGAGCCTGCTTCTCCCTCTGCCTGTTTCTCTGCCTCTCTCTCTGAATGAATAAATAAATAAATCTTTAAAAAAATAAAATAAAATTGCAATGTATTTTATCACAGTGGCCTATACATATTTGAAAAATAAGAGCACATAACTGTATGTGAAATATATACTTTGTACATATTATATTTGTAGATCCTTTGCAATTACCTTATGAACTCCCAAGGGTTGTATAGCAATGGTTATGAAGAACTAACCCTATGGGTTTTTTGTGTGCCTCATTAAGTCTCAGGTTTCCAGCCTTAAATATGTCTGGCAACTTACTTGTCTAAAAAGAGGGGGAGTCATGGTCTAAAATGAAGGGGTGAGAACTGATAAGTCTGAATCCCATTAGAGAACAATTATACCTTTTAGAAAGTTCTCTTTAGCAAACCATTCATTAACCAGGGGATATCTCTGTGGCTTATAACAATTACTCCTCCTTTAGAAAGTGAACAGTGCACTGTGGCTCGAGTATAGGGCAATAAGGATTTCTAGGAAGAGAGAAGTGTCTTTCAAATACCATATGCTGAAAATATTACATGTGTTAAATTTGCACTGCTTTTCTTTCACAAATAATAGCATTGATCTTTATAAGTTAACCTTTAAGTTGAAGACATGCAACATTTATAATCAGGGTCAGGTCCTTCCTCTTTATTAAATGATGCTAGGGAAACTATGTCATCCCCAGAGTTTCCCTGGGCAACAATCAAATAGAATGAGGTTGACAACCAAGAGCTGTCATTTCATTTCCTTATTCAAGGTGAGGAATGGAAATGAAGACACAAATGAATCATTAGTACTTTCTGATTGTGAGGACTTGAAAGTAAGTGATCACCTGCCTGAATTACCAGTAATATATAAGGAATGCAAACATTTATATTTTAATTTTCTTTTTTTTATTCTTTTTTTTAATTTATTTTTTATTGGTGTTCAATTTACTAACATACAGAATAACCCCCAGTGCCCGTCACCCATTCACTCCCACCCCCCGCCCTCCTCCCCTTCTACCACCCCTAGTTCGTTTCCCAGAGTTAGGAGTCTTTACGTTCTGTCTCCCTTTCTGATATTTCCCACACATTTCTTCTCCCTTCCCTTATATTCCCTTTCACTATTATTTATATTCCCCAAATGAATGAGAACATATAATGTTTGTCCTTCTCCGACTGACTTACTTCACTCAGCTATTTTAATTTTCTTATCAATTCCACTTTTCCTGAAGCTAACAGATTACATTATTGTACCATGGTATACACTAAAGATCTTTGTAACCCAGGCAAATCACTTAGATTTCTTTGTCACTTTCTTCTTCAGAATTTAAGATACTGTCAAAAGGAAAATGTTTACTGTAAATGAGTCACCGTTTGCTGAAATCATTTTGGCAAAAGTACTCACAGTCCAGAAATACAACCCCAACAGAAATATACTCACTGGAATTGTTTCATATCCCTTGAGCCCCCATAAGTGCCCATCTGGCTCTCGTGCCCTGAGTGAGGGCACTAAGGGATACATAGCTCATTTCCACCATACTGTGTTCAAGGGTTCTATTTCTTTTGTCTGGAAATCCCTCCCACCTCCGTCTTTCTCCAACTAAAACCTACTCACACCAAAATTTCTGCTTAAATGGTACTTCCCTGGAGAAGCTTTCCAATCTCTCGTTTAAATTAGGCTCTCTTGATCATCTCACACTGGTTAGAATGGCTAAAATTAACAAGTCAGGAAACAACAGATGTTGGCGATAATGTGGAGAAACAGGAGCCCTCTTCCCCCTGTGGTGGGAATGCAAACTGGTGCAGCCATTCTGGGAAACAATATGGAGGTTCCTCAAAAAGTTAAAAGTAGAGCTACCCTACAACCCAGCAATTGCACTAACAGTATTTATCCAAAGGATACAAGCATAGTGATTCAAAGGGGCACCTGCAACCCAATGTTTATAGCAGCAATGTCCACAATAGCAAAAATATGGAAAGAGCCCAGATGTCTATTGACAGATAAGTGGATAAAGAAGATGTGAACATCTTATATAAATAATATATATATCAAAAAGAATGAAACCTTACCATTTGCCATGATATGGATGGAAACTAGAGGGTATTATGCTAAGTGAAATAAGTCAGTCAGAAAAAGGGAAATCCCATTCACTTATATGTGGAATTTAAGAAACAAAACAGATGAACATAGGGGAAGGGAAGGAAAAATAAAATAGGATGAAAACAGAGAGGGAAACAAACCATAAGGGACTCTTAACTCTAGGAAACAAACAGGGTTGCTGGAGGGGAGGTGGGTTGGGGAAGAGGTAACTGGGTGATGGGCATTGAGGGGGGGCACTTGACGGAATGAGCCCTGGGTGTTACATGCAACTGATGAATCAGTACATTCTAGTCCTGAAACCAGTAATATAGTATATGTTAACTAAATTGAATTTAAATTAAAAAAATCAAAATGAAATAAATTAGGCTCTCTTGTTATAATCCCTCATTGCACATTATCTTTTCCCTTAGTGTTTCAATCTGTTACAATTTCTTATATCCTATAGCAATTTATAATACTGCAGTTATTTGTATTATTATTTGCTTCATTTAAGATACACAAAGTCAGGGCTTGTGTCTATTTTAATATCCATATCTGTATCCCAGCATATTATGTGGCTCATGAGAAGGAGCTCAAGATATATTCATTGAATGAATGGATTTTTTTCTGCATAATCCTAATAATGTACATCAGACTTGAAATAGAATCATCCTTTGGAGCTTTATTATAAAGTTACCATTCACTGTTATTCTCAAAGAGAAAATAAAAACTCAATTACTTTAAGGTATTGGGGTTGTTGAAATATTTCTTTCAGGAGCAAAGTAATTTAGTAAATGATGGTTGGTCTGCTAAAGAGGCCAAAACAGCCAGTTACTTTCAGCATTGCTGCTTCTTAAAATTCTCACTACAAAGTGATAT
Organism: Canis lupus dingo; assembly: GCF_003254725.2. Lineage (NCBI taxonomy): Eukaryota > Metazoa > Chordata > Mammalia > Carnivora > Canidae > Canis > Canis lupus. The sequence goes on from NC_064267.1 coordinate 1,866,139, forward strand.
ACATGAAGGGTGACTGGACTACACATCCTCGGTTTGGGAAAGAAAACATTGTAATATTGGACACCTTTAAGATTCAAAGTTAAACCACAATGAAAATCAAGGTTCAGGTGTTTACAGTATGCCAGGGGTCTTTCCTCCATGATTTTATTCTAGGGGGTCCAAAAGTTGTTCTTTATATTTTAAAAAACCCAAGAAGCATCATACATTTATATTTAGTAAGATTGTGCTGGATAACTCAAATGTCCTATTCCTTTGATTTTGATTGGAATTAGATTAATCAAACATGATTACTCATGCTGATCAGTTACTTTTTTTGGCTATGAGCAAATGTTATATCAAATTAATCAAAAATAGAAATCTACTTATTACTTTATCAATCTAGTTTGATGGCTAGACAGTCTCTTTCAAATATATAAGGGCTAGTGGAAAAATATTATAAAAGGATTCCCTGATGGTAAAGAATTTAGTAACCTTATAATCAATGTCACAAGGAGAGGGACAGCTGTCTAGCTTTGCCAAATAACATGACAATTTTTTTTTTACTGGAGAGCAGCATAAATTAGGAAATAAATTATGAAAATCAGCACTTGGAGTTGGCCTATTAAAAAGCCTTAATTACTAACAGTTCCTGGGGAGGTCCTGAGGGTATGACATATGTTCCATAGAAATATAAATTAAGAACTTCCAGGCAGCCTAGGAAATTAATTATTTTCCCTAATTCCCAGCAAATGCTTCTGCTCTCTACTTTACAGAAAAATTAAGAATCATCAGACAAGAACTTCCTTAGCTTCCCTATACCGTATGTGCAAAGTGGCTTGCTTCTACCTGGAGGGGATGAGGCGTGCCTCCATTGTCTAAGACTGTCCTGTCTGTGCCCCGGACCCATTCCCCAACCATCTTAGGACCACTCTATTGCAGGATCATTCAGTCCATCCTCCAGCTTTCTGGCATTCTGGCTTTCTTCCATCAGCACCTAAACATAGGCAAGGGGTTTAGCTCTTCAAAAATAAACAGAAAAGTCTATGACCAAGTCTATGATCACACACTATCTTCCAGGTACTGCTCTTTCTTTCCTTTCTCCTACTGAAAGAGTGCTCTATACTCCTCATCTTTACTACTGTGCTATTCACCTCACCTGCAGGGTGAAGCCAACACCCATTCTCCCACAGGAACAATTCGTGCCAAAGTCAACAGCCATGTTCTTGTTAGAGAATTCTCTGTCCTTATCTTACTTAAACTCGAGGAAGCCTCTGATAATATTAATGAGTCCTTTCTTCATTCAATCATTCAACAGTTATTGATCACCTATTAAATGACAAGCATGGTTTTATGTGCTAGGGTTACAGTGTTGGAGAAAACAAAGTCTTTTCCCACCAGTTTTATTGGGATGCAACTCACACAGAACACTGTGTCAAGTTTAAGGTGTATAAATGTGATGATTTTATACACATATGTATTGCTAAGTGATTACCAGAATGAGATTGGTTAACATCTCCATCACCTCATTTGACACATGGGGTAACACAGGGGAAGACACTGGGGCCCCATCCCAGCACTGGCCAGGCTTTAGCTGAGAGGGACAGAAGATGCCAGAGGGAGAGAACAAGGCATGACGCGTGCTTCTCAGGGGGGGACACTGGCTTGCCAGCCTGCACGCTGGCATGGACTAGAACTTGCAAGTCGTGGGAATGGACGTCCCAGTGTTTTTGTTATTTAGGCTGCAATTTGTCCCTTCTCCAGTCCTGATTACTGTGCCCAGTAGGTTTAGGTGGCATGGACATGAATAAATGCAACTTCATGTTTAAAAAACAAAAACAAAAAACCCCACCTTTTGTGTGTTTGTGTGGTGAGCACACTTCAGATTTATGCTTTTAGCAACTTTCCAGTATATATTACGGTATTCTTAACTATAATCACCAAGCCGAATCTTAGATCCCCAGAATTTGTAAAGGGAAGCCTGTACCCTTTGACCAACATCTCCCTATTTCTCCCATCCCTCCACAGCCCCTAGCAACCACCATTCTATTGTCTGTTTCTAGGAGTTTGGCTTTTTTGAATATGAGTAATATTTTTTCCCCTTCTCCTGCTTTTAAAATTCTTTGTTTTTAGTTTTTTAAATTATAAAGTGTCTTGGAGAATATCCTTTTTAGTTGAAAATTTTGAAGAGCTTTGAGCTTCATGATCTTGAGTGCCCCAATCTCTCCCCAAATTTGGAAAGTGCTAAGTCATTATTTCTTTTTTTTTTTTTAAGATTTTATTTATTTATTCATGAGAGAGAGAGAGAGAGAGAGAGAGAGAGGCAGAGACACAGGAAGAGGGAGAAGCAGGCTCCATGCCAGGAGCCTGACATGGGACTCAATCCTGGGACTCCAGGATCATGCCCTGGGCCAAAGACAAGCGCTGAACCGCTAAGCCACCCAGGGATCCCAATTATTATTTCTTTAAATAAGATTTTTGCCCCTTTCTCCCTGTCTTCTCCCTCGGGGACTGCAATACTGCAGAGGTTGTTTCTCTAATCCTATAGGTTCACCTAGGCTGTCTTCACTCTTTCTTTTTTTCTTTGTTCTCCTCTGATCAAATAATTGTAAGTGATCCTTCTTCCATTTTAAAATCTTTCTTCTGCTTGATCAAATCCACTGTTGATACTTTCTACTGCATTATTCATCTCCTGTATTGTATTCTTCAGCCCAGAATTCCTCTTTGGTTCCTCTTTATGATTTCTTTTCATTAAACTTCTCTTTTTCCTCATTTGGTTCATTTTTTCCCTGATTTTGTTCAATTGCCTCTCTGTGTTCTTATAGCTCACAGAACTCCCTTAAAACAACTGTTTTGGATTCTTTATTGGCAAACTGCAGGTCTCCACCTCTTTGGGATCAGTTATCAGAGAGTTACTCTATTCCTTGGGTGGTGTCGTGTTACCTTGGTTTTCCATGCTCCCTGAAGCTTTACAGTGTTATCTTTGCATTTGTAGCTCAATCACCTCCTTCAGTCTTTACTGGCTGGCTTCAGGAGAGAAGTACCTTTGTCAGCTCTGTTAGGAATTCTGAGGCTTTCTCAAATCTCTCCTATGGATACTCCTGCCCTATACTTCTTATTCCTTCTTGAGGAAGAATTCTTAAGATTTTATGCCTTCCCTCCATCCTGCAAAGCCTTCCCATTTGTTTGCTTTCCTTAGAGCAATACTGACTCCTCAGATGTGTGTGCTTTCTCCCCATCCTGGAGCATACGACTGGCTTTCCATACATGCCCCCTAGTCATCTGCAAAGGCTTGCTCTTACTGCCCTTGGGAGTCCACACCAGGAGCCGGCCACAGGTCGGTAGGGTGTGTGAGTAAGGCACAGAGTTCTGGGGGAGTTCCATGGACCAGTGGGGCAGATCCACAGATGAGGCATCGCCAGGAAGGGCGGCAGGCTTCCTGATGGAGTCCGTAAAGCAGTTAGTAAGAACTATAACACTTTGATACCCTCCAGCAGCCCTAGAATGCTGCTCCTCCAGTCACTGCCCACCCGTCAATTATGTGGCACATCTTGTTAATCCGGATGGGGTAGGAAAGAAGTGGGTTTCTTTGGCAGCATCCCACAGAGTTGGGAGAAGCTGAGGGTTGACTCACACCCTCTCACTTTCCCCCACGGAAGAAGTCACGGGCAGAAAAGTTTTCTCTTAGCACTGAGCCTGCTGCCTTAGCAGAAGTGTCAAGTGAAACTGTTCCCCTTTTCCTCTTACATGCATCCAATCTTGGATTTCTTTCTTTCCTTTTTTTTTTTTTTTTTTTTTCTTTTTCTTTTTCTTGTTTTGGTTCTAACAATGTGCCGGAACTTCACTGGATTCCCCAACTTCCACAAACAAGCTCTTGTTCATGGATTATTGTTGAAATTGGTGTTCTTTGGTGGGAGGGTGGGGACAGTAGAAACTCCTATTTTGCCTTTTTCATGTCATCACCTATATTGAAAACAGAGTCTTGAAGCATTTGATTCTGTTGGCTTTAACTACATGAACTTTCTTGATTTGCTCCTATCCTTCTGACTTCACATTTACATATATACATTGTTGACTATAACTCTTTCAAGGCCCATCTTACAAATGTCCATTTCTTAAAACCATTTCTTGGTTGATCCTAGGTCCCTTTTCTAGCCACTGTGATCTCATTCATTTCAATGACATCAATGACCATCTGCATATAATTATTCTCTCAGCACCACCTTCTCCATTCCTGGTGTCAAAACTGGATCATTGCTGTGATTCTTCGCTTACTTCACTCTGTTTCCAATCAGTTCTTCCTCCTACACAACTTACCCATGTGCCCCCTCCTCATTGCCTCACTCCCATAATCCATCATTTCTCACCTGCCTTCTTGTAACTCTCTATATCTTTAATTTTACGCCCTCTAGACTCATAGCTTAGTGGATTTTCCCAAAATGATAAATATTATTATCTGCTTCCTCCTTCATACCCTTCAATGGATTTGGTTGTTTTCAGTACTAAACTTGCACTCCTTAGTATGGCTTAGGTGCTCTATAATCCGGCACCTTTCTTTCCCTCCAACTCAATCAACTACCCCTTTCTATCCAATTCTGCATTCCAGCCATGATGAATTTCATTTTCTCTTGGTTTTGTTCCTTCATACCTACTGCTTGCTATTTATATAAATACTATTGATTTTCATAAAGTAACCTGTTATTAACCTTAATGAACATTCCTAAATATTAGTTCAAATAGTTATCTATTGCTTTTATGCTGGGTAATTATATCATTCTTAAGTTTTCTTATCTCCTAATCCTTCTACCTTTTTATTTCCTAAAGATGGTTACCCATAAAGAATGACAATTCAGCCTACAGAAATCTTATCAGTAATAATAGATACTCAAAAGATGAGGTAATACTTAATTTCACTGAAGGAAAATAATTGTCAATCTAGATTTAGATAACCAATACTAATATCATTTAAGAATGAGAGTAAACAAAGATATATGTACACAAACCTACACCCAGGGAAATTAGTATTCACAGACTTTCATCAGCATGTCTACCAAAGCACACATTTCAAGAAGGCAATTCAATCTAGAAAGAATTGGAATGCAGTAAAGAATAGCAAGCTAAGAACATTTAAAATGCATTGGCAAAGATAAAGTATTGGCTATAAACTTATGACAGTAAAAATGAGATTATTTGATGGATTTTTAAAAAGTAAAATGAAAACAATAAACAAAAATATCATGGAAAACAGAAACCGAAGATCACAGTTAAAAAGTTTCAAGATCCTTATATTCCTTGCAAGAATAATGTACATAATTAGAAGCTTTATACTTTATCAAATTGTATATTTGTGTTAAAGTATTAAAGCTAAGCATAAATCAGTAGAGAAAAAAAAGAATAATCAATGAATCTAAAAAATAAGAGGAAGAATGAGGCAGAGCAAAAACAACATGACAAATTTAAAAAATGACAGATGTGGCAGAAATATGTCAGAAACATAAGAAAACCATAGCATTTTAAATAAAAGCCATTTAGTTTCTAAGAGATTGTCATATCAAATATATAATATTCATGAGAGCATAATGATACTAAAAAAAAAGAGAAACCTCACTTACCTCCACTTGAGGGTTCTAGGAAACAAAATCATTATTCTGAAAACTGATAAATGAAAGATTAGAGCTTTTATCCTGTCTTTCTAGAACAAACTGAATTTCTGGGTAACTAAATAGTTAATATGAAAGTTGTTCTTTGTGAAATTTCAGCTAGTAAATGAAGGACAAATTATAGAATTAGAAAAACATCCATTCAGGGCTCATATTAAAATAACAGACCTAGGACAAAATCATCAAAAGATGCTTAAATCACTGGATGAAACATTAATGGAGAACTTTATACTGGAGGAAACGAGTTGGACATCATTACAACATAGACACTCTGTGTCAATAATATGGCACAATAGGAGATTACAGCACCACCTGTGAATGATTCTTGCCAAAAAATCGCACCTGAATCTAACCAAATCTCTAAATCTAATGATGATAGTAACTACAGAGATTAGAAAAACAAGTTAAAAGCCACCTTGAAGAAGCAAACTACCAGATCCAGAAGGTGGGATATTCTACAGGAAAAATAATTTGTTTTTTTCCAACAAACCATGACATAACATGAAAAAAGAACAAGGGAAACAGTCATTTGATAAAAGAGACCTAAAAGACAACAACAAAGTACAACAAATGAACCTTCTTTGCATTTTGATTTGAATAAGCTAATGGTAAAGGGCTTTCATGACAATTGTGGAAATTTTAATATAGACTGGTTATTAAATATTGTTAGGAAATTACTGGGTTTTTTTTTTTCCAGATTTTATGATGGTTATATTGAAAGAGGAATAGTCTTTTTTTTTTAAATTTTTTATTTATTTATGATAGTCACACAGAGAGATAGAGAGAGACAGAGAGAGGCAGAGAGAGAAGCAGGCTCCATGCACTGGGAGCCCAATGTGGGATCCATCCCCGGTCTCCAGGATCACGCCCTGGGCCAAAGGCAGGCGCTAAACCGCTGCGCCACCCAGGGATCTCAGGAATAGTCCTCATTAGGGGATCCCTGGGTGGCTCAGCGGTTTAGCACCGCCTTCAGCCCAGGGCGTGATCCTGGAGACCCAGGATGGAGTCCCACATCGGGCTCCTTGCATGGAGCCTGCTTCTCTATTTCTCTCTCTGTGTCTCTCATGAATAAATAAATAAAATCTTAAAAAAAAAAAAAAAGAAAAATCTTCATTAGTTAGTTGTGGGATTTACTTTAAAATACTTATAAAGGGCAGCCCCGGTGGCGCAGCGGTTTGGCGCCACCTGCAGCCCGGGGTGTGATCCTGGGGACCCGGGATTGAGTCCCACATCGGGCTCCTTGCATGGAGCCTGCTTCTCCCTCTGCCTGTGTCTCTGCCTCTCTCTCTCTCTCTCTCTGTCTCTCGTGAATAAATAAAATAATAAAAAAAAGAAAGTAAAAAATAAAATAAAATAAAATACTTATTAAAAAGGAGGAGGAGGAGGAGGATAAAAAAAGCCAGGAAAGACACAGCATGTGGAATGGGCAGATAAAACGACATGGAAAGAATAACTATACTTGTTGAGTCTGAGTGATGAGTTTATGGGATTTATTATAGACTGGGCTCCTTTATTCCTGGTTTGGCTTTACCTTCTGTCATTTCAGTTATTCACGGTCAACCTTGGTCCAGAAGCAGAAGATGTTCCTGCAGACGTATCCTCAGAAGGTGCCTAACACTTGATGCACATACATCATGCATCATGATGCATACATCATTCACCATGTCATCCCATCACATGGGAGTTTGATTCTCTCACATCATCACAAGAAGGATGAGTGCCGTACAATACTGTATATTGAGAGAGACAGAGAGACCACACTCACATCACTTTTATTACACTGTTATTATTATTGTATTTTATTATTGGTTACTGTATTTATTCTCTTGGTGTGCCTAATTTATAAATAAAACTATGATAGCTACGTATGTATAGGGAAAAACACAGCACATATAGGGTTTGGTAGTATCCGTAGTTTCAAGCATTCACTGGGGCGGACTGATATGCTACTTTTGTTTGAAAAATTTCATCTTAGCGATCATATAGGAAAGGGAGTGTTCTTATCAGACAATATTTTTAATATCCAGCTCTGTGCTTCATTGTAAGAGTCAAACTTAAAGAAAAACAAGAGATAAGAGAACATAATAAAGCTATGTGAAAAGATAAGGAAAATACCCAAAAGGAGCTATGAATACTACTATCAGAAAAAGATACATTAAAGGCAAAATTATTTCTAGAGTTAAAGACATTAACAATAATAAAAGCAACAATCCCACAAAATATATGGTTATCATGAACATAGATACATAAAGCAAAGTCAGACAGATGGAATACTGAAAATCTATAGTCATATGTGGAGATTTAAACACATATTTCTTAGGGCACCTGGGTGGCTCAGCAGCTGAGCATCTGCCTTCAGCTCAGGACATGATCCCAGGGTCCTGGGATTGAGTCCCATACCAGGCTCCCTGCATGGAGCCTGATTCTCCCTCTGCCTATGTCTCTGCCTCTCTTTCTGTGTCTCTCATGAATAAATAAATAAAATCTTTAAAAAAAAACACACATATCGCTTAGAAATTGAGACAAAAAAAGAAATTTCCTAAAGACATGGGAAATATGAACAATATGAGTCCCAAACATGATCTAATAGCTGCCTTTAAGATCCTGAACATGGAGAATGAATATCTTTCTCAATGACCCATGGAACAGTTAGGAAAACTGTCCACTTTTTAGGCTACAAAGGTCCAAAGAAGTGATAACCTATAAGCCGTGTTCTTGACCACAATGCAAATAGATCAATATCAGAAATAAAAGATGAGAAAGTGTCAATCGCATTGGAAATTATGAACTTCTCAAAAATAATTTCTAAACAAAAGTTTTAAAAACTGGTAGGATATAGTTTAAACAGTGCTTAGAGAAAATTCATAACTTTAAAGACATATTTAGAAAGACAAGGAAGATAAAATGTAAATAAGCTAAATATTCAACTCTAGAAACTAGAGCAGACAACAGAGTAAATACAAAGGAGAAGAAAGGAAATAATAGAGATTGGGCTAGAAAATAATGAAAAAAGAGATTTAGACATAGCTAACAATGTAAAAGTTGATTCTTTGAAAAGACTAATTAAAAAGTTAATAAATCTGTAAAAATGTATCAAAAAAAGAGGAAGAAACACTATTAGAAATGTAAATATATTCAATATAAAAATATGCAATATTTTATTATTAGGCCAGACTAGTTTGTGTTACAGTAAAAACAAGACAAAGATTTCAGTGGCTTAACAAAATAAAAGCCAATTTATGCTCATAAAAGGTCCTTAGTATATCCAGGGGTGACTCTCCAAGGTTCTTCAGGAGGTGGCTCTAGCATCTAGGGTGCTTTGATCTTCTGATATTTACTTTCATGATCACCCCACACTGGCTAGTAACTACACCCTGGTACTTGGAGGTGACACCCATCACTTCCTGTGACATTGCACTGGACAAACCCAGTCAAAATGAAGTCAGATGGCTGGGCCTGACATCAGGGAGTGGGGAAATGTAATCCCTGAGTGTTTCCTTAGAAGAAGAATACAAGAAACGCAGCCCAGAGTTATATATATATATATATCTTATATATATCCGTATTATGAATAACATTGTGACAATACCTTTAAACATTAATATGAAATTGAAAATTTTTGAGAAATACATAGATTACCAAAACTGACTCAGGAAGAAATAAAAGACCCAAATAAAACCAAAAACACTGAACTCAGAAACACTGAATCAGTCATCAAGAATCTCCTCTGCACAAAGATCATGCCCAAAGGTTATACTGACAAATGTTAATAAATCAAGAACCACATGATGCTTCACTTTTATAATTAGGAATCTTTCTTCAGAGATGCCTGGGTGGCTTAGCGGTTTGGCACTTGCCTTTGGTCCAGGGCATGATCCTGGGGTCTGGGATCAAGTCCCACATCAGGCTCCCTGCATGGAGCCTGCTTCTCCCTCTGCCTGTGTCTCTGCCTCTCTCTCTATGTGTCTTTCATGAATAAATAAACAAATAATCTTTAAAAAAAAAAAGAATATTTTTTAAAAGATTAAAAGCTACCCAACTTCTCCTATGAGGTTATTATAATTTTGGTAAGAAACTGGATAAAGGTAGTATCAGAAAGAAAAACTGAAGATCATTATCATCAATAAACAGAAATCTAGCAGTCCTAAATACAGTACTTGCATAGTTAGTACAGAGAACAAACAAGAATCATAGGATGCACTCATAAAACATCTTCATTTTGCTTCCCACTGTGCCTTTAAACTATGTGTGAAGAGGTGGAATTCTTTCTCCTCTCCTGCATGAAAGGGATACGCAAGCACACTCGGGAGTTTTCTGATGATTCCTAGGCAATTAGAAATCCCAAGTCAAAGACAATCGCAATTCAGAAATTCAAATGTTACATCTTATATCAAAACTTTAAAATTTGGGATCCCTGGGTGGCGCAGCGGTTTGGCGCCTGCCTTTGGCCCAGGGCGCGATCCTGGAGACCCAGGATCGAATCCCACGTCGGGCTCCCGGTGCATGGAACCTGCTTCTCCCTCTGCCTGTGTCTCTGCCTCTCTCTCTCTCTCTCTCTCTCTCTCTCTCTGACTATCATAAATAAATAAAAATTTAAAAAAAACTTTAAAATTTGATTGAAGGATAGATCTTTCCTCCCCAGCTCTGGCTGGATTTGGGAAAACCCAGTGGTTGTAGGAGAGAGGAACTGGCAGCCTTTTTCAAGCTAACTGCCATCCATACTGAAATGCTGCCAACAGCCCCTGTAGAGCTGGGAGAGGTAAGGAGAGCTCAAAAATTCTCACCGAGTGTCTCACCAAAACTCGTCCTGTGCCCTCTGGGCCTAACGCATGTTTAAGGCCAGTTTAACACACGTTTATTATTTTTTTTTCTGTTTTTTTTTTTTTAATTGGAGTTCAATTTGCCAACATATAGCATAATACCCAGTGCTCATCCCACCAAGTGACCCCCTCAGTGCCCGTCACCCAGTCACCCCCACCCCCCTCCCACCTCCCTTTCCACTACCCCTTAACACACGTTTAAACTCACATGTTTTGTGATTTTTCTCATGTTGTCCCCTCCCCCCCCCAACACTCCCTCTAGTCATTGCTAGAGACCTCTTTTCTGCAAGTCTCATGCAAAGGGACAGACACATCTCCACTCCTGCTTCTCACTTTCTCTTTAATAGCCCTTAGGAATCTTGCCATACCCAGCTTTTATTCTGCTGATATCCATGTGTCCCTCCTGGTGGTCCTCTTGTGCAGGACCTAATGTCCAATCAACTTTCTCCTGTATTTAACATACCTTGCCTTGACAAACACAGGGAGGGGGCTGTACCCAAAAGGCTCAACTGCCTGCAGCAATCCAGTCCATCTTCAGCCCCTTAGAATTTTACTTGAGACTCTGACATCGTTCTACCCCAGCCTGACTCAAAGAAAGCTCACAGAGAATCCTGTTGAAACCCATTCCATTAGATTTAAGGAGGGGAGCCAACTTGCCACTGAATAGTTCCTTGGTTTGAATTAGAAGAAGGTGATCCTTTCTCCCACTAACGTGGTGAATAGTACACAGGGGATTTGGGGCCCCATTTGTTCCCCCTCCCTTGTGTCATTATGCACTGAACAGCATGCACCAATTTATGCAGAGATCCTGTCCCAGCACCACCCATTGGGGTTATGGTGGTGGGGAGCAGAGATGGATGCCTCATACCATAATTCTCTACCAAGAAGAAAAAGAAGAAGAAAAAGAAGAAGAAGAAGAAGAAGAAGAAGAAGAAGAAGAAGAAGAAGAAGAAGAAGAAGAAGAAGAAGAAGAAGAAGAAGAAGAAGAAGAAGAAGAAGAAGAAGAAGAAGAAGAAGAAGAAGAAGAAGAAGAAAATATATATATACTCTTCTAAATCCCCTTTTGAAACTCTGGCTCCAGAACTTCTTATACTTTTGATGTAGGTAAAGGCTTAATAAGGGAAAACGAGTGGGGAAAAATTAGAGAAGGAGACAAACCATGAGAGACTCCTAACTCTGGGAAACAAAGGATTGCGGAAGGGGAGGTGAGTGGGGGGATGGGTAACTGGGTGAAGGGCACTGAGGAGGGCACTTGATGGGACGAGCACTGGGTGTTATACTATACGTTGGCAAATCAAATTTCAATAAAAAATTAAAAATTAAAAAAAGAAGAACCTTTGGTCACCTCTTATCCAAATTCTATTTCGAGTTCACTATTGTGTCTGAGGGCTGTGGTTTTAGAGTCTCAGCCAGTACTTCCAGGTTAATAACCTGTTCAGCCAGCAAAGCAATTCCTGGTGTCTACTAATCCAACCAACCAAACGACAAACAGGACCACTTATGGCTTATCCCAGGATACAACCATTGTTAAATCAGAAAACTTACTTCAACTCACTATCATAACAAATTAACAGGGGAAAATGTGGTCATCTTATTAGATGCAAAAAAATCCGTTTGAAGATATTCAAAATAATTTTATGATTAAAAATTTCCATCAACCTGGAATTGTAGGAAATTTCATTTGCTTGATATGTGTATTTCCCAAAGCATACAGTAAACAGTATTCTTTGTGATGAAACAATAGGAGGATTCCCACTAAAATGTGGACTAGAGGAGGATGTCCACTGTCATCCTTGCCACTCAGCATTATGTGGGAGGGTGTCAGCTATACTTCAATCAACCAATAAATCAATATTTTAAATATATATATGTATATATAAATGAAAAATGAAAAAACATCACGATATAGGACAGTCTACGTAGTGTGTTAATGCCAGGAAAAACAGAAACTGTAATGTTTGCAAGGAGAAGACAAAACTGATGTTTTTTTCTGACAATATGCTCACATGGAAAACTTGAGGGAATTTACAACCTATTAAAACTAATGAAATATTTCATTAAAGTCAGTTGATAGATGAACAACATAAAATTTAACAGCCCTATATGCTAACAATAAACAATAAGGAAATGTAATAAGAGATAGTTACAAAAATATATCTAAGAATAAATCTAACAGTCGATGTACAAGCTGTCTATGGACCAAATTAAATGGTATTATTGAAAGACATAAAAGGAAGCCTAAAGAGGGGCACCTGGCTGGCTCAGTCGGTAGAGTATGTGACTCTTGATCTCAGGGTTGTGAGTTCAAGCCCCAAGTTGAGTGCAGAGATTACTTAAAAGTAAAATCTTTAAACAAAAGAAAAAAGTAGGCCTAAGGAAGTAGAAAAATTCAGAGTTCATGAAAAAGATTAAATATTATGCAGATAATTCAATTTATCCAACAAAATAAATGTCATTCTAATAAAAGCTCCAAATAGCTTTTCCATGGACTTGAACAAATATTCTCGGAGTTATACAGAAAAAAAGTCCAGTGATAGCCAAGACAGCTCTTTAAAAAAAAAATGAGACTCCTCTTACCAGCAATTACCAGCTCTCAAAGATTTATTAACATATATATAAACATATATTCTATGTTATATATTATAAACATACGTGTGTCTAGTCATTAAGACAATGTATCATTATGTAGCACTAGACAAACAACAGAACAGAATCGTGAGCCCAGATATAGACCCAAGCATATCTAGGTCGTTGGTATCTAAGAGAGGAGGTAAAGCAAATAAAAAAGGAAATAGTGACCTGCTCAAGAAATGGTGCTGGTATGATTCTAGTTCTATGTGGGGAAATAAAATACAATTAAGACCTACCTCATATTATACAGGAAAAGTAAACTCCAGGTGTACGAAGATTAAAATCTCACAAAAAGAAAATTAAAACTTATCCTTGAAGAGTAAGTTTAAGATCCTTGAGTAGTGAAGGATTTCTTAAACAAGTCAGACTGCAAAAGAAAACAAAATAATAAAAAAGGAAAAAATAACAAAAAATAATAATAATAATTAAAGAAATAACTGAAATATTTGTCTGAGCCAAAATTTTTAAAACTACTAAATGACAAGAGAAACGATGAGCAAAATTAAAAGAGAACCAGCACACCAAAAAGAACACATTTGTCAGTTATATAAGAATTAATATGAAGGGTGTATAAAAATGCCCACAGTTCCATAAGAAAAATGGACAGTTTCAGAATAGGAAAGCCTATAACCACTGAAGAGATGAAAAATACTCACTTTTATTATGCAAGATAAAAATGCAAAATAAAGTGACAATGACAAGTTTTAAATTCTAATTATTCCAAGTGTTGATGAGAATATGGAAAAAGAGTTGTTAAAACTGCTTTGGAAATTAATTTGGCATTACCTGGAAAATTTGAAAATATGTAGCCCTTATGTTTTAGCAATTTTCATTTCTAAGTGTAGCCAGAGGGAAATTCTTACACTCAGGGAGACAGACAAGGATATTTGCCATGAAATCACTTGCAATAATAAGGAACGGAATTCAACCAGATATTCATCAATATGGAAATGAATAATAAATTATGATACATGTATAAGAATACATATAATTTTTGATTTAGACATAATATGAATATGTTTATGTTGATTTAGGATCTATCTGTACAGCACATAAATCATTTTATTTGTCTCAAAGCAACAAGATCTTGAAATGAGAGGAATAAAACAAGTTTTAGAGTTATGAACTCTATTTTTTTTACCAGATATCAAATTAAAAGCAAGAAATGATACTATAGTTCTTTGGATATATAAATGTGCTTTACAGATTTAAATGCATAGACTGGGAAAATATGTACCAAATTTGTGATCTGGCTGCTTCCGGAAGGCCGAGCTGGGTAAGAGAATAAACTTTAACCCTATAGTAATGTTTTAATTCTTTTCGCTTAAAACTTGGATTGAAACAATGAAAACTGGGGCACCTGGTTGAACGTCTGCCTTTGGCTCAAGGTGTGGTCCCAGGATCCAGGATGGAGTCCCACATCGGGCTCCCTGCAGGGAGCCTGCTTCTCTCTTGGCCTGTGTCTCTCTCTCTCTTTCGGTGTCTCTCAAGAATAAATAAATAAAAATCTTTATTAAAAAATGAAAACAAGTTGGTTAATTCTCAGCAGTGGGTACTTGGAATTGTTCTCCTTAACTGAGTATTTTCCTGTATTTTTCAGGACTCCTCCAAAAAAAATTACATTAAAGTGGCATTCCATCAAGATCATAGAAGGCTTACTGATTAGGTGGGTGTGGCCCTTCTCCACAGAACCATCAGCTGGAATGCTTAAGAGATGCTAAGGTAGGAAGACTTTGGAAGTGTTCAAGAGACAATAGTGGAAGGACCAAATGGTTTAGAATATAAAGTGCATGTAGAATTGGAGAAAGCCTTTTGCTATTAAGTGGAAGCCCTTAAGTACTAAGCATCTGGGGTTAGGCTAAATTCAGTAGTTAATAGGGACACATTCAAAATGTTTAGTTTCAAATAGATATTAGAAAGATGTCTTTAGTTGGCAGAATTTTTTTAAAAAGTATATATATGTATGTGGAGGGGAAAAACACTGGAATTTTAAGTTGGTAAATTACGTGTGGTCTTTAAGAGGGTAGTTTCATCAGAATAGGAAGAAGAAGATGATAAATTGCAAGGAATGAGTGGATAATAAGGAAGTGGAGGGAGTGAGGATGGATTACTTGGTTTAAAATAGAAACTTGGTAGTAAAAGGAAGGCAAGAAAGTGTGGTGGCTTGAGGCAGCATTTAGACTGGAAGAGTTATTATTTTTAATAATGGGATACAGATGAGTATACTTAAGGCTAATGAGGTGTGGTAGAAAGGAAGAAACGGAAAATGCAATAAATCAATCACGAATAGTATAGTATCCTGAAGAGGTAGCAGTGTAGGAGATCAAGAAGCAGCTAAGACTGTAGATATATAAAGGGGAAAATATCTGTTTTCCTTAGAAGGAAGAACAAAACAAGAAAAGACAAGCGAAGATGCCAAAACATTTTGAGATGTGGAAATGTTCAGGGGATCATATTTGTTCTCAATTCTTCCAAATGAGGGGAGGTCATCTACTGAGCATGAGGATTGGGAGCTGAGGCTGAATATTAAAAAGATGGAAGCAATGTGACATATTTGTTGGAGCATATCCTACCCAGACCCGGGCTTCTGCAGGCTATCGTCATGTCTACCAGAGTTGAGACCCAAATATGGAAAAAGAGTGGATGCAAAACTATCTCAAGTGAAATCTCCCTCAGTTTAAATACTGAGGGATAAAACACATATGTTGCCTTTTGAAGTTTATCTCCCCCAGAAAAGTTTAGATCCCCAAAAGGCATTTTTCAAAGGAAATATTTGCTCATATTAAAAATATTATGTTAAGAGAATTCTAATAATTTGGGCCAACACCCACCAGTAGTGATGACAAACAAGAGATACTGATTTCTGACTGCTTGCAAAGTAATTAACTAGCCCAACAGAGTTCTTTTTAAGATCCAAAGGATGCCAGTATGGAAAAGACGAAAGACACTGATGAAAATGTGTTTTCTGTTAAATAGGTTATGGAAGAAGCCCAAAAATATTGAAGTAGTAAACATTTCAAAGAGAAACAGTGGATGGAGTCCAAATTCGCAGTAATTTCATTGGAATAAGTTCAGTAAGATCTGGGTGAGGTTTAACCCTTTTGTGTCCTAAAATAATTCACCAGGGTATAACCAAAGGTCATCACGTTCTAATTAATTTGGAAAAAGAACTCTAAAACTAGATTCCATGAGTGTTAAATTACTGAAGCTAAAACACAAATTGGCCAACTCTTGCCCCTGGGCCAATTTCAGTGCACTGCCAATCCTGTTTTCTTTTCTTGTTTTCTTTTGAACTTTCTTGTTTTCTTTCCTTCTCTCTTTCTGGCCTACAGTCTCAGAATGGCTTTTACATTTTTAAATGCTTTCATTTAAAGTGGTTACCCAAGTACCTTCATAATGTCTTTGATTTTGTCTTTTGGCTGGCAAAGTCTAAAAATTCACTACTTGGCTCTTTGCCAAGAAAAGCTTGCCAACCCCTGTACTCAATGATCCTAAGACTAGGAAGATAAGAAAAGGAGACAAACCTCAAGAGGGGACTATATATTCCTGGATATAACTGACATATGATTATGACTTTGTTTATCCACTAGTCCATTTACACCAGTTTTCCTACAGTAGTGAGGAATTTGCCTTGCATCTTATCATTTACAGACTGAACAAATTTGGGCATTTAAAAAAATCCTTATTGACTCCAAATTTTGGACAGCAGCAGTTTTTGTTAGTTTGCTCAGTCATTTTTAAAATTTATTTTTATTTTTAAATAGCTTTATAGAGGTACAATTGATATAAAATAAACTGAATATTTTTGAAGTATAAAATTTGATGAGTTTTGACAGATGTATACACCTGTAAGACCACACCCCAAAGTAATGAACATACCCATCGACCCCTAACCTTTCCTCATGCCTCTCATGATCGTTTCCTCCTGCCCCTCTTCCCACTCTCCCAGCTCTTACCATACTTTCAAATCTTTGTTCTGTTGCATTACATGAATTTTAGTTTGCATTTACTAGAATTTTAAATAAATAGGACCATACTCTATGTGTTCTTCTTTGTCTGGCTTCTTACACTAGGCATGATTATTTTGAAGGTAGTAGTGTCTGATTGTGGCTTTGATTTGCATTCCCCTAATGACTAACCACAGTGAGGTTTCCTTAGTGTGCCTATTTGCCATCAATATACCTTCTTGATGAAGTATTTGTTCAAATATTTTGTCCATTTTTATTGGGTTGTTTTCTCATTACTGAGTTTTGAGGTTTCGTAACCTCTCGTGGAGTAACTCCTGTATCAGATGCATGATTTGCAGTTTCTCCCAGCCTGTGGCTTGTCTTTTCATTCTCTTAATAGAGCCTTAGAAGAGCAGCTTCTAATTTTGATGAAACCCAATTTATTATTTGTTCTTAATGGATTATATGTTTGTGTTTAGACCAGTTATTAAACTTATGGAGAATACCATACAGACTATTTACAGTTCTCGTAGAGAATTTTCTGCTTTGCTTATTTACTTTATCCGAAGAAGTCACTTTTATTGCCTTAGAGATCACAAGAAATTCTCTGAAAGTTCTTTCAATTGTGTGTTCCATTCCCAGAGTGTTCCTTATGTTTGAAGATGAACAAGTTTCCAGGGTTTTGTTCATTTTAGAGAGAAGATGAGGCTCAAGCTATGATCACAATTGAAAGTTTGCACGTTCTACTGAATGTTAGTATCGCTGAGAAGTAAATCATATTGTCATGTTTTATAAGGCTCTGTATCTTAAAGGGTTCATAATTCAGCTTTGAAAGGGAATTCAGTAATCACTTTGTCCACGAGCCTATGTAGCATAGACTTTCTTCCCATGGTGTCTTCCTTCTCTTATTCAGATTTTTGCTTCAAAGTCACCTCTTCAGAGAGTCCTTCATCCTACCTAAAATAGCAATCCTGTCCCAGCTCTGTCAGCATTGATTCCCTTTCTGAGCTTTGCTTTCCCCCAAAACACTTACCATTACCCAAAATTTTATCGTGTACTTAGATTATTACACTTATGTCTTTATTTATTCTCTGTCCCTTCTATAGGGTAGACTTCTCTGTTCATTACAGTGGTTACCCACTGTGTAACTATTCAAAAAATATTTATCAAGTGAATGAATTTCATCTCAGCCTGAGTGACTGCTATGACAAATAACACATTATACTCAAAAGAGGGCCACATGTCCTGTACTCTCTGCCACCAGCTATAGAATCTTGTTAAATAAGCAGGTTGACTTTGTGTTGTCTAAAGACTGTTCCAGCTCCGCCACACCATGATCATAGGAAATTCATACCATAAAGAAGCTCCTGCCATGTGGGCCTCTGAAAATACTAGATTTTTTTTCTTTTAGGTGAACAAATTTAGCTTTTCTTAAAAATGAAAAATGGAAACCAAATGGAGACAATTTCTAATTTTTATACTGGTTTGAGGGTCTGCTTCCTTTGGGAAACTTACATGATGGATGTGAGGCATGATCTGAGAACTTTGATGCTCCAGGAGGCAGGTATCATTATTGTCTTCACTCTACAGGTAAGAAAACAGGCATTGGGAGTTCCGAAATCCACCTAAAGTAATAGTAAACCAGTAAGTAATAGATTGAGCTCAAGAAGGGATTCTTCTTGGGATTGAGCCCAAGAAATCAGACTCAGGAGTCCATGCTATTTCTTCTCTTTTGTTACATTTTATTTGATGTTATGCTTTTTAAATAGATATTATATTTTCATGAAGAAGAAAAACAATATAAAAAGTTTATATACTGAGAAGCTTGTTTCCAGTCTCTTCTCTCCTTCCTACTGAAAACACTTTATTAGATTTTAAAATTTACCTTTTTAAGGTTTCTTTACACAAAGGAGTGTTTTCGTTTCTCTTCATATTTGCCATGAAGGTAACATCCCAGATCCACTGTTCTATGGGGAAAAGAAGTCATGATTTTAAATATACATTGTTTAGCCATTATTTTGAAGAATTTTAAACCAATGGAAAAAATCAAAAGGAATATCACAGTGAACACTAATATATGCTTCACCTAGATTTTCCCATTCTTAACATTTTTTCTACTTTACTTTTTCTTCTCTATTGACGTTTGTTGTTGTTTTGCTGAACTATTTAAATGTAAGTTGATATATCATGACACATCACCTCTATATTCTTCAGTGTGTAACTTCCAACTAACCAAAAAACCATCTTTACACCTTGCCAAAGTAATATTGACTCAATAACATCTAATATGCAAGTAATATTGACTCAATAACAACTAATATGCAAGTTCAGGTTTCTGTACTTGTGCCAATAATGTCCTGTATAACTGTTGACTTTTTTTCTGACTTAGGAAATTACAAATTGCATTTAATTTTCATCCTTCATTGATGTCTTTTTATTTAGAAAAGTTTCCCACAACTTTTTTTTTTAATCTTTCATGATATTAACATTTTTTAAGTCATACAGTTGTTTTATAGATTATCTCCCATTCTGGATTTGTCTGCATGTGTTCCTGTGTATTTAGGACAAATGCTTCTAGTAAGACCACTACATGGGTGATGTTATGTCCTTACCATTGCCTCACATCAGGAGGCACTAAATTTCAGCTTTTTCTTTTATTGACAATGTTACCTTTTATTACTTGGTTGAAGTTTGTTCACCAAAGCTCTCCACTATGAAAAAAACTTTTTCTCATGGGGCTTTGTGAATATTCCATTTCCCACAACTTTTCACTCAATAATTCTTACTATCCATTGATAGTCCATGTCCAAATCAGATGTTGCATTGGGATTGCAATATGATAGTGTTCAAATTCTATCACTCTTTCCGTATTTATTAACTGAAATTCTCAATAAGGGCTTCCTCTTGTATACACACATTTTAATTTAGTATCATTCTCATCTTAATGGATTTCTTATCCTTATCATTATTGTCAATAACCTTTTTGATGCTCAAAACCTTGATGTTTTAATGTTGGCCTGATTCTGTATTCATTTCACCTATTTCCATTGGTCTTTGAGTACTGTCTTTCTTTTAGACATAGCTAAATGTACATATCTTGTACTTTGCTTAAATGCCATTCTTCTATATTTTAAAATATATCCTGGAGATTTCCCAAATCAGCGTACTGAAACTGTCTTCATTTTTTAAAAAACTGGTGCATTATCTTTTATTCTATGGATTGTTTACTAAACCAGTCCTCTTGCTGGACACACAGTTATTTTCAAACAACATTATGGTTCAAAACCTGGTACATACATCTTTTCATATCTGCGCATTTGTGGAATAAATTCCTAGAAGCAGAATTGCCAGGTGAGTAAAATGCATACTTAGTTGTTGATAAATGCCAGATTCCCCTATATGGATTGTGCCATTTTGCACCTCTACTAACAGATGATCCCTGGATTGCTGCTAGCAAGGCAGATTTCTGAAGATCTAGTGGTACCTTCCAAATTTCCCATCTTCTCAACTGGGGTAGAATTTTTAGCTCCACCTAAGGACCAGTACAGTGATGATTTTCTGGGAATTGTTCCTAGATGCCCCGCCTAGAGCCTTTCTTTGCTTCCTTCTAATAATTTTGTAAGCATCCATATTTTATGTTTAGAACCCTTTTTATATAAAACATTTAGTGAGATTTCAGCTTGATTAGCATATCCTTTTTTTGGCTTCCCTTCCTTGGCTTACTTCCCACAGGATTATTCCCGCTTCCCAAATTAATGACTGTATCCCAATCTTGCATCAGGGTCAGCTTTTGGAAGTATTCAAACTGAGAAAACAATGGACATGTATTACTCTTATAATTAAGGTGGAAAGTTCTTCTAAAATCTTGTTAGAAGGAGTTGTAATTTTTGAAATACCAAATATCTGCTAAAAAAGATATTGCCATTTGTTTTTTTATTTGAACTGAAGGTATAAATCTTTATCTCCTGCTACGGTGGGATCGTATTTGAAGTATGGATATGGATATTGTTTCCACATCTCTGAAACCACTAAAACTTTTCCATTCCTCCTCCTAATTTGTTCAAGTTAGTAGAGAATAACTAAAACATAAGGGAAAAAATAAATAACTTTCTGACCTAAACAAAGAAATATACGGTTGTTTACTTGAATAATGACGTTTTCTCATATCAAGAAGTAAAATGACTTTCACAGGGGCTTGAAGAAAGAAGTGTAAAGGAAGGAGACCCCATGTGTTCAGGAGGGCAAGCCAGGCCTGAAAGCCCCCTCACCAGCAGCATTTCAGGGCAAGTGGGGCAGTATGGTAGCCTTATTGCCCAACTAACACTATCGAGCTCCAAAGATTAGCATATTGCCTATCCACCACCTTTTTTGGAATTACCCTTAACTAAGATCCAAAAACTTGTCCAGTACCCTCTGTCACCCATTCCATGTGGACAATCTGTGGCAGACATTTCAGGATACTTACTAACTCCATCTTCTTAAATGAAGATAGGAGAATAAGACACCTTATTGGATTATGTTGACAAGAAGGACAAACTTTTCCTTTGAGTGGGATGTAACCATATAAATTGTCTTGAAATTGCCTACTGAGCAGGGAAAGTGGTAAAAACATTTCCTATATCACATTGTGACTGCTATTACTAATGGTAACTGCTGATTTTTTTTTTTTGAGTGCTATGCCCCATGCTCTATATTTAATCTCAAAGTAATGCTTTGGGGTAGGTATTTTCTTTCTCTTATTTTACATATTGGGAAAGTGAGATGCAGAAAGGGTAAGGGATACAAAGCTACTAATAAGACTAATAAGTGTAGAATTGGGCTTATGACTTAACAGCTATAGTATAATCATCATAATTCTTACTATTGTTGATCATTAAGACAAGCAATGGAAGAGGCACATTTAAAACTGAGCAAAAACAGGTTCAGTATGGTTATGTTGTAGGGTTAGGAATGATTAATCACCCCTCCCCCTAAGGTGACCACTGTAATACAACATTATTAATCATCCTGATGTTACTTTTACTCATGTTGACATATGGCTTGAGTCTTGGGTTTCAGAGCAGAAGCACCAGATTCTTATTTTAATGTTAGAACAGGAATGGGTTTTGTTTGTGTCTTTTCCTTGCTTGTGTTATCACCAGTGCTATTAGCACAGATTCATGTGATGTCATTCCCCATCCCCATTACAACCTTTATCACAATAATATGGTGCAGTATTGGAATTTTAGTGGCTCATATATTCTGTGAAATATGATGGTAATAAACTATAATGCTTTGACCTCAGCTTTTTAATATTTGATGCATTGCCCATACCCTATTCCACCTAGCTCCCTCCTTTCCTCATGCTACTTGAATGAGGATGAGGTAGAATGGGCAGTCGTCACTCAAAGGAGACATTTACCAAGTGGAATACACCTGTTTATAAGCCTATTAAAAGTGTATAGATACATTCATTCTATTTTGAAAAGAACAAACCACCCTTCCTCTTCATGACAGAGAATACAAGGAGAATGCAAACTAGAAAACATGAATCAGCTCTTATGACGGGGATCACAACACGAACAGAAAAAGATGCATTCATTGTCTCTTCTTGAGACAATGGCTAATCTCAGAACTAAAGCACCACAAAAGCAACTTCCTTCTCCCTGCAGTTGTGGATATGTCTGTGGACAAAGAGCAAAATATTAGAAGATGGAAGCAAAGACAAATTCAACATCAAAGAATAGCCTTGTCATTTCTTTAGAACCCATGCCATGACTCAGGTATGCTCAAGGAATGCCTTCATGGAGCTAGCCAAGAAACACCACGACTGAAAGGAGTTGTTGACTCATCAACTTCACAGTTTAGTTTCTCTATCACTGGGTTCTTTATCACACACACACACACACACACACACACACACACACACTACAATTATTCTTGTTACAAGAATTGTCCCATGAAAAATGAAGTGCTATATTCTTCTGGCACCAATTATTTGTCTGTCACTTTTCTATAAAGTGGTAATATCAAAATGAAAGAGCTTCACCCCCAGAAGTGCTGAAGTTTAAAGAAAGTCTGTGGAGAAGTAGAGGGTGCTGGCATGGGAAAGTGAACTGAATTACCTTGGGGTATTGACTGTGCTTTATGGTTTGACCCTTAGTTGCATAAATCCAGAAATTCAATTTTCAATTCCCCAGAGTTCATCAGGCTCAAGTTGACTTAATCATGTAGGATACTTCATGCTGCAGTATAAGCAGAACGCTAATATATTAATTTATAAAGAGAAATACTGCTGCAGGATGACTCCAAAAGTTTAATTAATGGGATAGCCTAATGATGCATCCCTTTCCACAGCAGGGAAATTCCTTCTAGAGGTTGGATAGGGCAAGTCCATGGGAGGAAGAACTCTGTTCTTTTTTACTAATAGAATTATTAACCATTCTTCTTTTATTCAAGTTTGTATACTTAATTGCTGATTACTTTGCTTCTGTTGTTATAAACTGTCTTTACATTTGTTACTGCCACTTACGCAGGGTAGATGTTCCTTGAGTCTTTTTCTTTCCATATTTTTTCTTTACTTTTTAGTCCCAATGGACATTTCATATTTAAAATACTTTTGCAAATGTTTAATCTGTGGCTTCCAGTTAGTATGACAGATCATTCATCCCAGAGATGCTCTAAAAAAGTGGTCCCACTGTCAAAGGGTTTGGGAAATCCTGTGCTAGGATTAGTAATCACAGTGATCATTAGTAACAGTGAAGGCTCTGACAAACTCTATGCCGTAAGTACATCTATATGAGTTTGTTAACCTAGTGTTACCCAAACTCCCTGTCCAGGGAAATCTTTTGTCTTATAGTATCAATGAATATCTCACAGGAAACACTAATCATACCTGTTGTGAGTTTCCCTAATCAATTAACTCTCAATCAGAGTTTTAGAAATGATATGCTGAAATTTCAATGTATCTACTCTATAGATAGATCAGTATAAATTAGTTTAGGAAACAACAGTCCTGATAAATCCCTAACTTTTCTTTCAAACTCCAAATCCATATCCCCAATTTCAAAATATTATCTATCACCATGTGCTATTTGTTTCCTTCCTAAATATTTATTGAGTTTGGTCCTCCTTTACCCTACAGCCACCGTCTTGTTTTAGACTCTCATTACTTCACAATTTGACCTATTCTGTGCTGTGAACTGAAGGCTTATGTCCCCCAGAATTCAGGTATTAAAGCCTTAATCCCGATCGCTATTAGAAAATTCTAGATGAATTAGAAATTTATCGCTATTAGAAATTCCCATTTTCTAATGGCTTTGGGAGGCCATTAGGTCCTGAGAATGGAGACCTCTTTGTGAATGGGGTTAGCGCCCTTAGAAGAGAAGACACTACAGAGATAATCTCTCTTTCCACCAAATGAGGATGCAGCAAGAAGGTGGCCATCTGCAAACTGGGAAGGAGGCCTTGACCCAGAACTCAACCATGCTGGCATTCTCACCTCAGACTTCCAGGCACCAGAGCTGTGAGAAACAAATTTCTGTTGGTTAAGCCACCCAGTCTCTGTTACAGCAGCCTGAATTGTCAGGCATTCCTTCATCTGACTCTCCCCAAATTTATCCACATTTTTTTTTTTTTTTACCAAATGATCTCTTAAATTTTCTTTACCATTAAAATATTTTAAATCATTTTAGTTAATTCAGTCAGAACTGATATAGATACAAAGAAATTAAAAATAAACCATTAATTTCACCATATAGAGAAAACATGTTAAGGTTTTCTTTTGTGAATTGTTAATTTGTGTCCTCTGTCCGCTATTGGAATGCTAGTGCTTTTCTTAACTGGTTGAAGGCATTACTTTACATATTAATAATATTAACCCATGTATTTTATTTGTTGCAAATATTAGTCTTAGCTTTTATTTGCTTATCCAATATTTTTATTTTTTTCCATTAGGTACTTTGTTATTAATTTTATAATTAATTCTTTTATAGGGAAATAATATACAAAAGTGATCATGTCTTTCCCTCAGGAATAAACCTTCAGTAACTTCCCAAGTGACTCATATGGTGGTATCTTCCTTTCCAGTCCTCTCCATAGCCCTTCCCTCTCTATGTGTGGGGATTTGGCCTCTCCTAACTATGTATAATTTTCTTAAAGTGATCTGCTTCCATTCAGACTGAGTCCTCTCTGCCAAAAAAATGTTCACCCAATTCCCAAACTGGGAAACTATCATTTGTCCTTTAAGACTTGGTTCAAATTGAATGCCCCACTCTCTTTCCATAGCACTCTGCTTCTTTTGTAGTATAGAAGTTAAGGCACTGTATAATAATCACTGCTTATTTCTTTCTCTTTTCTGCTGCTCTAAGACAGCAGGACATGTTCTTATATCTACAGTACCTGACATATAGTAGACTTCAAGAAGCAACTGCAGAATGAACGGATGAGCTAGTGTAGGTATCCAGAAGAAAGTGTGACTAACTCTGCCTGGAGAAATAAAGAGAGGTTTTACAAGAGAAGGTGATATTTGCAGAAGCTTAGTGAAGCAGGAGTGCGAATTTGATAAAAAATTTTAAAAGATGAAGAAAAGACACTTCAAACATAGCCAAAAGTCAGAACCTACCACTTGCTTTTTCACTGAATTAGAAGCAATGCAGAAAAAGATTCTCTTGGATAAATATTTTTAATGCAGATATTTGAGGCCATGGTGCCACTCTACGATGAGAACAATTTTTTTTAAAGAGGCAGAAAAACTGAAAACTACCAACCCCCCAAAACGGAAAATATATCTGGATGGGTTAGAGGATCTGAAAGAATTCACTGGAGGTAAATTTAAAAGAATGAAAGATGACAGCCTGGCTGAGTGATCCGACCAAGCTTCTGTCTTAGCCTCTTAAGTAACCACATGTAGCCTTTCCAGAAAGCAGTTTAACATCAAAGGAAAGTTCTCCTTGAAGCAAGATGAGATGAGTCAAGCAAGATTGGAAACAGGTCCAAGAAAAATATTTTAAGGCAATATGAAAATATTTGGGACATTTGTGATAGGATAAAAAAGAATTAATGAACTGTTGATGAACTAAGGGAAAGTCAGTAAAGATATTAAAGGAAATATCCTCGTGAAGTTAATTCTAAAAGTGATGTGATAAGCTATTGAGCATGCTCAGAGAGCAACTGTGTGCTACCAGAGCATGCGACTGAATAATTTAAAGCAATGACTGCATATACATGTGTGTGAGCATTCGCTGGCTGGCAGAAAATAAAGCACATTTGCCTGATCTCTGTTTGATTTACTCCATGAGTTTCCATGATCTGTGATGACCTGATCATGTAAAGAATGCATGACCTCACTGGCCAGAGCTATCCAGACTTTGTAATAGAAATTGTGGTGCACTACCCAGATGCTCCCTATCTCTATAGGAATATAGTCATTCTGGATTCATTACCCCAGCTTCCAAGAGTGTTGGCTTCTGCATTCCTCTGATACTTCAAAGTTGCACCCTCTGCCTGTGTTGATGCAGAACTCAAAGGCCTAGTTCCCGATTCTGAATTTGGACAGTTAAGCATGGCCATCTCAGCTCAGAGCACCCATGTTCTTTGCCTGGATTTAATTTGAATCTGTGTTATAGTTCAGCTTCCCCCTCCACCCAATTTTTGATTCCATCATTTTTATATGTGTTATTTCTGAGTGCAATCTCCAGCAAACTTCCTATACACAAATTTTCTTCTCAGATAGAATCCATTTCCAGGAATTTAAAACACAAAGTGGTGAAGTGGTCCTAGAAAGCAGAATTTAAAGTGAGGTTTTGGAGCTGCTTCACCCCTTGGCCAGATGACAACAAAGACCCTTTTGTGGATAAAGGAGTCCTCTCAGCCCTTGACTTGCTACATGTTATAGCTGTGTAGTTTGTTAAGACTTTCACTGATGGAGAAGTGAAAAGAAATACCAGTAGAAGTAAAGATGCTAGCTGGCATAATATCTCAAGCGTTTGAAAGGTATAAGGGAAGAAGTAATTATAAAGGCTATGAAACTGGATCTAGCTACTAAGTGCTACTGTGCACCGCATAAAGATAATGGAAGGTTGAGAGTGATTGTCCTTGTATCTACTGCTCTATAACAAACCAATCTAAAACTTGGTGGCAACAATGAAAACATTTATCTCATTCACAAATCTGTAACTGGGTAGGGCCCAGGGAAGACATCTCATCTCATCTCCCCTTAGAATCAGATGGAGTGGTTAAAACACTAGAGGTTGGAGTCACCCAGGGGTTTATTCAATCATATGTCTTGTGGTTGATACTACCTACCACACTTACATGTGACCCTTCCAGGCAGTTTCTTGTCTTTTTCATAGCATGGTAGCTGGTTCTCAGGGCAAAAGTGCCAAGAGGGGATAGAGAGGCAGGTGGAAGCCATATTGCTTTTTTTTTTTTTTTAAGATTTATTTATTTGAGAGAGAGAGACAGAGACAAAGAGAAAGACTGAGCACAGAGCTGACATGGGGCTCTATCCTACAACCTTGAGATCACAACCTGATCCAAAACCAAGAGTCTGACACTTAACTGACTGAGACACCCAGTTACCCTGAAGCCATATCGCTTTTTATGGCTTGGCCTCAGAGGTCATGCAGTGTCAATTCAACTACATTCTATTTGTTAGATATGAGTTACATAGACTGTCTAGTAGGCTGTCAAAATTTGCTGATATGTTTAAAACCACCAGAGTGATTAGTCAGTAATATAAGGTGAATTGTAAAAGACTGAAGCCTCATTTATCGTATATAAAAGATACTCATCTCCTTTACCAATAAAGTACAGCAAAAACTGAGGATTAGTTTCAGGACTCCAGAGATTATTAAATCCTCAACTTCAGCAAGCCTGACATGCCACAGTCAGGCAGGGCCTTGATTAGGAAAGATGAAGAAGCTGAAATTTGGAATGGGGATATCTGGGTCAATGTACTCAAGAAGCTTGAAACCTCAGGTCATCCTGAACTCTCTGGGTCTGCAAAAGTGGCCCACTCTCTTCTTTTAAAGGATAGCACTCCTTCCCATCCTTTGAGGACAAAGCAGAGTCATCTGTCTTACAGCACTGACTCAGCTAGATAAGTAATGACTCTATCAAGGGAGGAAACAGACTATGCCCTGAAGAAGCTGTAAGACCAAGTAAATACAGACCACAGGAGCTGAAAGAGTATTGTGGGATCGAACCCAGACAGTGCTGAATCAAGGAAGGCTAAATAATGAAATCATACAAAAAAGAGCTTATCAATGTACAAGTACTCTACTGAGACACAGAATATAAGACCCTGGCAATGTGTGTAAATATGCAAGTAGTATGGCTCTTAAAAGCCAAGAAAACATGATGGCCTACACTAAAGGATGTAGGATGCCAGAATGGTTTTGGCAAATGGTGGTAAGCTCAAAAGGCTCAGAGAAGCAGGCATGTTAGAGAGAACACACCATATAAAAAGCAAACCCCACAAACTCTGTACAGTGGGAGGGCCTGGAGGCAACTGGCCTCACTGAGAAACTCCATGGTGTCTGTCTTTCAAAGGCCAAGCTAATGATAGGAGATGCTGTTAAAGGACTGTGTTTCTGACAGCAATGAAGGTGATAAGATATTGAAATAATGGAGGCCAGTTGATAGTGCTTAACAACCAAAGTCAGTGCATAGAATTGTCATAATAAGTGCCAAGGTCAAGTGGTAACTAGGTGGGGATTGACTAGTGGAGAGCTATGGGGATGGTTAATAGAATTACGGGATCCCTAAGGACAAGATAGATGGACAGCCAACAGCTGTGCCGCCCACGCTATAAAACCAAAAGAAACCAAGGAAAAATATTAGGAGGCAGAAGCAGCTGTCTCCATAAAACATTATGATCCCTTGCCCAGGTTCTGGACCTGAGCCATAGCCAGAAGAAGAAGTAAGGAGGCCCCAACCCCTGTGGCACTGGCTACTATTATATCACTGCTTCTCTTTCAACTCACATCTGTTGCTGCATATGTGGGTCCCCAGCTGACAGAGAAGGAAAAGGCCAAACTTGGTTTAAGAATGAGTTGCCTTGGTATGTAAGTACAGGCCAAAAATAAACTTTTGTTCTCATATAACTCCATGCCTGGGTGGTGTTGAAAGACACAGGTGAAGGAAAATCCTTCCAATTACCAAGGAAGTATCCCTGAGCACACTTTATGGAGAAAGAGAAGTAGTCTGCCATAAATATAAACAGAAAAATATATATAATTGTGAATGGTTTGGATTTTGGTCAGGAGTCTGGAAGGAGACAGCCAGATAGAAAGAAGTCTGGGAAGAAGCATTCGGATGTACCTGTGGAAGCAGGCACAAGGTGTGAAGACCAGTGTGTTGGGGAAGGTCATCCAAAAGACATGACTGCCAGTTGACTCATAAGCCAGACCCCAGGCACTCAGAGGCTCCTCATCCCCTCTCCCACTGTTGGAAAGTAGGTTCCACTTACCTTTCCCACTCTCAGGGGCTGCTCCAAAGATATAGTCTTCAAATGATGATACGGTGTTGAGAACACCTATGCGCGATATGTGGCTGAGTCCAGTTAGGGCTTCTTTTTAAACTTTTAAAAGTTGGAGGGTGGGTGTGGGGATTCACTTGTCTTGTTGCCCAAGACAATCTCCTATGTAGGTTCCCTTTGCTTATTAAACCTGCCACCTACCAATCAGGAGGGCCTCCTCTTTCTTCTGTCTCTCCCTACCTTCCACATATGGGGGGTGAACTTCATATTACACCCAGGGAGCTCCCAAGAGGGTTGTGAACCAACACTGTGCCTGGCAAATTAACACCCAGATGAGAGGATCTACCATAGAAGAGGAACCAGACAACCAAGTAGACGGAATGCCTCAATTGGTTGATGTCAGCCAGTGCCTGTCATCAGCAATCCCAGTTTTGGCCCAAGACAGCCATGACATCAGAGAAGAAGGCCGTATATGGTTCCAATGGTATGAGCTCTCACATAAGGTTGATTCGTTTCTGCCTTTCCGAATGACCAAACTGCCAGTGACTTGGATCAACACTGAGTGCCTGATACCTTATTCCTAGAAGGAACTATCCTTAGAAGGAACAGATCAGCCATTTGGCAAATTGACGACATGGGTCTCTTCCATCCAGGAGGGGCAATGGTTTTGACTGTTAATTTTGACTGGAAAATTAACACACTTGAGACATGAGTTTGCCTTTCCTGGTCCCAGGATCCCAGTCACCATGAAGAACTGAAAACTTACAGAATGTTTGATCTGCTGACATGGGTTAATGCACAGCAGCACTTCCTACCAAGAGACCTAACTTCTACCAAAAGAGGTACAGCTGCAGGCAATTGGGATCCGCTGATCCTATTATATACCACACCATCCAGAATCTACCAAGTGCATAAGAATGACGGAATGCCCTTTTATAGATAAAGTCAAAGCACCAATTTGAAGCCAAAACCTTGCAAGAATAGGGTGTTGGCTTTCAGGAAGATGATTATACACAAAGCTAAAAGACCATTACATGGTGCTGTGACTTTAATAGGTATACTATATGGGTCCAAGATCCAAGGGGATTGAAGTAGTAGTGGCCTTGCTCACCAACCTGCCTACTTTGGGACTGGGTACTTCGAGTGAGTCAGTCAGGGAAGGATAGCTTTGTTCTCAGGGGCATGTCTTGAAACGTTCCTCTCAATTTTAACAGTAAATGCGACAGATTCAGCAGTCACAATGTGAGAAAGGCACAATGAGTAGGAGTCCAAAGTCCTCAGGGAGAAGGTAAATATCACACCATACAGAAAGCCACTGAGACCAACAGAGCTGTTAGCCAAGGGTGAAAAGAATATAGAATGGGTAGTAGAAGAAGAGATGATGAGAGTCAGTGGTGACCTCAAAGCCAGTTAGAATGATGGTCTGTAGCTCATCCCACTACCCTTCCTCTTGTGGCTCTACCTAGGAAATGAGACTATTCGGAATCCTAGGGAAGCTGGTTCCAAGTGGGGGCAAACTTACTATAAGAGGCCAATGGTGTAAAGAGGGGATACGGTGGCACTTGGTCCAGATTGCACCCTTCAGACCAACACGATCATTCTTCCAGGTGCCAGGAGTGTTAACTGCTAATGCTTCATAGTTGGATACCCCTCTGAGGGTTTTACCCACCAAAGGGAGTTCCTTACCCGAGTTCACACCCCCTCCCCAGAGCAGGAATGAATGATTGCTGAAGGGTGCAAAAACTTGGCTTCTTTGTCATACTTTGTAACAATTTGGAAAGCCCCTCGGGAAGTGCAATAGCTTCCTGTGGCAGGGCTCAGTCTGGTAAAATAGCATCGCCTTGAACTTCTCGGTTTGCCCAGTCCCGCCTCCCTCACCTTCTTACTGGTGACGTTTCTGTGAGCACACTCCCTAATAAAACACCTGCACACAGATCTCTACCTCAGAACCTGTTTCCCAGGGAACTTGCCTTACTACGACTCTAAACTTCATCCCTCACTCAGAATGAAATGCTGGAGAGAAATAAATGAGTTTGCTGTGTTGTTTGCAGATTCTACGGTGGCTCTGTTTAGCTCAATATTTCCAGGAAGCTATCTTCATTCCCATACCCAACCTGCTCTTCCCATTTCCTATCTTTTTGGTTTGTTTTATTCACATTTATTTATTTTTTACTTAGGGATAAACATAGTGAACTAATAACAAGTATGCAATTTGATGATTTTTTATGCATGCGTATATTCCTGTAATCACTAGGCAGGTCAAGATACAGATCATTTCTGGCACCCATAAGTGTCCCTCGAGTCCCTCCCCACTCTGCATCCATCTTCCACGTCCAGAGAGAATTGCTCTTCTGAATTTTACTATCATTGGCATCAAATAGGATTTTTGTGTGTGTGTCTAGATGTTTGAGGTCACTATGTATAAACTGCTCTGAATATAGTCATGCATGTATTTTTGTGGACAAATGTGTTCCATTCTCTTGGTGTGAATTGCTGGATCATGAGATAGGCCCTGTCGGTTTTAGCAGAAATTGTCAGTTTTCCACAGTGCTCGTGCTTTTGACATTCTAGCTGGCAAATTCCCGTTGCTTCACATCCCTGTGCACACTTGGAATTGTCAGACTTTTAAATTGCTGCCCTTCCGACACTTGTGCAGACATCCTTGATTCTGGTTTTAGTCGGCATTCCCCTGCCAACTCAAGAAGGTGCGCATCATTTCCTATGCTTGATGGCATTTGATGTTCTCTTTTGGGCGCTGTGTCTGCCCATGTGTG
Source organism: Canis lupus dingo (assembly GCF_003254725.2). Classification (NCBI taxonomy): domain Eukaryota; kingdom Metazoa; phylum Chordata; class Mammalia; order Carnivora; family Canidae; genus Canis; species Canis lupus. Next base: position 1,898,407 of record NC_064267.1, read on the forward strand.
CCCCGCACTATTGTTCCCTGCTGATTCCCCCTTACTAACATAGGCTTAAAATCACCCTACAATTCTCAAACCACTATCCATAGGTAAAATCACTGCAGAGATGTAAAATACAAACACTGGCTTGAAAATTATTTTCCAAACAACATAATAAAATATCCTTTTAAGATTTGAAGTTCTGGAAGAAGCTGGGAGGTCTAGCCTGCTAATTCTAGGATAGAGCATTATATCCCACTGCTCCCCCATTAGACACGCAGGTTTGGCCTTCCTCTAGCTTCCTGTCAGCTTCTAGAGTTTATTTCTGCTTCAAAGAGCAGCCAGCTCCTTTTCTCCAAATGTTGGCAGGGCAGAGGAAAATCAAATCCACAGCCTTGGTCGGCCTGGCCAGCACTGCGTGCCCCTTAACCTACCTCACGTTGGCCTCCCAGTGTTCTCTGAAACTTGAAAGCTGACAGATTCCGAGGTACATTTCTTTCAAAGTCTGCGTTCCAAATCCAACTGGAAATTTAACAAGTGTCAGCCTTGTCATCTGCCGGGGGGGCGGGGATAAGAAACCCTTAACTATTTATATTCATTTGCCATATTTCTCCTCCTCAGAGGAAAATTTAGAATGAAGACAGATTTATATGCCTGTTCCTAAAAGCAGACATGTTCAGATGGCTTTTCTGGCATAAATTTTTAGAAAGTAAGTAAAAGATTTGATTGTTTGTTAAAAGTGTTCTGTTTAGGAGGGCACCTGGGGAGCTCAGCTGGGCATCCGACTTGATTTTGGTCCAGGCTGTGAATTCAGGGTCATGAGATAGAGCCCTGCCTTGGACTCCACGCTGGGTGTGGAGCTGTGTAAGATTCTCTCTCTCCTGCCCCACACCACCCCCCTCTGCTCTCTCTCTCTCTCTCTCTCTCCCTCTATCTATCATCTCTAAAAAATAAGATTTGTGTTTAAATCCAAGAAATAGTCTTACTTTTTTACTGGTCATCATCCTGTGCTGTTTTTATACCTGCCAACCTGTCCCACAAGAGAAATGAGTGCTGTTTCTAAAGTACATAGTACTCAGGATAAGAATACTCAATGTTAATGGAAGGACTTTTCTCTCCCTGGGCTTGCTGTGCCCTATGCTCAACCACCCACCTAATCATTCAAGAGGGAAAACCCTATAATTAGACAGATGTGGTTTGTGCATGACATAATAATAACTAATACTGAACCTTGGCTGCATGCCACATACTTTACATAAGACTATTTTATTTAACTGATAGGGGTAGAACTGTTGCTCTTTCCATATGATTGAGAAAGTTGATCCAGGATGGTTAGGTCACTTGCCCAAGTTTTGCCAGCTGGGAAAGGGTGAAGCTCACCTTCCAACACAGACAACCTAATTCTGAAAGGTCAATAACCCGTTAGATATCCTGCTTCTTACCCTCCAGTGTCAGTTAATGAAGAGAGTTTTGTAATGTGACTCATTGCAAAAGCAGGGCAAACATCTCTTAGTGTATGGAGTCCTGAGTATTCAGTACAGGCTAGAAGAAAGAAAGAAAGAAAGAAAGAAAGAAAGAAAGAAAGAAAGAAAGAAAGAAAGGAAGGAAGGAAGGAAGGAAGGAAGGAAGGAAGGAAGGAAGGAAGGAAGAAGGAAGGAAGGAAGGAAGAAAGAAAGAAAGAAAGAAAGAAAGAAAGAAAGAAAGAAAGAAAGAAAGAAAGAAGGAAAAGAAAAAAGAAAGGGGGAAAAAAGGAGGAGGGTCCAAAGTTATGTTACAGGCAGACTATGCATTTCTCTGTACACTAGATGAAGTTTTTAGAAGGAAATCGATCTTCACTGTGGTGAGATGCATCTGACTTGGATACTGTGAGAAAGGAGAAGCTGCCACCAGAGGGCAAGGCTTCTTCTTGCAGCCCGTTGGCCCCCTACCCGCCCAGAAAACTAAAAGTCATTTTCCGATTTTTCCCAGGGGCAAGAAGGCACATCTAGCCAGAAACTACCCACATCTCTTTCTGGAGAAGCAGTCATGAGATGGAGGAGAAGCGTAATTACAATCCAACACCACAGGTGGCAAACTGTGTTAAATACAGAAGAGAGAGTTGAGTCAGAGAGACCCTGACTCTAGAGGATGGGGATCCAGAGATGATTAGAGATGGGGGCCAGGAGGGCAACAACGTTAAAGGGAGAGTGCTTTACAAGATGGAAAAGAAAGCCACGAGAGGGTAAGGAATCAGAAAGTAAGGAACAAGAGAGTAAGGGACCAGGGAGTAGGAAATGAGAGATGTCCACGGCAGAAGAGCGGGCAGGAGACCTGGGAGCATTTGCATGGGACTCTTGGCAAAAAGCCTAGACAGTAAACCTGTAGCTGTGCCACAAGATAACCGGTAACCAGACCAGGGGCACAAAACCCATATTCTCTCTCCTACCACTCTGACCTACCACTCATTTACCCCTCCCGTAAGCCTTTCAATAAAGAGCTGCTGCACCTTCATGAAGGTCACCGGTATTCTCCTAGGGAAAGGCATGTGGGAAGCTAAGCTGGTCCCAACACAACAGCTCCACAGGGGCATCCACAGATACTCCCTGCGGGGCTCAGAAAAGGAGGGGTTACCATAAGGCTCAAAACTGCAGCCCTGGGGCTCCTGGGTGGCTCAGTGGTTGAGCCTCTGCCTTTGGTTCAGGGCGTGATCCCGGAGTCCTGGGATCAAGTCCCACATCCGGCTCCTCTTGAGAGCCCGCTTCTCCCTCGGCCTGTGTCTCTGCCTCTCTCTGTGTCTCTCATGAATAAATAAATAAAAATCTTATAAAAAAAAAGAAATCCGAAACTACAGACCTCCTTTTCAGTACCACCACCCCACTCCCATTGTCTAAGTAAAACTTAATTTTTTTTAATTGTGAAATTTAGGATAACATTTCAAAGAGTGAACAAACATCTCCATATATGTTAAAGAGTAACAGTAATATGAATATCCATGTAATAATCTCTAGCCAACTTAAAAAAAAACAAAAGATAACCGGTACTTTGGATGCTATTGTTATGGCTCTTATGAGTTCCTTCCCTCACCACCCCCATTCAATCACTGTTCTGATGTTTAATTAATCATTATGCTCTTGTTCTTTGTAGTTTAATCACTCTAATTATCCTTTAACTATATATTGCTGAGTTTTTTTTACTTTAAATAAATGAAGTATATTGTAGGTTTTCTTCTGAAATTACTACTTTCATCCAATGTCTTGCTTTTGAGGGTCATGAATGATGATCTGAGTAACTATAGTTCATTGATTTTTTTCACTAATGTAGAGTATCCCAATAAATAAATACAAACAAACATATTTATCTCTCCTACTATTAAGAAACATTTAAATATTTCCAACTTATATCACAATGTCACTATGGACTTACTAGGTCTTGTCCCCATAAAGAGTTGCTTTGTGTTATAGCCCCAGGAATAAAATGTCTAGCTCAGAATACACGTATTCATTGAATTTTACTAGCCAAGGCTGAACTGTTCTCCAAAAGATTTATTTTCACTGGGACTTAACACACATGTGTGAGAAATCTTTGTTTTTACATTCTTACAGCAACTGTTCTTGTCAGACTCTAATTTTTGCTAATTTGGTGAATACCAAATTGTGTCTAATTTTTTAAACTTCCACTTTACTGAATACATATAACATTAAAGATATTATATTTATAAGCTTTTTATGTTTCTGTGAAATTCTTGCTCATACGTTTGCTCACTTCTCCATTTTTTTCTTACTGATTCATAGGAATTCATTATATATACCAAATAATAGCCCTCTGATGAATATGCATAAAGTAAATATCTTCTTTTAGTTTATGACTTGTTTTGAAATCTCTTGATGATGTCTTCTGATGAATACTAGCCTTAATTTTAATGTCGTTGAATTTTTCCAATATAGTCCATCAACTCATATGTTTGGTTTTGGCAGTTACTTGTCATTGTTTTTGGCTTTACAGCATCTAAGCACCTGCCCTTGACTTTTAACTTGGGAACGAGTGATTCAGAGAGGCAAAGGGTTCTGTCTCACACAGTGGTAAAATTAGTATAAATGAGGAGTGCAGGGTAGCAAGGGAGAAGTACTCATAATGGTGTCCTTTGGCCACTGTCCAAGTTTCAGGGCCAACAACATTGAATGCACAGGATGCATAAGCTAGCAACAAGCTCAGATGCATGCTTTGGGGACTGTGTGTGTATGTGGTATGTGGCTGAGTAACCTCCAAGCCACATTCTCTAGCCCTGTTGCTATTCTGTGAACTACTCAGTGTCTTTTTAATAAATTTCACTTATGTGTGAATCAGTCAGAATAGGTTATCATTTGCTTGTAACAAAGAACTCTGGCCAACATGGTCATTAGAAGACTGTTGCATTACAAGCCATCTTTTTGCTTGGCTTTCCCTTGCCCTATTTCCTGGAAAAGCTCAAGTATAACAACCTCAGTGAGGGAGTAAAATAACTAGAAAAATGGCCAGTAAAAATTGCCATTCTCATTCTTTCTATCTACCCATTTTGTGCAGAACTTTTGTTTCCTTCTTTATTTCTCGACGTTTTCCCTTCCCCAGCCTCTTGTCATCTCCTTACTCCACCACATCCCTGCCTGTATTTTGTGGGTCCCAATTTGAAAGCCTTAATGGGACCCACTCTTCTTCACATTGATGCCTTCGATTCTCCCTTCTCCCCAGTAGATGTTCAGGTTTCTGATAAGCATACTCATATGCTTATCAACATTCATTCATTCAACAAAATTGCTGTGTAAGTTCTATGGCAATAACATTGGTAAATGTGGGAACAGCTAGTGAAAATATTTTAAGGTGACAGATTGATAGCAGCTTTGCAAACAGACTCAGAAATTCTCTCAGACATATTATTCATGCACTGATATTTTTAAAGCACTTCAGTACAGCTTTATTTCAATCCAAGTCTTATAATCAACAGGCATGCAGAATATAGCATGGAAAGAAAGGATTTTTGCAGAAAGCCTTTTATGATCAATTTAATGGATACAACAAATACACTAAAAAATGAGGTGGTTTTGAGGTAAATTGAATCACTTTAGCTCATGATTTAAAGCAACTGTCAGCAATTTTTGAGTTAATCAATTTTACTATTCAGAGTGTTGCTTAATACAATTAACTATCTATTGAACAGGTGCTGAATGGTAAGTGCTAAAAGAGGCCAGGTATGCGATACAAGGCAGCCCGTGGAGGAGCACTGCGTCTTCCCAGAAGTTGAAATGAAGACAAGGAGGAAGGTAAAAAAAGTTGGAGGTGAGGGTGGAGATCTGTCTCAAGTGGAGGGAAAAGCACTAGAAGAGAGAGAGGAGATGGTGTTTGGGTGGTTCGGTGTGGCTGGAGGGAACAGTAGCTACAACAGGAAGGGCTGTAAGTGACAGATACTGGAAACATGAGGAGAGAAGGAACTTTAAGGTCATTGTGTGATTTGTGTACTGTAACTCATGGAGTGAAGGTGAGGTTAGAGTTGAAGTTAGGGGGATTCGTGGAATACCGTGGCTAGATCTGTGCTAAAAGGAAAATACCCTGGCTGCAGTGTGAACAAACCAGGGAACAGGAGTGAAGTCACCAGTGGAAGGGGGCAGTTAAGAGGGTGTTGCAGGAATCCAAGGGAGAGGTGCTGGTCGTTTGAACTAACAGAGGACCTGTGTTTAGAAATAAGGTAGCATATCTGAAAGATACTCAGTAAATAGAATAAATAGGACTGGTTGGTTGGTTGGACATGGTGGTAGAGGAAGACAAAAGATGACACTAAGAAGACAAAAGATGTGTTAGCTTTCTACCATAAACCTAGTAGCTTAAAGCAACACCCAATTATTAGCCCACAGTCCTATAGGCACAAAGGCCAGGTGGGTTCTTCAGGGTTCTCTGTGAGGGGCCTCACAATGCTGGAATTGGGGTGCTGGCCAGTCTGGGCTCTAATCTAGAAGCTCTGGGGAAGAATTTGTTTCTAAAATCATTTGGGTTGTTAGCAGAATCTAGTTCCCTGTGTCACCATCTCCTGGCTGTCTGTCAGCTTAACCAGGACTACTCTCAGCTCCTAGAAGCATTCCTTCAAACCAGCAAGGGCAGGTGAAGTCCTTCCTTATGCTTTCAATCTCTCTTTCTCTCTCTTCCTGGCTGAAGGAAGCCCTGGGCATTTTAAGGGTTCACTTGATTGAGTGAAGGTCACTGGATAATCACATATCTTAAGATCAACTGACCTGGCATTTTAATTACATATGCAAAATCCCTTCACAGCAGCACTCGCTACCTTATTTGTTTGATTAAATAACAGACAGAGATCCTGAGGTCTGCCTTTATAATTCTGTTGACTACCAAGAAGAATCTAGGCTAGAGATAGAATTATCTGCTTATGGATATTTGAAGGTTATTTTTGCCAAGTATGTTAGAACAGATAGATCAATTGATACTTAAATTAATTTCTTAAACTGTAGATATGTTCTGGGTATTCTTACTTACTAATTGATATTTTAACAAAGAAATTGTGTCTGAATTTTTGAGTTTTTTTCCCCTATTTATGGGGGTGGATGTTATCTTGTAAAAATAAAGAGAACTTTTGGTCATATTTTTAAATATTTTTTTAAAAAAATCTTTATCCTAAGGTTCTTTCTAGATTAGAAACTGTGTAAGGTTACCTGAGTCCCATCCTGTCCCTTAGTCACAAGGCAGCAAATGAGTTTGGCATAGAGGGGAGAATGTGGGTTTGGAAATGGGCAGGCCTGGGTGTTGGGACCCCCCTACCTTTTCCCTGTGACCTCTGGGAAGGTTCTTATGCCCCCGGAATAAGGTTCTTATGCCATCTTCAGAATATTAATGGCAATACCTACATCATTAGGCTGTTTTAAGAATGAAGCTAGTTGTAAGTGAAGAGTCTGGCCTATGGCAAACATTTAACACAAATGTTCTCTAGGTTCTGTTTTATGGCCTCTCCTGTCCTGTGATTTCTCTGTGCTGTGTCCCAGAGAAGGTACCAGCCAAGGGAAAGCCACAGGATAAATTGGGACTCGGGTTCTCCATTTTACATTCAGGATGGACACATCCTCTGACACCTTCTCCTTGAGACTGGGGCTCAGCTTGTATACCGCACTCCATCCTTCCCTGGGTCTGGCCATCAGGGCACAATCAGCCACCTGCCACTGCATCTGAACCCCAAGGTTGGCTCTTATATTAGACACCTCTTCCTCATTGGCTGTATCCTCCTGATGTTCAACCTCCTTCTGAGAAGCAGTGGCTGTGTTTTTGCCTCAACTGTTCCTTGATAAACATCAAAAGGGTCTTATAAACAATATCTCTGTGTGCACAAAACACTGTCTTTAATGTATTTACTCACAATACTTGTTACGTCTTTCATATCTCCTCTTCAAAGGTGAAAGACTCAACTGTATATGTATATGTATAGTTATATCTGTACCAAATCGCTCCACCAAGGGAGAAAAAAAGAGATAGTTTTAGGAATGTCTCCCACGAATGGCAAAGCCATGTGTTAGTCAGTGTTTTAGTTTGTAGGAACCAACTCAATTCAGTATAAACAGGAAGATGACATATTGAAAGAACATCAACAGCCTACAGAATTACTGGACAGTGAGGTGAGCTGGGCTGGACAGAGGCCATGCAACCAGAAGTGATGCCAAGATCTCCCCCACTGTGCTAGCACAGTACTCCTGCTCCAGAAATCCACCTTCCTGTAACTCCATTGCTGCTGGAGAGAGTTTTCTACAATCCCAGCATTTTGTATCAGAAATTCCTGACTCAAGTTCCAGGATGCATCCACCCAGCACATCCTCATGCCCTCCAGACAAGGGAGACTGGAGAAGTAAGCTGCCGGCATCTGCTTTTTCCAATTACTAGTAGAAAAATCTGTATTCCTTTTCTGTGGTTGTTGTAATAACCATACACCTGGTGACGCAAAACAACAGGATTTTATTGTCTCACCGTGATGGAGGCCAAAGTCCAAAATCAAGGTGTCAGCAGGGCTCTGCTCTCTCCTTTCTTGGGGTTAGGTCCCATCTTTGCCATTCCAGCATCTCGTGGCTGCTGGCATTCTTTGCCTTGTGGCTATACAACTCGAACCTCTCTGACTCTATCTTCCCACTGCCTTCTCTGTGGGTGTTGTCAAATCTCCCTCTACCTTCCTCCAATAACATGCAATGACGGATAAGGCCCACCCAGATGATTCAGGATAATCACCTTACCTGGAGATTCTCAATTTTGTTACTTCTGCAAAAACATGATCATATAAGGTAAAATTCACAGATTCCAGGTATTAGGGTCTGATATCTTTTAAGAGCAAGACTCAACAAATTATCCTTATTCTTATAAGAGATATCTGGGCATGCTCTAACATCCCTGGGCCCCTAGAAATTTCATTAGAGTGGCAGTCCCTGAATTCTTGTTCAGATTTATTTCCCACTCTTGGACATACAAATGTCTTATCAAAGTGTCTAGAAAAATTGCTGCCTCTTGCTTGCTTAGATCCAATCACAAAAGAGATAAGGGATTCCTAAACTATAATGAAGTTCAGATGCTAATCACCAATAAGAATGGTCAATGTCTAGTATAATTAATATACAAGATTTATAACATAAGAATCTACAGATGTTTGTTAGAAGCATGCCATAAATGCAAGGTGGTGCAGCCACTCTGGAAGACAGTGTAAAGGTTCCTCAAAGAGTTAAAAATAAAGCTACCTATGACCCAGCAATTGCAGTACTGGGTATTTACCTCAAAGATACAGATGCAGTGAAATGCTGGGACACCTGCACCCCGATGTTTCTAGCAGCAATGTCCACAATAGCCAAACTGTGGAAGGAGCCTCGGTGTCCATCGAAAGATGAATGGATAAAGATGATGTGGTCTATGTACACATGGGATATTACTCAGCCATGAGAAACAACAAATACTCACCATTTGCTTCAACGTGGATGGAACTGGAGGGCATTATGCTGAGTGAAGTAAGTCAATCAGAGAAGAACAAACATTATATGGTCTCGTTCATTTGGGGAATATAAAAAATAGTGAAAGGGAATAAAGGGGAAAGGAGCAAAAATGAGTGGGAAATATCAGAAAGGGAGACAGAACATGAGAGACTCCTAAATCTGGGAAATGAACTAGGGGTGGTGGAAAGGGAGGTGGGTGGGGGGTGGGGGTGACTGGGTGACAGGCACTGAGGGGGGCCCTTGATGGGATGAGCACTGGGTGTTATTCTATATGTTGGCAAATTGAACACCAATAAAAAATAAATTTATAAAAAAAAAGAAGCATGCCATAAATTCTGTTAAACTAGATTGTTTTTTAGAAAACAAGATTTAACACCCAGCTTGCTTATCAATTTTGGAATTTTATTTTCCAATAAGTCACATAATGTAACAAAGAGCACATGGATAGCTGCTCAGCTAAAGCCTATAACTTGAGGGCTCCCTCACAGTGAGGTGTGCCTATGTTCTGCTCAGTGGGATGTGCCTAAAGGTGATATGTGGAGTTTGTAGTTTGTGTATTAAAAGGTGCATCCTTTCACTTTCCTGTTTGCCATCTTCCACTCATTGGGTGTATTTTACTGATGGCAACAGATACACTAGGGTTGGATACATGAGATAGCACATATGTAATCTTCTTCACTATCCTCAAGGCCTCCCTTCCCCGGGAAGCTCTACACGTTAGCACTAAACATGCACAGACTTAACCTTACATAGCCTCTCAGCCAGTTCTGACCAAGGTGATCTGTATATCAGCAGGCACCATACCACTGAGGTGGGTATGGACTAAGCCTAATATACAAGGTCTTCTTGCTCTTTGAATCTCTAGTGCATAGCAGAGGGCCTGGAGCCCTGGTTGTCTTTGGTTGACAGGCTATAGGTTACAACTTGTAACCTGGATGCTAGGGAAGCTAGAAAATAGAGTATCTAGCTTCTATGTGTCCTCAGAACCATAAAATTGGGTTGTTGTTGTTGTTTTTAATATGGAAAGAGTGTTCAGTGGTGCTGAATGGCCGAGAAAGAACAAACAATCTGCACTACAATGATAGAATACACAAGCCACCTACTCTATCTAGTAGAGTAGGCCTAAGAGGTGATCAGTACTTAAATGAAGAAATGGATGCTTGCAATGATCAACAATGAGCATCCAGTTTGGTTCCTTGTTAGTACTAAAAATTCTTTGTGAGGCTGAGAGTCTTCTCCAAAGCCTATGTTATGTGACTAAAGCCTTGCCAACTATCCTCTACCTTGCCAGTTCCACTTTCCCAGAGCATAGACTCTTCCTTGGATAATTGTTCTGGTTAGGGACCTGTTCTAACTCAGATTCTACAGAATGGCAATGTTACCTGCTGCCTGACTTCAAGCATCTCCACTGTCTAAAGACCTCTGTGTCAGCTAAAGATGGCCTTCTTAGTTTACCCATGCATCTGTAAACTTCTGGTCACTTTTTTCAAGGTCCAGATCTACAGCTGAGTCTACTGCTAAGTCAGAACCCATGGTCTTTAATCTTGGTCTCTACTTGCCTATTCTGCTAAAGTCCTGGTATATCTTGAAGTCCACCCCATTGGAATTCTGACAGCTATAAGGTGACTCAAAGTTTAGTTTCTAGGAGTTTAGAGTAAATAATTATACTAACATAGCATGAAGGTAGAGTGACATCAGTGTCACACATTTGCTGAGTAGATAACCTGGATTCACTAGGTCCATGGTGGTGCTGGCCAATCTGTATTTCAAAACTCCACAGGTGAGCTTTCGGGTACACAGTCCAACTTAAGAGTCATTTTGTTAGAACTGTGTGAGTCCTACTGACCAGCAATCACAGATGTAAAGATGATTCAGGCCAAGAAGGCAGAAGCTCGGGTTTCAGACCAGCTAACCATTTGAAGGTAGCAATGGTTTTCTAGAAAATAAAAGCAATGAGCTTGAAATCATTAAGGTCTCTTCCAACTTGGAGATGATCAGATACAAGATAGAATGCAGAGCTTTTCAGAAGTATTAGGATTCATGGTGAGGCAGGAAAAAAACGCAACTTTGGGGTGAAACAGAAAGGAGTGTGAATTCTGACCTAAGTCATCTATTAGGAGTTTGGGCAATAGGGGCAATATGGAGTCTCTCTTAAATTGGTTATAAGTTTGAAAGCAGTAACATAGAGGTAAAAGTGCTTACTTTTGGGAGTTAATGTGAGGATGAGATGGGCAGATATGCATAGAGCAGCAGTTGGAACTGTGCTCGTGAAGCAAATGTTTGTTGCTGTTGTTACTACCCTAGAGAAACTGCATGGAGACTGGCACATATCAAATGCCCAGAAATTTTGGTTCCTTTCTCTGCCAGTCCTCTGGATATTTAATCCACCAAAGGACTTTAAGCAGAAAGGTGCTAAATTCTATGAAGGTATGAAATTGATTTTAACTGGCTGAGTGACTTGGAGCTCTTCTTTTATCTCTTCCAGTTTATTTAAATGACTTATTTTTTCTCCGTTGCAAGTTCTCTTGACTGTGATAGGGAGCGCAATGAACCTTACGCCCCATTTTGTACAGAAAGCTCATTCACTGAGTGTCGTTCATCTGCTATCTTACAAGCTAGGTGCTCTCTGCTGTTTTGTGGGTAGGGTAATCAGGTTGCCTGTGGGAAATGGCAGTCATGAAAGACCAATGAGTATAATGTATGGTCTGAACTAATATCAACCATGCTGAATTAAGAGTGAAAGCATGAAAACATTTCTCTAGGCACAAACAAAACAGGTTACAGTCTTAATGGCATTGGTAATTAATCTGTGGAGAGTTACAGATGGTTAATGACCCATTGATTTGAGCAGACTCAATTACCTCTGGAATGTGCTCTGCTGGATGTTAGAGCACATGAATGAATTTTCACAATCCTTTCCTGGAAGGCTGATTACAACATGCTACTTCAGCAGAAATGGGACTGAACCTGGATGCAAGTGACAGATGTAAAAATATGAAATCTTGACCAATGGGAACTCATCTGGTCTAACACTCTCATTTTAAAGATGAGGAGACTGAGGTCCACAGAGGTTGGGTGTTTTCATGCCAATAAATTACAAGTATTCTATTTGTGTAAAGGTAGATAATCTAAACTATAAAATAGCTTTTACTGAGACTGAAATGGAAACATTTGATAATTGGAACTTCCATATTCATACACACACATACAAACATTTATTGTCTGTGACAGAAAATGTCTGGAGTACTGGAATTTATTTAGGTGCAATGAGCAGAATGCTTGAAAACAAGATGGCCCGGAAAATCTGGGGTATAGATGATCACCAAAGACCACACATGTCCTTCACCTACTGAGTGGTGAGGTAGCTAAGGAATTAAGCAACTGGACTCTGAATTCAGACTGCTTGAGTCTCATTACACATTCTGTTTCTTACTGGTCGTGTGTCTTGGAAGACATTACTTTTGTTGCTGGTACCTCAGTATATCCACTTTTGTATAATAGGATAATACCAGTTGTGTCTGCCTCATACAGGTAACATTAAATGAATTAATATAAAGTATTTGTAAGGATGCCTATCCATCATATGCAGTATAAAATATTAGCACTATTCTTTATGTTTCAAACCCTCATGATGATATTAACAGAGGAACCCCAGTTCTCAGTTTTAAAGCAGTCAACAGCTGTGTGCTGGTGAAAGAAATTTCAGGGCGTGGGGCTCCAGAAGTGGAGCCCGGTGATAGGGCTTTCCATGCATGGTCTCTGTTTGGAAATAATGGTGCTCCTCTGTTGATCTTTTACATTCATGATTCTATCTTTTTCTTTGAAAAATTCATTTTCTAATTCAATTCTACTATGATCTGTTCTTAACAGTAATCAAAATGATCATTAATGTTTTTGTTGTTTTTGCTGGAGTCATGGGGCCGGCTTCCACTGTAACACATGCTAAATAAAACCAAGCTCATCTTTTGCTCTGAAGTCTCTGTTCCAATATATTCACTGCTTTGTGTCTGTTTTTCTCTCTCACACCCAACTTTTGCCCCCAGACAGCCAGTCTGAATGTACCAATTTACTCTTCCCATATTTCCTGTGTATTTTAAGCATATTATTTTCTTCTATAAGCAAACTATTATTTTAAGCAGCTTTGGGGTTACCTATTTGATAATGACTTAAGTCATGGTCAGATTAAGACCTTTACCAAGCTCTGGTAAGATTGTGGGACACCCCCTCCCCACAACACCCTTCATTCCCCCAAAATATGTAATTCAAAATGAAAAGAGTATTACAACATAAAACTCGTATAGCAAAGTCCAACAAAATTCTATATATTTTTTTGCCATCATGATCATTTTGATGGTATTTTGAAATATCAGGTAGAAAGTTTTTAAAGTATAAATTGTTTCATTTTTGATATACATATCTTCTGGGAAATCCTTAGCCAAATTTCCCTTTACAGACCTAAGACCCTTTATCATTTACTAGACTGGCAATACACTTTCTGTTCTTGAGGGAAATAAGAGAGGTTAGCAAGTGGAGCCTGGTGCCTACTGTACTGAAATAAATCACACAATAAATTCCTACAAAAGATAAAGTTCTTATTATTGCAACAAATGGATTAGACCACGCTTGCAAAATTTCTGTGAGAAATCACTGCAAAAAATCAGACTGGTTTGCTGTTTAATTTTTTTTTTTTTTTTTTAAAGTCCAGAGAGGACTCTGTGGGGCTGTTTTGGCCTTAAAGGAGATAATGAAGTGTTCGTCCAACTTCACCTGTCCAGTCATTTCTACTCCAAGAAAAGTTCTAGAATGGGTCTAAATATCTTCTCCATCCGGAAACAAATGTTTTGTCACAAGTCAGATCACTTGTATATGCAACCTAAATGTTCGGAGGTATGTTCCTTGGGCGTTTGAAACAAAAGGGGAAATCCCACCAGGTAAAGACTGAAATCAATGTGATACCATGACCTTGCTGGGCCCAAGGTCAATGTAATACTGTTTGCAGTAAAAACAAAATGATGTGAACAGTAGTCCTCTGACTGGTGGCTGGTCTGTTGGTGCTCAGAATCTCCTGCTTCATTTACTTTTTTCTTTTTTATATATAGGTAAAAGTCAATTTAGGTCGTCAACAGAAGGCATGACTCTAGTTTGGGCAAGTACCTAAATGGCTCTGATTTACTAGTGCATTGGCAGGCACTTGAGTTGCTTTTTGATGGAATATTGCTTGATACAGGATAAAACAGGAGGAAGACTACAAGATCAGGCAAAGAAGGAGGAAGGGGTGTGGGGAAGGGAGAAGGAGAAAGAAGAGAAGCAAAACTATAGAGAGGGAAGAGAATCTGCTGAGTGTAATTATGTGCTAGATACTACCCAACTTTTCCTAAAGTCTTGATACAGAATGCATTTTTATCCCCAATTTTACCAGAGAGGCACCAGAAGCTGAAAGTTTAATAATTCTCACTGGGTCACACCATGTTCTTCCCAGTGATACTCTTTTCTTTTCTATTTCAGTGAAGTATTCCCTGACCTTCTTAGGTGAATTTCTTGATCTCTCCTTTCTCTATGTCCCCGAATGCTTTGTACAGTTATCCTGCTGCTGCAAGGGGTGGGTTACATTCCTTCCCACTAAGTCTGTGAGCTCTCAGAGGGCAGGAAGAGTCTCATTCATCCTCCATGCTCAGTGCTGAGCAAAGAGTAAATAAATGCAAATATCTAGGGCAAGAATGAAAGAACTAAGAAAAAACTACTAGAACTCTAATGAGGACATAACCTACTCTTTATTTCAAAAGTCCTGCCTCTAGTACCCCAAAGAAATAGTTTTGACCATTTAACTTTAGAAAAAAATGTTAGAAAATACTTTTTCCTAAATTCTTAAGATAGTATTTCTGTCTTTTTTAAAAGTTACTTTTACTGGGGATCCCTGGGTGGTTCAGCAGTTTGGCGCCTGCCTTTGGTCCAGGGTGTGGTCCTGGAGTCCTGGGATCGAGTCCCGGCATCAAGTCCCACATTGGGCTCCCTGCATGGAGCTTGCTTCGCCCTCTGTCTGTGTCTCTGCCTCTCTCTCTCTCTCTCCCTCTCTCTGTCTCAAATAAATAAAATCTTTAAAAAAAAAAGTTACTTTTACAATTTTATGTAAACTTAAGTAAATCTACTCCTCTATTGCACTGAACTGTTAATAACTTTCTGGGCAGCCAGTTCAATTAAAGTTGCTGAACCTTATGTGTGGCCTAAAACTCTGTTCTTGTCCCTTTCAAATCCTCCAGAGAAAGATGCTGCTCATGGCTTGGTCACAATCTGTTTAAATAACATGTTTTTGTAAGAGATTTTAGAAAATGCTTGTGTTAATTTGCTGGGCTGCCATAATAAAGAACCACAGACTGGTGCCTTAAACAACAGAAACTTACTTTCTGACAGTTCTGGAGGCTGGAATCCAAGTTCAAGGGGCTGGCAAGGTTGGTTTCTCCTGAGACCCCGCTCCTTGCCTTGTAGATGGTGGTCTTCTACCTGTGTCTTCACGTGCTTTTCCCTCTGTATCTTAATTAGGCCTGTATCCTAATTTCCTTTTTTTTTTTTTTACATTTTTTAATTTAAATTCAATTTGCCAACATATAGTATAACACTCAGTGCTCATCCCATCAAGTGCCCTCCTCAGTTCCTGTCACCCAGTCACCCTGTCCCCCACCCTCTCTCCTCCTGCAATCCTTTGTTTGTTTCCCAGAGTCAGGAGTCTCTCATGGTCTGTCTCCCTCTCTAGTTTTTCCCACTCAGTTCCCCTCCTTCCCCTTTAATCTCTTTCACTATTTCTTATATTCCCCGTATGAGTGAAGCCATATAATGATTGTCCTTCTCCGACTGACTTACTTCACTCAGCATAATACCCTCCAGGTCCATCCACGTTGAAGCAAATGGTGGGTATTTGTCGTTTCTAATGGCTGAGGAATATTCCATTGTATACACAGACCACATCTTCTTTATCTATTCATCTTTCGATGGACACCGAGGCTCCTTCCACAGTTGGCCTATTGTGGACATTGCTGCTACAAACATTGGGGTGCAGGTGTCCTGGGGTTTCACTGCATCTATATCTTTGGGATAAATACCCAGTAGTGCAAATGCTGGGTTGTAGGATAGCTCTATTATTTTTTAAAATTTATTTATTTATTTGAGAAAGAGAAAGAGCATGTGAGTGAGCAGGGAGCGTGGAAGGGGGATGGGAGGGGTAGAGGGAGGGGCAGAGAAAGTCTCCAGCAAATTCTGCGCTGAACAAGCAACCCAATTCAGGGCTCCATCTCACAACCCTGAGATCATGACCTGAGCCAAAATCAAGAGTCAGATGCTTAACCTACTGAGCCATGCAGGTGCCCCCTAATTTCCTCTTCTTATAAGGATACAGATCATATTGAATTAGGATCCATCCTAATGATCTCATTTGAACGTAATCACTTCCTTAAAGACTGTCTCTAAACACGGCTATGTTCTGAGATACGAGGGTTTAAGGACTTCAACATATGAATTTTGCAAGGGACACAGTTTAGGCCATAACTGTGCTTCACATCGTGTCCCTTACTGACATTCCATCTGGAGAACCACTCTCAAAAAGAGGAAGCTATGAAGAGGGCGGAACGTCTCCACCCAGAAGGACAGGCCTAGGGGGCACCATGTATTGGGTGGTCAGGCTGGCCAAGGCCTGCTAAATGAGATGGAATCTAGATGAAACCTCCAAATCTAGCTCTGTACTTCTCGAAAGGAATGCAAGAATTCAGTGCAGTAAAGGATCATGTTCTCTTGTGAGTTGTTCGCCAAACTTCTCCCAGAGCCATGAGCACCAGAGGTTGTGTCTATGAATGCAACAGGCAAAACAGTGCCTAATAAGCCACTCTATCATCTCAGAGCTATGAGAAAATATGAGTTATCTGCTGAGTAATGAGCCATGTCCAGGAACTCTTGGGCAGCAGTAATTGCCATGGGGTTTGGCTTCGGTGCTGACAGATGCAGAGCCTCCCTGCACACACAGGACGACAGTTCTCTGATGACAATAGATTTATGGTGTCACCATAAATTATGGAGGGCCTTCTCTAATTAGTGATCAGAGCCAGTCTGCAGTGTTCTGCATGCCCTGGAAGAGGCCGGCTGTGTAAAACTGTCCCCTGAAATGATGGCACTGTCCCTCTATTTGTGGTATCATTAACAAGTTAAAATAAAACTCTTTTGACAGGTGTTTTTGCTTCATGACCAAGAGCCAATCGCTTTGTGAATTGCAGCATGTTTTTACAAGCACACATAGCTCCCTGGAATATGTACTGGAGTGCCACTGTCTTCGATGAGGCACCAACCGAGGAGGTAAGACAGACTTCCTTGGCTATAAACACCCTGTTTGCCTAAAACCAAGATGCACTCAAAATGCTCAGAGGGAGAAGACAGACTTGCTCCTCCTGGCTGCCATCTGCCTGTTGGCAGCTGAGATGGAACATGGTAAGAGGAAGACACATTGAAAGTAACACAATCTACTGGAACCTCTTGTCCCAGCTTTTGAAAGAGTGAAACAGCTAATAAAATGATCAAAGGTGCTTTGATAGATCTCATTCTGGCTTACACGGCTGACTTCTTTTATAGTTGTTTAGATGATTGGAAGCCAGATCTCTTTTACAGGGAGGTTCTCCAAAGGGAAATAGACTTTGAAAACTTTCTAAAATGGGGCAGCCCTGGTGGCTCAGCGGTTTAGCGCCGCCTTCAGCCCAGGGCTAAAAGACAAATCACAGAAACCAAAAGAGGAGAGAATTTAAAGTAAAGGCTGCAGTTAACCAATTAAGATAAAGGCTGATGGGTATCTACTAGATTCCCAGGAGGTTACTGGAAAACTTGGCAAAAGGATAGTGATGGAAGCCAGACTGAAATAGATTAAAGAATGACCACGAAGAAAAAAGCAGAGGCAATAAATGCAGACTGCTTTCTAGAAGCTCACTGTGAATAAGAGAAGGGCCCACCTCCCATCTGCCCCTCCTGCCTTGGCTCTGCCTTCTGGGTGGCCATTTCCTACTGCTAAAGAGTGTGGTCTTGCCGACACCCAAACTGGCACGGGCTCCTGACTCAGCATGGCAGACTGGCCTGTGTCATGTTCCCTCATCCTTCACAAGACTCCAGTTAAGGAGGGTTAAAGACAGGGATCCCTGGGTGGCACAGCGGTTTAGCGCCTGCCTTTGGCCCAGGGCGCGATCCTGGGGATCCAGGATCGAATCCCACATCGGACTTCCGGTGCATGGAGCCTGCTTCTCCCTCCGCCTGTGTCTCTGCCTCTCTCTCTCTCTGTGTGACTATCATAAATAAATAAAAGTTTAAAAAAAAAAAAAAGGAGGGTTAAAGACAGAAATGTAAGTGTAAATCAAAATAATCAGAGTCACCGGTCAGTGAGAAACAACACATTTTGGGAAGAAAGAAGGCAAAGGAAGAGTGGCACGACCTAGAGAGGAGGGCTCAAGCACCTGTAGAAGACTGGAATGGTCTGTGATCTACCCTCATGGGACCTTTGGCACCCAAAACATTCAGATGTGTGGTGAGCCAGGAGACGGAAGTGAAGTGTGTGTGCTAGGCATGGAGCCTGCTCCAGACTCTCTCTCTTGCCCTCTCCTTCTTCCCCCTCAAAAAAGAAAAGAAATACTTTTAAATTTTCCATTGTTGTAGATAAAGTCCTCAGCCAACCTTTGTTACTCTACTTACCCTGAAATGTTAGGCACCTTTTAAATTCTTTTCAGGTGACCTTTTCCTGATGGCAACAATTGTGGGTACAAATGACCTCCTGGCTCTCTCAGCCCAAGTCTCATCACAATACAATTATTTCTGTCCATGTTCACGATTTCTGACCAAAACGTCCTCTTTGCTAGGATAGTGTCTTTCTCAGTCTTGCATTTCTAGAATCTCATGCTGAATGCTCCATAAAAGAAAGAACGAGGGGTGAGAAGGAGTGAGGCGCGCATCTTATTACCTCACTGTAATAAGGATTACCTCTCTGTTCCCAAACAAGGACCCTGCCCTTCCTGTGGTCTGTAGTGGGGGCCCCAGGGCTAGACCTGTGGCTGGACTAGGCTCGTTATTGCCGAGGGCTTCAGACTTCTCTGCTGGAGAGACCTCATCCCTAGGAGACCTGCTGGTCAGGAGCACAACCCCCATCCAGGTAAAATCTGTATCCTGCTGTAGCTTTTCTTCCTTCCCCCAGGGTCTTGATCTTGAATAGTCACTGGAAAAGTCAGTGCCCTGCCTTTCCCTTGTTATCGGGGTGATGTTCCATAGGTGTAAATGAGGAAGTGAGAAAGAAGTGGTGGAAGTGACAGGGCAAGTCTTACTCCTAGTGGCCGTACTTAGATTCTTTTATCTTTCAGGTGAGGCTGTAACTCCTGTTCATCCTAGTGTTATCAGTACAGAGCTCCGCTCACCATCTAGCAATTAAAATCAGAAATGATTAGGCAATTATCACATTATTGTACAGACAGCTCATTCCGGATCTAAGCTCAGAAAATGTCACATTGAAATGAAACTTTACTTGTACCAGTTTTAAGAGCACTTACTGAATCCCCATGATCTTGAATGCCTTAGACTCCAAGACCTATTTTAAGTATCTTCAGATTCCTGGTAACACACATTTGCATTTGCTTAGAGCTGATTTTAGGCACATTCTTTATAAAAGGCTGCTAAACTTCTTTCCCAAACACACCAACCCTTTTTAGGATTTTATTTTTTCCATATGTTAAAAAAAGAATCCACTCATGTCTGTTTAAAAGGTCACAAGGCGGTCTTTGAGAAAAGAGTGGGGAAGGTCTGCTCTCAAGATCTGTTCTTGCCCGAGCTCCAGGGGAAGGCTGTGGTTCACTGCAGCCCTGTCCTCGGCAGACATGACTTACACCGCAGGATTGCTAACTCAGCAGGTGCAGACCCAGGCAGGTGCTAATAAAAAACCCGGAGAAGAACAAAGGGAGCATTCTCTGCACTCCTCAGAAAATGCTACACATGGGAAGTAAAGCTTTGTCCGTGAGGCATGTGGGCTCATTACAGCCCACTAAGTGGATGGAACGAGATCAATGCCATTGTCTGAGATGGGCTCAATGCACACTATTGTAGCTGCTGGAATGACTTCAGTGACTTCAGACTTCAGCTGATAAACTCCGGCTGGCTCCTGTACCCTGAAATGACCATGGCATCCGCTGGTTCACCTGCCACTTTCCCTTTCCCACGTCCAAGTCAGAGTCAACCTAAAATCCCCTTGCTTACACTGCCCCGTTTTAAGGATCAGCCAGCTTCTACGATTCTGCTTCTTTTCCAGGATTCTGAGGTTATACCTGCACAGAAATGTGTGAGGAGCTGGGAGTGCAGAAAAGAACAGGTTGCCTTTCCAAAGCCTCACTGATTTAATTCAATTCTAACCTAGTCCCCACCTGCTCCTAACCTATTTGTGGTTATAAATTAATCCAGCTAGAGTTTCAGTGCTTCTCCATCCCCAGGGGCACACAGATTTTGCATGGTCTGTAAGTTTCTTAGGTTAGAAATAAAGAAAATCAGATAAATGCACACGAAGGAGTAGGGATAAATCTGATTTTTTTCTTCCTATGTTTGGAGCAAAATAATTCTTCCTTATATAAGACAGTCCCTCCCTTTGCAAAATACTCAATAATGCTTTTTGCCTCATGTCTGCTATTCCTGTATCCATCCTACTGCACTGTGACAACCCCAGAGTGACCCCTACATCTCCCAACACTGTGGATTAAGATCCACCCCCAGAGACGATCATGCTTCTAATAGTAAGAACAGCTGCGATGATGCTGGGAATGCCTGTTAGATAACTCAGCCCTGCACTACTGATTTCATCCCTAATCCTCGATAAACTAATCTCTGATGGTAGGATTTCAGGCACCTGATTGGGTGACTATTTGGGAGCAAATGAGACTCCCTGGTCCTACTCCAATCACACAGGAAGAGAAGCTGTTCACGGGTTAGGCCAACCCCTGACTGAGACCCCAGTGAGGTAGTTCCATTTTATCATTGCCAGTTTTGGGAGCAAGAAGGCTTTATCCATATCCATCTATCCATAGATGGTAGTTATTAGGGCCTGCCTGAGGAAATGGTTTTTTGAAACAGAATATAGGTATTTTGTCTGCCATTGCCAAAATTGATAAAATGCCTATCCAGTTTACACCAAGCTTTCCAACTTGAACCGCTAATATGGTATGAATGGGTATAGTACAATTCAGGGTATCTGATGGCCTGCCGTGCCTCCAGCTGGCCTGGCCCACACTGGTTCATGGACAGTACTGCTCTGACAACATGGAGAAAAACTTAACACAAGCTCCGAGCAGCAGCAGTTTGAATTCAAAAAGCCTTGAAGATCAGTTTTAACCTGTGTCAGGAAAGGGGCTGCTGCTGTGTTCAAATGGTGGCTTCTTCTAGGAGTTTTGAGGTTATGGAAACAATAATGAATGTTTACAATGACTGAAAAACCTGGTCATTATGTACATCCACTTTTTACATTAGAATCATTGGTCACATTTTACTCGGAAAAGAAAAAAAAAAGTCTTTCCAACTGTTAGAAATATTTCCAGCCTGCTGCTTAGAATAAGAGTATTTCTTGCTCAGTTTACCAGGTTAGATCTCTGAATAGGGTCCCTGATTGGTTTGAAGGGTAATGTCTGGTTAAGGAAAAAAAAAAAAAAAAAAAAGGATTCCTATCTATGTCACAATTTTCTTGAAAATTATGGAAAAGATCTCTTCCACTTTATTTTCTAAGCATTCTTTAATGCATATATATTGAAATAGATGCCTCTTCCACCACTTACCTTGTCTTGCAATGTGCACTATAGAAGATCAGATATTTCTAGGTGATAGAATAAAGGTGGGCTGTAGGATAATGGGTATGAATGAGTTGAAGTCCCTAAACTACTCCTGTCAAGGATCTGTTTCTTGGGGTTGTGCAAGAAACATCACGAGCAGCTCCAGAGCTTCCAGTTTCACTTCAGAGACCAATCAGAGAATAATTTTGTAGTCAAAGGGAACAGAATCTCAACATGGCCCTCAGTGTACTAAGGGCCTAAGTAACCCCAAATTTCTTCAATGCAGCATGAAAGGAAGATATACACAATACTAAGTGCCTTGCAAATGACTCAAGGCTATTCAGTAGTTAACAAATTACTAGGTTCTACTTGGAGATATCGATTAGTATTCACTAGTCCGAGGTAGGGAAGGTGAATAGATCCTCTTACCCACAGCCTTGCTAACGAGTGGTATATTATACTGAGAACAAGTCTCCAACCCAGGTGGAGTCAAGCCTTGGCAAGCAGGCACAAAACCAATCACAGCCTATTCTGTAAGCTCAGTGGAGTAGCAGCTCTCTATCTTTTTAGGCACTCCAATAAATACCATATTTGAAAGATTCACTCAGGGCAAAAATCCAAAAGATGAAATCCTTTCTCAGCAGCCATGCAGGAGACAGGTTAGAATCCTAAGCCAAAGTTGCCTTTCTGAAAGGTTTGGTCTACCAAGCTTGCTGGATTCTCATGATACCTTAAAGGACATTTCTGGGCAATCCACATACCTTAGGTGCCACTCATTTTGCCAATGAAAAATTATTTCTAACATGCGTTATGCTAATATTAACTACACATAAAGTCTTCATGTCCATTGAAGATAATTGAGGTTCTTATGATGGCCTCTCTAATGTAGGCCTTTGATTAAGAATCTTTCAAATGTTTATGAATCTCTCATAGGATCTACACTCTGGGTTAGAGCACATCAACTGTAAAACAATTTCCCCTATGTGTAAAGTATGAATCATATGCTTTAAATGAATTATTTGAGATAAATTACAGATAATACAAAAGATGGGTTAGAAAATCACAAAACCATGAAACAGGATAAAGTAGTCCCTAACTGAGGAAGTCAGAGACAGCAAGCATTTTATGGTGCATATTAAGAAAAGCTCCTAAAAAATAAACAATCCAAGAAAATGAGATAGACATACTTTTTTTATTCCTCCTTCTATGTACAGCTACAATTCCTGGGTATTATATAGAAAACAAATATAAGCAGAATCTGAAAGGTAGAGAGAAAAGGGCAGACTGGCTGGGGACTTTCAGACCTAAGGAATGACATTGGTAGTGAATTCTAGGGTTTTTATTCTGCCTCATATATATCCCAGATTGAGTGCTTAGAGAAACCAGCAACTCAAAAATGCCAGTGGGGGACGCCTGGGTGCCTCAGCGGTTGAGTGTCTGTCTTCGGCTCAGGGCGTGATCTCGGAGTCCTAGGATTGAATTCTGCAGGGGGCTCCCTGCAGGGAGCCTGCTTCTCCCTCTGTCTGTGTCTCTGCCTCTCTTCTCTCTGTGTCTTTCATGAATAAATAAGTAGAATCTTTTTTAAAAATGCCAATGGGTTTAGTTAAAACAACAACAACAACAAAATCTTGCTGTCTAGCCAAAGAACCAGGTAAGGGCTACACTAGTAAGACAACATTTTTAGACAATAATCGATTTTACTCCAGCCAAAGAAAACAATGATCCTACCCGGACCCATGGCGGCAAAAGCTGAATGGGAAGTCCAGAGCTTCCTCCTCTCACCAGGCTGCGTTGAGGGCTCCAGCACCCATCACACAATCATCCAAATGGCATCAGAAGAAGCCAAGTAGTGGGCTAGGACAGCCGTGGGGAGATGCCCTACCCCTGTCCACTGAAGTGGTATTAGTAAACAGTCAAGACTTTTACCAATACCTAGTGGTAGTGACGCCACCTCCCTACCCCACCCCCACATGGTGGTGTTGGTGGAGAATTAAAGAGACACTTCTACCACTTCCAGACGAGAAAGTCTCAGCAAAGTGATAGAAGATATAAGGAAGAACCAAGTGGAAATTTTAGGACTGAAAGTAAAACAAGCAAAATTAAAAAAAAAAAATGTGGATGAGTTCAACTGTTAAGGAAAGAATGGGTAAGACAGAAAAATTAAAAAATAGAAATTACCTAACCTGAACAAAAGAGAAAATAAGATTTTCAAAGAATAAGGACAACAGATCTTCAAGGACATATGTCATCAGGCTTCCTGGAGGAGAGGAGAAAGAAGATGGGGCTGAAAAGTACTCAAAGAAATAATGGCCAGAGGCACCTGGGTGGCTTAGTCAATTAATGGCCAACTCTTGATTTCAGTTCAGGTCATGATCTCAGGGTCCTGGGATGGAGCCCCATGTTGGGCTCTACACTCATCGTAGAGTGCTTAAGATTCTCTCTCACTCTGTCCCTCCCCCCTCCCTGCAATGCTCTCCCTCTCTCTCTTTCTCTCAAACAAATAAAACCTTTAAGAAAAAAGACAGTATGGATAATCAAAATGAAATTCTTTTTTAAAAGATTTTATTTATTTATACATGAGAGACAGAAAGAGAGGCAGAGACATAGGCAGAGGGAGAAGCAGGCTCTCTGCGGGGAGCCTGAGGTGGGACTCCACCCCAGGACTCCAGATCATGACCTGAGCCAAAGGCAGACCCTTAACTGCTGAGCCACCCAGATGCCCCTCAAAATAAAGTTCTTAAATGAAATGAAAGCCTCTTGGATATTTCATGTTATTCTGGAAAGATGAAGGGGGATGGAACTTAATCCTTAAAGGGATGGTATTTGCTTACAATTAACTAGATTAAATTTCTCTATACACAATGTGGACTTGAAAGAATATTTATATATTTTTTATGAATAACTATATAATTATTATAAGAAGTTATTTAATTTTATATGTTTCCATATACAAATGATATTTTTGTGTTAGGATCCTGAGAAACTCACATGATTTGCATGTTTATTAGTAAAATAGTGGAATGATTGTTTTCTCCTGTGAATTTACAACATTCCTGTAAGTCGCCACCAAGAAGGTAGTATTTAGAACTATTTGATAGAAGCAAAAATTATGTCTCAGAGAGGTTCAATGATTTAGAAACTCATAGATCTAAGATTAAAACCCAATTAATCTTATTTCAAGTACAGTCGTCTTCAGTAAGCGTTAGGCGCCTGAAAGAACAGGTGGTGTTCATTTCACTTCCTGCTTAAATGTCCAAAGCTTTCACTTTGATTATCTTCCTGTCACTGAGAGCCACTGTAACCCAGTTGTTCCACTTTTTCTCACCACTACCAGGGACATTACTTCTTTTTCTCTTCTATTGCCCTGAGTTCCATGGCTTCATTTTTGTCTTTCATGTCCTCAACACTTGTCCTAAGATGCTTTTAGGTATTCATTCAGACGACTGAAAGAAAAACAAAATACTTTAGTACATGATGTTTTTATCTAGAGCAGAATTAATCAACTAAATAACTTATTTTTGATATGATAAAAACAATATACAAATCCTGGAATGAAGACCAGGGTGCTGTGATTCAAGAAGGTTCTCAGAACTGGGCAGACCCCCTTTCCCCACCCCCCAACCCCCGCCCCTGCCACGTCTGTACTATAGTCCAGTCTGGGATTCGGACACAGTCGCTCTTCCTTTATGCTCCCATGGGGAGCCGTATTCTCTCTGGATCACAAGCACAGTATATAAAAAATAGCATTACATTTGGAGTCAGAGAGCCTGAGCTTGATATAGTAGGCATCTGTCGGCTGCTCTAATATTGTGTGTATGGCAATTTAAAATAGTAGAAAAACAGTGAGATGATTGGGCACAAATTTACCATAATCTACAGCATAGTTACTTAGCACTTTAAAGTTCTTCAATCAAGCAAGACTCCACACCCCACTTTGAGAGGGGTTATTCACTTAAAAATATCCTTAGCAACACATACACTAGGGGGTCTATCCACTAGCATATAGGACATTACTGATAAATTGTTAATGGTTAAGTTACTAATGCTCAAATTGGGTGATGTGGATTGGGGCTATTGCAGTCTCTTTCAGGAGCAAAGTATAAAAATCCAGCAGGCCCCCGGGGCATGCCACATGCTTCCTGGAAGACAGGAACAGTGGTTTTGAGATTGTGCCACATGTGCCCTTGGAGGTATAAAGAAAATTTTTGAAAACGTGTTAAGGAAATCTACCTCCAGATCCTTACATTTCTGGTGTACCTCTTTTCTAAAACTAGTTTTCTTGGGAACGTGCCTGCCGCAGGCCACCACTCCTTTCCATCACCATTCTTGCAAGGCTCTTCTATTCAAAAGAAAAGCAGACTTCTCATCCAAAACCAGGGACATAATATGTGGGGCTCAGTGCAAATGAAAATGTGGGGCCACTTGTTCCAAAATTATTAAGGTTATCAAGATACTGACAGTGGAGCATTAAACCTAGCGTGGAACCCTTCTGAGCTGGGCGTCCTGTGCTAGCACCCATGATGGCTGCCTGCTCTCAGCCTTATCACACCTTATTATGGCACATTCTTTGGTGGGAGATGACAGTGTGAAGGCACTGGGCAACAGGCAGCGAAAGAATTCCACATATTGGAATTGGTATGGAACGAGTAAATGAAGAACTTTCACAGGCCAGGTTGTTTTTTACTTATTGTTCTCAACAAAACGGAAAAGGGGATGGAATCAAGTTATCAGATGAAAGGTGATCAAAATTAATTTTGATGAGGGGATCCTGGGTGGCCCAGTTGATTAAGTATCTGCCTTTGGCTCAGGTCCTGATCCCAGGGCCGTGGAAGTGATCCCTGAGGTGGGCTCCCTGTTCAGTGGAGAGCCTGCTTCTCTCTCTCCCTCTGCCCCTCCACCCACTTGTGCTCTCTCTCTATCACAAATAAATAAAATCTTTGAAAAACTTTATTTTGATGATAGATCACTACATGACTTTTGACACATAACTGAGAAGGAGTTCAAAGAATCTAATGGCATTCCTGCAACAAACCTTTGACTCCCATCTACTCATTTATACGAATAGGTGTGCTTTAAAATTTTGTCTATAAAAATGATAATAGGAATAAAATCAGTGCTGAATCTTGTTCCATTTCAGGTGATAAATATACATGAACATATGTGGATATATATAAAAAATGTGTTTTAAATCTCCAACTATCTTATTAAAGGATATAATTGTAATAAAATTTTATTTTCTGTTTGATAATCTCCTGACAAAGTATGTGTAATGTGTTTATGACATTTTTATTAATTTTAATGTAATAATTATAATAACTTAGCTCACAAAAAAACTTCTTGAACTTTGAGGTCATAGAAAATTTTGTAAATTAAAATTTAATTGTATCTACCTATTTTTATCATAATACGTTGATCACTAAAACCCTTTCAAGTATAAAGTATGATAAATTAAAATTAAAGTCTCTTCCCTCTAAGGGAAGTGGAATAAAAGCACAAATTCAAAAAGAAAGATGAATAATATAAAATTTTGTACTATTAAAGAAGTTGTTCCTGTAATTTTTTTAATGGCTGCTGATGTTATAAATTCATGGTATTTAGATTCCATAGACTACATTTTGAAAAATAATGTAATCATTTATTTTTAAATGCCAATATTTTCAATATCCCAGAAATTAAGTCCTAGCAATGACTAAAAATTATGATGAAAAAAATTGTATATATCATTTTTCAAATATGTAAGTTTAATTTTTTTTAAGTGATCAATTTCAGTTAAAGACTGAAGACTGCTGTTTGGGGGTCTGGGGGCACCACATCATGGAAGACCCCATGCCAGCTCTGTCAGGCCAACAAGTCCTACCTTCAGAATATTGTTGGGATTTTCATACGTGTACTGCCCAGAGCAGTAGTTTGTAACTCCTGCTAACACTGTAGAATTACCTTGTGACCTTTAAAACATACCAATGGTTGACAGAATGAACAAATCATGGGAATAAAAGGCACAGCATAAGGAACATAGTCAATGATATTGTAATAACATTATATGGTGACAGATGGTAGCTTCAGTTGTAGTAAGCATAGCATTATACATAAATTTGTTGAATCGCTATGTTGTACGCCTGAAACTAATGTACATTGTGTGTAAACTACACTCAAATAACAAAATTAAAAATAAAAACACTGATGGTTGAGCCTGTCTCCAGAGATTCTGATGTAAATGGTCAGGCATTAGATAGGCAGCAAACCGTCTCTGTTTCCCAGATGATTCTAATGTGCAGCCAAGATAGAAACCATTGGCATATGACAAATATTGGGACTTCCCTGAGCTACAACCTGGCAGTGTGACAGGTTGGTTTCTTTTGTTTGTTTGTTTTTTGTTTTTTTTTGTTTTTTTGTTTTTTTTTGTGCTTGCTTGCTAAATCTATGTTGGATGAGATTTTGTTGGAGACTCACTGTCAGTGTAGCATTCTACCTGGAAGCAACATTAGAGGACTGGGTCAATACTCCCACTTTTAAACACTAGAGGTTTCCAGTATCTACCAAAGAGCACAATATTTGGCACACAAACTGACTTATGTTAAGTTCGCAAAAACTGCCTTTCCCATCCTTTTTTTCCTTCCCAACATACCTCTGAGTTATGTGGGTCCAGGACAGAAGTCCATGACCTGAGCTAAATAAAACAGCCAGGACTGGATTTTGGGATAAGGCATGTGACTTGAGGCTAGAAACAAGATAACTTCAGGAATACTGCCAGCATGTGTTCTCCCTACTGGATATAAAGATGGACATGTATAATCTGGGTTGCTGCTGGCTTATGGGAACTCAATGGAAGCCAGTCTTAGGATGAAGCCAACACTGGGATACAGAGTGCAGAAGGCAAAGGAAATCTGGTGACAGGGCTAAACCACTGGATCAATCCCCATCAGATGTATCACTTAAGCCAATAAATTTCCATTAGTCAGCCAGAGTGAGATAAGACCATGGGCTTTAAAACCAGGCTGCCTGAGTCTAAAGCCCAGTTTCAAAACTCACTAACTGTCATCTTGGCAGCTACCCACAGGTGCTGTGCCTCAGTGTCCTCATGTGTAGGATTAGGCAACTAATGCTTTCATCACAGAGTTGCCACGAACACTAAGTGAGTTAATACTGGGAAATTCCTTAGAACAAAGCAAGAACCACACTATTATTTAAAGTAATTAGCACATAAGTTGGGCTTAGTGCTACAATTGAAAACATCCTGATATATTTGAATTTTGATTCCACAGGTGGCCTCAAGCAAATCCCTTAAATCCCTGGGCCCTGGTTTCCCAATTTATAAAGTAAGAACATTGGTCTTACTTTGGGGAACATGATCCCCAAGGTACATTCCAGCTCCACTTTAGTAAATATGATTAATACGCATTGCATTTCAAGTTGTTTTCTCTCCCAATATGCATTTAGAATGAAAATACCAGAATGCCTCTTTCTTTTATTCATGCATTTGATAAATATTTATTAAGAACCTACCAAGTGTCCTAAGCACTAAGAATATAGTGATGTTCAAAATTAATTTCAAAAATTCCTACTTCATGGAGTTTCTGTTTTAGTGGGTAGACATAAACAAATAAGTACATAAAATATACAGTATGTGAGTCAGTGATGAGTTCCATGGACAAAAGGGGAGCAGGAAAGGAGCAGGGCAGGGCCAATTTTTAACAGGCCTGTTGAAGAAGCTCTTCCTAATAAAGTAACATTCATATCATCAGATGGGAGTATAGATATTGTGCAATTACGAAGAAACTCTCAGCTTCTTGAGGACTGACTGACATAAATTAGCAAATATAAAAATGAGATTAAAGCTAGTGGTCTCAAAAAAGATAATGGTGGTGAGCCTGTGAGCAGAGGCTGATTTAATGTGAAATAAGGGGACACCTGGGTGGCTCAGTGGGCTAACCATCTGACTCCTGATTTTGTCTCAGGTCATGCTCAGGGTGGTGAGATCAAGCCCCAAATTATGCTCCAGACTCAGCACAGAGTCTGCTTGTCCCTCTCCCTTCCCTTCTGTTCCTCTCCTCTGCCTCCTCCAAAAAAAAAAAAAAAAATTCAAGGTAAGGAAGCCTAAGTTTCAAAGGTTCTTATGTACACATGCTCTTTTGAGGACCCCATGAAGAGCTCCCAATGAGTTCTCAAGGTACTTGGTGTTTTTTTTACTTGAAAAGGGCACTTCATAAGGTATAAATTTCAGGTCCCACAAAATTTGGATCTTCCTCTTTGTACACATTAAGTGGTGAGGGAGGTGGTGGTATGTATTGTGCTAGGAGCATACAGAGCTCCTGTGATGCCCACTCAGACTTGCTGCTGGATAATTATCTGCCATCTCAAAGCCAGTGGTGGACTGCATTATTTATTATTCTCCACTCTTCACCCCTGCCTTTCTTCACCACCTTAGTCATGGGATTTTACAGTTCATCCCACAAGAGACAGAATTTATTTTCTTCCCTCACTGATATTAGATTCAACTAAGATTCCACTGGCCAATGGAATGTTCTGGATGTGATGAGAATACTTTAAAATATGCCTATGGGCTGGTGCTTTGCCTTTTGTGCTCTTTCCTTTTGTCATGAAAACAGTATGTCCAGCCTAGCCTATTGGCCCTTGAAAAATGACTAACACACAGAGCAGATCTGACCTCAAGCTAAGCCTGAAGCCAAGCCCAGCTAAGCCCAGCCTAGATCAGTTGCACCCCAGCCAACCCACAGACAAGAGTGAGAAATAGATGCTTGTTTTGTACCAAATGAGATTTTGTGGTTTTTAACTATTTGCATAATTCTGGAAATGCAATATTTTAAGCTTAGACTAAATTATGTTGTAGTAATAAAAGACCTCTACATTTCTTGCTTACGTTAGATACCGTCATGAATATCTGAGGCTCTGTTCCTATTTTCCCTCGGGGACCCTCTCTGACAGAAGAGCCTCTGTCTGGACCTACCAGTCTCCTAGTGGAAGATAAAGAGATGGGGACTGTATGTACCAGCTCTTGAAATCTCTGCTCAGAAAGAACACACATGATTTAACTCACATTTACTGGCCAAAATAAATTACACAGCTGTAACTGAGTAGGGCAAGAATATACAACTCTTTTGCATGGAGCAATGTAAAAGGGAGGGGCCCTATAAGAAGGCCTCTACCCCAGACAGAATCAGCAAATTCTTTGAAAAATGATAAAAATCTACCACCACAGTGGTAGAGTACACATGAGTA
This sequence comes from Canis lupus dingo, assembly GCF_003254725.2. NCBI lineage: Eukaryota > Metazoa > Chordata > Mammalia > Carnivora > Canidae > Canis > Canis lupus. Next base: position 1,929,395 of record NC_064267.1, read on the forward strand.
CATTTGAGTACTTGAACATTTTGAGTACACATGATGAGGGAATGGGTTGACTCCAACCTGTGCCACATCTTTTTCTGATTGACTGGAGTACACTGTATCTTGAATCTTCGAAGCATAGGGTGTGTTTGTGTGTTCATGTGGATCTACAGGTAATCATATGTCTCCTCTAGTAGGATATGCCCATCAGTCTTCTAGGACAGACAAACAATGATATAAAGCTTGTAATTTTCCCCCTAATACTATCAACATTGCTCTGCTTTCCAAACGTCAGTGTTTTCCATGGAAAATAAATTCGATATATTACTAAATTTCCAAATAAAGCACAATGGTTGTGTAGCAGAGCCATGACGTTTAGGGGGGACCTTGTTTTCCTTTGTTCTTCTGGAACAGTGAGTTCCCAAATACCTGGACATCAAAAATGATACTGCTGAACTCAGAATTTATCCAATCCCCATTGCCCCCTTTATCACAAAAGCCAAGTTTTATATTTCACCTAGCATGGAAGGAAAATTCTGTACTTTCTTTTACCTGTGAATTACCTTCTAAAGAGCCAGTTAATCAAAGTGTGCATCATTTCCCCCCCACCCTTGAAAAGTCATCTTTATTGTTGCATCATTCTTTCTGGCATTACTATTTTGTACATAAATCAAGATGGTCACCCTCCGTAAAGGTGTATACAAAGGATAATTTAACCATCCACCCAGCCATTTGGGCTAGACAGCTACCCATCTCCAAAATCTATCCCACTTTCTCACTTTTTCTCTGCTGCCGTGGTCTTAGTTCAAGCTTTTAGAAACCTTTACTATATTTTGCCTTGGGTTTCTAATGGCCTCCTGATCTTGAATCTCTTCCCTTTCTATACCCCTAAAAATGCCAGTGAGACTAGAGCTTCTTCTGTGTTTTCTTTTGGTAACTGACATATGGAAGTTTTAGCTGGCTTGTAATCAATCAGAGGTAAGAGACTGATGCCCTCAGATAAATCAGACACCAAATAATGAAACCGTAGCTAATAATTTTGCATTTTCCTTTGATGTCCAATGTCCATTTGGAACCAAAGAAAAAAAAAGCCAAAAGGTAAATAGAATCTGTTTTGAAGTCTTCTTTATCAGCAGAGCTTAGGAATACAAAAGGTCATCTACATTTTGGATGAGGGTAAAATGACAAGGCATATCAAGGGATTTGAGATCTTGATTAAGCATTTGTGAAAAGTGATAGAGTTTTATGAGTCCCTGGCACATGGAAGTCCCTAAATACTTTTGATTTTCCTAAGGAAAAGTAAACAAGCACTTGTATTGAAATTTTAGGGGTTTCCAGAGTATGCATAGATCCACGACTGTAAAGTAGTTGGCCCTGGATAGGATCAAGGAAAAGAACAGTATTTGGATTTGGATCCCAGAAAGGTTTTTAGCCCACCCTATACAGGTCATCATTTTGTGTGTTTCTGGTTTATCCTTCCCAGGTTTTGTTTTGTTTTGTTTGTTTGTTTGTTTTCAGAGAAAGAGAGAAAGTGCAAGCAGGGAGGTGGGAGGAGAGTGAGAGAATCATAAGCAGGTTCCACACCCAGCCTGTAGCCTGACTCAGGGTTTGAGCTCATGACTCTGAGATCATGACCTGAGTCAAAATCAAGAGTCCAATGATTACCTGACTGAGCCACCCAGACGTTCTTCCCAAGTTTCTTTTTGAAAAACTAAGCACGCGTGTGTGTGTGTTTATGCAAAAACGTATGTGTGTATATACTTACATTTATATACATGTTACATATATATAATTTACCCTTATTTCTTATACAATATAGCACACTATATGTTCACTTGCATTCTGCTTTTTTTTTTCCACTTGTGAGTATATTATGGAAATAATACTATACCAGTCCATAGATATCTGCCTTAGTATTTGTCACTACTAACTAATAATCTATTCCATGGCTTTCTTATTACTATGGTTTATTTAGCCAGTTTTCAAATGAGCCCTAGTCTTTCTCCGGTATTTTATTTTAAACAATGCTGTAATTAGTAATCTTGTGCGAATGTCATTTCATGTTGATTCATCTTGTGGATGTGTACCTTCACAATACATTCCCAGAAGGGGGATTGTTGGATCATAAGGTAAATGCATATGTAGTATTACTAGATACTGCTAAATTCTCTTATGTCACAGCTGTGATAGTTAGTTTTATTTTTTATTTTTTTTTATTTTTTATTTTTTTATTTTTATTTATTTATGATAGTCACACAGAGAGAGAGAGAGAGGCAGAGACATAGGCAGAGGGAGAAGCAGGCTCCATGCACCGGTAGCCCGATGTGGGATTTGATCCCAGGTCTCCAGGATCGTGCCCTGGGCCAAAGGCAGGCGCTAAACCGCTGCGCCACCCGTGATAGTTAGTTTTATGTCCCAACTTCATCGGTGCCCAGATATGTGGTCAAACATTGTTTTGGGTGCTTCTGTAAGGGTGTTCCTGGATGAGATTAACATTTAAATTGGTGGGCTTTGGGGATCCCTGGGTGGCTCAGCGGTTTAGCGCCTGCCTTTGGGGCAGGATGTGATCCTGGAGTCCCAGGATCGAGTCCCATATTGGGCTCCCGGCATGGAGCCTGCTTCTCCCTCTGCCTGTGTCTCTGCCTCTCTCTCTCTCTCATGAATAAATAAATAAAATCTTTAAAAAAATAAAAAAATAATAAAGCTTTTAAAAAATAAATAAATAAATTGGTGGGCTTTGAGTAAAGCAGATCATCTTCCAGAATGTGGGTAGGCCATATCCAATAAGTTGAAGACCTATATAGAGCAAAAGACTGATTTTCCCTGAGCAAGAAGGCAGTCTTGCCTACCAGCAAAGAGGCTTTGGACTTGAACTGAAGCGTCAGCTTTTCCTGGGTCTCCAGCCTGATGGCCCACCCTGCAGATTTTGGACATGCCACACTCCATAATTCTGTGAGCCAATCCATCAAAATACCTACAAACACATCTACAAACATACACAAACACATACATAACATCCTATTGGTTCTCTATCTCTGGGAAACCCAGGCTAATATAATGGTTATACCATTTTGCATTGCTGTCAGTAACATAGGATGAGTGCTTGTTTTCCCACAGCCCCATGATCAGGGTATTGACAAGCATTTGAATGTTTCCCAAACTGATAGGTAAGAAATGGTATCTTCGTTTAGTTTTAATTTGTGTTTCTCCTATTAGGAGGGAAATAGAGTATCTTCTTACATGAAAAAACCATTTGTATATTTTCTCTGGTGAAATACCCTGAGATTTTTAAGACGTGAACATCTCTTGCTATGGATTAAGCTAAACTGCTATTAGAAAGAGACTAGGTCTCCAAGATGAATGTAATCATTTTTTAAATAAGAATATCCATTCCCGGGGGTACCTGAGTGGTTCAGTCGGCTGAAGGGTCTGCCTTCAGCTCAGGTCATGATCTCAGGGTCCTGGGATTGAGCCCCACTTCAGGCTCCCTGCTCAGCAGGGAGTCTGCTTGAGATTCTCCCTCTCTCTCTGTCCCTACCCCCCCACTCTTTCTCTTTCTCTCTCTCTCTTTTTAAGATTTTATTTATTCATGAGAGACACACAGAGAGAGAGAAGCAGAGACATAGGTGGAGGGAGAAACAGGCTCCATGTAGGGAGCCCGATGTGGGACTTGATCCCGGGACTCCAGGATCATACCCTGAGCCAAAGGCAGACACTTAACCGCTGAGCCACCCAGGCGTCCCTCTCTCTCTCTCTCTCTCTCTCTCTCAAATAAATAAAATCTTAAGAAAATACCCATTCCTTTGTGGAATTCAGAGTACATATATCCGTTATTTCATTATACTTGTATTTCATTTTTACTAATCTGCATTTGATTAGCAAGATGATATATACAGAGAAATTCTTTTTGATTGATAAAATGTGTCCTGATGAGATTCTAGATTTTACAACAGACTTGAGAAAACTCTCCGGTAGAAGAGATGCTTTGTCGGGCACCTGGATTCCTGATCTGGCATCCCTCTATTAAGGTTCTCTTCCTTCTCTCCCCTTTTTACTTACTCCCTATCCTCCAAGTTTTCTGAGGTTTTCTTTGTGCTGATTGAATCAATACAAGTCTGTGCCTTGCCCCTTCTGGAACCAAATGCCTTCTTTTAACACTAGCAAGTATAAATAGCTGCTCAAAAGGTGCCAAGTGAATGCATTTCAGGTTAAATCTGCTTCCAAGGTGTTAACTCCAAAGAAAACTAAAATTTAACATCAGTGGATTGCTTATCCATTAATGATAATCCATTGTCCCCAAACTGCCAGCAGGAAATGAGTTTGATAAGAATGGAAATAGAAGGGAACAGAAAGTAGAAAGCTAGCAGTTTTCCAAGAACGGATGGTTGCAAGCTGGCAACTTATGAGATGAATATGCCTTGCAGATGTTCTATTTCCTTTAAGTTTGAATCAGTTCCATTTATTTAGAAGCTCAGAACATTTATTGAACAATTTCTCTTTGAATAGGTCCGCATTTGTCTCCAATATTACCTTTCAACCGTGTTGTGATAAATGCATGTATTGAAGGCAAATGGTGCCTTCACATGGTGGAGGTGTAGTTCCATGTTAAGTTCCTAGAAAGGGACTTCAAGATTTTTTTTACAAACTCTGAATTTCTGACTCTTTTAAAAAGAGAGAGAGAGAGATCTGGCAATGCTGAACCAATATTCCTCACTAGTTATAATTCATATGGAAGCTGATCCTGAATAGATAGCCAAAGCAATCTTGAGCAAGAAGAAGCTAGAGACATCACACTTTCTGATTTCAAACTATATTATGAAGTTATAGTAATTGAAACAGTATGGTCTGGCATTAAAATATATAGAGAGACCAATGGAAAAGAATAGAGCTCACAAGTACATTCAATGCATTTACATTCAACTCATCTACGGTGAGGGTGCTGAGAATATGTAATGGGGAAAGGATAGTCTCTCCAATAAATGGTGGGAAAACTGGATATCCAACATGAAGAAAAATGAAGTTGGATCCTTCTCTCTCACCACATATAAAAAAACAACTCAAAATAGATTACAGATCTAAACACATGTCTTGAAACTATAAAACTACTAGAAGAAAACATTAGGGAAAAGCTTCCTAACATTTGTCTTGGTAATGATTTTTTTGGATACGATCTCCAAAAAACAGGCAAGGAAAGCAACAATAGACACGGAGGACTGTATAAAACCAAACTTCTGCGCAGCAAAGGAAACAATCAACCTAGTGAATAGATAATGGAATGGGAGAAAATATTTGAAAATCACACATCTGGTAAGAAGTTAATGTCCAAAAAAAACATAAGGAACTCAAATAATTCAGTGACAAAAAACAATCTGATTTGAAAATGAGCAAAGCATATAGACAAAGTCTCAAAAGAAAATATATAGATGGCTTACAGGTAATTAAATGGTATTTAACATCACTACACATCAGGGGAATGCACAGTGATATATCACTTCTTGCTTGTTGAAATTACTATCATCAAAAAGATAAAAGATAACAAGCCTTGGTAAGAATGTAGAGAAAAGGGAAACTTTGAACACTGTTGGTGGAAATGTAAATTAGTACAGACATCATGGAAAGCAGTATGGAGGTTCCTCAAAAAATTAAAAAATAAAACTACAGTATGATCTAGCCATCTTACTTCTTGGTGTATATTCAAAGGGAATAAAACAAGTATCTCAAAGAGATATCTACACTCCTATGTTCATTTTAGCATTATTCACAATAGCCAAGATACAGAAACAACCTAGGTGTCTGTTGATGGATGAATGGATAAAGAAAATGTGGTATAAATATATACAATAGAATATTATTCAGCTTTTAAAAAAGAAGGAAATCCTACCATTTGCGAGGACATGGATGAACATGGCGGACATTATGTTAAGTGCAATAAGCCAGACACAGACGACACTATGTGATATCACTTACATGTGGAATCCAAAAAAATTCAAATCCACAAAAGCAGAGTAGAATACTGGTTGCCAGGGACTGGGGATGAGGAAAATGGGGAGAAATGGGGAAATATTGGTCAAAGGGTACAAAGTTTTAGTTATGCAGGACAAGTTCTGTAGATCTTATACAGCATGGTGACTGGAGTAAATAATAATGTATGTACTCTTGTAATTTGCTAAGAGACTAGATCTTAAGTGTTCTCACCATACACACCCACACAAATGGTAACTATGCAAGACGATGGCAGTGTTAATGGCTTGATTATGGTAGTCATTTCACAATGTATATGTACATCAAAACATCACATTGTACTCCACGAATGCCACTACAATTTGTCAATTATACCTCAGTAAAGCTGGGGCGGGGGGTGGGCAGAAGAGAAACCAAATTCAATGTCAATTTATGCCTGATACCTAGAAAAATTTTCTGTTCCTGCCTCTGGGTTACAAAGCAGTTGCCTGTTTCTTTACTGTAATTCTCATCACATTTATTGTGCCTATGATTATACATCTCTGTACCCCTAGAGACTGAGATTTCCTCAAGGTCAAGGATCTATGTATCTTTGGATCCTCAGCACTTGTCTGACACATGGTTAGATATGATACATGTTTTTTCCTGTGAATAAGTAATCAAATGTCTCTGGGTCTAAAAACAATGTCACACCATGAAGACAGAACAATACTGCTGACAGACCAACACCCAAAACTGGCCCAGGTAACCTGTCTCAGGTAACTTCTTGAGGTCATCTCTTCATTTATCAAAAGCATTACAGGCTTATGGGCTTATTGTGAAAAATACGATAATTTAAATAAAGTGCCCAATATTGCAACTGGCAGGGTGAACACATGCACACTGTACATGATTGATTTGGACTAGTTTCTTCACAATCATATTTGAAAACCTGAAAATAAATGGAGAAATAATACTCTTGATCCAAAGAGATAAATTTTCCATTTTTGATTCAGTCAATCGTACTTATGTAAAGTGAACTAAAGGCATTATTTAAAATTTTCCAGGTGCATAGCACCTGGGTAGCTCAGTCAGTTAAGCTTCTGCTTTTGGCTCAGGTCATGATCTCAGGGTCCTGAGATCAAGCCTCACTTAGGGCTCCTTGCTCAGCGGGGTGTCTGCTTCTCCCCCTCCCTCTACCTCTCCACTCGTGTTTTCTCCCTCTCAAATAAATAAATAAAACCTTATAAAAAGATGAAAATAAAATTTCCCAGGTGCAACATGGCCATCCCAGGGAAGCTGGCATAGTGACCAGTGGCCCACAGGAAGATCATTTACACATGAAAAAAGTTCTCAAAACAAGCCCATAAGAACCAAAGTACACCATCACTTTTGAACACTCCTATTTTTCTTCTTTAGGATTTTCTTAACTTTTTCTTTTGTTTCAAAGATCTTTTCCTCTTTTCTTCTTTCAAGCCAGTTGCCAGCTAAGAGGGAGCAGGGGTTCATGTTTCCTAAAAAGTCTGATGTAGATTGTCATTTGAGATTATATCAGATCTGACAGACATAGTTTTATCTGCCTCAGAGAAACTATACAAATGTTTATAAAACCTTGCTTTTAATAGATGAAAGGCTAATTTCACCATGGAATATGAGAAGTGAACATGAAGAGACGTAGGACAACCATCTCTGGAAGCTTGTGAGTCAGACGTTTCTAATTGAACAAGATTCAGAATTGGTTGCTTTCAGAAGATATTAAACCCGACCCTCTGATCGGACCAGGCCTGTGCTCCTAAGGGATCTTCCAGACTAGAAAGCTACAGACGAAGTAAACATGACAGAAATTGTCATTCCCCTTGTCACTCAGAAGAGCCATCTGCTCCTGAGTTAAAGCCATTTTCTATTAAATTCACCAGCATGCTAATTAAAGAACGACTGGAGGATGGTGAAGCTGCCAGATGCTATGAAGATATATCACTGTCTTTTTATATGGTTAGGCAAACGTTTAATTAAAACTGCAGCTGCTGTGTCTGCTCTGCTCACCAACACAGCTAAATTTCATTTACCTGAGAAAATCATTTCATATTAGTGTCTTTCAAGAGGTAAAACAACTTAAAACAGACTTTACTGAAATATTTAATGCCTTTGTACATGATTTAATTAAATGCATCAGTAATTACATCAGGATAACTTGAAACTGACTTTCCTTGGGGTTCTCGGTGTGTCTCCTGATAACTGATCAACTGTCTCCTCAATGGTATCCTTACTTGGAGAAGATGACCCAGAGCCCAAGTAGAGGTATGAGTGCTCAGCCTCTATTACATTTTACTTGGGTCTATGAGTTTTAATCCACTTAAAAGCTCTTTTTTTTGGTATTAAAAAAAAAAGGAGAAATTCTGAGAGGAGATGGATATGAAAGGGGTGCCAGGATTTGCCTGTTATGGAACTCTTGCTGATGACTAACATAATTATCAGCCAATGCCCAGAAATATAGACTACTGACCACCCCTTTTTAAAAAAAATTACAGCCATTTTCTCATTTTCAGAGTTTTGTTAAATTTTGAACTTATGCACATTCCTCTCTTTTAATTGAGCAAAATATTTTGATCATCAGTAGATTTTAGCTAGAGAACACACTTCATATTACAAAGTCCAAAAACAAATCCTAACTATGGACAGATGCTAACTTCAGGTCAAAGGAGCGACAGTTTTAAATGAGGATGTTGATGACTGGGTATAGTCTCCTCCACTCATGAGGTTTTAAGTTAATGTTTTAAGGATCAAGGACTGGGCAGCCCTGGTGGCCCAGCAGTTTAGCTCCGCCTTCAGCCCAAGGTGTGATCCTGGAGACCAGGGATGGAGCCCTGCAACGGGCTCCCTGCGTGGAGCCTGCTTCTCCTTCTGCCTGTGTCTCTACCTCTTTCTCTCTGTGTCTCTCATGAATAAATAGATAAAAATCTTTTTAAAAAATTAAGGATCAAGGACAATGGAAAGGGGAAAAAATAAGGTTCAAAAGCCCTAAGTACGCTAAGATTTGAGTCTCAGTTGCAGGTTCCCCAGCTGATCTGCAGGGCACAAAAGCCTCCCCGCAGGCAGCCCGCTTGGTCTTCCTGCTTGGCTGTTCCCTCAATGGTGAAATGCCTTGCCTGAAAGCAGCAGCAGCGGTGGGATGTGGCAGAAAGTGTAAGTGAACCATCATCTGCCTGGACTGAGCTGCAAATTTAACCCAAAGAAATTTGGATTCTATTGGCTCTCCCTTGCCAGTATGCTTGACATCCTAGCAAGCAGTTGCCAAGCATAGTCAGACCATATATTTCCTTCAGATTTTCCAAAACCAAGGCAGTTTCCCTTCCAGAAGAGCTGGGAGAAATGCCCCAGTTACCATTTTGAAGGGTCGGATTCATGATGTGCTGCCATTAGGACAGCACATTGGACTTCATAGTTTTCTTTCTTGCTAAGGACCCTGAAGGGACTCTGCTTAGAGAAAATCTGTGCTATTGTCAGTTCAATGAAGTAAATATTTTATCACTCTGGCAATGCAACAGCTTGGTACCTAACCAACTATCCATGGAAAAATGGCTTCCTCTTTCAAATCACAGTTTCTAAAAGCAAGAGCAGAGAATCCCAGGAAAGCAGTAAAAGAGGCATACAAAGGAGGAATGAAACAGTGAGAGCTTGAGGGTAGAGCACTGTCTTGTGAGCCTGTACCCTGGTGTGAAAAATATATACATATATTTAATATTATTATAATTTTATATATTATATATATTTTATTTATTTGAGAAAGAGAGAGAGAGAGCATGAGCACCAGGAGAAGCAGACTCCCCACTGAGCAGTGAGCCAGATGTGGGGCTCAATCCCAGGACCCTGGGATCATGACCCAAGCTAAGGACAGATGCTCAACCAACTCAGCTACCCAGATGCCCCTGAGTATATTTTCTTAATGAGGCTCCACACAGCATGGAGCCTAACCCAGGGCTTGAACTCACAACCCTGAGATCTAGACCTGAACTGAGATCAAGAGTCAGACACCTTGACCCTGATGTGAATTTTGATCTATTTCGTTATAATAGTGTTGGAGTATATGACTCTGAAATCAGTGGAATCAGCCTTTTCCTTCTTAAGCTTTGTTATTATTGTTGTTTGCTTTTCTTTTTCTTTTTAAGAAGAATATTCACTATTCTATAATCACACCACAACTATGTTTTGATAGCATGAGACACCATCACTAACATGTCAGTCTCCTTCTTAGTTTTCATTTGGGAATAAGCCAGTGCAGAAACTGAGAAGATAAGACACATGGAATCAGAGTGGGATTCCTTATATGCAATTTGATGGGGAGTGTTAGACAATTACTTCCACCTGGTCCGTTTTAGATCGGTCCTCGGAGCATCTTCTCCTCCTTTTTGAATATTAAATTGACTCTCCAAATTAAAAAAAATCAGACAATCAGGAAGTTACAACTTGACTTGGGCCTATCTGGTTTCAAACTTAAATTCTACTGCAGCTGCCCAGTGCATTCTGACACAGATAGAGGCTGGACTTGAAGATCTTAAACCAAAAGCTCTGATTACAAATATGTATGTCACCTGCTGCTCCATCATCAGAATCAACTGACCTAGGTTAATTCTCTTTGGAGAGAAATTTAAAAGTGGAGGAAGTAAATATTCTTATAAGAATCCCCCATTCGGGCAGCCCTGATGGCTCAGCAGTTTGGCGCCGCCTTCAGCCCGGGGTGTGATCCTGGAGACCCGGGATAGAGTCCCGCTTCAGGCTCCCTGCATGGAGCTGCTTTTCCCTCTGCCTGTGTCTCTGCCTCTCTCTGTGTGGATAAATGGATAAATAAATAAAATCTTTAAAAAAAAAAAAAAAGAATCCCCCATTCTTCTTAAAACACACAAAGTAAACAGGCTTGGAGTCTTAAAAACCTAATTCATAAAAATTAAATATCCACGAGGACATAATTGAAGAGGAATTCATTTTCCTGTGAGTCAAATAAAGAGGGAAAAAATTAGTTACCAAGAGTCAATTACAGGAAAGTAATGGAAAGTATATCATAACAATATTTTGCTCTTAATTTATAAGCATGGCACTAACAGGCCACTGCTTAGGAGGAAATGGACTTTGGATTGATTTCCCAGCAATGGGGTTATTCAGTTTCACCTTCCTGAGATGACTGGTTGTGGCTAAGGATGTAATTTGTGACTTTGTATTACAACAAGCTTATTGATCTTGGCCTTATTGGCGCCATCTGGAACCAGTTTAAATGCACAGCCAAGATGAAACAATAACTTGTAGAAAAAGTGTAATGTGTATTTTCAGGAAGGTTCCCAATCATGGGTCTTGACAATAGCCACAAGTAGCTAATTCAGATGGGACAGTATATTAATCTGCTAAGGCTGCCATAACAGAATACCACAGACTGGATGGCTTAAACAGCAGAAATTTATTTTCTTATAGTTCAGAAGGCTGGAAGTCTGAGTTCAGGGTACTAGGATGGCTAGATTTTGGTGAGAGCTCTCGGTATGCAGACAGTTGCATTCTAGCTGTGTCCTCACATAGAAGGGAATGGGACACATGGAGAAGGAGATATTAAAGGGCTCACTTTCATGTCTTTTCTGTTTTTTTTTTTTTCTGATGTCTCTTCTCATAAGGGCACTAATCCTATGATAAGAGACCCACCCTCATCTAAACCAAATTAATTCCTAATGGCCTTATCTCTAAATACCATCACAATGAAGGTTAGGGCTTCGCCATATGAATTTTTGGGGAATATAATTTAATACATAGCAGTTAGCAAGAGACACAGACTTATAAATGCCCTCCAAACACATTTGTGCTCTTGTTCATTTAGCAATTATACTTGCACACTACTGTGGGCATATAAAGGATGCAAATATGATTAAGACACACATTTCCTGACCTTGGGTAGCTTTTAACCTGGTAAGGAATCTCAAATGGAAATCAGAAATTACAATGGGATGTGGTAATTGTAATAAATGTTTGCAAAAGGCATTACGGCAGGGTTTTATTACAGTGCAATAGGTTAGTTCATCATCGGTGTCTCTGAATTTATTGAGAACCAACTACAACATGCCAAACAATGGGCTTGGCACTCAGAATATAAAGATACATAAAAACATAGAGTACTGGCTCAGCCTGAAAAATATCCTAGAGAAAATGATGGTATATGCTCAACTTAGATGAGAAAGAATTATCCAGGTTGGCAACAGGGGAATGAGCACCCCTGGCAGTGAGAAGAGAGTGTGCACACACAATGGCATGATGCGCTGGGGCAGTAAACCCAACAGTGTGGGTGGAGCACAGGTGTGAAATACAGGTGTGAGAATGGCTATGCTGGTTGGAGAATGGCTTGTGTTGAATCCACGTGGTAAGGGTGGGAAAGAGGTGGTAAAAAAAATAGCCTGAATTTTATTCTGAATACATGCTGAAGATAGAACTATCCAACTGGATATGTGAGAGAAGAGTCAAAGATGACTCAAAGATTTTTGTGCTGAGAACTGGTAAAATAGACTTATTATTTATATAAATAAAGACGGAACATATGGGTGAGAAGTGGCTTGCTGAGAAACAGGAGTATGGTGACTATGGAGATTCATTTATTTCACACGTTTTTGGGGGGTAGGCTTGGAACTGAAAAAAGATGAAGGTTTAAGAGCTCTTAAGTAGGTAGAAATGACAGAACCTGTGGACCAAGTGAAGAAGAAGGAAAGTCTCATATGACCAACTGGCAAATGGGATCGGGAAGTGGACGGGGGGCCTTTCACCATTATGGGGAGAACAGGAGGGAAAGGAATTTTTTGGTGGGGAGGTATCAAGCTCTATTTTTCACATGTTCCATTTAAAGGGCCTGTGATACATCCAAGTGGAGACAGCATTAGAGTCTCTGGAGCTAAAGAAAGGAAAGTGCTAGAAATTGGAGTATCACTCTTTAGTGGTGGAAACTAAAGCTTTGCAATGAACAGAAGAGCATGTAAAGATGGGACAGAATGCAAAAAGCAGTCAATCTGGACCTAACTTTCCTGTTGGAGAAAGATACATATTATCTGTACAGAAGAGTCATGAAAGCCTTAGAGATCAAGTCATATTTTTATAATAATAATAACATAAAGAACTCAGTTTCAAAGATCAAAATGTAAGTGCAATTAAGTTAGTTCATAGAAGCTTTGTTTTTGAAAAATCTAGACTATTTTATTGTGAAAAAGTATTTAAAATTTTTTAATCAAAATATGTCTTCAGAAAAGTACACGTCATAAAAGTAAAATTCAATCACTTTTCATAAAATGAACACATTCTTTTAAGCAGAAAATAAACAGTATATTAACGGCACCTTAAAAGCCCCCCTTTTTGCTTCTATCAAGTCATTACCTGCTATGGTGACAATTTTCTCATCTTGTAATGACACAGAGTACTTTAACCAGTTTATATACTTTCTATAAATAAAATCATCCAGTACCTATTCTTTAATTCTGACTTTTTTGCTCAACTCCATGTCTGAGAGATTCATTCATGTATGTGTAGATATACATCATGCATGTATTGCTGTATAGCATTCCACTGAGTGAATATTCCATCTACAATTATCAATATTAAGGTCAATAAGCATTTGGTTAGCTTCCCAGTTTGGGATGTAATAGTGGTGCTATAAATATTCTAAAAAGTGCCTTTTGGTGATTATATATGAGACTGCATTATTGAATAATAAGATATGCCTACATTTGGCTTTACTTTTCCAAAGGGGTAGTACCACTTTACATCATGAAGAGGTGTGCGAGTTCCAGTTGGGGTAAAATTTTTCAAGAGGAAAAATTGTTGCAAAGGGAAGTCTTCAAAAGAAGAAAACGGCCAAATCCCAAGATGAAATATTTTTTCTCATTTCAATTTTTAATGGGCTAAAAGATTAGTGATGGAAATAGGAATTGCTGGAGTACTATATATATATAATTTTCATTGTATCACTAGTGAATTACAACCCAATCCTATCTTCCAACTTAAAACTCACCTTCTCCAAGTCCATCTCAAAAGCTACTAACTCCATCAAGTCTATCCTCTCAATTAGCAGTGACATCATTCATTTAAACTCTCTCACTTTATGTTAAGTTTCAACCTGTATTTCAGATACATTGTATATCTTATCTCCCCTGATTTATTACCAGCTTGAGCTGGTTTGAGGGCAGAGATTGTACCTTTTTTCTTTTCTTCTTTTTTTTAGTATCATTATCTATTCCACATAGACTTTTACCCATGAAGGGAGGAGATTTTCATATGCTCGTTCAGTGAATGCATAATTTTCACATTTATTGGGCTGAGTCTCACTCCTTTATTTCCGGCACCACCATGTGTCACTATCTCCTTGCCCTACAGAACAAACGACTAAAGACTTCATTTCATAAACCTTAAGTTTGAAGCTCATCTCCAACTTGCCCCAGGGAGCAGCGAGTGAGGAGGAGTGTGGAGGGAAGGCAGAAAGCTAAGCAATTTTTATTGTTCAAAGGAATGCGGTGCAATATGCTCTCTTGGAGCTCTGGGGATTTAAATATCAGAGGGATTGCTGGCAGCTTGGGTTTGCATATGCAGCACAGTTTGGGAATGCTCATATGGTGTGTGATTGTGCTGTGCCTAGAACTGACAGTGCCATCTGTTCCTTGCTTTATTGAACAATGGGACTTAGCCTGTCCTCTCCAAATAAGCACACATGCATGTGCGCGCGCACACACACACACACACACACACACACACACACACGCATTAGCTCCAGCTTCTACCCCAGCCTCAACAGAAAACACTTAATTGACTTCCCATGTCAGGTTTTAATCTCAGTAGGAAATTTAGATGAGTCAGTTATCTAAGTCATGAGATCCTCCTCTTTCAGGGAGAACTGAAAAGTCCAAGTGGCTAGGAAACCGGTAATCATCACATGCAAAACCACTCAGTGTAGAAGATGAATTATAATGACAGATGGTAGCAGTTGGAAAAAAAAGGAAAAAACTATAGAAAGGAGCATGCTGGTGAAAATGTATCAGCATAGAAGTCAGATGTGGGCAATGTAATAAAATAGCAATACAAGATTATAGAACTTAGTTTTCAAAAAAAGGCTAAGAAGAACTATTCTATTTTGTTAGGTATACCTGTATACCTGTCCATAGTTTAGAAATAGTTATTTCCTTATAGCATGATTATTATCATCATCAAATACAGAAAAACGGAGCTCAGTGTTATCCAGATGCAACAGTCTTGTGAGAGATCATGTGACCTGAACAGAAAGGGAGAAGTTGAGCAACATGATTAATGAGTCATAGGTGCAGAAAACATTGTCTGGTATTTTTCTGTGCTTCTGGTATTTTTCTGTCTCAATTTTATGTAGTTATATTCTTTCCAAAAATATATGATTGAAAGTTTGACTAAACAAAACATAGTTTGATTTTTCCACAATTGTGGATCTTTTCACACACACACACACACAAATCACAAATCAAGAAAAGTCTTTTTTATTTCTTCAGAATAGGAGTCTACTTTGGACTCAGAAAATATAGGCATCATAATGATGGCCTTCAGAATAGAGAGGTATGCGGATGTCAAGGTATGCAGGCAGGTGGAAGCAACAATCATTTTCAGCAACATGTTACCATAGTTAACCTGCAAAAAGTCTTTCATTACAAAGCACAATGAAATGCCTGGTAAAATGTAACAAGCACTCTTTTAAGTGTATTAACTGAGCCTGTAAGACAGTAAGAACAATTCTGATTTAAAAAAAAAAAAAAAAAAAAGAACAATTCTGTGGGGCCAAAGTGAAAAGGAAATTAAAAATCTATAAGCAGACTCTGGATGACCTCTGTTCTGAGGAAGGTGGAAGTTTCAGTGACCTAAGGGCTAGAGTTCCACACCGACTGAAGACTAGGTAGGTCTTAGGTAGTCTGATGCAAAAGTTCAAGTCCAAATAGGATATTTGCATGGTTTTAGAATGTCTATCCCCAAATATGTAATAATTTAAAAGGGAAAATAGTAAATTTACAGTGGAGCTTCTTGGCAGTCATCATCTTAGCCAAGTGATCATGGTTACCATCTAAGTAATAGCTCTATATTGACATTGTGTGCTGCATTTGGAAAGCCACAGCACTTCTGTGGTATCCTTCCCACTGATGCATGATTTCAGAATAAGCATGAGAAAACATCAAACAAACCCAAAGTGAGGGACATCCTACAAAATAACTGAGCACTACTTTTGCAAAGTATCAAGGTCATGGTATGGGGTACTGTCACAGATCGAGGAGACTAGGGAGTCAGATAAACGTAAGACAAGGACATGTAATGTGAGATCCTGCATTAGGTCCTAGAACAGATGAAAGACACTAATTGGAAACCTGGTAAAAGGTGAGAAATTTTCTACTTTATTTAACTAACTTTAGTAAATAGTGTTGTAACAAGGTTAATGTCTTTGTTTTGATCAATATCCTGTGGTTATGGAAGCTGTTAATATAAGGGTGACAGGTGTATGGGAATGCTATACTGCTTTTGCAATTCTTTAAAGCTAAAATCATTTCCAAAAAATTAAGTGCTAAAACAGGTACCAGTGACCCAGTGACCTCTTTGGGGTTATCAAGGGGATCAAGAAAAAAGGTGAAACAGGAAAAACAAAAGGATCATTAGATCATGACTAGAAGAATTTATTAAATTCAACTCATCATAGGCTGGCGGACTCTTTCTCTTCTTTTTGACTATTATAGACTGTGTGAGGTGTGTGGACAGAAGTCACTGGTTAAGTGACAAGTCACTGCTAATGGAAATGTAAACCTCGAAAGGAAGCCGTCAGACAAGCAGGCACCATCAACATTCCAAGTGGCTTGAAATTTCCTGGAAGCAGCTCCTTCCTCTTTTAATAAAACTTTGCCCTGGGCACTGTAACTTTAATGGAACCATAAAAGTAACAAGGCATTAAACAAATCTCAGACTTAAGAGGCTGGAAAAGTGAGAGGGTGAAGATACTCAAGTTAATCAAATCCACTTAATGATAGCTCCAATGAATGTAAATCAATTACTCCCAGGTTTTACGTTCTTCAATGCTCCTGAGATTTTGTTGTGGTATTCTAAACAGAATATAAGAAAATATCAAGCAAAAACTGATGAAACTTCTGGGAAAATTAACAAATTCATTTTTCTCAATTAAGAGCTCAAGGAGATCAAAAAATATTTACTACAGATAATACAAATAGCAAGCTTTATCTAACTGCAGTAGAGAATACTCATTCTTTTCAAGAATAAATGGAGCTTTTACAAGATCGACTGTATACTTAGCTACAATTCAAGTCTCAATATTCCAGATTATCTATATCACACATACTGCTTTCTCTGTCAATTATGCAGTTAAGTTCAAAATCAGTAACACAATGATGAATAAAATTCCTCATAACTGTAAACTTAAAAACAGACTTCAAAGAAGAATCATTTATGGAATTAAGAAAGTACTTGGAGTGGAATTATATTTTATTTAAATTCAATTAATTAACATACAATGTATTATTGGTTTCAGAGGTAGAAGTCAGTGATTCATCAGTCTTCTACCCGATGCTCATTATATCACGTGTCCATCACCCACTTACCCCCACACCAACCACTGCCTCCCTGCCATCCCCTCCAGAAACTGTTTTCTATGATTAAGAGTCTCTTATGGTTTGTCTCCCTCTCTGATTTCCTCTAGTTTTATTTTTTTCCTCCCTTCCCTTTATGGTCCTCTGTTTTGTTTTTTAAATTCCACATTAGTGTGAGATCATATGTAATTGTCTTTCTCTAATTGACTTATTTCACTTAGCATAATACCCTCCAGTGGAATGGAGTTATAATGAAGATCCTACATATGAGAACTTAAACAGCCCAACAAAAGTGGCACTTAGAGGGAAAACCATAGCATTACACAATAGAAGAAGGATTTAAAATGACGAGCCAACCATACACTTAAGAAGTTAGAAAAAGAACAGAATAAACCCAAAAAAGAATAAAAAGAAAGGATAAGGAGCAAAAGACAAAATCACAGTATTAGAGAGAAAAAACAACAGAGGCAAACCCTGGTTCTTTGAAAAGAAAAATAGATAAGTCCAGCAATATGAATTTTTTTTAAAGAAGGAAATTGCAGATAAGCAAGATTAGGAATGAATAAAATGAGTGGAGTATAGCAGATATTAAAGAAAAAAATGCATGGCATTAGGAAGCTCCTACTTTGGTCCCTCCGGGTTTCAGCTTTTCCTCACTGGCCACTTCTTTTTTGGTTTACTTGATGCAATATGTTGGTCTTCAAAGTTGAATATTCCATTTCTCAGGTATAAGCTCATCTTCTGGTCTATACAGGCTTGTGTCTGTGGAATCTGTACACCTCTTCAGTCAGTAGGGTTGTAGAAAAAGACAGCTGCTGGAAGGCGAGAAAACTCTCACCCAACATGGTGTTCCTTGTGCAGTCAGACTGTTTCCCCACTCACGCTCAGTCCTCGGTGCCCCACTGGCTCATACTCTCATAGCCAGTAAGAAGTTACTTTTTTTTTTTTTTTTTTGAAGTCTGTCTCTGTACTAATCTCTAGGGTATAAGGTGACAGACAACTTAATTCTAGCAGTTTTGGAGCTCTGAGAAAAATAGATTTTTCTTTCACTCTGTGTTTCTGATGAGAGCCCAGGAGCTGGCTATAAAACCAACATAATATAGTTTCTGTTGAAATTCCTGTCCAACTGAAGGGGTTCACATCATTTAATAGGGGAGGTTTACAGAGCTAAGAGACTCCGCCGATATCACAGTTATAAACTCA
Source organism: Canis lupus dingo (assembly GCF_003254725.2). Classification (NCBI taxonomy): domain Eukaryota; kingdom Metazoa; phylum Chordata; class Mammalia; order Carnivora; family Canidae; genus Canis; species Canis lupus. The sequence continues at coordinate 1,948,120 of NC_064267.1, forward strand.
ATCTAGGTCTGTTGGGTCCAAATACTGCCTCTTTTCCTGTTACTACCTTTGAGGTTACATTTTTACTTCCTGTGATGCACTGTTTCTATTTTTATGCACTATTTATGTTTTTTGTGCTTTGTGTGACTGTCCTTACAACCTCCAAAGTGATACCAATGGAGGTGTTTCTGAATAATTTTACACTAAGGAAGGGTGTTATTTCATTATTTATAAAACCCTAAATGCATGGTGCCCTCATCAGGCTCTGCAGGCACATAAAATAAAACTTCCATGCAGAGAGAGCACATTTTTTTTTCCATAGTAACCTGTTTCTTACTTGAAAAATGAAAGATGAAGAATTGAACCAAATATTAATCCTTCCAGCCCTACTTGACTAATAAACTGACAGTATGAGGATAGACTCTGCCCTCCTTCTGAAGTACCTGATTTAATACTCACAAGGATCACAATAAGAGCTACAGTGTCTTGGGAACTGAGAATCACCAATTCTGTAATACCACAGAAATCCTAAGGATGCACTTTAATATAACTGGGTTAACAACAGCTTCAATTCTACCCTATGTTCAAGATCGAGTCCATGCATCTCTGTGTGGTTTGAATGAGAGATTTATACTAATCACCCCTATACTTTTTTTAAGATTATTTATTTATTTGAGAGAGAGAGAGAGAATGAGTAGTGGGAAGAGCAGAGGGAGAGGGAGAAGCAGACTCCTCAACGAGTAGGGAGCCTGAGCCAGGGCTTAATCCCAGGACCCTGAGATCATGACCTGAGCCCAAAGCAGAAGCTTAACCGACTGAGCCACCCAGACACCCCTGTACTTTTCATTTATAACATTTTCCTGCCACAAAAATCTCTGTGCCTATAAATGTACATATCTTCAAAATGTTGCAAGGAGGATGGGCTCATTGTAGAGAATAAGGTGGGAATTATGGGTAGGGAGGCAGGGGAGAAATCAATGTTTCCCCTTTCCTTTCCTTTATGGTATGCTCTCTCTTACTTTCCCAACTTGGTGGAAGGAGCTCAAAGCATAAGAAAAACTAGAGCAAACCCCACTGCCCATTCTGTGGCCTTCCAACCTGTGTCAACTATCCTTTTCAATTTTTTAAATTCTAGTCTCTTCTCAGCAAGTATGTACAGTTCTCTCCAATCTTAAAACCAGACACATAAATGTATTAAACCGTGGATTCCTCCTAGCTACCACTCTATCCTTCCCCTTTTCTTCTCAGGCAAGCTTCTTGAAAAATTAACACTCTTCATCTGTCCTTCCTCACCTCCAGTTGATTTCTCAACCCACAGCAAACTGGTTCCAATTTTTCCTATTTGCTTAACTGAAATTGCTGTTACCAAAGTTACTAAGAACTTCCTCTTGGCTCAACTCAGTGGTCATGTCATTGACTTGTCTCTAACATGTTTAAGTGCTGACCACACCCTCTTCTTAAAATTATTTTTTCTGTGGCTATAACTTCTGTCATGTTATTCTCCTCTGGATTTCCTCCCATTTTTCTGGTTGCTCTGTGTCCTTCACTAACTCTTTTCTTTAACTCGCCTCTTAAAACTTGTTGGCTTAAGGCTTTAATTCTCAGTCTTCAGTTACACTTTCTATTCTGAGTGATCTCACCTATTGTCTTAGTTTCCACTTCTGCCTAAACAAAGATGTCTCCCAAATACCCATCTCAGGCCAGACCTTTCTTCAGAGTTCCACCCTGGGATATCCAACTGCCTGTAAGAAATCTAATGTTAAATATACCACAAGCATCTCAACTTTAAACCATGCCCCAAATTATCTTTGCTTTTTCCTCAGAATCTGTTGAGATTCTTTAGTTTCCTTTTCCAAAAACTCCAAGCCAGAAATCCGGAGTCATTCTTAACTCCTTAGTGTCCCTCACTCTCCTCATCCAGTTCCAGGGAATCCCAGTGCCATAGATTCTAAGGTCCTCAGATGAGTCATTTCTATTTCCTCCTTTATACCAGACTGCTGGAGGAAATCTTGAGAGGATGTGGCCACCTGCTGGACCCTTAAGCTGAACCTAGGCAACTGGAAGATGCTCACTTCCTCTCCCATCCTTGGAATGTACATTCTGCCCACCATTCTCATATAGGGAGCTGTCACAGGGATCCAGCTTTGAGAGAGTAATGTGTTATTGAGACCACCTGGGCTGTATACAGGACTGAACCCCATGAAGACCTCTATATAAATTTTTTAAGATTCTGAAGAGCAGTTATGGAGATCTACTCATTCCGTGGCCATCCAAGACAAGCTTCATATATAAGTTCCCTTGCTTATTAAAATAGCTACGGACCAATCTGGATGGTTCTTTGGTCTTTCCCTGCCCTCCATGTACAGGGACCAGCTTCAGATTATACCTGGGACTGCCAAGGTTGTGAACCAACACCAATTGCCTTAGACCCTCTTTATATCTGACCTCTATTACTTCAATGACTTGGAGAATCCCTGTCATTGGTCACCTGTGCCCTTTACCTTTCTTCCCAAATATCCTCCCTAAGGTAACCCCTGTGACTTTCCCAAAACAGTAAATTTCACCTTGATGTTATACTTCTGTTGCATACCTGTCAATGTCTTCCTACTTCAACAGTCCCTAAACATGGGTTCAGGAATCAGTGTTGGGCTGTACTCATTATATTAATTTGAGGAATAGCATGGAGGAGAAGGAGAAATATGCTTTTTAAAAAAAGATTTTGTTTCTTTGAGAGAGAGAGAGAGAGAGAATATGAGCAGGGGGAGGGTCAGAGGGAGAGAGAGAATCTAAAGCAGACTCCATGCTGAGCAAGGAGACCAATGCAGGGCTGGACCTCAGGACCCTAAGATCATGAGCTGAACTGACTGAGCCACCCAGGCACGCATCCCAAGAAATTGGTTTTTTTTTTTTAATAAGCTACCACCAGAGTACTCTAATTCACAGCCAAGTTTGAAACTCTCAGAGGCAGAAGCCAACCCAAAATCACATAAGAAAAAGGTGATTAATCATTCTGGATGAGCCACTCAAGTTATCTCGTGCTAATGAGAAAACATGAGCCAAGTAGTACCCTGTATCTCAGGACTGTTGAGATAAAATCAAGTCAAAACTCAGCAGGTACAAAGTGTTCCCTATAACCTGGTCCCTGACTTAATTCTCTTAATTCTCATCCACCCTTTCCAAGAATCCTTTGTTCCAACACCACCAAGCTATTTATAACTTCCGGAGGTTTTCATGCTATTTTAGACCTCTATATATCTGCAGATGCTTTTCTCTGGTTCTGGAATGTCTTTCTCCTCCTCTTCCACCAGGAGAACTCCTACTTCCCCTTAGACAGTTTTCAAGCTTTACTGTTAATTGTTCCTAGACTCAAAATGAGAGCAAATCACTTCCTATTTATGCCTATATTCTTCCTTGGACATGTTTCTATTATTGTATTTACACTGCATTTAACTATCTGCTTACATGCCTGTGCTATCCATTGGTCTGTGATATCCTTAAAGACAGAGACAGTATCTTTGACATCTTTGAGTCATCAGCACCCAAAACAATACCTAAATATATTTGTTGAATGAATGAATTCCTTCAAAGGTGTTTCTAAAGTATCATGCCTAAATATTAGAAAATAAAGCTAAATGGCAGGAATTAGCCTTTAATCTAAATTAATTTCAGTAAGTGAAAAGCTTGACCATATCAATCACTAGGGTCTTCTTAGTCTCTAATCTTTACTTTTTGATCTGATGCTATGATTCCTGGGTCATTTGCTAAGGGGTAGAGCAGGGTCTGGAGAGCCTAGTGTTAAGAGTGTTTATTTATACAAGGATGAAACAAACAAAAATTTGTTTATGATTTCCACCAAGGATCAACCATCGTCTCCTGAGGAACCTATTACAATCCAGGCATTGCACCTGCCATTGAATATACAAAAATTAAATACAGTGGAGTTATGCCCAAAATCCAATGAGACACAAAACATACTTGATTAACTTCTGCCTGAAAGACTATGCTTATTCAATGAATTAATAGAATGGCCATTTATGGAAGTCAAAAGGTGATTTTTTAGATCATAAATGGTTGTTGTTCACAACAGAACTTGTACAAACAAGATGACACTAATGCATTTGTAATAGCTATTTATGGACTGGAGCCCAAGCTAGATGTCAAAAGTGGCTACAGCAGACACTAATGAAGTAACCAGTGGAGCCAGATCTATGTGTAGTTGTTTACTAATATGTTTATTATTATTTTTTTTTAGATCAGGGAGCCCTATGCCTTAATTACATTTAGCAATGGGTAAAAGTATTGACTGAGCCTGGATTCCTGATGTGCAAGTAGAAATCACAATGTCAGTTCTTCATCACTGGGTCATGTCGACTTTAAGGAAGGCAGGATGTCATATAACCTTATTTTCATGGTGGGGAAAAACCCTATTACTTTATACAAAAGGAAACTGAAGTCCCAGAGAGATTTCAATAAATGATTCAAAGTAACATATCAGCAGTCTATTTCATTTCAGACTCCAAGCCCACTCTCTTTCCACTGCACCCCAAACTGGATTACCATAAATAATGGACTAGATTTATAACACAAGTGTAAGTTGTCACTGAATTCACTTAACTGATCCTTTCTGTTCCAAATATGCTGTGGCCCAGAAAATGGTGCACCAATACGAAATGGGTGCATTCCATCAACACTCTAGTGTCTGAAGCTTCTTACTAGATGTAATATATGAGTAACTCAGGAGGAACTATAATTTTTTTCAATAGTACCAGGAGAGGAAAGTTATGGTTTAAAACTTCCGGCAGCTACAAGAGGAGTCAAGTCAGTGAAATTTCTCATTATGATTTCTGTCTTCATGTGGTAGAGCTTATGACCCAAAAGATGAAAAAAAATATCAAGAATTTTGTTATGAGGCACATACTGGCCAGTAGTGGGAATAGCCAGGCTCTAGAGGCAGGTAGATCTTGAAACGGGCTGGGTCACTTTCTATTCTTCACACTCAGCTTGATTATATAAATGACAATGCTAACAGCTGCCAGGAGGGTAGCTCTCAGGAGTAAATAACATGTGAAAAGGAACCTGGTATGGGATGTTCTTAGGCTTCATGTCCTCTTTTTGTGTGAGGCCCCTGGATCATTCCTTAGGCTCCAATTGGCTTCTCAGCCCCTCTCTTTTTCCCCAAATCAGAATTAGGAGGAGGTGAGTGAGGTACTCAGCTCAGGCATAAAATTTCAGGGGTTCCCCAAAGCACAGTAATCAAGGTAAAGAATATTTTAATGTGTATTTCTAATTAATATCCTGTAAGACTTGGCCTCAATTGCTTCACCTAATATCGGCTTTGTTGGATTCCATCTTTATTTAAAAGTTTGATATTTTCTTCTTCATGGGCTTTTTTGTGTTTTGCCTTTTTTAATTTTCAAAAATATTTTATCAAAATATGATTCACTCTTGATTATTATTTTGGTGAACTTTAAATTTTATATCCAAGCCAAGTGGCTCACTCACCTTCTGCTAATTCTACACCCAGTTCTTCCCTCTCTTCAGCCTCAGGTCTTAGCAGCCTTTCCACTTCTCTTAGAAGCCAACATTCTAGCCTTAGGGCTCCTTAATTCTAGACTGGTGGTGCAGTGGAGGCAGGTTTTTCAATGCCCCTTTCCTTGCCTCTCAAATGCAAGAAGAAAAAAAAAAAGACCGTTTTAGGTCCCACTTTGAAGAAGTGAGGGAGAAAACAAACATAAAGTGAAGCAGGCTATTTTATCTGTCAGGAGTCACTGCATAGAGCCTAGAACCAATTGAGCCTGGCAAGTGCTACAGTAGAAACAGTGAAAGCATGGTGCTAGATCACCTGCATTCTCCAACCCTCAGAGGCTATGTGACCTGGGGAAGGTACTTAATCACTGGCCCTTACTAGCTATGCCAATTAGGGCAACTTATTTGAGTCCTACCACTTACTAGCTATGCCATCTTGGGAAGTTACCTGAGGTCTGCTAGTTATCAGTTGCACCATATTGGACAAATTCCTTTAGCTCTACCCCTTCCTAAATTTGACATCTTTGTCAAGGAACTTTAGTTCTGTCCTTACTAGGTGTGCCATCTTGGGTAATTACTCAAGCTCTACTCATTGTAAGTCATGTCATGTTGGGATGTTACATGAGCCCTTTCCTTACTAGCTATGCCATCTTGGGAAGTTGCTTAGGCTCTCTCTATGCCTTGGTTTTTCTCACCTGTAAAATGGGGCAATGAAGGTAGCTACCTTGTGGTTATCATGAAGATTAAATAAGTTAAGGCATGTAATACTCTTAGGATAATATCTGCTGGGCATTAAGAACTCAACCCATAGGGATGTCTGGGTGGCACAGCCGTTGGGCATCTGCCTTCAGCTCAGGTTGTGATCCCGGGGTCCTGGGATCGAGTCCCATATTGGGCTCCCTGCATGGAGCTTACTTCTCTCTCTGCCGGTGTCTCTCATGAATAAATAATCTTAAAAAAAAAAACAAAAACAATACATACAGGCAATTATTTGAAAAATGTTTCAGACCTAAACAAAGTGTTCAAAATGATAAAAGATGTAGCAGTAAAATTATACATATTTTCAAAAATGTTTTAACAATTCCATTTACTTGAGAATATGGCTATAATTTATTTTGTTCAAGGTGATGTGTGTTGCGTTCTTCCAAATAAGAGGCCTGTGGTTCTTTCAAGGTCCTACAACTGACTTGAATATGAGAAAGTTACGAAGTTTGTGAAACCTACAAAGTTCCTACTATCCCAATAGCTGTATCTGTTGAATTTTTTTCACTAACAATAATAATAGCTAGTACTTAGTGGACTGTCTCTATATGCTCTTCAAGTGCAATATTTCAGTGAATCCTCATGACAGTCTAATGAGGCAGGCACCACTGTCATGATCACATTTTAGAGATGGGTCTGGAGAACTTGAATAATTTGCCTGAGATCACAATGCAAGTAGAGGTGGAAAGAGGGTCACCATTCACTCACTGCTTTTCCAAATTATTTTAAGGTGTAGGACCCTCTGAGACTATGTTGCGGTTTTCTACACAGAGGTAATCTATTCTGTGGATATACATAGTTAAAATGAAAATATACCCCAAATATGGAGGTACCCATTAGCAAAGGATTTTTCTTATTTAGCAGTGCCTTTAAGGCACTTCCTTTTTTTCTTTTTTAAGATTTATTTATTTGAGAAAGAGTATGCTCGAGTGGGGGGGAGGGGCAGAGGGAGAAGAAGGAGAGAATCTCCAGCAGACTTCCTGCTGAGAGTGGAGCCCAACTCAGGGATTGATCCTACAACACTGAGATCATGACCTGAGCTGAAACCAAGAGTCGAACGCTTAACCAACTGAGCCGCTCAGGCTCCCCCTTTGGGGCATTTCCTGCTCATATATACCTGTGTGTAGACTGGAAATTTATTTAACATGCATTGAAATTATGAGATCCAAATGTATAGAGGAGTAACTCAGAGGGAGGCAGATGACACATCCGGTAGGACACCACATCTGGGAAGAATTTCCATTTCCTCACTTCACCACTGCATCCCAGGAGTAGTCATTGTACTAGATGGCGGCATTCCAGGTTCTGGAGGTCCACAGATGAAGGAGGACAGAATACATCTGAGAAGCATGTGCTACTGTCAAACCTTGTCAATTCTCTCCTGATGAGAAAGGTTAAAGTTTTTTAACCTTGTATATTCACATAAGGGAAAAAATATTAACCTGTTTAAGGCTTTGTGTTTATTTTTGGGTTTTTTTTGGCAACAAAGGGCTCCTCTGGGCCTAACAAGTGGTTACTTAGGTTTGGAAGAAGAGAAAGAGCCCTTCCTTCTTCCTGTGCTTGCATCAGCCACTGTGAAAGACTCCCCCTTGATATGCCATTGCTGTTCTTAACTCAGCTCTGATACTGGAAATTCTGCCCTACAGCTCTCGTCCTCTCCACCATTGAAAGATCTTGGATTCCAGGTGTGACTGTATTAATTGAGCATATATCATGTGCATAGCATGGAGCGAGGCATTATGAAAGACATAAAAGTTCCATTCTCTATTATTTTGCAAGCTTGATGGAGGTCAAGACATATAGAAGCAACTCAGAAACTGATAAACATTAGTATTTTAAGAATTGAAAAGGAAGAGGTCAGGGTAAGAGAGAAGTCTTCAAAACCAATTTCAAAAGCTATTAAAAAATTATAGTCACGATTTTGACAGCTGATGTCCTGTCAAATGTCCCAACAAGACTTTTGTTTCAAACTTGCCTTTCCTATGCTCCTAACCAGGAAAAGTAGTGGGGTTTTTTTCCCCCTATTAATTATAAGCTGTTGTTTCTACATAGGTACTTACAGGTCTGACAGAACTAATTGGTGCAGGTAATAATCTTTGTGTGCATTTTTCAAATTAATTTAAGATTCACTTTAATCTCCAGTCATTTCTTGAGGAGTCAGATACTTTATTGATGAGTCGAAATCTCGGTCCTCTTTTTCTTCAGTAGAAATGATCCATCATGTCAGCCCTATCAAGATCCTAGGAGGCTAAAGAAATTTTAGTCCATTTTTGTCTACAGTGAACCTGTCTTCTGCCTTTAGGAGTTATAATGTAGAACATGCCCTGCATGCCCACGACACACTGAGGCTTGGGGCATCAAGTAACTCTTGAAAAAAATATGTCATTGAGAGCCATACATTAATGAATGAGGATGTGAAATACTTTACTGTCAAAGCTACAAGTTGGTAAGTTTGATGTCCACTGAGATTATTCCTTACAGAAAGGAGAGGGGCTTTTTCTGAGTCTGTGCCTGGTAGAAGTGTTTTATATTTTCAGCCTTAGCTGCCTGCCATTCAACACTACTTTGGAATGCTCATGTTGCATAATGTATGAACTAATCATAGAAAGTAACCTTTCTTAGTCCAGATCATTCTCACCTTTCACCTTTCCTATCTTTCATACATGTTCAACCTCTTCTTTACTAACCAAGGTTTACCACTCCTACCTCTTCAACTACATAGCCCTACCTACATTGCTTTTCCTAACACTTAACTGTGTTTTAAGTGTTACTTAACAAGTACAGTGTGTACTTAACTAGCCATATGTGCTCTGCCATCCCTAAGCCTTAGTAATGACTACCTGCTGCTTTCTCTAGGCTTCAAATCATGCCTAAAGAAACTAAAGGAAATGGGAATACCTGACATTCAATATTCTTGCTCTCTGGTTTCAGTTTGCAATGAATTCCCTCATTTTGTGTTTCCTGGCATCTGCTATACTATACAACAGCTGTTCACATTCTTTTCAACTTCCTCTTACACCTAATCACTTTCTCTCACTCATCAAATGTACTGGGGGTGGGGGGGGTCAAGGTTATCGAACAGGTATTCTCTCACTTACCATTCCTCCACTTAAAAGTTCTTTTTTGTTGTTTTCATTCTCCACCTTCCCATTTTCTGTTTTGTTTCTGTTTGGATTCTCCAATCTTCTGTTTTGTTTTTTAATCAAGTCTATTGAGGCTTACTTTAATATTCAATACAACACTCTCATTTTAAGTGTACAGTTTGAGGAACTTTGACAGATACATAATGCCCATGAAACTACCACCAAAATGCAAATATAGTTTTTCCATTATATGAAAAAAGTTGCCTCACACCATTCATAATTCATCACCAACACCCATCATGGCTTCAAACACTGATCTGTTTTATCACTACAGAATTCTTTTGCCTTTTCTAGGATTTCAGATAAATGAAACCAACCGCCTATGTATTCTTTTATTTCTTGCTTTTTGTGTTCAGCATGATCTTTTTCACGTTCATCCACGTCCATGGTTGTGTAATTTTTATAAATAAAGTTTTGTTTAAACTCATTCATTTACACATGTCCATGGCTATTTTCATGCTATAGTGTCAGAGCTGAGTATTTGAAAAGACCGCATGGCCAATAATGCTTAAAATATTTATTGTCTGGCTCTTCACAGGAAAACTCTGCCAACTCCTGATCCAAGTGGCCAAATATTATGGTATAAAATCTTTTGTATTTCTTTACTATTCTCTTAATGTCTATAGGATCTGTATTAATAAAACTACTTCCATTTCTGATATTGGTAATTTGGGTTTTTTTTCTTGATCAGTATAGCTAGAGGTTTGTAAATTTCATTGATCATTTCTAATATGTTTTTATTTCATTAATGTCTGTTGTCTACTTGGTTGATTTCAATTTATTTATTTTCTTCACTAATCTTTGCCTTAATCTGCTATTTCTTTTTAAGGTGAAAACAGAATACTAATTTTAGATTTTCTTCTTTCCTCACACAAAGATTTAAACTTATAAATATATTTCTAAGCACTGCTTTAATATATTTTACATATTTTGACATGTATTTTTACTTAGTATTTTCTTGCTCCTTCTGTGATTTTTTTCTGTGACATAAGTTAAAAAAGTGTAATATTCAATTTTCAAATATTTGATGATTTTTCAGATATATTATTTTTTATTTCTATTTTAATTCTAGTATGGTCAGAAAATATGTTGTCGTGACTCCAAACTGATTAAATTTATTAAGAGTTGTTTTGTGGCCTAGCATGTGGTCTTAATGTCTGTTTCCTGTGCACTTAAAAGGAATGTGTATCCTTGCAGTTGTTGTACATAGTGTTCTACAAATATGGTCAAACTTGATAGCGTTATTCAGGTCATCTCTATCTTTATTTTTGCGTGTGTCTAGTTGTTCTATCAGTTGCTGAGAGATGGATTTTAAAAGTTTTTCCCTTGATGGCAGATTAATCTATATTTCTGTTTTATTGTCAATTTTCCCTTTAATCTATTTCTAAAATATTGCTATTGATCATATATACATTTTAACTTTTGGCTCATCCTGGACATAAAAAGATGTTTTTATCCTTATAAGCTTTCTCTCTTTATCTCTGGTCATATTTATTCTGATGACTACTTGGATAGTAATATAGCAACTTCAACTTTCTTAAAATTACTGTTTATAATGGAATATTTTTTTCATCCTTTCGCTTTTAATTATCCTATATTTATATATAAAGCTTATCACTCGTGCATTTTTTAATTCAGTCTGACAATTGCTGAATATTAACTAGAGTATTTAAGCCATTTACACTTAATTTAGTACTTAATATGACAGGGTTTAAATCTACCATCATGCTGCTTTCTATTAGTCCCATTTCCCTCTTTTTCAGGGTTCTTTTGGGATTGGCTATTTGTATAGCATTTTACCTTTTTCTTTTGGCTATTATATATACATTTGTTTCATTTTTGGTTACAATAGAATTTACAATACTTCTCTTTACATTGTCAGAATCTACTTTCAAATGATATCGTACCACTTCTCATATTCTTATAATAGTATATTTTCATTTCGTCATCTCATCCTTTATATCATCTATGTACTTCTATAAATTATATAAATTCATCAATGCATTGTTATTAGTTTTGCCTTAAGCAGTCAGTTATCTTCAAAAAAATTTTTTTCTAAAAGAAAAACAATGACCTTTATATTTAGCCACAAATTTTCCAATTCAGGCCCTTTTTATTCCTTTGTGTAGATCCAAGTTTTCAAATGGTATCATTTTCTTTCAGACTAAAAATCATCATTTAATATTTCTTGCAGTATAGATTTGATGACAATGAATATTCCAGCTTTTGTTTGCTTGAAATATTTCTTCAATTTTCACAGAAACATTTATTGGATCCAGAATTCTAGACTGACCTTATTTTTTTCCAGCAATGTAAAGATATTCCATTGTTTTATGATTTATAACCATTCTTATGTCTTTTCCCACTATATAATAAATACCCTCTTTCCTCCAGTTTCTAAAAATATGTGCCTCATTTCCTTCTAAACCTTTACCAACAATACCTTTAAAATTCAAATTTTTAACTAACAATCTGTTTACAATATATGCATTCTCTAAGATGATATAGGCTTTCAGCATTGTGCTTAGTTCTTTCTGAGCCCTAACCAGTTGACTTTATTTTTTTATTTATATTTTTAAAAGATTTTATTTATTCATAAGAGACACACACATGGGGGGGGGAGGGGGGGAGGGAGAAGCAGGCTCCATGCAGGGAGCCCGATGCGGGACTTGATCCCAGGTTTCCAGGATCACATCCCAGGCCAAAGGCGGCACTAAACCGCTGAGCCACCGGGGCTGCCCCCCAGTTGACTTTAATGTCATACTTCTACCAAGTCTAAAACAATTTAAGCTTTTTATTATCTTACTCTTCAAAATTTTTCCAGCCTCTACCTATTGTCCATTTCTATATTATAGTTTTATATTTTTAAGTATGCTTATCAGCAGGACTCCTTTTCTAGGTATCAAATCTGTATTAGTTTACTGCAGCTGCCGTAGCAAATTATCAGCAACTTAGCGGCCGAAAACAACAGAAATTCACATTCTTTCATAATACTGAAGGCCAAAATCAGTATCACTAGGCCAAAATCAAGACCCAGGCAGGGCTATGTCCCCTCTGGAAGTGCTAGAGAGGAATCCACTTCTTGCCTTATCCAGCTTCTGGTGGCTGTTGGCATTCCTTGGCTTGTGGCTGTATCACTCCAAGCTCTGCTTCACGGTCACACTGACTTCTCTTCTATATATCAAATCTCCCTCTACCTCCCTATTAAAATGAAACATGTGATTACATTAGGGCCCACTGAGATAATCTAGGATAACCACATCTCAAATTCCTAAATGTAGTCACATCTCCAAAGTCTTTGTTTTCTGTGGTAATGCTCACAAGTTCTAGAGATAAGAACCTGGAGATATTGGGGATGTTGATGGGGGGGGGGGAGGCATTATTAAAACAATCTACTTATTTTTTCATGTGAAATGTCATCCCAGTGTCACTGAACGTCAGCTGGACATACAAAATTCATCAGTTGTGAAAAGCTTTCAAAAGTAGATTTATGGGAGAAACTAGAGGGGAGCAGGTTGGAGAGATCTGTATAAAATGTAGTACAGAATACAGAATATCTTTGAAGTTTCTTTGAAAATTCAAACAGTATTTAAATACAGTATTTCAACACCTACGAAAGACAAAAGATTCTTGTATATAATTGGATGAGGGGAGTGCCTGGGTGGCTCAGTGGCTGAGTGTCTGCCTTTGGCTCGGGTCGTGATCCCTGTGTCCTGGGATCGAGTCTCTCATCGGGCTCCCTGCAGGCAGCCTGCTTCTCCCTCTGCCTGTGTCTCTGCCTCTGTCTGTCATGACTAAATAAATAAAATCTTTTTTTAAAAAATAATTGGATGAGGAAGAAGTGAGGGACAGCATAAGAGTCATATCTTTGCAGAGAAAAATAAGCAATAGATAAAGACCGCAATGCTTAAAGTCACCATATGAGGCTGGATATTCCAATGAGGCTCTGAATTCTGAAAAAAGAAACAGATCCAGAATTGGCAGGGGGGTGGGAGTGGAGAATGGTAAAACAGTTGACAAATGAATAAAACCAAGCAAAAAGGAGAGGAAATACGTCTTAAGAAATAGATGAGGGCAAGTGCAGGCTGATAGAAGAATCCTACACACAGGCCTGATATGAAATCCAAGTAGATAAACTATAAGATCATTTGATCTGAGAAGCTTAAGCTAGTTAATGATATACTAAACCATTAATACAAGGTAATGAGTCATTCATTTAATCAACACTTGAGGGATCCCTGGGTGGCGCAGCAGTTTGGCGCCTGCCTTTGGCCCAGGGCGCGATCCTGGAGACCCGGGATCGAATCCCACGTCGGGCTCCCAGTGCATGGAGCCTGCTTCTCCCTCTGCCTATGTCTCTGCCTCTCTCTCTTTCTCTCTCTGTGACTATCATAGATAAATAAATTAAAAAAAAAATTAAAAAAAAATTAAAAAAAAAAAAAAAACACTTGACAAGTATTTGACCACCTACTATGTTCCAGGCACTTTGGCAATGAACAAAAGCAAAGTCATCCCAGCCTTGCATAAAAGCTTATATTCCACAGAGGGAAACAAGTGATATGCAAGTAAAGAATCAAATGAGCAGTATCAGAGAATTACAAAAACTATAAAGAAAATAAACAAGGTGAGAGAATAGAAAATGACAGGAGTAGATGCTTATTTAGAACAACATTCAGGACGCACCTCTTTAAAGAGGTTGTATTTGAGCAGAACCTGAAAGAGTATACAAATTGAGCCAAATAAAGATCTGGAGTAAGTGTATTCCAGGTAGATGGGAGAGTTGCTCAATAAATAAATGGTGGTACTATCCCATTTGAGAGTGGGAGAAAGGGAATGAGTACGTATCTTAAGTCTGTTAAGTCTGAAATAACTGTTACATGTCCAAGTAGAAATGTCAAGGAAGCAATTGGCTATGCAAGCAATAGCAAAGAAAAGTAGTTTGAACCAGAGGTTCAAAGTTACATGACGAATTTACATACCAGCACCTAGAGAAGTCTTGCCACAAAAATAATCCAATCTTAATCTGACACAGTCTCTCGCACTGACTACCAATTTACAGGGTCTAGAGAAGACAAAGTAACATGTTAAACGAATCCAGAAGGTTGAAATCAACAAAGTCCAGATTCTCGGGAAACTAGAACAGATAACTGCTTTCTTCAACAAATATATTACAAGAGAAGAGAAAGCAAGACACAAGGCTGGAGACATAGATAGCAAGAAAAGGAAGAGGAAGACGAAGAAACTACAGTTTAAATATAAGAAACAAATTTAAAAATGGAATTTATTTCAACCCTGGCAAAAAATACATGAGATACTGAGGTAAAATCAGAACAAGGACAATATTTAACAGTATTAAGGGACTACTAATTTTAAGATTTTATTTATTTATTTATGAGACAGTGAGGGAGCAAGAAAGAGAACATGAGCAGGTGTAGGATTGGGGGCGAGGCAGAGGGAGAAGCAGACTCCCAACTGAGCAGGGAGCCTGCCATGAGGCTTGATCCTGGGACTCTAGGATACTGACCTGTGCCGAAGGCAAATGCTTAACCAATTGAGCCACTTGGGTGCCCCAAGGGACTACTAATTTTAAAGGTGGTAACATCATGTTCAAAAAAATTATTATTACCTTATAGAAAACATGCTAAGTTAGTTTAAGATAAAATAATATGATGTTGGAGACAATACAAAATAATCTAACAGCATAGGCACACGGTAAGTATGCAAAGATATCAATAAGATGACATGTCTACAAGTTGACAATTGATGAAATATTTCATGATATAAAGTTCAAAAAATGGAAGTAGGATTATTTAGGATTTTATTATCTAAGCTTTAAAATCCAAATAAAGAAGGAAACTAATGCAATCATTACTAAAGATGTAATAATTTGACATCACCAGTAATGAGCCTGTGATTGCATTTTATTGCCTTCCAACCTGATTTTTAGGATGTCTGAAACAATTACTGCGAATACCTCTGTGGGATGCATAAAAAAATCTACAAGAGACAAATTTGCATTTTAACCTGAGCTGTTGTCTGTGAAATGGTTTCTTTTTAGGGAAAAAAAAAAAAAGATAGAAAAACAGAGCTGTTTTTCTAAACTGTTCCCAGAGGTGAACTGATAAATAAGTATACACATAAACACTTAAAAGTTTTTTAGAACCATTTTCCTTCATTTTTCACAGACTGACTTCGTTTTCATTTGGAAAATATTTTAAAAAGATTCAACAATTTAATGTGTGCATAACTTTTAATCTTTGAGGTGGAATTATTAGAAACACTGTCAAAAGGTCATACTACAGAGAAAGCAAATTATATAAATGAGTAAGAAAATTGAGTAAAAACAAATTATTGGTCACTATCATGAAAACCTAGTCACCTGCCAGGCTGTCCAATACAGTAGCCATTAGTCACATGTAGCAACTTAAATTAATTAAAAATAAAGCTGAAAAAAATTCAGTTTCTTAGACACACGAACAACATTTCAAGTGCTCAATAGTCCATGAGCTAGGGGCTACCATGCTGAACAGCAGAAATTCAGAACACTACCACCATTATTTCAGTCGAACCCTGACCAAGACTGTCCATCCACTCAGTGATGTGTACACCAAATAAGAATAATATTTATGGAGCAACTGGCTTAAAGACGCTATCCCTTCTTCACATCTTCTTTGATTACATTAAAAAAGGTTTCTTTATGTTATAATAAGTTTTTGTTGAAGGCTTGTTGTTTTATTTCACCTATAAATAACCATACAAATGACATATGGGGAAAAAAGTTGTTTCCTGAAGAATGGATCTATTTCATTTCAGCAGATGAAAATGAAATATGCACATTTCCTTCTTTGCTAAGGCTACAATAAAACTCAGAATTAACTTAATGCTTAATTGCCATAACTATTATCCAGGTTTTTTTTTTTTTAAGATTTTATTTATATATTTATTCATGAGAGACACAGAGAGAGAGAGAGAGAGAGGCAGAGACACAGGCAGAGGGAGAAACAGGCTCCATGATGCGGGACTCAATCCCAGGACTCCACGATCATGCCCCGAGCCAATGGCAGGCGCTAAACTGCTGAGCCACCCAGGGATCCCCCTATTCAGGTTTTGAATAAATGTATTTTCCTCCCCTCTATGCAATTCTTGACATTAGTCTCTTTTAATGTATTTAAAAATTTTTATTGTAAAGAGGCTCAAATTCCTTTTGGAGATGGTGGAACACAATTGATAAATTCTACACAATGGCACTCTACTGCCCTCTTTCTTTCAAGAATAAAAATTCTAAGCAAGAATTTACCAAGTTTTTCCAACAATAACCCTAAGAAAAAACCTGTACCTTTCATTAATCAACATATTGTACACATCAATGCCAAAAGTCATTACAAAACTAAGTAGTAATTCGTAATAAAATCCCGAGATTTAAAAAAAAAAAACCCTGGCTAAATATAAAAATTACCAAAACTCAATAGCAAACATATTTATTGGGAAAGTACCAATATTTCCATTAAATCAGAAATTATCATTACTATCATTTAACATGTCTTGAACAAGGTAGCTAATGCAATAAATTTCTAAAAATCAAACAAACAATAAATAATTGAAAGACATATAATTACCTTTATTTTCAGAGTGGCATACCTAGAAAATCTGAATATCTATAATAGCTAATTAAAATTAGTAAGAGCTTATTAAGGTGAATAGAAATGACATACATAAAAAGAATTGATGCCTTTTCTCTATGCCACCAAAAACTAATTTGAAATGTGGAAAAAGGAGCTCCTGGGTCGATCAGTTGGTTAAGCACGGACTCTTAATTTTGGCTCAGGCCATGATCTCAGAGACATGAGACTGAGCCCCAGATTGGGTTCTGCACCTGTGTGTGGAGACTGCTCAAGATTCTCTCTCTCCCTCTCCCTCTGTTCCCCACCCCGCACTCTGTGCTCTCTCTCAAAAAAAGGGGGAGGGGAATCCTACTCTAACAGCTACAACTAATAAATGCATAGAATAAATTTGATACAGGTATCTAAAATATGTCTCAAAAGAAATGCATAGAATCTAAATTGAAAAAAAAAAGTAAAATCTTATTATAGGACATAAAATAAGACATAAAAGCAGAGTAACTTATTTTCCTGGATGCAGAATCTGAAAACCATAAAAATTATCCTTTCCAAACTAATGCAGGTTAATTTAATACTGAATTTCTTAGGAATGCTTTTTATCTGTAAAAAGATACCCAACTACTACAGTGGCTTAAGTAACTAAAATGTTTAACTATCTTTCATAAAAAAATCTGGAGAAAGGAATTACCAGGCCAGGACAGTGGTTCCCCAATCGTAAAAACCAGCCTCGTTCTTTCTGCCTTCCTTAAGAATGTTGGTTTTTCACTTGCAGGTGGCTGCTGCAACTCCAGGCAACACTTGAGTGTTCACTCAAGTTCAGGTTGGGGAAGAAGGGAGAAGGCAGTGGTGCTAAGTATACCTATCTTTTTTTTTTTTTTTTTTTAAATCAAAAAAGCAAATGATTCTTCAGAAATCTCCCAGGAGGTTTCCATTTCTGTTGTACTGGCCAGAACCATATCATGTCATTATGCTTAGATGCTAATAAGCTGAGAAAGCAAGCACCTACCTTCCAGTCTTCAAGGTTGTGTAAGGTAAGGAAGAAGGTTGAGGATGGGTACTTAGCCAACCAAGTGTTAATATTTCACAAATTCTAGTCAGAAGCTCACTTTTTCATTCAAACAGTTCTGTTTTCCAAAGTAGAATGTATACTCCAGAAAAGGAGTCTTTACCTTGCTCACCACCATATTCCTGGTACCTAACACGCAGTCATCTGTTGCATGACTAAATAGCCTTAGTGCCAAATGAAAACATGTTTTTTTAAAAGTGGCCATTCTAAATGATAGATGACTTAGTGTATGACAACTATTATCTTTAGTTTTCAACAATGGGACTAAACACAGAATCATACAATAGGGAAAGTCATCTAGTCTCACCATCTTCCCAGTGTAAGAATTTCTGCCCAAAGGTGGCACGGTTTCCCATCTTTGGCTTACATACTACAAAAAAAGGTGTGGTGAGTGCTTACTGTGTGTCAGGGACTGGGTGTAATGTGCTTTATGCACGATCTCATTTCTATTCACAACGGTCCCATGAGGAAAATACTATCATTTTCATTTCACAAAAGAAAAATGGTGCAGTCTCAAAACAACACAGCAAGTAAGTGGCAGGGCCTAGATTAGAACCCCGGTTAACCGACCTCCAGATTTCAAGTTCTGAATCACTGAACTTTACCACTTCCAATATGAACACAGTCTGTTCCATTGCTAAACAGCTTTTTTGCTAGAATGTTCTTATACTAAGCTGGACCATTTGGCCACACTATTATTTCTACTCATTATCTTCATTCTGGAGGAAAGCTCAATAAGTCTCTTCATAATCCTATATGATCACTCTTTGAAGGTCTCAGAATTATTTCCAAACACCATGTTATTTTGGTCAACTGCTTTTGGATTAAAGTCTATCTGTAGGATTCTCTTTTAAATGTAGCATCCAAAAGGAAACTCAACACCACAAACCTGTTTACCAGGGTCAGAGGCTATATTACAGGAGCTAAAAAACAGGTTGCCCCAAGATGAGCCACTTTACCATATATTACATGCAAGCAAAATTAAATCATATCAATATAATTTCACTGTTTACAATGGAAGAAACAAAAGTTTCAAAAAGTGCTATTTTTCATTGCTCATATTCTCAGTTCTTATATACAAAAGGAATATCTACAGGTCATCAAATGTCTAAGGATTAATTTATAAACTCATGAATTCTATGCCTAAGTGTCTGGTGGAGAAATTATTTAGCCTCTCTAAATTTTTCTTATTTATAAAAGAGTCAGCAACCACAAGACAAAATTGTTTAAAAGAAACAAGAAGGGGGCAACCCAGGTGGCTCAGCGGTTTAGCCCCGCTTCAGCCCAGGGTGTGATCTTGGAGACCTGGGATCAAGTCCCACTTCGGGCTCCCTGCATGGAGCCTGCTTCTCCCTCTGCCTGTGTCTCGCTTCTCTCTCTCTCACTGGTCTCTCATGAATAAATGAATAAAATCTTAAAAAAAAAATCTAGTAAGGAAAAAAGGAATAATTCTCTGTTAATATGAATGCATTTTCTATTGTACTATATTCATATTCAGGTTGTAGTTTAAAATGTATTATTCACTTCTGGCTATTAGACTGGCTTTTATTGGGACGCCTGGGTGGTTCAGTGGTCTTTGGCTCAGGGCGCGATCCTGGAGTCCCGGGATAGAGTCCCACATTGGGCTCCCTGCATGGAGCCTGCTTCTCTCTCTGCCCATGTCTCTGCCTCACTCTGTCTGTCTCTCATGAATAAATAAACAAAATCTTAAAAAAAAAAAAAAAAAAAAAAAAGACTGGCTTTTATTGAAAGGCTCTTCTTGGTTTTGTTCTTTTAAACATGAAAATGGCCAATTAAACAGTAAAAATTCCCAGTAACCCTTAGAAAATATGTCACCTATAAGCTAATTTCCTCAAGACATACAAGCTAAAGAAAAAGAAGAAAACTTAAAAGTATGGTTTACCTCAATTTTTAAAAAATTCAAAGTATAAAGAAGGCCCACAGACGGTTTCAAGAAATGCTTATAAGCAGGACTCTACTGCCCTCTTTTGTAGCAAGAATGAAACACAATGCAAGTGCCAAATAGGGCACTTTCTAGGATGAACTGAAAGGAAATACACTTTGGGGCTTGTTTTCCCAGATAGATGGTCAACTACTAGGCAGGGAATACCTGCCTAAATCCCTTCACGAATTTGTTTTGTATGTCTTTGTTGAATAAATCAATCTGACTTATTCTGATTTTTCTAAACGTTTTTTTGATTATTGCTGAAACTTTAGAGTCAAGAGTAAAATGAAGTCATACATTCAGGATACTTTTTTTTTTTTAATGATTCTAATGGATTTGGTGAGCCAAAGGAGCAAAAATCTAGACAGTTTCCAGTTGTTGTGTAGGCTATCCAAAATATGCTGCTTTCAAATCCAGTGTTTAAAATGAACAAGGCCTCCGGAAGATGCAGCACTGCTCAAGGCAGGGCGAGATGGACTGGGAGAACACTACGGGCAGCGACAATAGGACACCGAGGCTCCTAGTCAGCCCCACGCCGGCAGGACCTGCACTGTGTGAGCGGTGCGGCCAAGTGCCTCAGTGTCAGAAATGCATAATGAACAACTGCGATCTCACTAAATAAAATAAAATAATATAATATAAAATAAAATTAAATAAATAAATAAATAAATAAATAAATAAATAAATAAAATGAACAAGGGTGGGGCAGCTCGGTAGCTCAGGTCATGATCCCAGGGTTCTGGGATGGAGCCCCATACATCTTGCTCCTGCTCCGTGGGGAGTCTGCTTCTCCCTCTGGCCCACCCTCTCCCCCTGCTTGTGCTCTCTTCTCTTTCTCGCAAATAAATAAATAAAATCTTTGAAAAATAATTAAAAATACAACCAACAAAGCCAAAACAAAAATTGGGACTTGAGTGCCTTTATTTAGTGTGACAGTCACATTGTTTGAAGCAGTCTTTTAAGTGATCTAAGCACAAATTATATAGGTCTTCTTAGTTTACCTTCAGATTGCACACAGGTTTTCTCTGAGGACAAACATTCCATTGTAGAAACCCCATGTCACACTGGAAGTCAGGAAGATACCTCCAGGCTTCAGTCTTCTAATTTAGAAGCCATCCCCTCCCCAACAGCCACCTCCACCACCACACACAAACACCCCAATAGATCTAGAAAGCAGACACATAAAAAGGTTCTATTTCCAATGCAAAAACATATGGAGTTAGTTAGTATCACTAGCATTTATACCTACCCCCCATCTCAACACCCAGGCTGTTTTTGGTCTTCTAAGAAACCTCTCACAAAATGTGCTTCAGCCTACACTTTATGTGCCAACGAAGGAGGATATTCTCTCAGCGCCAACCTGTGATTTCAGGATTGCTGAAATTATTCAGTGGAGTAAGAAGTTAAAAGCTGCTTTTATGGGCAGCCTGGGTAGGCTCAGCGGTTTAGCACTGCCTTCGGCCCGGGGTGTGATCCTGGAGTCCTGGGATCGGGTCCCACGTCAGGCTCCCTGCATGGAGCCTGCTTTTCCCTCTCCCTGTGTCTCTGCCTCTCTCTCTCATGAATAAATAAATAAAACCTTTAGAAAAAAAACCCTGCTTTTATAAACAATAAAATCAAAATTAAACAGAAAGCCAGATAATACTGCCTTTTTCTTTCCAAAAATTTAATTTGTATCTTCAAAATGAAAATACATTTTCTCATTTAACCAATTAATCCAAAGGGGGAAAAATGAAATATTATGAACACAGGAATACTAATAAACACTTCAAGCAAAGTTTATAGTCACAAAATTTTCAGCAAGTTTTATAAGAATCTGTATAAAACGAAGTTAAATATAACACTTTTGAAACAATGAGATCAGTTTACTAACCTGCATTCCTGAGACATTTGTACTTCCTGTCCTGGCTTAAAAACAAAACAAAAACCCTCAAATCACTTTCCTTTATCCAAATAAATTTACTATATTGGCTAAGCTGCATAAAGTTATGAGGATAAGTTTTGAAAAAAGCAATAAGGGCAAAATTAAGGCAAACTTGATAGTTGTTATCAGGTAAATCGCACATTTAGAAGGATCTTTGTTAAGAATTTCTGCCTTTAAAATACTCGAAACTGTATTATTTCAAACAGCACATTGGTATCTGTCATACATCTGATCATAACAGCATTCCTGGAGGAGGAAAGACAATGATGTTCTCATTTCACTAAAAAGAAAAACTAAGATGACTCACTTAGGATCAGAGAGCTTGACCAGCGGCACAAACACACTTATCAAAGGCCTTGGAACAGGGTAAAGTTTCCTGCTGGTTGATTTACCTTCCAAACTGCATCAAGATATGATCCAAGGATCAAAACAGTTTGAATTCCCTGAGGTATATGCAAAACAGACTGCAGCCATAATGGGTGTTGACGAAAGTCAGCTCAAGACTTCTCACATGCTACATGATTTGCAGTACAAGACTAGGATAGGGAGGGAGATGGATATAAGAAAAGGGAGGAATGATCATCCTACAGTCAGGTTCAACTAAAACCCCAAAACAAACTGGAAAGATGGTCTTTTCTGGGAAGCAAATATTAAAACCAAAGGGGTAGAGAGACCTAGAATGTTAAGAAATTATTCATCTTAATAGTGCAAAGTATTCAGTACACATCCCCATATAAATAATTCTAAAGCTCCTTTGAGGTAGAAAGATGTTAGGAATGAACTGAGTTCATGTTTAACAAAAAGAAAAAAAGAGAAAGGAAAGAGGCACTGAAGAGAGGCCCTATTTTTAATGCTACCTTTAATAAAAACTATTGCAGTCTACACTTATAAAGATCCTTTTCAGTAAAGTACTTGAATGCCTATTGTTTTATCTCTACATTTAGAGGTTGAGATTAAGGATCTTACAGCTAAAGGACTCAAGCCAAGCTGGGCTCTTAAAAGAAAGCCTACCAAAGTTCCTAGCAAGCTTATAACTTTTTACAACTTGTCCACTTGGACCCCCTTGTTTTTCCCTCTTCTGTTTCTCAAGCTGGGGCTCAAATTAACTTTACTGGCAAAATCTCCAGAATCCTCTCCATCAGAAGTAATGTTGCTACTTCCAAAAGTCCTGCTACACATAAGCCTTGCTGTCATTGTGTTCCATCAGTGTGCACACTTATCTCCCCACTAAACTAGAAGCTACTGAAAAGGCACACAAAGATAAATCCTGCTTCTTCATCTTTGAATCTTTAGGAGCTAGCATCCTGTGGTACACTTTCATCAAGAGTCCATCTGACTTGATCCCTCAAAATGTACATTTTATAGAAGGTGAACAAACTGGAAGTTTGTAGCTCTTCACGTGGAATTCAATACATCCTGCACAACCAGGTTTTATCCCTTTCCCTCTTCCTCCCAGAGAGAATGAGTTCTACCAGAGGCAAATTACCCAGGTTACAACCTTAGGCCCTTTTTCTGACCCCATTATTTTAGAATTGTATTTCCTTCATTAAAATATCCTTATGTACTTACAAGTAAAACTAAGCCACAAGAATAGCAACAAAACATATAGCTTTTCATGATATACAAATTTCTTCATCACCAGGTCACAGAAAAATAAACATGTTCTTATGCTTGGACATTATTTGTCAGGACTTAACAATGATTTTGAAAATCTGAACTTCCACTTAAAAGATCTCCATGGAAAGAAACATTATGAACCGAATGAAAGAAAATAGCTATTCATAGGGACATATTTTTGTACTTGCTTTGCTCCAATTTCTGCTACATAGATCGCTCCAGTCTTCCCACTGACATCCAAGAGATGAGGTAACACTTGATCTGCTAGTTGGATTGTGCTTATCACAGAACAGTTGCCAATGCTTCCCACTGGGGGTGCTGCCACCAGTAAGAGCCTGCTAAGGTTCAGCTGGCCTATAATCACATACTTTCCATCAGGAGTAAATCTAAAGAGGAAAACGTTTTACAGAATAAATGTATGCAAAACCAATAAAAACTTTGACTTTCTCAACATTTATGTCCCTTATGGCGCTAAACAATAGGCACCTCTACTTGCTGAAGGTTGCTTTCAAGGAGGATTTAAAATCTGTCTAAATCTGCTGATGAGGGAATAGATTTGTGAGGACAGATGTAGCCAAATACCAGCTTAAACAACAAAAATAATAGTATGCGAGTACCACACAAAATGAAACTAACGCAGAGTCAGTGCTAGGCTGACACTGTAGACTCAAGATTTCTATTTTCATTCTGTGTTTAAAAATTCATCACATGTATCTCGAGGGTGAACGCTGTAGGAGGTGCAGCATATGTTATCTCTGTGACCTGGATCCCACAGCGCGCTGGGAGTTTCATTGCTTTTGCTCTGCTTGGGATTTAAAATACTATTATGTGTTCTCTGCATACTTGGTTCTGCCCCCTTTTCACTTGCTGAAAATTAGTAATATTTTAAACTTTCAGCTAGCTCTTCAGAGAAACTAGCATAAACCAAATAAAACAAGCATTTTTTTTTCTTTCAAGATTTTATTTTATTTTTCTTTCAAGATCAAGTACCTGGGTGACTCGGTTGAACGTCTGCCTTCAACTCAAGTCATGATCCCAGGGTCCTGGAATCGAGCCCCACATCAGGCTCACTACTCAGCGGAAAACCTGTCTTTCCCTCTCCCTCTGCCTGCCGCTCCCCCTGCTTATGTCCTTTCTCTCTCTGTGACAAATAAGTAATTTTTTTTTAAGATTTTTTGAAATTACAGTTAGTTAACATGTAGTGTAGTATTAGTTTCTGGGGAGAATTTAGTGATCTATCACTGGCATATAACACCCAGTGCTCATTACAACAAGTGCTTTCCTTAATGACCATTACAAACTAGCCCAGCGCGCGCCCCCCTCCCCGCCACCACCTAATAAAACAATCATTTTAAAAGAAGAAGAAAAAAATTACCTGACTGAAGAAGGTCCCTCTTCTGTGAAACAATTATCCCATGCTCCTAACCACTCCCCGGTGTCTTTATCAAATACTTGAATTCTTTTATTTCCTCGGTCAGCAACCCACACCTGAGAAACCATAAAAATTTTTCTTGGAAAAGATCCACGTCATAATAAGAAAGAAAACAGAAGGGGGAGAGAGGAGGGATGAATGTTTATTTTCATTAGTTTCAGACACATCATCTTAGTACTTAGAGGACCCCAAAGAAGAAGGTATTAAAAGCCCTATCTTCAGACAGGAAATTAAAGTTTGAAGCAAGCTTACAATATGTAGGACAGCCACTTATGGCCACTTCTCTTAACTCAAAGCCCATACACTCGGTCTACTCTAATAAACATCTGAATAACTAAAAAATGAGGGTCTTCCGTTATGATTCAGAAGATTAGCACAGCACTGAGAGGAAACAGAATCCATTCATTCCTCCAGCAAGCATTCTCTATCCCACTGAGTACTGCCAACCTGTCAGTTCTTGGGTTAGGTTAGAAGACAAAAACAAAGAAATGCAACCTTGCTCCTTAGGAGCTCAGGCTAGGTGGAAGCCAGGTGTTCATTCCCATTGCAGGTATCACTAAACATCTCCCTGCTATTTACCAGGTGCCAAGTTACTGAAAGAGGATGCTTAGAAGATTTTAGTAGCATCTAAAGAATATAGGCTAACAACAGGTTTAATTTAGTTTTGCTATAGGCTGAAATGAGTTACTAAGGAAAGCAGACTCACTCTAAGTGACATTCCATGTACCACATTTGATGAATGCAACCTATGGCATATATACAGTGAAATGAGTTTAGGATGTGAGGCTAGGATTGTAGAGGGGTATGTACAAATGGACTGGACATGTGGGCCAGCCCTGCAGACCTTTACCTCCTCCTTTCAGGATCTTTAGATTTCTTGGGTTTGTGGATTCAGGGACTATTTTTTCAAAGCAATCCTGACTATGTATTTGTCAATGCCTGTGAGTTTAAGTAGCCACTAAATTCATCTATAATAAGAAACAAATAAAGACTCACTGTATCACTTCAGAAAAGTTGTTCCCTAAGTAAGGTAATTACTCAAGACCTTTCTCTGGCATGATTCTTAGGAAGGATGATGGATTTCCTCAAAGATTTTGGGATTACTGTCTTAGATGAGTGATCAAGGAAGAAATACTGTTTAGACGCTACGATTGAATAATATTTTAGACTTAGTATTATCTTTTCTACTGAACATATCTTGATTATGAGAAATCTTGTTTAAGAAACAATAGCAGCGGTGCCTGAATGGCCCATCAGGTTAACCAACTTGAGACTTTGGCTCAGGTCCTGATTTCAGGGTTGTGAATTGAAAACCCCTGGTCGGGCACCACGCTCAACAAAAAGTCTGCTTGAGTCTCTTTCTCCCTCTCCCTCTACCCCTTTCCCAACTTGCACATGCTTATGTGCTCTCAAATAAATAAGTAAATCTTAAAAAAAATAACAAGTTCAGCTCTGAAACTAATTAACTTTTCATATAGGGCTGGGTGATGACTAAATGAGTTAATTAGGTAAAATACGCTGAATGCCATTGACTGTCGTTAAAACACTCGTGTGTGGAAATGAACACCCTCCTTTTTCAACATTCAGTAATGCCAGAGTATCCCCATCAAATGTTCTCCAAGGCTTCTCAAAAGGGCACTTATCACCATGGAGAATTTACCTGGATCCAGGTCTTGCCTGCTCAGAAACTTGATCTTACTCTTATTCCACGAAGGAAATAGTTAACGAGGGTCAGGAGGGTCCTGTGTTCAAAATCAGAATTCGAACTTTCTAGCTCCCCATTTCTAGACAAAATTCCCATGTTATCTTCCTATCTACATGGGAAATACTTGAAGATTTTATGATCGAAACATTCTCATTTTGTCTACATAGGAAGACAAATGACAATCAAAAGGTTGCTTGCTGAAACACAGAATCAAAAGTAGAAATGGATTAAACTTCTAACAATGTGAAGCCAAGATGGTCTGATGCATTGTGCAACAAGACATTTAGGCACTTAACGGTTACATATAAGGTAACTATGTACCAGACACCAAGATATAAAGCAAAAGAGATTCAGTACATGCCCTCATATAGCCTATGCTCTGCTAAGGGAGACAATTAATTGATTGTATTATAGCGTGATAGTTACTATAACAAGGAAATACAGGCTACTCTAGGAAAACAGAAGGAGAAACGAATATAAAACATTTTGGGTGGGGATCATAGGAAAGTAACCCCGAAGAAGTGATATATGTAGGCTTAAAGGCGTATAAAAGCAAGGAAGTAGTAGTGGATAGGGTGGAAAAAAAGAATGGGTTGAAATGGTCAGTTAAAGTTTTCTGTTCACCAGAGTGGAGCTAGTGAGAACAAAGTTGCCTGGCTGGCTCCGGTTTTCAAGCTGCCAAGATTAATCTCTCCCATTTCTCTTTTGATCAACATATTCCAGACTTAATTTAATTCTAAAATTAAAAATAGGATGCCTGGGTGGCTCAAGTGGTTGAGCATCTGCCTTTGGCTCAGGTTCTGATTCCGGGGTCCTGGGATTGAGTCCCACATCAGGCTCCGTGCAGGGAGCCTGATTCTCCCTCTGCCTATGTCTCTGCTTCTCTCTCATGAATAAATAAATAAATAAAATATTTTTTAAAAAATTAAATTAAATTAAAAATATATTCAAACACTCCTAGTAGTTTTCTTAACAGGAAAGCAACTCTTTTCTTTTACAGGTAACTTATATTCTATCCCAGTATTTGTTCCTTCTACCTTAAAGTGACCCAGGAAATCTATTTTGTTCACTTCTAAATATTCGGGAAACTCTCATCATTATAGGACCTAAACATTTACGAGTATGTGGGATACCCAGCCCCAGAGGAATTGCCCAGACACACCCAGACACACATAACATATGCAGATGTCCAGACACACATGTGCACCACGATCCATATATATAACCATACATTCAGACACACAGTCCCAGATACCATGACAGTGTATTTTTACCCGGTCAGTTGAATCAACTGTAACACTGTGAGGTATGTTGAACTTAGCAGGTCCCGTCCCACGTTCTCCATGTAGCCAAAGCACCATGAAGTCTGACAATGGCAAAAATAGTTGGTCAGAGCAACATATAGAATACCTTACATATTTGCATGTTTTTTGTCTTAAGTTGCAAACAAACTATTCAATTATACTCTCAATTGATTATGCTTTCCTGGCTTTCTGTTTATATACCAGTTTGCCTAATTCTTATGCTTTACCAAAACAAAACAAAACAAAACAAAACAAAACACAAAAAAAAAAAACCCTCTGTTTTAAGCAATTAATCGACTTCTTCACTATCTCCACTTGGGTTTCTCATCACTCAAAACTCTTTGTGGTTCATGTCAGTGTCTCCCTTCCCATCTATTGTGTTATTTGGTATTACAATTCCTGTGAACTTAAAAATTCACAACGTTTTTATAGTCTGTCTCCCTTCTTACTCCTATTGTAGGCCGAATTGTATCTCTACCCCAAAAGGTATATCCAAGTACAGGTACAGGAATATTCCTGTACCTGTGACTGTGACTTTATTGGTCATAGACTTTTGCAGACATATGAAGTTAGGGATCTTGTGATGAGATGATCCTGGATTCAGGGTGGACGCTAAATCCAATGACTAGTGTTCTCGTAAGAGAAAGGAGAAAGAGATCTGAGGCACAGAGACACAGAAAAAAAGGCCATTTGGAGACAGAGGCAGAGACTGGAGGTATGTTGCCACAAGCCAAGGAAAGTGCGGAACCATGGGAAGCTGGAAGAGGCAAAGAGGGAATGTCCCCTAGTGCCATTAGAGGGAGCAGGGAGGGCCTGCCCGATAGATTTCAGACTTCTGGATTTCAAAACTAGGAGAGGATAAAATTTCTCTTTACGCTATTAAGCTTCTTATAGCAGCCACAAGAAACCAATATACCTATCTATATCCAATCTGTCTCCTGAGTTTGGTTGTTTCCTTCATAGAATTTTTTTGATTCTTGCTTTATCTGCACTTTACCTCCCTTTAACTATCACCAACCAAACTCAGTTACTGAGTAATAAGCTGACTACATATCCTCCATGTATGAGTTTATGCTTTATCCAAATGACAGAGTTTACTGCAAATACATCCCAATACAGTATTTTGTCTTATAAAAACTCTGTAACACCACTTTCCTGCTACAAACCCTCAGACATTTTAAAGGCAAAATTATGGCAATGTGGTTCATGTCAGTGAATTCTTAGATAATCCTTTAAGAACATACCAGATCTTTTTTTTTTTTTTTACTATTCCAAAATTACATCCTAAGCTCTTTTCCTACAAGATTTACTAATTACCTGTAGACCTTTGAGTGATAGAGCCTTGTAAATGTTCCTCCCATTCCTCTTCTCCAACCAAAACCCATTTAGTTCAAGATCTACTTCCTTTATGGACGCTTGCCCTATTTCTCCAGTCAACAGTAATTTCTCCTTCTCCTAATTTTACTTTAACAGTCAATGCCATAGAGTAGCATTTAACTGCTTCATCTGAAATAGACCTGCACCTAGAATACTACTGAGAACACAGAGTACTAAATACAATGAAACTTTAGCTAATCAAACTGAAGGATATCTCAGCTCTGGGATGTCAAGTTCAGAAACTTCTCTTTCTTAACTGGATAGGATAACCACTTATTTCTTGAGCCCACTATAAATTCCCAAACTGCCTCCAGTTTAATTCAAAGGAAACATCTAAGTTTTGAAGAATAAGCAAGCATATTATCAGAATCATTTATTATTGGTCATCCAAAACATCCCACTTGAGCCTTTTAAACACAGCTTCATATATAATACAATATACAATAGTTATAGAGGGCCTGGGTAGCTCAGTCAGTTAAGTGTCCAACTCTAGATTGTGGCTTAGATCATTGATCTCAAAGGTCATGATATTGAGCCCTGTGTCAGGCTCCCTGGTGGGTGTGGAGCCTGCTGAGGATTCTCTCTCTCCCTCTCCCCCTTCCTTCTCCCTGGATCTCTCCCTTTCTCTGAATAAATAAATAAATAAAATTAAAAATACATATATACACACAGTCTATGGTTATAATATCATACCAAGTATCAAATAAATTTAATACATCCAACTTATTAAATAGCATTTTTAGGATACCATGCAAGCCACGTACCTTGCGACAATTTGATCAATCTGTTATTCAATCCTCCATCTCCATCCACAATGTAAATATCTCCTGTGTCCTCTACATATAATTCTGCAGGATTATCAAATTGCAGGGGATTCAAACCAGTGCCTTTTTTGCCTGGGGTACCCAAGACTTGAACAAGATCACCAAAGGAATTGTATTTTTTAATAGTATGACCGTAGGATCCTATAAAGATAAATATGCACACTTCACAAATATAACCCCTGTTTAAACATTCATGTTTTTCAAGTAAGCAGAGAGCAAGAATTTAATAGAATTGAAGAGTAATAAAAAGTTAATAGGCTCAGATAAACTAAACGCTGTATTTCACAAGCAATAGAGCTTCTTCATTAGTGACAACCAAATATCATGAATTAAAATTCAGGTACCTCAAAATAAGTAGATTCTAAATTCAAATAAATAAAACCAAAACAACTGGCTCATCATGTTAAATTATAGATACATCATTTTCTTCTGTAATTTTAAGTAAAACCTTGAATAAACATTCCTTGTAAAAAGAAATCAAGAAGGAACTGGAAAAGGAACTTACGTTTGAAAATCATTATTTCAGCTAATCATGTGCAGATCTCAAATTTTAGTAGATCAACAAAAAAGTTCATTATAATACAGATTTTTTTAAAACTACAATTTCTCCTTACAGAAACAAGTTCAATATTCAACCCATTAGTTTTTTTTCCTAAGAATAAATCTTTCCAAATCATTAGTATCTTCTCATTTATATCAAGACTTGAATTAAAATTATCTTACAAACAAAAATATAAAGTACGGTACTAATAATTAGGAAAAAACATAATGCAGTTAACAGAAACCAGCATGAAGGCATACCAAGGCCAAACTAACTGGTAGGCATGCAAAAGATAAACTGGATACAATGAACTCACTGGAAATAAAATGAAGCAATTTGCATTACAATTCTGGGAGCTTTGTACTGTCACTTTGTATTACTTAATAAACCTTGCTTTGCTGTCCACCAAAAAAAAAAAAAAAAAAAAAAGTATTTATTGTTATACCTTATTTGAATGCTTGAGAGAATTTGTAGCAACAATAAGAGAACAAAATATTATTAAAGGAAGCAACCGGAAAAAAAAAAAAAAAAAAAAAGGAAGCAACCTTCAAAGTTTCTAAAGAGTTGGCAAAAGACATAAAACACCAGTATATAACATTGTTTTGTTTTGGTTTTGTTTTGTTTTGCTAAGGCTCATTTATAGCTACATTTTTATTTACAGGGGTATTGTTTCTTCAAAAAAAAGAGGAAGGAATATAAAAAATGCCTTCAGATCTGTGCATTAAAAAAGCCCATTAGTGGAAAGAATGAAGAGATCATGTCTGTTCTTTTTATTTCTGGGAACCAATGAAGTATTTTATTTAAAAAACGATCACATGAATGGAATAAATTAAAAAGTAAAGGCCCTTAACAGTGAATACTGGGGAAAAAAAAGAAGTGAAAATAGTCACATTTCATTACAATATTACACGGAACTCAGAGGTAATCAAGATTTTTAGTTTAACAGGAATCATATCACTCAAAATATATCTTGAAATAAATGGATCATTGGCTGAGGCTTAGAAATCTTTTGGGTTCTGAGAACAGATGGTAATGGCACCTCTAACAAAAACTGAGAGTTCATTAATTCCAAAATGGTATCTGAAATAGCCATAAATGAAGAAACAGGATGCCCTTTGAGCCATATATGTAACTGGGCTAAAGAATACTAGAAATACTGCCTTCAAGATCCCATTCATTCCTGAGTTCCTGAGATCATAATGCCAGGTTATCTCTGGTATTGTCTTATCTTGAGCCGCAAGAACATGCAAACAGCTGTCTCTGAAAACATCCAGAGCTATAAATCCAACTATGCTTACTTTGATTTGCAACACATTCTACTAGAAGTATTTGATGAAAAGATTTCAGACATGGTGCAATAGGTAGGATTTCAGAAACAATAACACCAGCAGTTTCTGCAAATCCTACATTTTTGGCTGCAAAGCAGTCCTAGTTTTCTAGCACAATTTCTCTTGAAAGAGAACTGGTAAAGGAAAACAAGACAAAGACTCCATCCATTAACTTTTAGAGATTGCTATTTTTGGGGCTTTACTGAAGATGTTTAGAAGTTTAACCTGGGAAGAGCAACTGAGGCTTTAACAACTACAGTGATGATCCCTGCAAGGATGGTCTTGCAACTGATGTTTTAAAGAGGAAAAGTTCCTTGACAAGTTAAAGGAAAAATCATAATAATTACAGCCTTCTTTTTAAATGTTTTGACTCTACAGAAGTACACTATAGAGGTTTTCAGAAATGATCTCATATAAATCATTAAAGAAGTCAAAATTAGATTTAGCAACTCTTGATTTTAAAGCGTACAAGCAAGAACACGGGCAAAGATATGATTTCTAACAAGATAATTTAATAGATAGTACTACACATACCACTTCCTACATCCGTGATCCAGACAGACTGTTCATGTAGTGTACTGGCTGCAAATATACCATGAGGTGTGTCAACTGTATAATTCCAGGATCGTAGGAAATATCCATCCTCTGTGAACACTAATACCTTTGGGATGTTATCCCCTCTCTGAAGGTATATAAAAATAACTGCTTAGATAGGATCAGTTCTTAGAAAGTAGTCTTTATTTTGGTAGAGAGAAACAAAAATCAAAGGTTAATTGCAAAATTTAATGTTTAAAAAACGAGTTTCAAAACCTAACAGTATTAGTATCTACTACATTCAAAACCAAAGTATTTACTTACAACCAATTCCAAAGGAGAAACTTCACCATTAGCGTAACATAAACATATACGGTAACTTGGTACAGCAAAACAAGAAGAAATCGTTTCCTTGGTGTTTTTGTTTTGTTTTGTTTTTGTAAATCCCAATTTTACTAACCTGGGCTACGTAAACCAATCCGCTGAGGGAGTCAATTGCAACACAAAATGTTGTTCCAGTAAAGTATTCTGGACGCTTGGGCCAACCCACATCCAGCCGGTAAAGAATTTCCTTGGTTCTCCAGGAAATTTGAAAAGAAAATTTCCTTAAAACCTTCAAAAAAAAAAAAAAAACAGAAGGTGAAGATTCAGTTTACTCTGTAGGTTAAGAAAAGAAAAAAAAAAACAAAACAAAAAAAACCAAGTTAATTCTTAAGCACGCCTTGACAACGGACACAGAGCTGCTGAGACTGCTGGACGGAGAGGATTCGGAAGAAACGGATCTCTACGTCCAAAGACCAAAAGCGATCACAATACAAATCTGCAAATTATTTAAAGATTCGCTGGGATCTGGGGGAAAGCAAGCAAACCGGAAAACGGCGACGTATTCTATGCAAACTTTTTAACGCTAAGAGACCAAGCAAGCCGTGGCAGCTCCGCTCCTCTGCGGGTTGCGCACACAGGCCGGTGCGGGGCCGGGCCGCCACCGCCGCCCGGCAGCCTCTCAACAGAGCCATCCGCAGACCTGACGGGCATTTCCCCGCTGCCCGACTCACCGGGGCGCCCCCAAAACGCGAGTGCAAAACCAGTAGCGCAAGGAAGAAGCCAGCGCCGGCCGCGCAGACCCAGAATCTCGCCATGAGGACCCCGTACGGTCCGCCGGCGACTGGGGGCCACCGACAGCCTTAGGTTCACGCCTTCCTCGTGTACAGGGCGTCGGCCCCACCTCGGAGCCGGAGCTCCTGCCTCCAGCTCCGGCTCCCGGACGCGCGGGGCTCCAGGGCTAAACCCCCGCGAGAGAAAACCGGAACTCGGGCGGCGGCGGCGGCGGCGGCGGCGGCGGCGGCGGCGGCGGCGGCGGCGGCGGCGGCGGCGGCGGCGGCGGCGGCGGCGGCGGCGGCGGCGGGAGCGCCCCGGGCCCACGCCCCCAGGTCACGTGGCTCGGGCTGACCCACCGACCGCCCCGCCCCGCCCCGCCCCGCCCCTTCCCTTCCCTGGGGGCGGTCCACGCGGCGGACTTCTCCGGGCCGCCAAAAATGCGGGCGTCCGTAGATATGCCTCAACCACCCCATGTCCATTTTTTAGAACTTCGGGTTGAAAAACCAAAATAGGGAGCACTCACCCCAGGGACCTGGAGATACTGTCCTTGCAGAGCGCCGTTCAAGCTCTGAGGACGATTCCAGCGGCGTCCGTTTCCGAGCGCCCAGGCATTCGCTGTGAACATCTACGTTCCCACAGCAGGACCCGTCCGCGGGCTGCCGGGAAAGAGAGGCCCGGGGGTCGGCGCCGCGTTGAGTTTACTGGGCCGCGACGGGTTTCGCGGAAGGCCCCCGAAGCCGGCGGGAGCCGCAGGGGTGGCCGGGACGGGCTCTCGACGCCGCGGCCGCCGCGGCGTTCGGGAGTCCCCCTGCCGGGGAGCGTGCCCCCTTCGCCGGGCTCCTGTGCCCCCGGCCGCCGGCGCGCCCCCGGAAGCCGTGGCAGCTGGTAACAAAGAGCCTGCCAGGCCGCCGCCGCCGCCGCCGCCGCCGCCGCCCGGGCTGCGGGACCCAGGAGCCGGCGCAGCTGCCGGGGTGGAGCGCGAGGCGGGCCGTGAGCCCGGGCGCGCGGCGGTGAGGGGCGGCGCCGGCGGCCAGGGCGCTGCTGCGGGCGGGAGGCCGGTGCGCCCTCCTCGCCGCCCGCGGGGCTCGGGGCGCCGTGTGTTCCCCCTCGGGGGAGCGGCTTCGCGACCTGCTCCCGGCGGCGCCTGGTCTGCAGCTGCGGGAGACCGGAGCTCGGCCCCGGCTGCAGACCCTGGATCTCTCTGCGGGACTCAGGGAGCGGCGGGCTCCCCGCTGAAGCTTCGTGTGAGGAAGCTGCGGAAGCCTGACGGTTTTTGCTTTTGATCAAAAAGTTTTCATAAGTGTGGGTTTTTAGAAATTTTTGCAGACTTCGAAGTACCCTCTACCTCTTCGCATCCTTTTTCTTGCTCCTGGACTCTTTCCTTCTCAGCTGGAAACATCTTCACTGCTGGAGCAGACCGGGGATGATCGCTTGGTAATTGAAAGCGTAATTGTTAAGGCCACGTCGAGACAGTAGTCAAGATGGACAAAAAGTCTTTTGAAACGGTTTTGGATGAAATTAGAAAGGTAATTTCACTTAATTCCTTGAACCAGGCTACGAGCTTGGGATTCTCACGGTTAATTCACGTTGAGGCACGGCGTGCAGATTGTGCAAAATACGGGTTTTGGTATTGCCAAGTTGATTGGAATTAACCTGCAGTGTGAGAGTCTGTGTCTTGGTACTTTTCATTACGCAAATAGAAATTAAGTTGTATTAATGTTAAACTTGACAGTGCAGTATTGTGGAAATTACACTCAGAGAGCTCTCGTTCCCAAGCTGGCTCTACAGATCTCTAAAAGCTCTCTACTTGTGGAAAAGTGGCTTAATG
The DNA here is from genome assembly GCF_003254725.2 of Canis lupus dingo. Taxonomy (NCBI): domain Eukaryota; kingdom Metazoa; phylum Chordata; class Mammalia; order Carnivora; family Canidae; genus Canis; species Canis lupus. Next base: position 1,983,672 of record NC_064267.1, read on the forward strand.
TTTCTGAACTGATCACCTCATCTTTCAGTAACCAGAGCCTGAACGCTGAAGGTAATACGTATAAAATGTTTTTTAGTGGTAGTTATTATAAGCGGGTCTTTCAGACCTAAAGATAGGCAGGGTATGTATTACTTGGACAGACAGAATTAATGTTCAAATGGCATTAGGTTTAAAGTCCTATTCTTAGAAGTGGGCTTCCATAACTTGAATTTCAAAAGTTTTTGCTTCGTATTGAGGCCATCGTATGTAAGCTACCTTCCAGAATGAACCAGACAGCAAAAAACATTTGGAACGTAGCCTTGAGCCCGACAAATACCTCCAGCACCTAAACTCTAGTTCGCCCCCTTAGTACTGGAAGGACTTTCTGTGCCATTCTCATGCTAATACGGGTGCTTTGCTTAGAACGTCTGGGTGATTGTCTTCCTTTTCCAAACCCTTAAGACCCTTGACTGACTGGGAAGGATCTGTTATTTTATGCTCTGGTGATTGATTTATTTCAGCTTATGAAATTGTTAATAAAATTGCCTGGGCATGCCGTTTTTCTACATTCCCTATAAAGCAAAGTGTTGGTTTTCTTCATCCTTCATAAAACTTTTTTTCAAAATCGTATGTTAGGTAAAGTTTACATATTAGATGATAACTGAATGCTCTTTTTGAATAAGATTTCTGCTTTTGCAAATCCAGCTTGTGCAATTAATATTTGCAATAAAATGTCAGCTTGCCAAGTACATGTTTAAAATTTGTAACAATTTGTTCATGAGCTGATACCTAGCTACTGTCTGAGAAAATAATTTGTGTTCAAATAAACCAGTAGATTTCTGCCTTTGGAAATTAGAAGATGCATTTTGTATATATTCTCTCTTCTGTGTTGTGAAAAGATCATATAGTGATACTAGTGAGGGAAGTAGGATATTTTCCAGAGTTGAAAATCATACATGAGATAGCAACTTACGTTCTTATTTAAGTCCTTCTTTCTGGCCTGCAGTCAAAATGTGTCTTTTGCTGTCTATGCCAAATAATTAGGTACATCAACATTGTCTTAGTCTGTTAAGATTGGATAAAAATGTAGGCATATTTAAATGAGAATTTTTTTTTATTGCTCTCAGACTTTGTAAATGTAGGTTGGTTTAAACCAGGTTATCGAAAAAGTAAATAAATAAATGATTAATTGAAAACAAATAAAAAAATAAACCAGGTTATCACTTCCTGACATTACATCTCAACAGTCGTTTCTAGAATACGTAATCCAGAATGCCATTCTCTCCCCTTCACCTCCCTTTTCAGTGAAAATTAAACTACTGGGCAACCGAGATGTTTCAGTTAACTGGTCGTGGTGTTTTCTCCCAGCAAATTAATATACATGCCAAGTACAAATACTGTTGTGTAGTAAAAGCAAAGAGATTAGTAGATTTTTAATGATTAGTAGTTACCAAATAATGATTGTTTCCACCTCTAAGCTCACCAAGCAGTTGCAAGGAGAGCATACATGATTTTAGCTGGCTCTAGATAGTGCTGGGTCAAGGCCACCATACTTCTCTCTGAATTTCCCATTGATGGGAGGCATGTGAGGAAAGGAACCATAATTTACCTACTACTACTATGCGTTAGATCTTCTATTGACAATTTTAATCTCCACAGTAACTCCAAGGAGGGTAGTGAATGGTGTTCCCCTTTATGGGGAAAGAGGTGCCTTTCACAGGTCATTCTACCAGTTAGTAGCAGGCACACAGATTGAATTGAGGTCCCTCTTTGACCCCTTGGGCTCTTACATTCCAGTGGAAATACTGAGAACCTGGACCAGAACTCAAACCCATCTTTCATGGTTTTCTATTACTTAGGACATAATAGCTGCCCAGTAATTGATGGATGAGTAATGCCTTACATAATTAGCCTTAAAAATAACAACTCTAACTTCATGTGTGTGATTAAATTTTTTAGAAAATGACAGTTTGGTTGAATTTGGGATATTCCGAAACTCTAGTTACATTTACAGGAATTCTATTTGTGATTTCTCTTGACATCAGATCTTGTCTATTACAGTTCTGTACCTTTTCCTTGTCAGAGAGAGTAGGGAGGCCCAGGTGGTTTTCCTGCTGTCTCAGTGTATCCCTTACAGCATGGAACCTGTAAAGGTAGAATGACATGTCACCATAGTGACCTTAGCTGCCTCTGTGTTCTGGGCCTGAAGGCTGCCATGTTTGAGATGCTTAGGTAGTTTTGATAATATGTATATAACTGTTTTGCTTATATATATTAATCCTGTTTTTCTGTGTTTTTTTAGGCTGTTCTAACAGAGTACAAATTAAAAGCAATTGAATATGTGCATGGATATTTCTCTAGTGAACAGGTATTTCTATTTGTTTAAGCAAAAAAAAAAAAAAAACAACATTTTTTTTAAACTCTGATATTCTGGTTAATGTCTATTTACCTACCGGTCAAGTTCAGAATTGCTTTTACTTATTAGTTCCTGTATTTATTCAGGGATGTTAGAAACTTTCAATATTGATAGAAAACTTTACAAAATTTATAGTTTGAGTATTTTATAAACGTAGCTACTTTCACTGCAATATCATATGTGAACATGATTTCAGAAATGCCGTGTCCAAGAAAAGCATTTCAAAGTATTTATCTTTCTGGGCACAATATCATAAATTTATAAATTTTTAATGGTAAACATACCTAAATTTGAATAGAATTTATAAGTCAGTAATTACAAAATTCACTACGCATTAAAAAGAAAGCTCAAACAAATGGTGAATTATGGTTCTTCTATGAAGCCATTAAGTAAAGATTTTAGGAATAAGAAAAAATACAGTGTTTAATAAGTAGTTTCTGTCACTGCCAGAAGCATGGTAGTTTAGTGAAAACTCACCCAGCTTCAGGGGGAGTTTGCTAATTAAAAAAAATATGTATGCATACACAGAACAGATTTCTGAAGAGTCCTTAGAAAATACTTGAGAAATAGGGCAGAGAGAGAAATGTGCATCTGTAGATGTAGTTCTGCCAAAGGGTGAGAATGTGGAGAGGGTAGACAGTGGATGAATCTATACAGTGGAGTTAGTAAATGCTCCAACCTTTCATCTGTTTCTCAAGAATTTTAAAACTTGAACTTTGAATAACTTTAAACCTATAGGAGTTCTGACTGCTAAATACTTAAAAGCTACTTTACGATTTGCATGTCTTGCTACCAACTTCATGAGTGTTTTTCAGCTGCCCCATTATTTTTCAAATTCACCTTAGGCTTAATTTAAATGTTTTGAAAAGATCTACAATTTTTTATAGATAATAACTTTCCTTTCCCTCTTTTGAGTGTGTGTGTGTGTGTGTGTGTGTGTGTGTGTGTGACATTTTGTAGAAAACTTCCCTCGGTGGTTATTCTACTTTGCTAAAGTCATTGAAAACTTTGAAAAACTAAAAGCTACTTTCTAAGTATGACCTGCTAAGCCTACTTATTATATGGAAGGTTTTTCTTCCTATATCAGACATATGATAGTTGTTAACTTTTTTTGGTTGGTAAAGTGGCAGGTAGCCTTTATTATAAGTAAAACCATTATTTCCATGAAAGTGAGAAAAGTACACATAATACCCATTGGTAACTTATGCATCACTTTACAAGGAGTAAAAAGTATTTTTACTTCATGTACCACTCCAGTCTCTAGCATTAATTTTGCTTTGTAGAATAATTGAAACCTTAACACATTTTCAGGTAGTTACAGTAAAATAATTTATTAACCCAGATTTTATTATCCTCTCTTCTGAGCCTTTTTTTTTTTTTTTTTTTTTTTTGCTTTTGGAGTTCCCTTGGAGGCAGTGAACAGGGTGGTGGTGACTAGGCAGGGACTTCACTGCTGTGACCTTGATGCCCTCCTCACCTCCTGCTAGTGATCTCACAGTATCACCCTCATTCATTTGAAGTTTGCTGGTAGTGGTGGGAGAGCCTTGCTAACTGTGCTCTCAAAATGACCTACTGTTTAGAAGCTCCCGGAGTAATTCATGGTGATTTCATTATTAGGGAGGAGATACGTGGTATAAATACGAGTACTGTGCCCTTCAGATTCGAGGAGAAAAGCAGGAGATAGTGGATCTACACTAAACCACACCACTGAACACCCTTTTTTGATGGATTAAAAGTGTCACTCTGCTAAATTTTTAAAGTTTCCTTTTGTAATAAAGCTACATATTTCTAAAATGACATTTCATCTCCATCTAATGCTTTTTCAGTCTTCCTTTTCTTTAGGTACTTTGTTTTTCCTGTACTTTATACTTTCCATTTATTTCTATAGCAGTGCTGCCCCAGAGACTCTGTGATGATGGAATTGTTCTGTTTCTGCACTATCCATTGTGGTGGCTACCTACTTCTTAAAGCTATTGAGTATTTAAACTGTGGTTGTGCCAGTAAAGAACTGAATAGTATTTTAAAGTTCTGAAACAAATCTTGTAGAAATGTTTGCAAACACATTTCATTAGACCTAAAGTAATTCTTTGTTTTCAGGTGGTTGATTTACTGAGATACTTCTCCTGGGCTGAGCCTCAGTTAAAGGCAATGAAAGCATTACAGCATGTAAGTAACTTATTTTTTCTTCAGAATGTAGAATTTAAGTATTTTGAATTCTCCCCTAGTTTTCTGTAATTGATCTCAAGTTGTAATTTGTTTGCATTAGAAAAACTGATCCTAAATTTTATTATAGTTTGATTAATCAAATAATTGAAAAATTAAAAGTTAAGATTAAAAGTAAAACTAAAAAATTAAAAGTTCCCAAACTGAATTTAAATTTTATGTACTGTACTATTAAATTGTGCACCATAGGGTCCAAAATTGGCAAATTGGAAAAGAAAATATTTATAGGTAAGCAAAGGATAGAATTTGAATTCTTAAGTGTTTTTATATACTTCCTTCTATTTTTTTTTTATATACCTTTATCCTCTTGTATTTAGTTTTAGAACAATAGCCAGGTGACTTTATATTTACATTCTTAAGATGAACACCATCCAAATGAGCTTTTAGTGATGATGGGAACGTTTTATATCTCTGCTATCCAATATGGTAACCACTAGCTACACGTAGCTTTTGAGCACTTAAAAGTGTCTAGTCTGCCTGTGGAACTGTATTTTTAATTTTATTTAATTTTCATTTAAACAAGCACATGTGCTTAGTGGCTACTACATATAGACAGCACAGCTCCAGAGCCTAATTAATAGAAGCATTTAAGTCAAACAGTATATGGCTATATAGGAAGATTTTCCTTGGGTTATCAGGCATGGATAGTTTTAAGAGAATCTGAAGATCCTTAGCCCCCTAAACTAATTTGCTGAAGAAAGTGTCTGGATCTTAGTGCTTCTCCTGTTTAGCAGTTACTTTTTCTCAACTTTACAAAAGAAAGGTTATCATAACCATCCACTCATCATCTGAGGGTGAAAATCTTTTCCCAGAGACCAAAAAGAGACCATGTAATCTGAGCAGAAGAGCAAAGCAAAGGGCTTCTGTAAGAAATACTGATGGGGACTGCTCCTTATTTTGTCAAGACAATAAACTCATGACAAAGCTCTGAGGCCTGCTTGTTTGTCCACCTACTTTAGAATTAAAATTCAGAGGTGAGAAGGCTAGCACGGGCACAACTTACAAGTCAGCTTTTGCTGACAAACTAAGCCTGATTTGGTTGTTTTCACATTGAAGACTAACGTCAATAAGGTTATACTGTTGACGTTTTCGTTGATGAGATGAGTAATTCCAGAGTTTTTACAAATGTATATTAAACTGAATATAAATCAAGTTTTTGTAAATGTTTAAACTTGTAGTATAGTTTTTAGGTGTCAATTTAAAAGCTTATAAAGGGGTATATAGTTTTACCACTTCTTTTGGTGCTATCTGAATAAAATTGAGAATTGCTCTATATTTTAAGAATCTAAAAAAAAAGCGAAAAAAAATCTATTGGGTATTGCTCTCTATTTTAAGAATCTATTGGGCATTAATTCTAAATGATCTTGCACTGACTTCACTTTTGAATTTCCTCCCCTGTTAACATGAGTCTGTAAATTGACAGAATCTTAAGAAACAGAAATATCTTAGTCAAATTTTATAACATTGTACATAATCTAGGAGTATCACAGTGCATATTAATATATGACTCTTAAGAAAGTTCTGCAGTAAAAAATCCTGTTTAACTCATTTTTTCCCTACCTGAGGTGACTGTAGTACCCTTTTTAAGTAGCACTCTTCAGCACTATGGACCTCACTTTAGGAAACCCTGGCTCTCTGAGGAATGTAATTTTTTTCTAACTTCTCAAGCAGTATATCTTCCATATTTATAAGTTCCACCTTTTTTATAACATTTATGAGGAAAGTAGTACATGTAAATATTTTCTTCTATAAATACACTGAGAGATGTGGATAAAAAAACAGGGAAATTTAGATCTTCAACTGAAATAGTTATATTGAAAAAGTTTAAGTTTCATTCACGTGGTTATTAGGGCTTACATTCGAATAAGGAGTTTCACTTCAACTATTTCAATATTAAGAACATTTAACTGTGCTTCCCCCCAAAAGAAGGCAATCTCTGGCATGAAAATTTCTCATGTTGAAAATAAAATTATTTTTTATATTAATAGAAAATGGTGGCTGTTCACCCAGCAGAAGTGGTCAATATACTCAATTGTTTCACCTTCAGTAAAGATAAGCTAGTTGCTCTTGAACTGTTAGCTTCGTAAGTATTTCTTTTTTTCTTTCTTTCTTTTTTTTTTTTTACTTTATTGGAGAAAATTCGAAGACTTTTTAAATCTCTTAAATCATTAGTGTGAATGTCTCAGAATTGTATTAGTAAATGGAACTCTAGTAAAATCTATGAAAGCATAAACTAAATTTTTATATCTAAATACCTTGGGACGCCTGCGTGGCTCAGTCGGTTGGGCATGCAGCTCTTGGATTTTGGCTCAGGTCATGATCTCCGAGTCAAGAGATCGAGCCCCACCTGGGGCTCCACTGTGGTTTTAGAGCCTGCTTAAAGATATTCTCTCTCCATCCTCCCTCTGCCCATGGGTGAACTGCCTCCTCAATTCACCTGTGCTCTTTCTAAGGGAATAATAAATAAATAAGTAAATATCAAGGGTACTTATTGCACATGGCTATAACTTACAAATAATGGGTCATACTGATATTAATTACTTATTTGGTTTGTCTGCATTTCAGTGGCTTCCATTGCCTTCTTAGTCTGAATAGTTTTGTTTGTTTGTTTTTTTTAAGATTTTATTTATTTATTCATGAGAGACTTAAGAGAGAGAGGAGCAGAGATTCAGGCAGAGGGAGAAGCAGGCTCCATGCAGGAAGCCTGATGTGGGACTCAATCCCAGGACCCCAGGATCATGCCCTGAGCCAACGGCAGACACTCAACACTGAGCCAGCCAGGTGCCCGCCTACTCCGAATAGTTTGAAAGTCTCATTGAAAAAGCCATAGGTTTTACAGTTAGTTTCTGCCACAGTCTGATTAACATTTTTGGAGGGCTTAATATGTACTTAATCTTTCTGTACCTTATTTTCCTCCATCGTAAAGATAAGGATCTCACCTATTTATTAGCATATATGAACTTTAAATACTAGAAGATCTGTGAAAGCACTCTCCATAGCATTTAATAAATTATCATAATCTCAGCTCAAAAAAGTAAAAGAGCCTGCTTTTCCTAATGATGGAAGAGTCTGTAGATTGCTGTTTATTTAGAGTACATGTATTTTTAAGTCCCTTGTATGTTTATAGATGTCCACAAAAATACAAAATGAAATCATAAGGTAGAACTTCATTTTTAGATCAATCGTTATTTTTATGCATTTGGCACATGGGTTTTGTTTTGTTTTTGTTTTTTTTTCTATTGCCATAGATCTCTTACCACTCCTTGAGAGGGTGTATTTTCAAGAATCTCAAAATAGTCATTTTTATTTATATAATTATTTTGTTAGTTTTAGGTAACCAGATGAATCTCAGTTCAGTTACATTGATCTTTTTAATATAAATATGATTTATATTCACCAACTAAAGCTAATTCACTTTTCTCCCTTTGTCATTGGGGAAAGGCTTACTCAGGTATAGGTATGGTTGCTTGGTAAACGTTGTTGGCCTTTGTATGTATGTCCAGGTTCTTAAATGAAAAGCTAAATTACATTTCCTTGGTAGAAACATTGTTGATGCACAGAATTCTCGTCCCATTGAAGATTTATTCAGAATAAATATGTCGGAGAAGAAACGGTGCAAGAGAGTACTTGAACAGGTAATTTTCTCAGGATTTCTGAATGTTGAAGAGAAAAAGTGCCAGCCTTGATTCCTGTGTTAACTGTGATGAATAACCTCATGGCTTATGTGCATCCCATGAAGATGGGATCCCTGCAGTCCATGAAGGATGGGAGCTGGGCAAAGGGGGTTCTGGGGAATAAGGAAGTGGCTTGAGAGTGAGAAAGTATGATGCCAGTTGGCTCCTCAGCTTCAACCTCAGCAGGTATTTATTCTTGGTCCCTTGGTCCCTATGTATTTAGGAACATGATGTTTTAAATTCATTTTGTCATCAGTCTTGCATTAATCAGATTTATAAGAGATGGATAATAAAGCAAAATTCCAGTTTATTAATTTAAAATCTCTAAGAATGGGAGGAGTACTTACCTAAACCTACTTGAATTGTCATTTTAAGTTAGTTATTTCTTAGTATTATGATAGCTGAAATTGGAATTAATGATTAGAAACCTGCTTGAGGAAGATGTGTACTGCTCTCCTGGGGTCTTGTAGCCCAAGCGCATTTAATCTTTGCACCCTCTGCTAAGCTCAGGGGCAGCAGAGAACTTGTCCTTCCTCATAAATTATTGTAGGAGAAGCAAAATCTGAGCCCACATTTCTTTACTTTAAAAAATTCTCCTTTGGTTTTCTTGACTAAATTCTTTAAGGCACCATGCTGTTGTTTTCTTTTTTATAAAACATTATGATCATGTCACTTGTCCTTCTCAGTAATAATGTGGGCCTGAGTATTCAGTGGAACAGGCTCTCTGGTCAATGTAACTTGGAACAACTTTTTTGGATGATAGACTTAAAGAGCCTTAAAATGTTCATAAATAAATAGAAATATGCTAATTTGTATGTAAGGGTATTTACTCTGGTACTATTTATAATAACCCAAAATTGAGATAATTTTTAGGGTTGGGTGTTTAGTACAGAGGCTGGGTTATATAGCTGATTTATGTGTTGTGAATGAATATATAAAACCAGTATATCTCTACCACAAAATATGTGACATCATATGTACTTGTAAAATAAAGCTATATATAGCTTCATAGTCTTATAGCATAATATAGGTCTGTTGAAATGTATGTTACCTAGTGGAGTCTTTTTCATTCATTTAATATTTATTGAGTATGAACTCAGCATTTGTTAGTATACCATTATGGGAGCTCAGGATGCAATAATAAATAAGCTAGAACATCCCTCAAGGTGTCTCGTAATTATTAACACTATGTTGAATACAGTATACCTAAATTACTCTTGCTTTTTCAACAGTACAGCTCTTTGGATATCCTGTGTCTCATGTTATCCAGATTTTCCCCATTAAGTTATAAACTTCTTCAGAGCAGAGTCCGTGTCTCTCACCTGTTGCTTTCCTGGCCTTGCCTATAACAGAGGCTTGGTGTTTGTACAGTTGGACCCTATTATTTCTTGGTCAATGGAGAAATGTGACATGCTAAATACCAAATTAACTTGTTTGCACACAATTTGCAAAATCTGTAGAGATTTCTTTGTGTAAGATTCTAGTAGTTGTGGCTAATAGAAAATGTATTAAAATGTTATCACTTTAATAATTCCATTTAAATAAAGAGGTTTTACTTAACAAATTTTGGGCATGTTCTCTACTGTAAGTGCTGATGAATGTATGAACAGATTAATGTGATGCTATTCTTAATTCATATTTTTGAACAGAGCTTCGTAATATCTGGAATATGAGTTTATTTGACTGGTTTTTTTACCACCCTCTTCTTTTTTATGTTACAGGCTTTCAAGGGGGGCTGCAAGGCTCCTCATGCTATGATATCTTCTTGTGGAACAATCCCAGGAAATCCATATCCCAAAGGAAAACCTAGTCGCATAAATGGAATTTTCCCAGTAAGCATATGTTTGTGGCTAACTATGAAATTTAGCATAGTTATGATATTTAAAGAAAATGCCAGTTGATGATGCTTCTACCAAGGAAAGGAATTCTATTATGTCAGCAGCTTAATTCATGGATTCATCATTGATCAAAAAAGTTCATGTATAAACTACATTAAAGTATTTGTGTAAAATGTACAGAAGAACAAGACAAACAGAAAAGAGGATGATTTTGTTTTGTTTTTCAAATATCTTAGAAGCACTGCTTTCTACTTAGTTAAGGAGCATTTCTCAAATTCTCAGTGTTTCTAAGTTTCACGGATGAGTATGCTTGAGAAATTGTGTGCAGTGTTTCCTTCTTGGACATCATATTGCATGATAAAGGCTCTGAGAAGTCCTGTAGGAAAGAAACCTACCGGTTTATATACACTCCAGTGTTCCCCAAGCGTCTTTGTAAAATAGTCTTTTCTAAGAGTAGAATATTTTTATTGCAGTTTAACAAATAACCCTAAAGCTGAGTGGATTAAAACAATAAACATTATCTTATATGGTTTTTATGAATCCAAAATCTGGGAGTGGCATAGGTTGGTTTTGGTTCATGGTTTCTCATGAGACTACAGTCATTTGAGGGCTTGAGTAGAGCTTGAGACTATGTTCCCAGGGGTACTCAGGCACATGCAGGCAAGTTTTTGTGGTAGTTGGCGGTGGTCTCTGTTCCTCACCATAAGGAGTAAGGACCTGCCTTTAGTGCTGCTTGAATACCACATGACATGGCAGCTGACTTCTACCAGAGCAAATTATCCAGGAGAAGGCATGTGGAGCTGTGTGGTATCTTGTGACTTAGTCTTAGAAGTCAAATGCCATCATCTCTAGAATACCCTATTTATTATGCAGGTCAGCCCTGTTCATTCTGGAAGGGGACTTCACAAGGGAATGTAAGAGGTGAGGATGTCTGGGAGCCATCTTGAAAGTTGTAATAGTGTGTACTATTGAGGCACACACTCTTAGGGGGACACATTGTTATAGTCTGTCAGCCTATTATGATCTGTGAAAAATGGTGGTCTTGAATGAGGTCTCATTTATTCTTATATAAACTACACTTAATGCTTATGAGAATAATTTTTGTCATCTATTTTTGACTGTAATACAGGTCCTCTTTTTGACTCTTTGACCATTATACATACTTGAACATTGGAAGTCTGTTCCTGGTAGCTCCTGTTGAGCAGGGGAAAAAATTGAAACATCCGTTATCCTGCTCTTCTGTCATCCCAATGTGTGTTGTGTACTTGTTTCTGAGTGCCTCTCATCTTGGGAGGGTTCTCTGGCTGAGGAAGGTTGAGGACCTTAGCAGGGGCTTACAGCCAAGACAGGACTGGGTCTGGAATCCAGGTGCTTAAACTCCTACCAAGTCAAGTCCTTTTCTTCAGTGTAATACAGTGAGGGTTTTGTTTAAGTCTTGATTATCTTTATTTATTTAAATAGGGAACCCCCTTGAAAAAAGATGGTGAAGAATGTACTAATGAAGGCAAAGGAATCGCTGCACGGATTCTTGGACCATCCAAGCCGGTATGTTTAGAGAATAAATGATGAAACAGGTCTTAACTCTTACATGTGGTTTTCTGTCTGTTCACAGCACACAGCGTAAGTTCTGTTTTTATGTTGTGAAATTCAGAGTATACTAGAAATTAGGAAAATGAGTAGTCTAGGGAACTATAGCATAATTAGTTAACGATATTAAAGGCCCTCTTGAAGGTTTGTATTTTGTTTTAAAGAGAGACCAAATTGTCTTGTTTTGTTTTTCCCTATCCCTATTCAGCTGTTCCCTTGGAGGGTATGGAGCATGGAGAGTTCACTTTAAGGTTGTGGTTTAGCCAAGTTAGTATTAATACTAGTTAATCAAGAGTGGAGCCAGGAAGTTGGTATTATTTTTAAGGGGTGATTATAATGATTGATTAGGATATAAACCGAACCCAAAGATAGCCCTGTAGGTTGAAGGATTATTCAAATTGAAACAGTAGAGGCCTTTACACAGCCATCCTGCAGTCCCTGCTTCTTTACCGGGCAGAAATTACAGTGACAGTTGTTCATAGCAGAACAGTCACAGATCATAGTCCTTGCACAAGACTAGTGCATCTTACAAGGCCGCCGTCTGTGAGAGCTAGAAAGAATCTAGGTCCTTCACTGCCAGTGGATCCCCTCTGCCTCAGAGTAGGAGTGCAGGCTCCCTGGAGTGGGATCTCTCTCTCACACTCACTCACTGTAGTTAGAAGTACAGCATTTGGCTTGGCTTTAGATACCTCTAATTCTCTACAGACTGATTCTTGGGATGATTTTGTTACTTACATAGTTCTGTCAAGTAAAAATAAAAGATTTGTGGATTTCAAAGGCAAAAAGACTTAAAATACTGAATTCGTAATCCCAATCTACATTCCATTCAAGTTGTCAGAGTATCGAATGGTAAAAAATATAGGACTTTGTTCTTCCAAGGAGAAAAGAGGGTAAGAATGATAGGATGAATCTTTGATGAGTTTTGGAGGATGTTGGCAAGTTCTTGAGTAGCCAAGGTTCCAAAACCTAGCAGATTTCTTGTGTTACAGAGGAGGAGATAAAAATTTTTAGATAAAACTTCAGCTGAGTCAGAGAGGAGTTTGCTGTTTAGGATAAGGTGTGACCCTTCAGTGGAGATGATTTAATACTGAAATAAAAAATACCTCTGCTGCAGTCTTTGGCGGGATCGCCTTTGGAATTTATAGGAACCACATTTTTTAAAGCAAAGAAATTTCCCTTGTTAGTGCTATGTATGTCCAGTAGCACTTGATACACTGGATCATTGTTAGCCTCTTAGGACTAAATATTTCAAAAGATAAGTTGTATTTTGTTTTGCAAGGAAAGTGCTGATTTAGTTTTCTTTTAACTACTCTACTTCCCCCTCATCTAGCCTCCTTCAACGTACAATCCCCATAAGCCTGTTCCTTATCCAATACCTCCATGCCGGCCACACGCAACTATTGCACCAAGTAAGCAGTTCATTCATTTTTAAATTTTTTTTTCTTGCTCTTTATTTACTAAGTTGAAAGAAAATGTTCGTGTGTGTGTGTGTGTGTGTGTGTGTATACACACACACACACACACACACACACATTGGGAAAATTAGAGCACTTACGAAATAGACTATAGGCTCTGCTGAGTTTATTTCTGCCCACAGTAGCCTACACAGTGTCTTGGACTATAGCAGTGCAGCACACAGAGTTTAGTTTAGGGTATTAGCTTTTTAATAAATTCATATAGATTCTTTTTCATTGTTATTATGGGTTTTCACTTTGGTAAATCATCATGAATCCCTTTTCAGTAGTTGGTATTTGAAGGTATCCTCAAGACGTCTTAACTTAAAAAGGTCACCTGTATGTGCTTGACAGAAAAGGCAGATCATTTAAATATGGCAGGATCTCCCTGCCATGCCAGTTACTGAGCTTATGTTTGGAATGAGCATGCAATGGGAAATCAATCTGCAACTGTCTCATTTGATCTTGACTTTGTCCTTACACTAGACCTAAAACTCCATGTAAAATGCAATGTTACATTAGCAATTTTAAAAATCAGATAGCTGTGTTAACATGGTTTGAACTCTTGGCCACAGAATGATACTAAATTCTTTTTTCCTATAATTGTATTTTAGGTGCTTATAACAATGCGGGTCTGGTACCATTAGCCAACGTCATAGCTCCAGGTGTACCCCCTCCACCTCCATATACTCCTAATCCAGTAGGAACAGGTAAAATCATATTATTATAGGATGCTAAAAGTAATAACTAATTCACACACAAATGTATACTTGGAGGGGGCAGTTGTTGGATGTGGTGTGTCCTAACAGGAGAATGAGCTCACAAGCCTGATGATGGATCTGAATATGATATATAGGTTCTACTAGACCGGCCTTGGCCTACCTCTATGAACATGAGCAGGTTGTAGACAGAGGAACCATTTCTCACAAGCAAGAAACTTTGACAGGCTATGGAAAATTACAGTTGACTTGATGAGTTAATTGCCATTAGGGCATGTTACTCCTCTTATGGGGTGGAAAGGCTTATAAGAAGGTGCTCAGAGGGGCCCAAGTTTTCCCCCTGCACTTTTCAGTTAGCATTTTCCTTTGGGTCTATCGGAAACATAGGATTTAGCTTACATTTCTTTTGTGAGTCTTTTATAAAAACTTAATTTTTATTTCAGTTAAGTACCATTTATTTGACTCTTCTGAGTTTTATACCTTGCTTAGGAAACTCTTCCCCATCCCAGCAGTATGAAAATAGCATCTCTATCCTATAGTTACTTGTATAGGGATTCTTTCTTAGTATGTAGCTTTTAATCCACTCACCATTTATTTCTAGATATATAAAGAGTGGGGAAAGAACTTAATTTTTTTCTGCCCTTCCCAGAGGCTCAGAGTCACATGATAGCATTTATTAACAAATCCTTTTTTACTAGCCAGAATGGTTGTGTTGTTTGCAGCTGGGTACTCTGATGAGAGTTGTTACTTTTCCCCCAAATTATCATTTTATTTCTTAACCCGTGTTTATGATATTGTTAGCCCTTGGAGTTTTACATTTTTGCATAGACAAAGAGAAGCTATGAAAGAAAAGCTGGAACTATATTCTATCTTGTCTCAGTTCTTAACCTTTTACCCTAGGGAGTCCAGGTGACCCAGGTTTTAAAAGACCCTTACTGCATCTGGAATTTATTTTCATATAGAGGTGAAATAGAGATTCATCTGAATTTTTTTCCAAATGGTAGCCTGTCTTGCCAGGACCATTTATTAACTAATCTATTTTCCCCAGTGATTTGAAAAGCCACATTTGTCTTACGTTTTCATATACACACATGGGTTCTTTATTCTGTTCCTATCTGGTTATTTTATGTTATGATGATACATTGATTTGATTAGCAGATTTTTTTTTTAAAAGATTTTATTTATTTATTCATGAGAGACACCGAGAGAGAGGCAGAGACATAGGCAGGGAGAAGCAGGTTCCCTGCGTGGAGCCCGATGTGGGACACGATCCCGGAACTCTGGGATCACGCCCTGAGCCAAAGGCAGACGCTGAACCACTGAGCCACCCAGGGGCCCCAAATTGCTGTTTTATTTTTAACAACTCTTCTCTCCTTGTCCCACCCCAATTTAGAAGCATTGTCTTTACTATTGCTAAGGGTTGCCTTCATATTCTTTTTTCTAAATGGTTGTTGATAGACAAAAACTATAAAAAAGCTGCTCCATACTCCACTGACATCCATTTTCACTCTTCATTTTCTTCAATTTGTGTGTTTTGTTGGAATACTATACATAATTCTTCTGTGCCTCTGAACTTGTGGCTTCTTACTGTTTCCTCTGTTTTTTGATATCCTGTCCTGAGATGCTCATTCTGCCTTTCTTTTAGTAGAAAATTTCTCTAAGTAGTTTTTTTTTTTTTTAAAGGGCACATATACAGAATTATAGATGAGAAACCTAATTCCAGTTAATTATCTTTTCTTTATTAGAACCTTGGTCTCTTTATATAAGCTTACTAAGAAAATATTCCTTATCTTTGGAGTTCAGAAATCTCTTTAATCCTGGAGTTCGGCTATTTCACCAGGATGTCAGGTGTGGATGTTACCATCAGTCTTTCACAGAATTCTGTAAGCCCTTTGGATATGAAAATTTAAGCCTTTAAAACTTAGGAAAATTTTTTTTTATTATTACTGTGTTAGTTATTGCTTTTTATCTGGTCTTTTTTCCTACTTCTGGTACTTCATTTTGTATTGTTTGCCTTCTGAATCTCTTATCTATTCATTTATTATTTGTACTTTTGCCATTTTAAATGTGATTTTGTTCTTGTTTCTTATTTCCAGCTAAGTAATTTAGCTCTCATAGTGTTATCTCTAATCTTCACCATTCTTTGCATTTTAATTTGGAGTCAGGTTTTTCTATCTTAAGTCTTCATCTTCTCTGTTTTATTTTTTTGCATATTATGTGTTTATTTGCTTTTAATTTGCTTTACAGGTTTTTAAACTTCTTTTGCTTTCATTGAATTGTTGATAGACATCATATGTTCTGGTTATTTATTTGCACCAAGTTCCTTAGATAGGCTATGATCTTTTTTTTGCTCACCATGTCAGGGCTTGTAGATTCTTCACCTTAGACCTGTCCCATTGTTGGTTTCTTGGACAGTCATTGTCAAACCATTAGAGATAATGTTTTCCTATTGTATCTTTGACTAATGGTCTAGTTAGAGAGGTCCCTTCCATGGAGGGTACGGAGGTATGTGCTTTTGCTGTCAGTGTCACAGGCTTTAAGTCAGCCTCCACTGGGTTGATTTTCAGCAGCTCCGAGTGTAGGGCTTTTTCCAGAAAAGAGTGCAACAGGAAGGCAGGGCCCCTTTCTTTCTGTTTGCTTGGGTCATCACATGGCCTGTGAGATTGGGCCCTTAGGTGGTGGTGGATTCTGTGCTTAACGTCTGCCTCCCACCTTCAAGTCTCCCCGCTATTGAACTCCGTGAACTGTCAGTTTAGTCAGTAACGGTGCTCCTTCTCTGCGTTCCACCTGTAGGCTACGCTTTGTCCTAGGCAGCACACTCAGGCCATCCTTTCCAGAAAGTGTTCCTAAATATATCTGTAAAATAACAATGCTTATTTAAAACCTGATAAGTTGGGGCTCCTGGGTGGCTTAGTTGGTTTTGGCTCAGGTCATTATCTATTGGCTCGTGGGATCAAGGCCCACATTGGGCTAGCTTCCTCCTTCTCCTTCTCCCTCTCTGCCTCCTCCCTCACATGCTCTTTCTCTAAAATAAATAAATTTAAAATCTTAAAAAAAATAAAGCCCAGTAAGTTAAGGAGAGGAGGGAGAGTGGGGGGATCAGTTACTCATAATGCTGTCAGTCTTCATATAGTTCCTTCTATTATGTTTATTTCCTTTCTCTTTTCGTAAGCATATATTGTTTTTTCTACTTTAGCATGCATACATACCCTAAGGTTTTCTTTTCTTGATGCCAATCTCTGATTATTATGTTGGTGATTAATTTGAATAAAACTTGAAATCAAACTTCTATTTATTTATTTTCATACAGAAAATGAAGACCTTTCCAATCAGTCAAAACCTATGCAGAATCAAAGTAAGTATCAAATTTGTTCCAAATATAGTTGAAGTCTGTCCTGGTTGTCTGCTTTGTTATTCACTGAGAACAATTTGAATTGAACATACTTAGAATCTATGCTTTGAGGAAAGTTCCTATTTAAGGAATTTAATCAGTACTTGCTAAAAGGGCTGGATAGTGGTACATTATATACACACAACATGAAATGCACGGAAGTGGATTTAAAATTAACAATATGCCTTTGTGTCTTATGTGAAAAACTTGCAATATAAAAACTTGCAATATTTGAGTGCTATATGGCATTATATCCACGTTGACTTTACATTTATATTAGAAGCCTCATTTTTGTTTTGATATAAACAAACAAGATGATACAATCCTTTTTCCTACTATTTCAAATACTAGTTTTAGATTTAATTATTTTCACAAGTATTGGGGAGTAGCATACCTTAATATAAAAAAAACAAAGGGTGCCAAAGCAGAAAGTGGAATTGAAAAAGAAGGATGATGTGCGCCTGGGTAGCTCAGTTTGTTAAATGTCCAACTTGTGATTTCTGCCCAGGACTTGATCTCAGGGTCATGAGTTCAAGCCTTGCATTGGGCTCCATGCCGGACACGGAGCCAACTTAAAAAGAAAAAAAAAGAAAAAGGAAGATGAAAGGTTGCATACAAAATGCCTGCAGATGGCAGCAGTACTGCAACATTTTCTTTTTCTTCTAGTTGAGGATCTTTTTGGTCTGGAAGGAGATGCATGCTTTCTGATAGGAAATAAAACCTGAGCTCAGTTCTTGTATAGCAAAGTAGCACATGAATCTAATCATTATAGTGCATAGTTAGGAGTCTTAGGAATTCTGTTCCCTGAGCAGGGAGCCTTAACAGGACTTTTCTGCTGGTGGTTCCTAAAGGAGGTAGTATAATGGGATGGAAAAAAACACTGAGACGTTAGGACATCATTTTCTTACCCTGGTTCTGGCACTGCCTAGCTTTGTGACCATATCATTTAACTTCTATGAAAAAGAGGTTGAGGACAGCCCGGGTGGCTCAGTGGTTTAGCGCCGCCTTCAGCCCAGGGTGTGATCCTGGAGACCCAGGATCACAGGCTCCCTGCATGGAGCCTTCTTCTCCCTCTGCCTTTTTCTCTGCCTGTGTGTGTGTGTGTGTGTGTGTGTGTGTGTGTGTGTGTGTGTCTCATGAATAAATAAATAAATAAAATCTTTAAAAAAAGAAAAGAAAAGGGTTGAGGAAGCTTGAGCCTTTATGCTCAGCTTCATTAATTTGTTTTTGAAGGGAGCAACAGGGTGTCAAAAAAAAAAAAAACCACCATTAGGCATAGCTAGCATACTTTTGTGTTCCTATGCTGTTATTTATGTTAGCATGATTAAGATTTTATTTTCCTTTTGAACCATATCAAGAAATAAAAAGATAAACTAGTATAGTGGTTAAGGATATGAGTCCATCAGACCAGGGTTCAAATTTTGATCCTACTGCTTAATAACTGCATGACCTTTTTAAAAATTATTATTGTGATAAGATCTCAATGAGATCTAATCTTTTAAATTTTTAAGTATACAATAAAGAATTGTTAACTATAGGCACAATGTCATACAGCAGATCTTTGGAACTTATTTACCTTGCATAACTAAAATGTTATTCCCCTTCACCACCACTGAAGAGCTGCATGATCTTCTAACGAGTTGCTTTAACTACACCCAGCCACCCATTGCCAGTCTGTAAACAGGTTGTTAGTACCTATCTCAGAGGATTATGTGGGAACAAATGAAATGATAGGCATAAAGTACTTAGCACAGCATCTGACAGATAATGTTTTATGGTTAACAACCAAATTGCATGACAAGAAAGTAGTATTTATTATGGGATGTTTGGGTTTTTTTTTTTTTTCCGATTTATTGTTTTGTTGCATTTTAACTACAGGTACTATGTATGGTTAACAATGCATGACTTTTGCTTTATTATATAGAAAGATCTCCAGCGGAGGCTGCTATAAAGAAAGCTGTGGGACAGTTTGGTCTTACTTGTGATCTGTCATTCACTACATGGTCCTTAGCATATAGTTACATAGGATAGTGAATTCTCAAGTATTTCCCAAACAATACTGACCTAAATAAATTTTTAATACATTATTTACAAACACAAGACTAGGTTTATGTTCCTTGTACTTCTATTCTAGTTCTTATAAAGCAAAGATACAAATCCATTTTGATATATTTTCTAAATTTAAAATATCTCATTATTTTCTTGAAACTAAATTACTGCTAAAGACATGAATATTACCAGACTTCAGGCCTTTTGAGTTTGAAGTTCATGTATTTCTGTATTACTGTTTGTCAATTCTGCCATCTTTCTTTTCTAAACTACCATAAGATTTGTTCAGCCCGGTATAGCATCTTCTGGCCATCTCTTAGTACAAATAGATTATGTATGTGCTATTTTCTTCCACTCTTTTCCTATGGTTCCTTCCCCACCATGATTAACGTAATACATTGCTTGACCGTATCAGCTTCCTTATGCAAAAGTCTTTATAATGCTTACGTTTAGAACCCTAAGTCTTGGCCCATGAAAATAACTTTCAGTTGATTAGCACTGCAAAAGGAATATTCTCTGTTTATAACTAAAACACGTTTTGATATGAGTATGGCAGCAGATCATAGTTGTCATTATAACTTTAGCTCCCTAAGTCATGCTTTCCATTTGACACTTAACAAGATCATCAAAGGGCTAACATTGTCACTAACCTGATCAAGGGAAGAAACACAAATCATCTCCCCAAATACTTAAGTAATTACTTACTGTTTATCAGAGCAAAAATACTGTGGCAAACTCCAGTGGAATTCTTTTTTTTTTTTTTTTTTTCCTTTTTTTTTTTCCAGTGGAATTCTTAAGAATAAGTCCTTGGATGGGTTTTAACTATAGATGAGATCATGGTGATATATCCAAGGCACCAGACATTGAATACACAGGTGCCGTGCACAGGGCTAGGTGCTAAGACTTTAAAGAGGAACTAGTCATGGCTTTTACCCATAAGGGGGCTACTAGGATAGGACAAGGCATATAGCATTTGAGATTATATAGAGGAGTCAGTATGCTTGGGTGAGAAAACTATATGGATTATAAACTGGAATATCAAGTTCAACTCACAGAGTGCTATAGTACTGGAGAAATAGGTATGAATCCTGGGAGGCCTGCAGTGACCTAAAAAGAGAGTGATACCCTGAAAGCTCTTAAGAGGGGGAAACAACTTGTTTTATTACTATAGAGAAGTGGTTTGAAAGAGTGAAACACCAACACTAATCACAATTAAAATTTTTAATTTTTTAAAAATTGGGAAAATATGAAAGGAAAGTTAACTTGCTAACTTCCCAAGGCTTCCTCAGTGTGCATTGGAGGGCTCTTTAGAGCAGAGTCTAGAAGACAGCTGGCTCTACCTGAGACTCTAGTGAAAATCAGGGTCATGGAACCTACCAGTGTACAATGCAGTAGCCTATTACACCTGTCCCTGATTTTATTCATGTTTCTTAAATGTTACAAAAATGTTTACTCATTTCTTTTGAGTTAAAATTTGACATTTCAGCATGGTGATAATCTTGCCTCTTTTTCCCCTCCCCTCCATAGCATTTTCTACCCCATCAAGTCAACTCTTTTCTCCTCATGGTTCCAATCCTTCAACACCTGCTGCGACTCCTGTCCCTACTGCATCTCCAGTCAAGGCAGGAAACCATCCATCAGCATCAGTAACTGCTACTGCTTCCGGCCTGAACATGGCGAATACTGTCCTTCCGGTGTTCCCAGGGCAGGTCTCCTCGGCCATTCATACACCTCAGCCATCTACGCCAAATCCAACGGTTATCAGAACCCCTTCCTTGCCGGCAGCACCTGTCACTTCTGCCCACAGTACAACGTCAGCACCAGTCCCGTCGGTTTTTTCTGGCCTGGTTCCGCTGCCAGGTCCTTCTGCTCCTGTGCCAGCCCCTCAGGCTGCATCCACACCTCGGGCCACTCCTGCTTCCAATGAAACATTTGCTTCCACTTCTGCCCCTTTCATTGGCCTCCCCTTTCCTGCCACTTCAACTGCTGCTTCTGCCAACAGTGCAAATTCTGCATCGCTGTCGTCAGTGTTCGCAGGTCTGCCCTTGCCCTTAACACCGACATCCCAAGGTGTGTCCAACCCGGCTCCCCCTGTAATTGCCAGTGGCTCTGCGCCCAGTGTGGCTTGTCCCCTTGGTGTAAATAACCCGCTTCTGTCTGCTTTAAAAGGCTTTCTGACATCAAATGATACCAACTTAATCAACTCATCTGCTCTGTCCTCTACTGTTACAGGCGGGCTGGCTTCACTGTCTTCTCTTACTAATCAGAATTCTGACTCGCCTGCTTCAGGCCCTAGCAAATGCTATGCCCCCTCAGCCACTCCCGCCCCACAGAGATCTTCCACCCCCGGATTGGCCATGTTCCCCAGCCTGCCATCTACTGTGGCTAACTCAGCTTCCACTCCGTCTACTTTGCCCACACCTTCTCCCCTGGTGACTCCTTCGTCAGCTTCCACTTCGGTGCCAGTCAGCTGTGGCTCCTCAGCTCCCCTCTTGCAGGGCTCTCACCCAAGTAACTCAGAGCTGCTTAGTGCGCCTACCCCTGCTGTCACAACCATCCCTGTCATGATCAAGACCGAGCCCACGAGCCCCACCCCCTCAGCCTTCAAAGGCCCATCTCATTCCGTCAATCCCTCTCATGGCACTTTAGGGCTGCCAGGGACGTTGGGCCGTGCCTACACGTCCACATCAGTGCCCATCAGTTTATCTACTTGCCTTAATCCTGCATTATCAGGTCTCTCCAATTTGACTTCTCCCTTGAATGTGTCCAACCCCCTCTCCTCCATCTCCCTGCCACCACATGCTTCCTCAGCTCCCATCACTCCGGTGTTCACTGCGCTTCCTCCTTTTACTTCTTTGACCAGTAATTTCCCTCTAACTGGTAACCCACCTCTTAACCCATCAGTGTCTCTTCCAGGGTCATTAATAGCCACCTCGTCTGCAGCTGTCACGTCAGCACCTGTCCCTCCTCCAAGTTCCACCGCGGCTGTTCTCTCAGGGCTCTCTGCCTCCGCCCCAGTGTCGGCAGCGGCGCCTTTCCCCCTCAATCTGTCCACCGCTGTCCCCTCCCTCTTCTCCGTCACGCAGGGACCTCTGCCATCTTCAAACCCCTCCTACCCTGGCTTTTCCGTTGCTAACACCCCCAGTGTCGCCCCCGCCCTGCCCTCGTTCCCCGGCCTGCAGGCACCGTCCACGGTGGCGGCGGTCACCCCACTGCCTGTCGCAGCCACGACCCCATCACCGGCTCCCGTCCTCCCAGGATTTGCTTCAGCGTTTAGCTCCAATTTCAACTCTGCTCTCGTTGCACAAGCCGGGTATGTGGATAGTTTGGAGATAGGATATGACCGTTCTTGACCCACCTTGTAGATAGTTTATAGTCTTACTTTTAAATTATTCACATGAGTCTAATCTGATTGTTGGGTGACACTAAATTATTTTTTTCTGGGCTGAAACTTCAGTACTCAAAAAACAGAGCTCTTCAGCCATGTTAAGATTGTTTTAGTATTTGGTAATTTATCTTTGTTATAAAACAAAGTATTCTGTGTAAAACATAGACTTATTAAATTCAGAGTATCATACTTTATAATAGAAAGCAAATTTTATGTTAGTAAAGTGGCTGACTTTTATGTCCTTCCAGCAGAGAAGTTTAAAGTTTGTTTACATGTCAGGGTAGTTTTTGACAAATATAGAAGCAGTAAGTTTTGTCTTATCTGCGTTTTGACCTGTTCTGTCGTTTTAGCTTATCATCTGGCCTTCAAGCTGCAGGCAGTTCTGTTTTTCCAGGCCTTCTGTCCCTCCCAGGTATTCCAGGGTTCTCCCAGAACCCTTCACAGTCCTCCTTACAAGAATTACAGCATAATGCAGCTGCACAGTCGGCATTGTTACAGCAGGTAAGCAGGCAAATGGGGCAGAAATTAAATGGTAACATATGTGCATAGCTTCTGTTGTGGTAACCTTGGAGTACCAATAATGATATCCCAACAGAGGCAAAGGTGGCTCTTAGCAGAATGTCTGGGAATTTTGTGACTAATCTCCCCAAATCTGCAAATTATTGTGTTCTTTCAGAAGGATAACAAGGGTGGTGGAATATATTTGTCTATATAAATGGTTTTTTCTGCTTATAGAACTTTCAAATCTTAGTTTGGAGATTTTACAAATGGAATCTTTATACATGACAGTTATACTTGAGCTTTATTTTTTTACAATTTAAGCTAAAATAACAGACCACTAACTCATGTTTTCTCTAGAAAACCTATTGACCTTTTTGAAATAATATTAACTTTTTTTTTTTTAAGATTTTATTTATTTATTCATGAGAGACACACAGAGAGAGGCAGAGACACAGGCAGAGGGAGAAGCAGGCTCCCTGCAAGGAGCCTGATGCGGGACTTGATCCTGGGACCCTGGGATCACTGAGTTGAAGGCAGATGCTCAACCACTGAGCCACCCAGGTGCCCCAAGAATATAACTATTTTAATGACATTTTTCTTGAGCTCTACCATCTGAAGAATTTCAAGTGTTTCTTGAAAATTTCAGGAGACTGAGCAGGCTTATCTTGCCCCAACATTTTCCTTTCTTTCCTTTCCTATTCAAAATATCTGTAATGTGGCATAGGCAGAAGGAAGTACCAACTTGATTGGATTTGGCACTCTGCTAACCTGCACGTTCTTCTTTCTACCAGGTCCACTCCGCTTCAGCTCTGGAAAGCTATTCAGCTCAGCCAGATGGGTTTCCTAGTTACCCTTCCACACCAGGAACACCGTTTTCTTTGCAACCAGGCTTGTCCCAAAGTGGGTGGCAGTAAATAGATTTTAATTTGTATTCTCCTTTGGAGCGACATCAGAGATGCCTAAGGACTGCAATGAACAATCTTGACTAATATGAAGTTGGCTAAAAGTCAGAAAATGAGAATGAGAATAATCCTGGGGGAATTGGGATAAGAGTTTAAAATACATGGCGATTGCATTTTTTTAAAGGTTTTAAGTCTGAACAGTCCCCTCTGTAAATATGCTGACAATGAATTGTACAGAGAATAGTATTAAAAAGGTGTTTGGGGACTTTTCACCTCCCACCTATGAAATTTTGAGTCGTATATGTGATCTGTGGAGGAAGAATACTAAAGACGAGATTGAACTCTTTATAGCCGAATACAGCCTTAAATCTGCTTGCATAGCATCCACTGACAGAAGTAATAGTTGTGCCTCAGGCTTCCGGGTTGCATTTGGCCCTGGGGGCATGACTGCCCATGGAATGCACAAGTGGTTCTTGTTAGCATCCTTGGAACTCCGTGCTCTGTATGTATCCACAGAAGGGAATTTGAGATCTACAGTTGTTTCTAATTTCTGACATTTATGCTCATACAAATACTGCTGAATTTAACTTAATATATTTCAGGTAAGTGAAAATGGTGCTTAATATAGTCTTTAGAATGACTTTCAGGTGTTTTCAACTAAAAATATATTCAGAACTACTTTCTTACGGAAATGCAAGTAAGGCTTGTGGTAATTTGCCTTCAAAACTTACTAATCTTCAGCAGTATCCAAATGAGTGAGAAACATTTGACTGACCCTTGGGCCACCTCTATTACTCACTTGTACTCTGGAAGCTCTTGGTGAATGTTTACAATCATGGGATGTAGTATTCCTATTTGTACTTAAAGTCCAATGCTTACCTGAAAGGATGATGTGACAACAAATAGAGAAGACTGGCTACGTTAGTAAACATGCAGTGTGTACTCTATTTAAAGATCTGTGGTAGTATATAACATGATTGAATGTCATTAATTAAGTATAAGAACTGCCACATTCGGGGGGATGGGGAGTAGGGAGAATGATTTTCAATCCTGTGATTAAAAGTGTAAACTATAGAATCTACTGTAGTACATTTCAGCATCTAGAAGTTTTACTTTTATAAAGATGGTGTCTGGAAGATGTTGCTAATGTATTTTCCTTCAACACGGGGAACAAACTTTTTAAGTATATTAATAAATATTCCTGTATGGTTAGTTTTTAACAATTTTTTAAAATAAACTTTATGACAAATGTTTTGTGTTTGATTCAGTGCTTCGACAGGCTTTTTAATTTTTCATATATGCTAATACATAGAACATTTTTGTCCAAGTTCAGTTAAAACTCAGTATATACTACTGATTGCTCATTCTTTTATATAGTATCTTATGTGAAAGTTACAACCAACAGTTGAAACAGACTATGCCTTTAGTTATCTACAAACACAGAATGTAACCACATAGTCCAGTGCCAGTTGCTGGAAGTTGTCATTTGTTCTTATTAAGTCTACACTTATAAAACTTTTTAAAGATTATATTATATATATATGTATTGACAATTCACTCAAGTAAATTTACTCACTGAGTAATCTTTCTATAGTGGTACTACTACACTGCTTAGTTTTATTGTCCTATGACTCCCTGTCGTCATAGCAAAGGAATTGTGTCCTGTTCATCTTTTAGATATATTCCTGGCATCTTGTGCACACCAGACACTTAAAGGTTTATATTAAAATGAAAACATTTTTGGAACACTCGCAATAATTACTGGGGCCTGGTTTTATGTATCTCATAATCCTATGAGATAGGTACTAGCAACTTAATTAACCAGATAAATAAATCAAGGTGTAAGTCCCACAATGAGTAAGTGGTAAATTTGAACCAAGCATTTGGTACCAATACCAGACTACTTGTACTACCAAGTGCTTTGAAAATAAGGAAGGGTGAACATGAGTACCTTTCTGCCTGAGGGAGTCCAGAAAGCCTTCTCGGTGACATTAAAGTCTTAGGATGAGTAAGAAATAACATCCTTTATGGAGGTACAAAGTGTGGCAGACTAGCACAGCAATATAATGTCATAACTGGGTAGTTTGGATAAAGTCTGTAGTTTGGAGGACTCTAAAAAAGCAAGGGACCTGATTGCAAAAGGCCTTTGTAAACCATACTGAGGACTTGGGCATCTGTTTCAGGTCAGCAGTTTAAAATAGAAATTACTTTGCAAAAATCACTTAGGCTACAACTGGAGGTTGGATTAGAGGTAGTACGCTGGATCGTTTTTGCAGAAATCCAAAAATGAAGATGATGAGAATCTGCATTATGGAAAAAGATTAGAAATATACCTCTCCATTCTCTTTCCATAAAACTATTGTCATAAGTATTTGCAAACACTTAATTCATCTAATTGGTTACCTTAATTTTAAGTCTTACCACTTGATTTGCCAGGTGAATTTAGTTTGTGCATTTATAAAATATAGTTCATGTCCCAGAATTTTAGAAAAGACTATTTACTCCAAGCCTCATTCTCGATGAAAGCGGGCACGATTGTTTGTGGTGTCTACAAATGGTTAATATGGCAACACTGAGACAGATAGATTATGCTTCCATTATTGCAAGGGCAAGAATGAGACCTGTAACATTTCTTGTAGGCTCATCAGTTAAATGTGGATGGAACAAAACTTTTCAGTATTAGAAACAAGGAATAATATATTTTTAAATCACTTGACAAAATAACAATCAATGAACTTTCTACAATTTAACTTCTAAGGCCCTAAAATCAATTGCTTAAAGAAATTAGACTCCAAAGATTACAGGTAGGGACTTTTTGAAGTCTACTGTACTCTCACTAATATGGCAAGGCACAAAAAAGTAAAAGGTATAATTGAAAAGGAAGCTATAAAACCATGAGATACACAAATATGTTATATTCAAAAGCCAGTTGCATTTTCAAATGGGAGCAACAGCAGCAAAAAAACCATTCAACAACAGGCAACACCAGGCAGTGGAACACTATCTGGCACTAGAAAAAAAGGAGCTACCAAGTACTGAAAAGATGTGGTGGTACCCTAAGTGCATATTACTAAGTGAAAAGCTTCCACATGATTACAACTCAATGACATTCTGGGAAAGGTAAAACCAACGGACACAGTGCAATCAGTGGTTGCCTGGGGCTGCGGGGAGGGGCAAGGATGAGCAGGCAGGCACAGAGGATTTGCAGGGCAGGGAAACTAGGATGCTAGTGATGGATGACATCATCATGGCATTATACACTGGTGCAAACCCATAGAATGTGTGACACTAAGAGTGAATCTAATGCAAGCTATGGACACTGGGTGATAATGACGTGTCCTTGTAGAGTCATCAGTTGCAACAAATGTAAGACTGGTGGAGGATTTTGATAATGGGGGAGCCTATGTATGTGTGGGGCAAGACGTCTATGGGAAGTCTGTACCTTCCTCTCAATTTTGCTGTGAACATACCACTGCTATAAAAAATTAAGTCTTTAAAAAGACAAGAGTGACCTATGACTTAGGAATAAACCATCAAAAGATGAGTAACGACATTATGAAGAATTATCAACTTTATGCCAATCATTAAAGAAACCCTATTTAAGTGGAGAATACACAGCTATCATGGTTACAAATAATAGATATTGTTCTAAAAACGAAGAACCTGCTCTACCAATTACCAAGACTAATAAAGCTGTAGAAACTGAGGCAATGATGTATTAATTGGAGATAACCAAATCAGTAGTAGAGTATAATAAGGAAACCATGAATGCTCACTCTTCCTGGACCAATTTATAAGAGAGCTGGCATGGCAGATCAGTTAAGATATTGAACGATTTGTTTATAAGGTGCTGTGAGAATTGGTTATTTATATAAAAAAATTAAAATGGATCCCTACATTACTGCATGCACCAAAATCAACTCTAGGTAAAGACATGGAGTCAAAAGAGCAAATAACTCTAAAAGCTTTCAAAGAAAACAGGAGAAATCCTGTCTTGTTTCATAGAAAAGGAAGGATTTTAAGTCACACCAGAAACTAAGTATATTGAAGCTTCCTATATTTGACATAAAAGGTATCATTAAAAAGGTGAAAAGATAAGCCACAATGGGGAGAATTATACCTGCCCCTCAAGTAAGTGTCAAGCATCAAAATATATAAGTATATAGAAAATACATATGCATATTAAAAATATATGCAAATACATATAAAGATTACATATAAATCAGTAAGAAAATGGAAAAAAAATAAAAGAGCAAAAGACGTAAGTGCAATACAGGGAGAAGAAAACATGAATTGTAAATAGCCCAGTGAGAATAGTTCAGCTTTATTAAAATTCAGGAAAAACTAAATTCAGATTATAATGAAATATTATTTTACACCCACTAAATTGTCAAATATTAAAAGCTCCAACAATATCCAGTCTCCTCGATGATGAACAAAGGTAATACTTGATGGCAGTACACCGCTAGTAGATGATTCAGCTGATAACAGACCACTTGAAAACAATCAAAATCTTGTTTACAACAATCTTGTAAAGTTGAGCATAAATTCTAGCAATTCCATTTCTGGAATTGCACACTTTGATTTTAGGTACTGGAAGAACTCATATATGCACCAGGAGACATGTACAAAAATATTCATGGTAGTGTTATTGGTAATAACAAAAACTTTAAAATATTCTGAGTGAACAAGGGCTTGTTTGTCATGTGTTAGGAACACCGAAAATGAGCAAATAGCATTAAGCAACAATGCAGATAAACCTTTAAAACATTGTAGAATCATACAAGCAATCATAGGAGGCTACATGTGTATTTTTACATAGGTCAAAAGCAAATAAAGCTAAGTAATACATTGTTTCAAGACATATGCATACACGATAGGGGTGCCTCGGTGGCTCCTCCAGTTGAGAACTGGCTCTTGATTTTAGCTCAGGTCATGGATCCTCGGGTCCTCAGGTCTCAGGGTCCTGGGATCCAGCCCCAAATCAGGCTCTGTGCTCAGTGAGGAGTCCGCTTGAGGACTCTCTCGCTCTGTCCTTCCCCACCCCCCTAGTGCGGTCTCTCTCATTCTTTCTGTGTCTCTCTCTCTCAAATACATCTTAAAAAAGAAAAAAGATATAGGGGCACCTGGGTGGTTCAGTCGGTTAAGTGCCTGCCTTCAGCTCAAGTCATGATCCCAGGGTCCTGGGATCGAGCCCCACATGGGGCTCCCTGCTCAGCATGGAGTCTGCTTCTCCCTCTCCCTCTGCCTCCTCCCACCACCACCCCCTTCGTGCAGTGTCTCTGTATCTCTCTTCTTCTCAAAAAATAGATAAAATCTTTAAAAACAAAATAATTTGTTAAAGATATATACATACATGATAAAAAAAAACATGTTTTAAATGCAAGAGAACAATCAGCATAATTATGGATTGGTGATGGGGAGGTGAGGATAATGCTTATGAAGACTACCCAAATAGCTTTAATGGTGTTGGTTATATTCTAGTTCTGAGGTTGGGTAGTATATTCATTGTTCATTTTATTCAATAAACACACAACATTATATACATATATGTGCATTGTATGTATTATTTTACATGCATCATCAAAATTTCTGTAATAAAAATGTCTATCTAATTGAATGTTTTTAATCGATAGATTATTTCATTGGTGGAGGGTACATTTAGGTAGAGATATTTTATCAGTCGAAAATTGAAAATATTTATTATTCTGGAGAGAAAGAAGGCTGGGCCAGATTGACAGTTTGGGGAGTTATCACCATAAATATCCATGCAGACTTATGGACTTAATTTGTTATTTAAGGATGTGGAAATTCAAAAATTGGATAAATGAGAATGAATAAAATAGA
Source organism: Canis lupus dingo (assembly GCF_003254725.2). NCBI lineage: Eukaryota > Metazoa > Chordata > Mammalia > Carnivora > Canidae > Canis > Canis lupus. The sequence goes on from NC_064267.1 coordinate 2,013,640, forward strand.
ATGGATGATATATCTTGGTGAAAACTAATGAAATCAGAGAACTTCACCAGAAAAGGGAACATTTTCCTAAGGGAGTAGCAAATGTCCTGGAACATATGAGTGCATCTTAGCAAGAAATGATGGTGGATGACAGGTGATGGGAGAGTGTTCCTGAAACCAGAAGCTTAGGGAAGGAGAAAAGTCTGAAGCTAGAATGAACTGTTTCAAGATGGCATTTGCGCTCTAAGATGAACATTCAGGGAAAGTCAAATATGCATATTTAGCGACATCTTGTATGTTAAGGGTGGAAAAGGAATTAGGGCTTCTAAAAGCATAGCTATCCTAAAACAAACAGAAACAAAACAGCTGTCTTCATTTCAGAACTTTGCCCAAGTCCAGTAATTGATATAATGACAGAAAGTAGAAAGACAGAAAAATATTCATTGGGAGCACATTCCAGCAATCGGTGATCTGCTTTATTTCCCCATCCTCACTTCCCTGTGATGGAGGCGAGAAAATTCATTAATGTGGCCCAAGACCAATTCATTTAGACAAAGGAGGAGGAAACATTGAGAATGATCTCGTGTTTCTTTCATCTTCTGAAGCCTCCAGCTGTCCCAGGTGTCCCTTGTTGAAATCATTCTTGCTTTCTAGGCTGAGATACTTGAGAGGTTTTGCAGGAAGAAGAAAAACAGTTGCTTAGTCATCTTCCACAGGGATGTATTTGCGGCAAGTGCCCTAGAGGCTCTTGCCAGCCACCACCGGGGAACAATTACTGTTCCTGTTGTTTTGAACCTTGCACCTCCATGACTGGCAGTGCTAGCCTAAGTGATATTTGGCTAATGTTAAGGGGGATTGTATTTAGAAACTAGCTAAACTAGTACTTCCAAAATATTTTGCTACATAACTGTGGAGGGTCGTTGGATTCGGCAGGAAAGCTTCCTGCTCCAGGCAAGGATTGTCTATGACCTAGACACAAGAAATGATGGAAATAGGAGGTTTTCCTGTTGCTCTTTTCCATGTGAGGCTAATCCCAAAATTGTGATGACACGGTGATGAAGTAGAGGCCAGGAGGAAACAATGGAATCTATGGACTAAGTGCAGTAGAACCAGGAACGGATCTCAAGTTTTCAAATTTGCAGCAAACTGGAGAAGTGTTAGGGGAGGTGACGAATGTTTCAACTTACCTAACCAATCACGAATCCATCTCACATTTGCTTGAAACAGGGAAGAAAAGAGAAATACTGTGAAAATTAACCCAACATTCTCATTTTTGAAAGAAGATCACTGAGCCCTGAGAAACACAGCTCAGCTCTCATTCACAGTAATAATAACCATTTATTAATGCTAGTCATGACCCTGAGTATTTTACATATACTATTTCATATACTTCTCACACAGACAACTGTGGTAGAGACCGTTATTGTTCCCATTGTACAGATGGAATAAACAGAACATGAAGAGGGGTTAAACAAGTTACACCATGTCACATAGTCCGTTGGCAGTAGACCCAGGACTTGTTAACACCCAGGGGCCTGCTTTCTTACCCGCTCTGCCTCTGGCATCGTTTCTACAACAAGCCATAACCTAGAATGGATGAGGACAATGCCGAGAAATGTATTTGAAAGCAGACAGTCTCTGACTCTGCATGCACATGCATCTGTTCTAATCTGTTTCTGGTCCCCAGTCTCCTTTCCCAAAGTTCTAATATTCCATATTAATTCTTACCATTACAAACTGTGGATGACAGCCTTGGTTATTACTGTAATTTGAGTTTGGAGAGAAAGCAATTAAGAGTATCAGGTAGTTGGCAAGAGTAACGCACAATCTGGGAGTTTTTTTCGAGATGATGTTGCTGACAAGAAAGTAACCAGATGGTTGGGGGAAGAAAGACCAGGAAAGACAGGACGATCTGGGAAAAATCCTGAGTTTACTTTGTATTGCATTGCTTTCACACAGAGGAAAACAAAATATGATTTGGAATAGTGATAGGAGAATGATGAGCATCATTCAAGGAGAATATTGGTTCTTTCCGTAGTGGAGTAAGAGCTAAGTTATCCTTGACTCTAAGTGGTATGATGAATGAAGGACTCCTGGGACAGGAGCCTGGGGATCTGGATTCGAGAGAGTTTTGCCATTTATGAGCTGTTATCTTTGACAAGTTACTTATTCACTCATTCAACAAGTATCTGTGGGGCATCAGCTATGTGCCAGCGTCGTTCTAATGCTGTAGGTGCCGTGGCAAAAAATAACAGAATGGTCACATCCCTTATGGAAGTTGTCATGTAGGTCAGGGGTCAGCAGATGTTTTCTGTAAGGGGATAGACAGAAAATATTTTAGGCTTGACAGGCCTTCTTTCATCTCTATAGCATGGTCTCTATAGCAAATGTTCAACTCTGCAAATGTGGTACAAAAGGGTCCACAGAGAACACAGAAATAAATGGATGTGGCTGTGTTCCAGTGACACTTTATTTACAAAGATAGGTGGCAGACCAAATTTGGCTAGCAGGCTGTAGTTAGCCAAGCCCTGATCCAGAGGAAGAAACAAACATTAACCAAATAATTAAGCATATGGTAACATGTGCAAAGGCCTTGCGACACAGAGGACATAGACAGCATATTTATACTCATAGAAACCAATAGCCCTATTGTTACGTGAGTGAAGGGATTACCATGTGAGTGAGACTGGAAAGGGAGAGAGGGACAGACTAGCAGGGTCTTATGGGACACTTAGGTTTTAGTCTTTGCCATACTAATGATTGGCAGCCGTTGGATTATTTTAAGCTGGATGGCGATGTGATCAGATTCGAGTTCGAGTTTTAGAAGATCACGCACCGCAGTGTGAAGATTGAATTGAACAAAATCTTGTCATCTGAAAAGTAAGGATAGATATACTTGCCCTGTACATCAAGAGTTCATTGTGGTGAACAAATCACACCAGACGCATAAAAGTGTGTTATAAAATATAAATGATGTAGAGAGTTACCTAGAGATATTTTATAGGAAGCAATGTCAGCAGAAGGTCATGTTCTTTTGAATTTACTCTGGGAACAAGGCAGTCTGAACTCATGAAAGAAATCGTTTTGTTTATGTTAACAGGCTTCCTTCACCAGGGCAACTGCTCCTTAGGGTGCTCATGAAAGGTGAGGGACTTCCCTCACTTGCTCGTTCCAGCTCTCTCCTCTACCCCTCTTCTAAGCACCTGGAGCCCAGGCCTGGCTCCAAACCCATGAACATTGGCCAAGTGTAAAAGGTTCTCAAGAATGAGATGGATCCTGGGGCATCTTCCCCTGAGAAGCAGGATAAAGAGAATTTAGTGGGTAAGTTCCTCATTTCTGCCCTAAGTTTGTTTTATGTACATGAAGGGAAGTGAGCATTGTGGCATTTGTGAGAGTTACAAAGTAGCCACAGGGCGGTGGGGACCTAATACATACTGGGATTGGCTTCAATTCAGTTAGAGCCCAGGATTTAGATTCATTGCTTTTTGTGGCTTTATTTGCTTCTTGACCAGCAGTCTATAGCTTGCTCTTTTCTTCAGTGTTAGATAGAATTTGTATTTATTTTTACATTCTTTTTTTTTTTTTTTTGCATTACATAGCAAAGACATGTGGAATAGGCTGAAATGTATCCATTTTCAAATATCATCTGATGATGCTATGATTAAAAAGGAAAATTGATTTGAGCTGCATCATGTTTGATTCATGGAGAAAAGTTGAGGAAAATAAGTACTAACTTCAACCTTTAATGGCATGTCTGTATTATTGAAGCATTTTTGCTTGTATTGTATTTTTAAGTCCTATAATAATTCTGAGGTCGATTCTCATACAAACTCATATTATGAAGGAGAAAACTGACTCTTGGAGAGTTTAAAAACTTGCTGAAGTTCCAGAAAGTGATAATGATGTTGATGATGATGATGATGATGAAAGATATATGTATATGTGTATGGGTGGGGAAGGATGTTTTAACCCATACTCTCTTTACTTTATAGACATAGGTGGGTGGTTCAGCAGTTGAGTGTCTGTCTTTGCCTCAGGGTGTGATCCCGGGGTCCTGAGATTGAGTCCTACGTTAGCCTTCCTGTGGGGAGCCTGCTTCTCCCTCTTCCTATGTCTCTGCCTCTGTCTCTCTATCTCATGAATAAACAACAACAAGAAAAAAAAAAACCTTAAAAAAAAGTCATAGACATAGAGAACACACTTGGCTATCAGTATGTAAAAGAAAAAGTATACATTTGTAGATATTTACCTAAATTGATATGTGGGAAGCAGCAAATTATCCCTTAGAAGTCTAAGTGTGAGGTCTCTCAAAGTATCTCCCATTATCTTTTTAAACAAGAAGTTTCATGAGACATTTTAGCTTCCATTTAACAAGTGAAGATATCAGCTGGGTAAATGACCTGACTGGAGCCTTATCAGTGAGATAACCATCCATGGGGTTATTCGGTTTTGAGTTTTTAATATAATGAAAAAACCTGCACTACCACAGTACAATCAGAAATGGAACTTCTATGTTACAACTTCTGATTTCTCTTTCTTTTTTTTTTTTTAATTTTTATTTATTTATTTATTTATTTATTTATTTATTTTTTAATTTTTATTTATTTATGATAGTCACAGAGAGAGAAAGAGAGAGGCAGAGACACAGGCAGAGGGAGAAGCAGGCTCCATGCACCGGGAGCCCGACGTGGGATTCGATCCCGGGTCTCCAGGATCGCGCCCTGGGCCAAAGGCAGGCGCCAAACCGCTGCGCCACCCAGGGATCCCACAACTTCTGATTTCATGTGGTTTTGGCAATTTATGAGAGATAAGGATCAGTCATCCTCTACAGATCTGTGGGATGAGTTTGCCCTTGCCCTCCTCCATCTTGGATACATTAACAGGACAACATTATTTAGTGCTTCAAGCTGTGCAGAAATTTCCACTTACAAATGCTGAGAGAATTAGATGAATACCTGAGTCTTTGGACACCTAGGTGGCTCCGTGGGTTAAGCGTCTGCCTTCAGTTTGGGTCATGATCCTGGGGTCCTGTGAGCAAGTCCCACATCTCATCTCAGGTTCCTGGCTCAGTACGGAGCCTGCTTCTCCCTCTCTCTTTGCCCCTCCCCCGGCTTGTGCTCTGCTCTCTCTCTCACTCATTCTCTCTCCAACTAAATAAATAAAATCTTTGAATAACTGAGTCCTTGTTATCAACTCCAGCAGGAGCCTTCTACGATACTGTGCCACTAGCCTTTTGTATAAGCTTTCAGAAACCACTCGTGTGCCTCTCTTCTCAACCCCAAATTCAGCGACATCACAAGGTCAGATCGATAGAGTGCTATAAATTAGGGCTACCCCCCTCCCCACCCCACAGTTGTTAAACACATGAATTATTTACTCATGTAAGTGAGTAGGACACCACCACTCATTAGCCTTTGACTTCTCTTGCACTCCTTTTTTCCTCTCTTTTTTCTTTAAGAGTTAAAGTGAAGTTAATTGGAATCTTAATCATCCAAATCTAAGGATTTCCTCTCAATGTTAATATGCAAAAAAAAAAAAAAAAATCTTCCCAGGGAGTTTTTAAAACACAGATTTTTGTTCTCATCCCTGGGAGGCCTGGTACTCTAGTTCTGGGATGAACTCAAGATTTTGCATCCAAGTAACTTGCAAGCTGATGCCATGGCCAGGCTGAGAACACACTTTAGGCAGCACAATGGGTTTTTTTGGTGATCCTGTGTTTTCCTTGAAAAATGTCCCTTGATGCAAGCTGTGTGCACA